>NC_057852.1:138206215-138831215 GCF_015237465.2 Chelonia mydas | reverse complement strand
GCCAAGCAAAAGGATGGGAAAGATGAGGAGGAAGACGAGGGGGAAGAACTTAGTTCCAGGTGATCTCAGGAGGAGAGAAGAATTCTTTAAAAGAATTTAATTTAGGGTCCAGTAAATTTTGTGTCTTTTGTTATGATTTAATTTGTAATTTTGTTTCAGAAGCAAACTCTGATGTTGTATAAATTTGAGTTCAAGGTAGACAAAGACAGAGAAGAAAATGTATGGTCATTTTGATTTCTATATCAAATCATCTGGCCTGGGAGAGATCTCTTATGTATTGAAATAAATGTTCTTACTGTATAGTTAACACCATGTGATTGTTTGGTGTAATTTCATGTTTGGCAATTTACTACATCCAGAGATCCACATTTAGTGTTTCTTTGCAGATCTTAGCTATTAAAATTTCAATCTTCATATGTTTCATGTAGAGCTGGGCAAATTGTCTTCTGAGAACAGTAAATTCATTGAAAAATATATTTTTCGAGGCATCAATTATTTACCACTTTGGGTCAAACTTGAATAGTTTCAGTTGAAAAAGCTGCAAACAGAAACTGTGGAAATGTCAAAATGGTTTATTTTCAGTTGACATTGCTGAAACAAAATGTCTGTTTCACCCAAACAACATTTTTTCAGTGTTTTTGTTTGAGCAAGAAAAAACAGAGAAATTCAATTTTGCTTAGAAATTAACTGATATTTTTTTTTCCCAGTTCTTTCAGTTCAGCCATGGAATGGGAAAATCTGTTTGCTCACTGTAGTTTCATGTGTTCTGAAGGCCTGATCCCACACCTTTTGAAATCAGTGCAGTTTTGTTCTTACGTCAGTGGGAGCAGGATCTGGCCCTCGATTTGCTCTGTATAATGTTTATCACTAAGCTTAAGGCAGAGTTATTCTGAGCAAATAGGTGTTGTTGTCTTCTTCCATGAGATAATAGAAGGCCTTTGGGTAAAGAAAGCCGAACAGTCAGCGATCTGTCTGGAAGTGCTTGGCTTGGTTTTGGATATTTATGTCTAATATGTACCTCAGGCATTCTTGCTACCTCCCCCCCCCCCAACATATCTGAATCTCAGAGAAATCGCCTCTGCTTTGACTGTTTACCGTTTACCTAGATTGCTTTCACCTAGATTGCTGCCTGAAATTTTCCTGTCAGACCCACTTTAACAACCTTAAATGTTGGATGGATGGTGTTGTGCATAACCCTTGTCCTGCAGATGTAATGAATGAGAGCTCCCACCAGTCAAAGCAAAGATTTGTTGGACCTTAAAAGTCACATCATATCATTGGTACAGATATTTTCAGTGTAATCGAGTCTGCTCAAGAAAGATCCACGGCTGAGTTCTTAGCGTGATAGAACTCTCCTAGTAGCAAAGTCCAGTCCATCGGGCAATTACAAGCGCATATTCCTTTGGGAAAGTGGGGGAGTAGTTCCATGCATTCCTGTGAAACTCAGGCCACATCTCTGTCAAAAGCATGGGAGACAATGCCTGATTGTTCACTCTGTAAATTACTACCTTCTACTGAGGGATACAGGCTGCGTTAAAAAGAGGGAGGGAGGGCCAAATTCTGCCCTAAATTACATCTGTGTGATGAAATCAATGGACCGGGGAGGAGGCATGTGTGTAACAGAGGGCAGAATTTGGCCCAAAGTTTTCAAAAATGAAGAGCTTGTTTTCAAGAGTTCAGAAAAGTGATGTTAAAATAGATAAGACAGATGGTTTACTGTAGAAGAGTTGGGTGTTGGAAAGCATTTATAAAACTTCTGAATGGCAAATGTTTTTCCAACAGAGTTAGGTCCTGTTATCAGTTGCACAACGTGCTCCAGGATAAACCATGGCAACTTTTGAACCTAGTTTTCAAAAACTGTTTACTGCAGTTACAGGAATAAAGTGTAAAATTGTTTGTTATGCAGCTGTAACTTTTAAGTAGGTGTTTTTTTGTTTTTTTTTTTTTTAAAGTGTCTTGTGGACTTCTGGAAAGGGACAATGCCCTGGAGCTGGTTGATCTTTTTTTAATAAAAAAAGCAGATGCAAAACTTGGGTTTTGTTGAAAATAGCAGTTACAAAGACACAAAGGGAGAAGTTTCCAAAGGTGCCCAGTGAGGTGCTGGGCACCTAACTTACATGGAGAGATGGCTGCCCACTTCCCTTTTATGCCTTTGAAAATTTCTGCTAGAATTATAGTATGGTGTAAACAAATTGCTGTAATTTTACCTGTTATACTTACAAAGAAAGCAACACCCTATACAAAGTAAATGTATTACTCCTGGGGGAATTCTGCGCCACTATGCATGTGCAGAATTTGTCCCCTGCAGATTTCTTTGCTTCCCCTCAGAAAAATATCTTTCTGATGGGGAAGCAAAGGGAAGCCACAAGAGCGATTATGCAGCCTCTCCCCCAGCAGTATGTTTCGGGTGCTCAGGGCAGCCGGCAGAGAGGTAAATCACTGTAGGGCAAGGGGCGGGACTGGGGAAGACTCAGCTGGTGGCTCTTACCCTGTGCCAGGCTCAGCTGCTAGTCCCAGCTGGGCTGGGGAGGATGAGACTTCCTCTTCCCCTGCACAGCATCTGGGGCCACGTCAGACCCACTCCCAGATTTCTCCCCTGGCTGTAGGAAGCTCTGAAAACTCCCCACCACCCCCTGCACTTCCAGCTCCTCAACTGCAGGGGGAGGGATCACTGTACAGGGAGATGCTCCCCTATCTGCCCAACCCCCGCATCCAGATCCCCTCGTACCCAGACTCTCCTGCTGTACCCATAACCCCCACTGATGAGCCCCACTCCCCCTGCATTTGGACTACTCCAATGAGCCACCCGGATCCCCACCCTACCAAGCCCCAACCAGCTGCACATGGATCCCACACCCAGACCTCCCTTCCGAGCTCTTCCCCCCGGCCCCGCGTGCACACACCGACCTCCCACCCCCCGAGCCCCAACCACCTTCACCTGGACCCCCCTGCAGAGTCCCATTACTGTTGCATCCAACAAGCCCCTGTGCAGCCAGATCCCGCACCTGGATCCCCCACTGAGTCGCCCACACCCAGATTGCCCCACAACTGGTTTTGCAGTTCCATTTTCACCTAGTAGAGAGCAGCAGTGACATACAAGCCAAGATAGCTCCCTAAGTTAGCCAGCTCTTGGGGGATTTACCTCTATAGCAGCCATTGTGAGGCTGCACCGGTGCAAATGAGTAGTACAGATGGGCAAAGTTCCTGTTTGTACCGATGGAACTTAAAGTCAAACCACATTAAGGTCCATGGGTTCAAGTAGTGACTTTACCTGTCTGCACTGGTTTGGCTACATTGGTGGCTGTGGAGGCAAATCTCCAATTTAGACAAACCTCAAGCATATGTTCACCCAAATCCTACCGGCGTGATGTATGCATGGCCTCTTAAGAATAGGGCCATAGGGTCTTTAATGACTGCAGGTAATATGATGAGAGTTATTTACAGTGAATATGAAGGCTAAGAGAGAACTTGGTAAATCTTGCTTTTGGGAGGAAGAGTGCCTGGGAGTTGGACCTGATTTTGGTTCCTGCGTCTGCACAGATACTCCTTCATGGCCTTGGGGGCAGTCACTTCACTTCTGTGCGCTGTCCCCCCATTTTGTGAAATAAGGCTGATACTTAATTTTGCAACATCCTATGAGTTGTTAAATTTCAAATCTGAGGCAGTCCTTGGTTGTGGAGCTGCTCAGGAGGTTGATAGAAATGTAGGACTCGATAGGACATCTCGTCCAGTCCCCTGCACTGAGGCAGGACTAAATATCTAGACCAGAGGTTCTCAACCTTTTTGGGCTCAAGACCCATTTGTAAAGCTTTATGACCGGTCGCAACCCAGTAAATAGTCTGGAGGTGGAGGCGCTGGCGTGGTTTCGGTCGGGTCCTGCCTGGCACTCACCCAGCAGTGGTGGCTCCTTTGCTGTGGGGCTGGCTGGACTTGGCTCTTGGCTCTGAGCGTTGCAACCTCCGGGGTTGCAGCGCTGCTCAGGTTTGGTCCCACCCCCCTGACTGGACCAAATTTGGGTGAGTGGAGTTGTGCCCTGGCTCACAGGGTTGCAGTGCCACTCACTCACTTTTGGCCTACCCGGGCTTCCATTGTCATGATGGCTGGGCCAAACCTGAGTGGCGCTGGGACCCCAGAGGCTGCAGTGCCTGGAGCAGGGAGGCGAGCCCAGCCAGCCGTGTGGGACAGGAGCTGCCATGTGACCCTTTGAAACATTCTGGGGACCTAATTTGGGGTCCCAACCCATGGGTTGAAAAACTCTGATCTAGACCATCCTTGAGAAATGTTTGTCTAACCTGTTCTTAAAAATCTCCAGTGACAGATTCCACAACCTCCCTAGGCAATTTATTCCAGTGCTTAACAACCCTGACAGGAAGTTTTTCCTAATGTCCAAACTAAACCGCCCTTGCTGCAATTTAAGCCCATTGCTTCTTGTCCTGTCCTCGGAGGTTACGGAGAACAATGTACCACCCTCCTCTTTATAACATCCTTTTATGTGCTTGAAGACTGTTGTCAAGACTAAACAAACCCAGTTTTTTCAATCTTCCCACATAGGTCATGTTTTCTAGACCTTTCATCATCTTTGTTGCTCTTCTCTGGACTTTCTCCAGTTTGTCCACATCTTTCCCAAAGTGTGGTGCCCAGAACCGGACACAATACTTCATTTGAGGTCCTATCAGTGCGGAGTAGAGCAGAAGAATTACTTCTTGTGTCTTGCTTACAACATTCCTGCTAATACATCACAGTATTATATTTGCTTGTTTTGCAACAGTGTTGACTCATGTTTAGCTTGTGAGCCGCTATGACCCCCAGATCCTTTTCTGCAGCATTCCTTCCTAGGTAGCCATTTCCCATTTTGTATGTGTGCAATTGATTGTTCCTTCCTAAGTGGAGTACTTTGCTTTTGTCCTCATTGAATTTCATCCTGTTTACTTCAGACCATTTCTCTAGTTTGTCAAGATCATTTTGAATTATAATCATAGAATATCAGGGTTGGAAGGGACCTCAGGAGGTCATCTAGTCCAGCCCCCTGCTCAAAGCAGGACCAATCCCCAACTAAATCATCCCAGCCAGGGCTTTGTCAAGCCTGACCTTAAAAACTTTTAAGGATGGAGATTCCACCACCTCCCTAGGTAGGTAACCAATTCCAGTGTTTCACCACCCTCCTAGTGAAAAATCCTGTCCTCCCAAGTGCTTGCAACCCTTCCTAGCTTCCACAGACTTTATAAGCGTACTTTCTGTTCCATTATCCAAATAGTTTATGAAGATATTGAATAGAACTGGATCCAGAAGAGACCCCTGCAGGACCACACTAGATATGGTCTGCCAGCTCAACTGGGAACCATTGAGAACTACTTGGAGTATGGTGTTCCAGCCAATTGTGCCAGTTGTCACGAGACAGTAAAAAGCCTTACTAAAGTCAAGCTCCATGACATCATCATCTTCCCCTCTAACCACAAGGCTTGTTACCCTGTCAAAGGGTTTGACAGGATTTGTTCCTGACAAATCCATGTTGATCGTTACTTAGCACCTTTATTTTTCTAGGCACTTGTTTATTTACTCCATTATCTTTCTGGACACTGAAGTTAAGCTGATGGGTCTGTAATTCTCCGGTTGTCCCTTTTTATAGACAGGTACTATATTTGCCCTTTTCCAGTCCTTGGTAATCTCTCCTGACCTCCACGAGTTCTCTGAGGTAATCGCTAGTGGTCAGAGACCTCTTCAGCCAGTTCCTTAAGGTACTCTAGGATGTATTTCATCAGGCCCTGCCAACTTGAAGATCTCTAACTTATCTAAGTATTTCTTAACTTGTTTTCGTATTTTAGCTGCAGATTCTACCCCATTTGCACGGATGTCCACTATGTGAGTCGTCCAATCACTGCTAACTTTTTTTTGGTGAGAACAAATTTAAAAAGGCATGTAACACTTCGGCCATTGCTGCATTTTCTGTTCTCTTCTTTCCCTCCTCATAGGCTTGCCCTGTTCTTGATCTTCCTGTTGCTTCTTGTGTGTTTGCAAAATGTTTTCTTGTTACCCTTTATGTCCCTAGCCAGTGTAATCTTTTTTGCCTTGGCCTTTTACTTGCTTGTGTGTGTTTTTTTTTTTTTTTTATATTCATCCTTCATAATTTAACCTAGTTTCCTCTTTTTTGAGTTTCAGGTCATTGAAGATCTCCTGGTTAACTGGGGTGGTCTCTTACCACACTCCTATCTCCCCTACCACAATGGGATAGTTTGGTCTTGTGCCCTTAATGATTCTTTAATCCACTCTCCTGAACCCTTTTTCCCTTAAACTTGCTTCCCATGGGATCTTACCTACCAATTCTGAGTTTGCTAGTTTGCATTCTTGAAGGTCATTGTGTTTGTTCTGCTGTTTTCCCTCCTACCATTCCGTAGAATCATGAACTCTTATAATTTCATGATCACTTTCACCCAAGCTGCCTTCCACCTTCAAATTCTCAACTAGTTCCTCCCTATTTGTCGAATCAAATCTAGAATGCCTTTCCCATAGTCACTTTCTCCACTGTCTGTAATAAACAGTTGTCTCCAGTTGAGTCCCAGTTATTTTCCCAGCATATGTCTGGGTAGTTGAAGTCCCCCGTCACTACCCGTTCTCCCTTCAGCTCACATCCACCAGGCCTCCACCCTCTTATCCAACCCTCCTTTAAAATGTTTTTGACATGAGGTCTATTCGTCAAAGAATGGCAAAACATCTCAACAACAAAAAGCATCTGACAAGACAGCTCCATCCCTTTCCCCTCCCCCATCTGTGTGTTGTCAATTTAGATTGTAAACGCTTCAGTACAGGGACTGTTTGAACAGCCCCCAGCAGTCTTGATCCTGATTGGGCCCTTTGGGTGATATAATACAAATATTCAACAGTAAGTGAGTTACGTGATGGAGTGCGGTTCAGACCAGTGTGGGGCTGTGTCATCACTTGCCCTGCATCCTTGGGTGCCTTACAGTGGTTTGCTGCTGTAACTCCCAGCCTGGGATACTCTCAGCCAGCCTACAAGCCTGCAGGTCAGACCCTGAAGTGTCTGTGTGCTAGCAGCTCTGAACCCAGCAGCTTGTCTACAGCCCCACTCTGGCTTTCACCAGCCTGCATTACAATCAGCAAGGTGACCCCAACACACTCCCTGTCCCGGATTTCCCCAGAACCATGTGCCCTGCCCTGTCCAGCCCTCTCCTGGACAGTTCAGAGAAATACTAATGTTTGTTTGTTCCTCTAGAGATACAAAAGCACATCATAGTTTATGAAGTGGGGTAAATACACCCTTCCATTTACACACAGCACTGAGCTGGTTTATAGTCAAAATAATACACAGTTATTAACACAAGGACTTAGGTTAAGGGATGCCAAGTAAAAGGAGTAAAGATAGAAAGGGTTACAAGCAAATGAAAGTATCAGAGGGGTAGCCGTGTTAGTCTGGATCTGTAAAAGCGGCAGAGTCCTGTGGCACCTTATAGACTAACAGACGTATTGGAGCATAAGCTTTTGTGGGTGAATACCCACTTCGTCACATGCAACCGACCAAGTGGGTATTCACCCCCGAAAGCTTATGCTCCAAGCAAATTAAAGTGAAAACGTGCATCTACAAGTCTAAAACAATCTATTGAGGTTCAGACTTTGTTCAAGATGGTTTCTCTCACCAGTCATTCTTCCCAGCCCTGGCTGATTTTTCTCTTCGGACCTTCCACAGAAGCATAAAGGTCTGGCTTCCCATGTCCTCCTGAATGAAGGATCTTTGTCTAAGCAGTTTTCTATATTCAATTCCCAGAGACTTTAAGCCCCCTTGCTTGAAGGACCCATCTTTCTCAGCTTGCAAGAGCTCTGGTCCCTTGTGTCTGTCTGGTGATGGATGTCAAAGATGGCTTCTGTCTTTGCATCTATCTTCCAGCGTTCAATGACTGTTTCAAGAGGCAGGATGATCTCATGACGGTTTTCCCTTCCTGTGGGCTTCCTGTCCTCCTGTATGTAGATAGGGCTTCCATTGTTTTGATTCCACCATGCTTAATTTACATAGGAGACAGGTAAATAGCTGCCTTCTCTGCAGCCTGGGAAGCAACCTGTTTATCCCAAGTTAGCCACAGTCTCTAAAACATAATATGATTAAGTATCTATATTTCCTCCTGTCGTGTTAGTACAGACATTTCACAATGATATTAATCACCAGTGTGTCATTAGCTTTCAGAAAAGACCTCACTCTAGATACTCCTAGATACAATACAGTAATATTGTGTACAATCAGTTGATTCAGTTATCTACACTTTGAGGTTCAGACCCGTCTGTATGGACCAGTAAACCTCTGCAGTGGATTCTTCTGAGGGTTGCCGCTCAGAGTAAAGTTTATTCAAGCTGTGAGGAAGGAGACCTGGACTGTGGTGGTAAAGGAAGCTCCATACTCTTCCAGTAGTTGTTAGCTTAATAGCTTTATTTACCTAGTGTGTAAAAATGGACCTTCACTGTCTTTGCCTGAAGATCAGGCTCGTCAGAGAATGAAATACACATTCCTTGTCTAAGGCAGATCTGTTCACAACTCCCCCAACATGCCTGATTTAAACACACTTCAGTCATAATTGAACATATATCCATAACTCCTAATGCCCACAATGTATACACATTCCACAAGAATATCCGTGAGGAGTGAGTTATTAGTTTTCAAATGATACCTCACACTGGGGCACTGGAACAGAGGGGCCAGGGGGCCATGCCCCCCCCCCCCCCCCTTTTTACTGGCTATAAGGGTGAGCAGCGGGGAGAGGGCAGAGAGCAGTGAGCGGGGATGGGGATCTTGGGGGAATGGGTGGTGCAGGGGTGTAGCCTTAGAAAGAAGGGGGGTGTGAGGGTGGGGCCTCAGGGCAATGTGGCGTGGGTGGGGCCATGGTTTGGGCACCTGTGGCCCCCCCATTTTTAGGGCACTTCCACTGCTCCTGACCTCACAAGGTATATTTTGTACCAAGATTATTACAAAAGTGTGTAGGGTGTGACCATGGGGGTGTTTAGGATCACAGTTACTAGTATTGCTGATGATACAAAACCACTCAAGATAGTCAAGTCCCAGGCAGACTGTGAAGAGCTATAAAAGGATCTCAAAACTAGGTGACTGGGCAACAAAATGGCAGATGAAATTCAATGTTGATAAATGCAAAGTAGTGCACATTGGAAAACACAATCCCAACTGTACATATACAATGATGGGGTTTAAATTAGCTGTTACCACTCAACTAAGAGATCTTGGGTCAGTGTGGAGAGTTCTCTGAGAACATCCACTCAGTGTGCAGCAGCCGTCAGAAAAGCGAGCAGAACGTTGGGCATCATTAAGAAAGGGAGAGATAAGAAGACAGAAAATATCATCTTGCCTCTATGTAAATCCATGGCGCACCCACATCTTGAATGCTGCCTGCAGATATGGTCACCCCATCTCAAAAAAGATATATTGGAATTGGAAAAGGTTCAGAAAAGGGCAACAAAAATGATTAGGGGTATGGAATGGCTGCTGTGTGAGAAGAGATTAATACGAGTGGGACTGTTCAGCTTGGAAAAGAGATGACTAAGGGGGGATATGAGTGAGGTCTATAAAATCATGAGTGGTGTGGAGAAAGTAAGGAAGTGTTATTTACTCCTCCTCATAACACAGGAACTAGGGGGTCACCAAATGAAATGGATAGGCAGCAGGTTTAAAACAAACCAAAGGAAGTGTTTCTTCACACAACGCACAATCTGCCTGTGGAACTCCTTGCCAGAGGATGTTGTGAAGGGCAAGACTATAACAGAGTTCAAAAAAAAACTAGATAAATTCATGGAGGATAGGTCCATCAATGGCTGTTAGCCAGGATGGGCAGGGAATGTGTCCCTAGCCTGTTTGCCAGAAGCTGAGAGCGGACGACGGGGTGGATCACTTGGTGATTCCCTGTTCTGTTCATTCCCTCTGGGGCACCTGGCATTGGTCACTGTCGGAAGACAGGAGAATGGGCTAGATGGACCTTTGGTCTGACCCAGTCTGGCCGTTCTTACGTTCTTATTTGTTGGTGGAGACTGATTAACGCTCAAAACTCGATTCATAGAGTTTAAGGTCAGCAGGGACCATCGGATTAGCTACTCTGGCCTGCTTAGCTCAGGCCATCAGCCTGCACCTAGTCACACCTGTAGTGAGCCCAGTAACTTGTGTTTGGCTAAAGAGCATTTTCCAGAAAGGCCACCAGTCTTGAGCTGAAGACATCAAGAGATGGAGAATCCACTGCTTCCCTGGGCAGTTGGTTCCAATGGTCACTCACCCACAATGTTATAAACGAGTGCCTTATTTTTAATCGGAATAATAAATGCAGCCTCTGCACCCAGCATCCTACCAATAGCGACAGGAGACTGGGAATCCCGGAGGTGGGGATGGTTGAGGATCTCATCCTGCAGTGTGATCTGAGTGGGCAAACCCTGTGCTGCGAGTCCCACTGAAGTCTGTGTGGATATGCCTCTTCTAGGATCTGCGCCTGACTGTTTATATTAACTGACAGGTTTCAGAGTAACAGACGTGTTAGTCTGTATTTGCAAAAAGAAAAGGAGTACTTGTGGCACCCTAGAGACGAACCAATTTATTTGAGCATAAGCTTTTGTGAGCTACAGCTCACTTCATCGGATGCATTCCACAGTATGCATCCGATGAAGTGAGCTGTAGCTCACGAAAGCTTATGCTCAAATAAATTGGTTAGTCTCTAAGGTGCCACAAGTACTCCTTTTCTTTTTATATTAACTGAGTTATTAAATCCTTTGTTTGGGCCTCAGAAGAAGAGGGCTCTTTAAAAGGACTGGTGTCATGGTGACCCTTACCAGCCACAATGTGCTAGGCACTGTACAGACACATAGAGACAGTCCCTTTTCCAGATTCCCCAATCTAAACAGACAAAGGGTGGGAGGGGAAACAAAGGCACAGGGAGGGGAAAAGGACGGGGCCAGGATCATATAGGTCAGTGCCAAAGCTGGGGCTAGCTCCCAGGTGCCCTGGCTCGCAGCCCAGTGTCCCAGCTACGGCACCATGTTGCTTCCTGCAGAGTGGTGGTCTTAGTTCACTGGCACCCTAACTGTAAACCTGCTGATGATAGCGAGAACGTGGCTGGCTGGAGAGAAGTGTTTATTGTGCCGAAAAGGACTGTGGTGTGAAAATGTTGTTCTCCCCCCACCCCACTCTCCTGCTGGTAATAGCTCATCTTAAGTGATCACTCTCCTTACAAGGTATATTTTTCATGGTCTGTGTGTATATATAAAATCTCCTCACTGTACTTTCCACTTTATGCATCCGATGAAGTGAGCTGTAGCTCACGAAAGTTTATGCTCAAATAAATTGGTGAGTCTCTAAGGTGCCACAAGTACTCCTTTTCTTTTTGCGAATACAGACTAACACGGCTGCTCCTCTGAAGCCTGTTGCCAGGGTGGTCCAGCTTGGCTGCCGACGGCTCGGCGGCTGACTCTGGAGGCCGTGCGCCCGGATAGACGTGGGCTGACTTGCCAAGGTGCTGCACCGTCTGCACGCCTGGGGAAGGGAATACAAGCTGCGGCGCTCCGAAACGCAGGCCATTGTTCGCTAGGTGCCGAGCGGGGTTTGGCGCCTAACTTCAGGCCACCAGATTTGGAAATGTGGCCTATATTCCCAAGCCCCAGCCACCTGCTACCTTGACCCCTTAAACCGTCTGTCCCTTTTAATGTGCCCTGGTGCCTGTCTAGATAGGTAAATAGGGCGTTTTTGGAAATGTGTTCTCTAGTGTAGACGCAGTTTAACACAGTCGTCCCCAAACTCTTCATGGTCACGCCCACCCCTTACCCCTGTCTGCCTCCCCCCCTCCCGGTAGTGGGGCCACAACTTGGGGCTGGGGACACAGACAGGAATAAGGGAGCCGAAGCTGGGGGTGGGGCTGGGAATAGAGGTGTGGCCAGGGGCTAAGGCTGGGGGTGGGGCCAGGAACTGGGGATGGGGGCAGGGTTGGAGCGGGGCGGGGTGGTGCTTCCTCCCTTCCCTCCCATGGGCGCTGGCCCGGGCCTTGCTGCACCCCCCGAATGTTCTTCTGTGCTCCCCTAGGGGGATGAGCCCCAAAGTTTGGGGACCTCTGGCATGATTCTACGTTAGCTGGTTGTGGTTGACCCTAGCTTCATAACTTTGGGGGACACTTTTAAGAGTGCGGTCTAGACATGCCCTTACATTGCAAACTCTGGGGGGAGGGATGTGCCTCCTTTTACGTCTGGAAAGCACCCAGCATATGGTGGGTTATGCTAGAAATGGAAAGCTTAATAAACGTGCGCACAGATCTGTTTGGTGAGTTTCAGGGCCGCAAGGTAAATGTCCAGTGCTCTAAATTATTGCGAAAGTTCTGGAGTGGCCTGTTATCTTCTCAAAAGCGGAAGCTGTGTCTTTAATTCTGTCCTCCAAAAGCGGAGGCACGTTGGACATTCGGGAATCTGTTTAAACACTAAAGGAGGGGCTCTCCGGGCCAGCACTTGTGGAACGTTATCTAAATCAGCCACTGGGTTGGCTGAAGAGTCAGCAAAGCTGATCCAAATTAATCCCTGGTGTAACAGCACCGGTGGTGTCACACCCAGGAGCTGACTCTGGCTCTCGGTGCTTTTCTGAATTCAGAAAGTTAAGAGAAGTTCATGGTTGACCCCAGATGAAATCTGCCCAGCAAGTAAAAATAATTCTCCCCTTAAATAGCATAAGGAACTCACCCACAGCACTACTTTGAGTCAGACGCTGCCACCTGTGGGTATTTGTCAGGGTGGACGTCCCCATGTGAAGGCAGGACGTGGAGAAGTTGATACCCCTGCGGGGGCAGCCTGCCAGTTGTCACTAGGATGCTGGGGCAGCAGGCCGGGGGAGAGAGATGTGATCTGCGCACAGGCCCCAGAGCAGGAAACTCCTGGAAACTAGTCCCGCTGCTTCAGCCACTGTGGCTCAGGCAAATCACTTCTTCTCTCTGTGCCTCGGTTTCCCTGTCTGTAGCATAGGGATAAGATGCCAACTGAAAGAGGGGCATGAGGGTAAATTAGTCAGTCTGTGAAGTGGGGTTGCCACTCACCCATTCCCGGAATACCGGATATTCCAGCGTTTACCAGGAATGACATGGGCCTGACGCTGCCTGCGTGACCTCATACGCACAGTGTGTGTGACGTCACATTGCACGGGGGATGCCACTTTGATGAGCATGCTGCTGCCCCATTCCTGCCGCCCTGACCTTGCACTCAGCATGCGTACGAGGTCACGTCGGTGAGAACGGAGCAACGCGCTGTTCTAAATGGTCTCTCCCGCCTGATACCGGACAAAACCACATCTCTTGGCAAACATGAATTAAGCTTCAAAGTGTCCCTCCCAGTAAAGCATTATTCCCATTTTAGAGCTAGGGGAAACTGAGGCACAGAAAAGGGAAATGATTTCCCTCCAATGCAACACAAGGAGCCAGAGCTGGGAAGAGAGCAGGCTTCCTGACGCCCCAGACCCATGCTGAGATGGGGTCCAAGCCTCTCCCTGCGTTTGCACACCCCTGGATGTGAAGGTCCAAACTCTGGATTCGAGTCTGCCTGTCCCCAGCTGTCAGGGTCTTTGCATTTGGATCTGGCCTGTCCTAGACCAAGGTTTGAGCTACCAGCATGAGGCCAGAATCTGCATTTTATTTTGGCCACTCCGTCAGCAGCCAGCCTCTCCCTCCTCCTGTACCCCAGGGAGTGGGAGATCGGCACACACGCCTGTAAACTCTGGCACCGGCCATTTGTGACCTGTGTGCGTCTCCTAAACCATTCCTGTGCTAGATGGGAGCGGATCTGGGGACCCGTCTGACTGGGGAGAGGCAGGTGAGCCCCCAGGTCTGAGCGCGATCAGGTGACGTGAGATCACAGCTGGAGCGGTGCTGACTGTGGTGTATATAAAGGTCAGTCGTTACCACCCTTTGTCCGTAATCACTGTAACCACCTCATCCCATGAAGGGAAAGCAGTGGATGTGTTGTTCCTTGACTTTAGCAAAGCTTTTGACACGGTCTCCCACAGTATTCTTGCCAGCAAGTTAAAGAAGTGTGGGCTGGATGAATGGACTATAAGGTGGATAGAAAGTTGGCTAGCTTGTCGGGCTCAACGCGTAGTGATCAATGGCTCCATGTCTAGTTGGCAGCCGGTATCAAGTGGAGTGCCCCAAGGGTCGGTCCTGGGGCCGGTTTTGTTCAATATCTTCATAAATGATCTGGAGGATGGTGTGGATTGCACTATCAGCAAGTTTGCAGATGACACTAAACTGGGAGGAGTGGTAGATACGCTGGAGGGCAGGGATAGGATAGAGAGGGCCCTAGACAAATTAGAGGATTGGGCCAAAAGAAATCTGATGAGGTTCAACAAGGACAAGTGCAGAGTCCTGCACTTAGGACGGAAGAATCCAATGCAACGCTACAGACTAGGGACCGAATGGCTCGGCAGCAGTTCTGCAGAAAAGGACCTAGGGGTGACAGTGGATGAGAAGCTGGATATGAGTCAACAGTGTGCCCTTGTTGCCAAGAAGGCCAATGGCATTTTAGGATGTATAAGTAGGGGCATTGCCAGCAGATCGAGGGACGTGATCGTTCCCCTCTATTCGACACTGGTGAGGCCTCATCTGGAGTACTGTGTCCAGTTTTGGGCCCCACACGACAAGAAGGATGTGGAAAAATTGGAAAGAGTCCAGCGGAGGGCAATAAAAGTGATTAAGGGACTGGAACACATGAGTTATGAGGAGAGGCTGAGGGAACTGGGGGTGTTTAGTCTGCGGAAGAGAAGAATGAGGGGGGATTTGATAGCTGCTTTCAACTACCTGAAAGGGGGTTCCAAAGAGGATGGCTCTAGACTGTTCTCAGTGGTAGCTGATGACAGAACGAGGAGTAATGGTCTCAAGTTGCAGTGGGGGAGATTTAGGTTGGATATTAGGAAAAACTTTTTCACTAGGAGGGTGGTGAAGCACTGGAATGAGTCACCTAGGGATGTGGTGGAATCTCCTTCCCTAGAGGTTTTTAAGGCCCAGCTTGACAAAGCCCTGGCTGGGATGATTTAGTTGGGGTTGGTCCTGCTTTGAGCAGGGGGTTGGACTAGGTGACCTCCCGAGGTCCCTTCCAACCCTGATATTCTATGATTCTATGATTCATCCCCACTCAGAGCTGGCCATCCACGGCTGGAAGCTGAAGCCAGACAAATTGGTGTAAGAAGGAAGGCACACCATCTTAACAGTGCGGGTGATTAAGCAGGGCAACGAAGTCCCAAGGGAAGTGGGGGGTTCTCCATCTCTTGGTGGCCAGTCCAGCCCGGATTAGGGTGATCACCTTTTCAAAATGCAAAAATGGGACACGTGCAGGAGCCCCACCTCCCTCCATGGCGCCGCCCCCTGCTCCTCTTCTTCCGCCTGAGGCCCCGCTGCCTGGCCAGCCCAGAAGCTGGAGTCGGGCGTTGGTAAGAGCTGCCCAGGGAGCCAGGGGCACTGTGGGGAGCCCTAAGCCCTCCGCCTGCCCTGGCTGCGGTGCTCAGGAGCAGCCCCCAGCTTGTGTCCCCACCCCCTGGGGCACCCCGCCCAGGGCAGGTGGAGAGTCCGGGGCTCCCCACCGTGGCTCTGACTACTGCCCAGCTCTGGATTCTGGCCTGGCCAGGGGCGGGGCCTGAGGGGAGAGGGGAGGAGCAGGGGGGCAGACCTCGTGGCAAGGGGCTGCTAAAGCCAAAGGCAGCCCTGCCCACCGGGAAGAGGCTGGCACCGCCCCTGAGCCTCGGGCAGTCACGGAGCGGTGCCGCAGGGAATCCAGGACCAGTGCTGTCCTGGAGTCATTCAGCCCAGGACTGGGACTTGAAATGTGCATTTCAGGACTGTCCTGCCCAACTTGGGACAGGTGGTCACCCTAGAATGGCTGCCTTTCTGGACGATCCCCGTTGGCCAAACACAAGTTACAAGGGGTAGCTGGGGGAATTGTCATATCCTGGGCTATACCAGAGGTCAGGCTAGAAGATCTAACGGTCCCTTTTGGCCTTAAAATCTATTCTATCACTGACCCAGGGAGTGGAATGGAAAGGCAGAGAGAAGCCTTGCTTTAGACTGAGGCTGGGTCGGGAACAAAGCATCACTTTCCCCCAGGCTGGGTGCTAGGGGACTGGTGCTGCCCTCGGGCTGGTTTGTAGCTGTGTCGTTCAGGGCTTTTGCTTGCGCTGGGTATCAGTGGTGTTTTGTTTTTATGCACCCATCACCCAGTGCCAAATGCTAAACCAAGTGCTCCACCCCCAGGCTCCCTCCTGCCTGCTTCCAGTTCCCTTCCTGCTCTTCTGTGGTGGAGAGGCTGGGACAGGCAAGCTGGGACCAGTTGAGTGCAATCCGATGGCTGGGGTCACTGGGGCTGAGGCATATCTCACCACCCGCCTGGCACTCTGGGGCTGGAGCTGGGGGCACTGGGACCATGCCACCCAGTGCTGGGTTTGGGGGTGCTCTGGCCGCACCACCCACCTGGCAAACTGGGGCTGGGGGCACTGGGGCCAAGCCACTCGCCTGGCACTCCGGGGCAGGGGGCACACAGGGGGGCTGGTGACCGCAAGGGGGGTGTGCTGGGCTCCGGCAGGGGTCGACGGGGAAGGGTGGGGCCTCAGGCAGAAGGGGAGGGGCCAGTGGCTAGCCTCCCCCAACGGCTCGTTCACCCACCGCTCATGAGCAAGCGTCACATGGGGGTATGGTGCCCATGGGAGACAGTCCCAGGGAAGGGGAGGCAGGGCGAGCTAGCAGACAAAGCATTGGCTTGGGACTCAGAGCTCTTGGGTTCAGTCCTTGGCTTTGCCATTGAACTGTTGGACTAGTCATTTGGTCTCTCTGTGCCTCAGTTTCCCATCTGTACAGCAGAGATTATAGCCCAGCCCTACCTGGCAGGGGTGTGGGGAGAATAAATCCATTCAAGACTGATGCACTCAGACACTGTGGCACCAGGGGCCATATAGGTACCTAAGCTAGGGGAGAAACCTCTCCATCAATGATGCGTTGTCAAATGCTTGTCGAGAAGGATGTGATCTGAATGGGCCTGGTCCTGCCAGGTGCTGAGCATCCTCCTCTCTGAAATGAGGAGGGGGCTCAAGAGCGGGCCCCCTGGTAGAAAATTCGTGCTGTGGGGAGCAGAGGGAAAGAGTTTCCCAGCCAGGGAGGTTTCTCCCAAATCACCCAGCTACTGTGCAGTTGAATGTGGAGACAGAGCACCCCTGAACCAGCTGGGTGATCTTGTGGAGAAAGAAGAATGGTCAGAGGCAGGGGAGCTGGTTTCTGTTCCTAGCTCTGCCACTGTGGTCACCTTGGGCACATCCCTTCACCGCTCTGTGCCTCGGTTTCCCTAGCTGCAAAGTGGAGACTAGCAAGCACCTCGCTTGCATCGTGTGCGGTGTCAGACTCTCCTGGACATTAAAAAGCTTTGGGGGTCCTCAGCCAGCCAGCGCCAGCGGAGTTCAGAGCGGTGTGAGGAAATTGCTGGAAGTCAGGGAGCGGGCTGGGACCGTGTGCCATCGGATCACCAGCAGAGTGCACTGCTCAAAACGCGCGTCCCCAAAGGTCTGACAGCGGATCTGTTGGGAATATTCCTATTCGTCATCAGCTGTATTGCCATAACTTCCAGACACCCCACGTCTTGCAGCAACTTCCAGAGGCCCCTGGCGCTAAACGCAGTATAAACACTAGGGCTGCCAACCCTCCTGGATTGTCCTGGAGTCTCCCGGAATTAAAGATCAACCTTTAATTCAGTGATTCTCAACCAGGGGTACACATACCCCTGGAGATACACAGATCTCTTCCAGGGGGTACATCAACTCGTCTAGACGTTTGCTTAGTTTTACAATGGGCTGCATGAAATGCACTAATGAAGTCAGTACCAACTAAAATTTCACACAGACAATGACTTGCTTATCCTGCTCTATATAGGATACACTGACATGTAAGTACAAGAGTTCTATTCCAAGTGGTTTATCTTATAATTCGATGGTAAAAATGAGGAAGTCCGCATTTTTCAGTACTAGTGTGGCTGTGACACTTGTATTTTTATGTCTGATTTTGTAAGCAAGTCGTTTTTAAGTGAGGTGAAACTTGGGGGGTGTGCAAGACAAATCAGCCTCCTGAAAGGGGTACAGTCACCTGGACAGGTTGAATTAAATGAAAGATTACTTTAATTAAAGATTATGCCATAGGCTGAAACCTTCAGGAATATGTCTAACCAAACCTGGGAACCGCAATAAACACCCCAAGGCAGACACAGTTCCTGCCCCGAAGAGTTTATTGAACTAACAAGTTACTGATTGGCATCTCCTTTGAGCAGGAGGGTCCTTCTTTATACACTCTGAATTCAAATGGGTCCCTTCCCCTTTAAGAGCTGCTTCGCTGTCTGTCTGACAAGTATAAATGTGCCAGCCACTCATATGGCTGAGGGAACAGAAGGGAGACAGGGCTGGCTGGCTGCAGGGACATAAACCATCCCAGAGTGAAGCAGGCAAGCCCATCCCCGGCTGAAGGAATGCTCAGGGTTTTCATTCTCCATGCTGAAAATGTCCAGACGCCGGATACAGACATCAGCGACTCTTACTGTTCTGTGGTGTTTGAAGGTAAGAGCCCTGGGATAGCAGGAGGCACCATGAACGGGAGGAAGGGATTGAGTGTTGGCGAAGCAGGGGAGGAGCATTCTGCAGCTGGCACTGCCAGTTGGGGAATAACACGGAACCTCTCCCCTCCTGCTTCCCTTGGGAGGAAACAAGCATTTAAAACCGAAGGGGAAAGTTTCATTGTTGGACAGAAGAATTATGTTGCCCCTTCTTTCTGGTCATTCTCTGGCCCCGCCCACCCATGGCTCCCCAGGCCCTGATGAATGAAAGCCCACAAACCCCTCTGGTGCCATTGTCCCCATTTTACAAGCGGGAAATCGAGGTGCAGAAAAGCAGCCTGAATTGCCCCAGGAGGCTCATTCTGGGGCAGAGAGGGGAGCAGAACCCTGGGGCCAGGTCCTGCTTTAGACTGGAGTAAATCCACGGAGGTTAGCAGAGGCATGGGTGTGTCTGAGAGCAGAACCCGGCGGCAGGTTTCTGGACGTTGAAGAATTAAGGTTGCATCCTGTGAAGGATACATATTAGAACTGATTGATGGATGGAGGTTCTCCCAGGTGCCTGTGGCTTGGATGGGGGTTCACTCTGTTCTCTAGCTGTAGAATATTGTGTCTCGAAGCTTCAAGGGCCCAATCCTGGGAGATGCTGCGTGCTTCTGTTGGCTTCAGTGAGAACCAAGCACCTCTTGGGATCATGCCCTAACAGGGAGGGAAAATCCTGGGCTTTGAGCTAACGGTCTATCCTGGGGATTTTTCCAGGCTGCAGAGACACACGCCTGTGGTTTCCAGATCAAGTTACTGTACCTCTCTTTTTTTTTAACCCTTGAGTGCACAGAGGGGACCTGCATGTCTAAAATCGTTCTGGGTCTTCCTGTGTTGCGTTCAAATTGCCCTGTGCCTCAGCCCACTTATGCCCACTGTGTTTCTGAGCCTTCTCGCCAGGCCTCTGCATAGCTCTCCGGTCCCAGCGTCTCTGCTAGAACCGAGTCTATGACGATGCAAGAAAACAGCAGCTGGTAAAGCCTCCAGATCATTTCACGCTATTTATAACCCCCTCTTTGCGGCTGCACGGCCCTCCTTGGCCCAGTGAAAAGTCTCTGCTCCTGAGAATTGATCCACTTGATTCTGATAGGGGGAAACTGACCTTGCACACAGATCCTGCAGCCAGATAGGTTCCACCCGGGTCTTAAGTGGGGCCAGGGCCCCAGCACGGGGGTGAATTTCACTTCTAATGAGTTTGAATCACTACAGCAAAGCACACATGGGAGACTTCCTGGCAGGATTGCAGAGAGAGAGAGCGAGCAATTAGATAGAAGGCATAGCCGAGTGGTTAAAGCCTGGGAAGTGGGGACCTGGGTTTTATCTTTCACCTATGCAAGTGACTCACTTTGTGACCACAGGCAGGTCATTCCACTGTCTCCGTGCCTCAGTTTCCCTTCTGTTAATTGGGAGAGATTTCCCCCAGCCTCCATGGGGTTGGGAGACCATGCTAACATTTGCAAAGTGCATTGAGCCCCTCGGAGGGAGAGCACTGTGGGAGTGCAAGGTACCTGGGGGATGGCTACGATGCCATGTGCTGGGGACATTCGCTCTCCAGGGCTCTGGAACGACCAAAGAAGAGACATCCCTCTGTCTGGAGAACCCAGCCAGGGCTTTACACCGGGCCGACTGCATGCTGGGACAGGAGGTAGGAGTTTGGGCAGTGAGCACTGTGCCAATGTGCATTCAGTGCACACATGATCCATGAAGCTCCTACCTCCCTGTCAGGCCTCAGTGCCTCCAGAGCTCCCAGCATCCGGGGGCAGAACACCAGGCTTGATGCTCAGGAGTGCTGACAGGGAGTCCCAGCCTGTCTCTGGCTGGAAGGCTGGTGACTGCTGGGGCAGATCCATGGGGAATATGGCTAGAGAGGATCTGATCTTAGTGCTGCGAGGGCGTAGTGGAAGGACTAGTGGTCTGGCAGCCCCCTGCCAGATGGGTAGGGCCCTACCAAATTCACCCTCCATTCTGGTCAATTTCACTGCCCTAGGCTATGAAAAATAGTCAGTTTCACATTTCAGATGTTTATATCTGAAATTTCAGGGTGTTGTAACTGGGGGGGTCCCGATCCCAAAGGGGGTCGTGGGGGAAGTCACAAGGCTGTTGGGGGGGGGGGTCACTGGATTGCCACCATCGCTCCTGCGCTGCCTTCAGCACCCCCGGAGCTTCCTGCAGTCGCTGGAGGTTGCTGGAGGTGGAAGTGGGTCTGATCTCCGCCACACTGCTGGGGAGGGACAGGACTTGCTCTTCCCCTGCACTCGGGAAGCTTCGGCAGTTTCATTTGCCTGGCAGAGCCTGTCCTGGACTCCGTCCTGCTGCGTTTGTTTCTCTCTCTCAGCACTGAATGACACAGGCCTGTTCTGCGGCCCAGCCTTCAACCTCTTCCCAGCTGTGGCATTTGGAGCTTTCTGCCGGCACAGAGAAATGTGCCTCAGTCAGGACATTTATTTTAGTTCTCCTGGAACAGGAGGGGCCCAGGTGGCTCGTGGGTGTTGGGGACATGTTTTCCCTGCTTTCTTAGTGGGGCTTCAAGGATGAGTTAGCAGCTCACAACCCCCCCCCCCCCGCCCCCGCAAGCCCTTTCGGTGTCCTGCAGCCATCCCAGCCTGGGAGGGGAGCCCATCAGAGCTTACAGCTGAGCAGGGAAGGGACAGCCCAGGCCAGTGCGTGGCTGGGAGCGGCCGAAGGAACACCGATGTGCCGCAGAGAGCAGTGTGGGTGCTCAGCACGGGGCGCCCTCCCCTCCAAGTCAGCGCTGAGCGCAGGGCTAAGAGGCAGCGCTCTGCAGGGAAGGCTGTAGATGAGACTGTAGGGGGGCCACTGTTATCTCAGGGGGAGGAAGGATGTGGTTAGTGCCGGTCTGGGTTCGAGTCCTGGTTCTACGACAGACTCGCTGTGTGACCTGAGTCTCTCTGTGCAATGGGAGTGCTAGCACTGCCCTATCTCACAGGGATCTTGGGAGTTAAAGGTCTGAGGTGTTGACATACTACAGAACTGGGGCCATTTAAGTTCCTTAGATGATCAGTGCTGAGGCGCTGTATTTTGGATGAGACACGAAGCAGAGATCCTGGCCACTTGTGGTCAAGAAACCAAGACTTATGCTGCTACTCTTATGAAAAGTACCGTAGGACTTGTAATGATCACAACACACTTTGGATAACTATATTCTGGTACCCAAATTTCCTCCGCAACATCACTAGTACTTTTCTTCACCTTCTGATGCATAGTAACGTCGTGTGTTCCACCCCAGAGACAGTTGCACTTCAGTGGCGGATCAAAGTTTACAGCTGAGCAGGGGCTGGACATCTGAGCAGCGATGGGAGAAGCGATCCCTAGGATACGAGTTGTAGAGCAGTTTGCTTGCAAATCACTTTGGGATCCTTTGGGTTGAACCGCATCATGGAATGTAAAAAAATTGTACAGACCTGGAATGCATGTCTGCTGTACCCTGGCTGGCTGACTTCCCAGTGGCCCGCAGATTCGTGGTTGCAGGAAGGGAGGGAAGGATCCAGATCCAGGAAGGGAGGGAAGGATCCAGATACTTGGAGATGAGCTTTGTTTTGCTAACAGTGTCTCACCCCAGTTACTGTTCAGGAAGCCTTTCTTGCCAGGGGCTGCATGTGTCTCCGGCAGAGGTCGGTGTCCTGGACCGAAGCCGCCTGGTCTCCTGCTGTTGGAACCTGTGGCTCGCCCAGCTCGAGGCCGTGCTTCACGACTGCTGGCACAGGGCTGCTCTTTCTGCTAGAGGTTGCTCGTTTATACTAGGCCCCCTTTGCATGACTCTCCTCGTACTAAAGGGCTGGAGGCGGGAGGAAGTGCCGCCAACGCCTACTTTAGGAAGGCCCCTTTCCCTTGCCAGAGGGGTGCAAATGGGGCCTGGGTGTAAGATGTGCGGCCGCGGGGAGCTGAGTGGGATTTCAGAGGTCGTGTCATTCTACACTGGAGCAAACGCAAACGCTTCTGAATGTTTTTGTGACAACTGAACTGTGTTGAAACGACCCTTTTGCGCAGAAAAGCGGAGGGGTTTGATTCAGGACGCAGTGGCCTAGTGGTTAGAGCAGTGGCTGGGGTGGATGGAGACCCGGGTGCGCGTCTCCGCTTTGCGTGAGTCACGGCAGAGTGTTTCCTCACCCATTCAGACGCCCCCGCAATGTTCCGACCGGCTCTATTTGCCTCCTGAACGCTGACATGAGAAACTGACTGCAAAGTGCCTTCAGCCCCGGCTGCTTTAGAGAAACAGAGACTCAGGATCCTCGTGTGACCTGATGCACTGATGTAAAGCGAGGCGCGTACCAGCATGGCTTCATCCAGCCATTGACCAGAGCAAATTGCGCAGCGGAAACCCTGCTTTCCATCCGTGCAGCGGGTCTGCATTAGGGGGCTGTACTGGCCTAACTGCACGGATGCTGTTCTGCCCCTGCAAATCCTCTGAGAGAGGCAGGGCTTCAGGCCGAGCCGCGGCCTGTGGCTTTGAGAACCGGCAGTGAGCAGGGGGCCGGGCAGCCAGCGTTGTCCGGAGTTGGAGGAAGACGCCTAGTAGAGGGCGGCGACCGGGGTCAGGTGTGGCCTTAGGTACTGTCTTCACTGAGGATCTGGAAAAGGGAGTAATGGCACTTTACTAAGATGTGCAGATGAGGCTGCACTGGGAGGAGTTGCGACCGAGGACAGAGAACAGAGCCCTGGGGGGTTTTCGCCTTCCTCTGTAGCATGGGGCACGGGTCACTTGCTGGAGGATTCTCTGCTCCTTGAAGTCTTTAAACCACAAGTTGAGGACTTCAATACCTCAGGCATAGGTGAGAGGTTTATCGCAGGAGTGGGTGGGTGAGATTCTGTGGCCTGCGTTGTGCAGGAGGTCAGACTAGACGATCATAATGGTCCCTTCTGACCTTAGTATCTATGAATCTATGAAATAAACCAAAGGGGCCTGCAGAGACCAGGGACTCCAGCAGAAAATGACCGGGAGGTTCAAGCTGGAAAACTGCAGCCCGTCCCTGGGCAGGGGAGCAGGCCCCACAGGAGAGGCTTGGGGTGAGTGAAGAAGGAATCTGGAAAGCTGTGACACTGAGACCCGGGGCTGCGAGCGGATGGCGGGCTGGCCCAGAGTTTGCAATGAAATGAGTCAGCAGCAGAAGTGGCCAGTGCCATCTTGGGCTGTGCAGCAGCCACGCCTGGAATCTGAGGGTTCAGCTCCGGGCTTCCCATCAGCAGAAAAATCCTGACCGAGTGGAGGGAGATCAGAGATGCCTGTCTGACCCGGCCCCTGTGACTGGGGTATCTCCGCAGGCTTTCGTGTATTTATCCTTGCCCCCTGCCCCTGTGAAGCAGGGAAAGGCTATCCTCCCCACAATACACCTAGAGAAACTGAGTCACGGAGAGACCAACCGACTGGCACAAGGTCCCCCAGGCCACCTATAGCAGCCTGGGGAATCGCATGCCAGTGTTTAAAGTAGCAGGCTAATGCGCTAACCACCAGATCCTCCCCCCACAGCTGAGCCATAAAATAGCCAAGGAGGCTGAGGGTAGGGATGAGGCAAACCTGGAAGAGCTGAATCTGTAATGATTGGCTGAACCACGCCAAAGGGGGCGGGGATGTGAGACCAGCGTCCACAGCTCAGACGGGCAAACATCAAGGAGGGAAGGGATATTTTCCCTCCTTAGAAGACACTGGAGCAGTAATGGCATGGAATTAAGAAGGGGCAAACTGAGAGTGAATATCAGCAGTGCCTTCTGGACAGTGGGGTGTGGATTCACGTCTCAAAGGGGAGCAGACGGGAACCCATCACTTGGGATGCTTGAAACCCAAGTGCAGTAAATGCTTAATAGGGGACAATTCTGCCCTGGCCAGGAGAGGGACCGGGGGAGCTAACAGATCCTTCCCCACTCTGCTCTTCCTGGTGATGTTGCAAAGTGTGTGTCTTGCACAAGAAGAGTCTGATTATCAGAGGTGCTGAGCGCTCGTGGCTGCCCATCTCAGTGGGGCGTGGGGAGCACTTCTGAAAATCAGGCCGGAGATTCCTGCCTCCAGGAACACTTTGCTTGTGCGTGCTCCCTCTCGCGTTCTTACTTTCTCTCCCTCTCTTTTATTTCCCCCTCTGTGGCCTGCCAATGCTGAGCTCAGGTGCCAGGATAGGATAGAAACAGCCAGCAGCGTCCGGACGCTTTCCAGACAGGCGCAGAGGGTAGAAACACCCAAGCCCTGGGGCGAGCCCGGCCCCTCTTGCAGCTGACACAGGTCCTGAGGGGGCTGCACTGTGGGGCTGGTCAGGGACCAGTGTCCTCATTCATGAAAAACATCCGTGACAAGGGTTTAAAAACAAAAACAAACAGTGCAAATGTTTGTGTGTTTTGTCAAAAAATGGAAAATGTTTAAATTCCCTCAAGTATCGTTAGCAAAATAAATAATTTAAAAAAAAAAAAACCTGAACAATTCAGACAAAAATAGACTGTTTTCTCTTTGAAAATTTCCATTTAGTAAAAAACCCTCCATTTTCCATCAAAACCCAAAGAATCAACAGAAAATTATTGAGCGTCTCTATTCCATGGCTCTGTGCCAGGCTCTGACCTGCAGGGTTCTTTGGCTACTGACTGCTCTGCTGCAGGAAAATGGACTTTCATCCTTGTGATCCTGGTTAGAAACCGCAGGGGATTTCCTGGCTATATGGCCCCCTGTACAGCTGACTCTTGGGTAGGGACTATCACTTGGCATTCAAGTACTACAAATGCTGATTTACCTTTTGCCAAAGGATCTTGCAACACTAATGAGGAAAAACTAATAATTTTGCTTTTCTCGAGTATCTGATGCCTGGGGGTACCAAACCTGGGGCATTTAGATGTAGATGTTACAAGCTGCTGTAGTTTGAGCTGACGGACCAGATCTGTTAATTGCAGACACTCAAGACTCATAACCGCTGTATCCACTAGAAGGGGGCAGAGAACCATGACATATTAGTGTGGGTTACATGGCTCACTTTGTAACTACTAATGACCAGGCCCTACCACTTTCACTGCCCAGCCGTGAAAAACCTGTCATGGACCATGAAATAAGCCCTTCCCCGTGAAATCTGATCTCCCCAGGCTGCTGGGAGCACCCTAGCCAGTGGGCAGTTAGCTGGGAGTCCCAGCCAGGCTGGCGAGGGACAGGACTTGTCCTTCTCCTACACAGCCGCTCTCGGAGGGGGGAGGAGCTCAGACCCACCTCTGGGTCCCCACGGTTACACCACCTTGAAATTTCAGATGTTTAATCTGAAAACGTGAAATTGACCAATTAAAAAACCCTCTGGCTGTAAAATTGAACAAAGTGGACCGTGAATGTGGTAGGGCCCTACTCATGATTTAACCCTCCCTAATAAAGCCTGTGGAGTGGATCGGTATGCTCAGACGGGGAAAACTGAGGCTCAGAGAGAGGAAATGATTTGCCCAGCATCACACAGCAAGGGAACGGCAGTACCCAAAATCCTGACTCCCAGCCCCCTCCTGAACCACTGGACAATGCTTCCTGCCGCACCTGGGGGGTGTCCAGCCAGCCTGCTGCACATTCTTCATGGAAAATGTGGATGTTGTGGAAACAACATTTCTCCGTTATCGCCTGCCGGAAAATTACACAATGCTGCCGTTCAAAGGGTGTCTCATCACCTTCCTCTGCTCTGGGTGATAGAGGAGGATGAGCGGGGAAGGGAACTTGTGGGGGGAGGTGTAAGGGGGAGGGGGAAACACCCGTCTGGCTGACCTAGCTCCTGCTAGGAGGTAAAGAGGATCTGGTATCGCTAAGGCAGCTCTCCCTTCACCCAGGGGCCACGGGTGAGGCCCTGTGCCCTGCTTCAGTTCCCTGCGCATGTGGTAGATAAAAATATCCAGCAGCATCGGACCAAGAACCAGTTCCTGGGGACCCCTCTGGAAACAGCCCTCCTCTTTGATCTTTTCCCATTAACAGCTACATTCTGCGATCCATAAGCGAGCCGGTTTTTAATCCATCCAGTGCGTTCCCTGTTAACTCTATATCATGCAAATATTTCAGTCGGAGCGAGGGGGCTTGAAGTTGGAGCTAGACAAACTGAGACTGGCAGTAAGGGCGCACGTTGATAGCCGTGTGGGTGATGAACCACTGGAACGACTTACCAAGGGCCATGGGGGATTCTCCATCAGGGGCAATTTTAAAATCAAGACTAGATGTTTTTCTATAAGATCATCTCTAACTCAAGCAGGAACTAATTCAGGGGAGTCCTGTGGCCCGTGCTGTGCAGGGGGTCAGACGAGGTGATCACAGTGGTCCCCTTTTGGCCCTGGAATTAACGAATCTATGGCTCTAAGTCAAGTGTCCTGGAGAAACCCAAGTATACTCTTATCAGTGCAGTTCATAGAATATCAGGGTTGGAAGGGACCTCAGGAGGTCATCTAGTCCAACCCCCTGCTCAAAGCAGGACCAACCCCAACTAAATCATCCCAGCCAGGGCTTTGTCAACCCTGACCTTAAAAACTTCTAAGGAAGGCGATTCCACCACCTCCCTAGGTAACGCATTCCAGTGTTTCACCACCCTCCTAGTGAAAAAGTTTTCCCTAATATCCAGTTGCTATCAACCAGACCTGTAATGTTATAAAAAAACCCAACAGGGCTGTTCAACAAGACCCGCCTTCCTTGACACCATGCTGACTGGCATTAATTCTAGTTCTAGCCTCTAATTCGTTGTTGATAGTCTTGAATTAGCCATGCTATTATTTGACCTGGGATCAACATCAGGCTAACCCGTCTATAGTTCCCTTCATTGGACCTACACTGTCTTCCAGTCCTTTGGAATTTCCGTAGTTTTCCAAGGTTTGTTAAAAATGAACATTTGCGGCTCAGAGAGCTCCTTGCATGTAAATTATTGGGGCAGTATTAATAATTGTTGTTTCCAGAAACCAGCTGGAATTTCAGCACATCACAAAATGGATTTAAAAGGTGTTCATTCCGGGCTCTGGGGGCCGTTATAGGCCATGACAAAAATTCTGTCATTAATGTCCGGATCTGTTCGGCTTCAGCCTTTTGTAAACAACCAAAACCTAGACAAAAGAAACTAACCCACAAACAGACTGTGCAGTCTTCAAATAATGGCCAGTGAATGAAGATTTCTGTAGCACAGAAAAGCCAAAAAAAGCGGTGATGAGAAATTTACCCAGATCTACCCAGAAGATTATAAATAAATACCTTGCAATATTTCAAACCCTCATGTTCCATGATAGCAGAAGCTTCGCAGAAAACCCTGAGGTATGTAGCTTATTGGGAAAAATATTGCTCATTTTATGGTTATATTTAATACTTACATAGACTTCCTCTTAATTTAATTTGTCTGTGGTTAAGTGACAGGGGAGTAAATGTCATTCTCCAGTGCTGAGTTCAGTACCCCAGTGTGTGTTCCATCAAAGCTGTGCTCTGCGTTGTGTGATAGAATTCAAAGGAAACCTTCAAGACACTTTAATAGTTTAAAGAATAATTTCATTACCTGCTGTTGTTTCTAATTTCTTTTGCTTTGCTTCTGTTTCTTTCCCTTATTAAGTGTGCCTTGCAAAGAAAATGGAAATAGGTGTGTGCTTCCCATCCCTTCTTCCTTTACTCTCTGGTTTCCTGACGTGGGCAGAAGGAGATCTGGAAGGGTAGTGTTGCTGCTTGTTTTATTTTTCTACCTTAGTAGTATCGGGAAACTCCTGTCTGGCCTTCCTGGGTTTTGCTGGATGATCCTTGGGAGGCCTCGGTGATGTGAACTGTGAGCGTGCTCAGTGCATATGGGGAAAAGTGTTTGAATTTTAACAAAAACCTAATTTCTCACAAACATTTACTGAGCATTTGAGTTTATTAAATAAAAACAAACAAACAAAACCTAATTGTTTCCAACAGCTGAAATATAAAAATCACTCCTTTTCTCAGGACCCTCTGGCCAAGAGAGGTAATGTGCTCCTGGGACATACAAACAGGGGAATCTCAGGTAGGAGTAGAAAGGTTATTTTACCTCTGTATTTGGCACTGGTGAAACGGTGGCTGGAGTCCTGTGTCCATTTCTGGTGCCCACAATTCAAGAAGGTTGTTGATAAATTGCAGAGGCTTCAGAAAAGAGCCACGGGAATGATGAAAGGATTAGAAAACCTGCCTGATAGTGATAGACTCAAGGAGCTTAATCTGTTTAGCTTAACAAAAAGAAGGTAAATGGGAGACTTGATCACAGGCTGTAAGTATCAATATGGGGAACAAATATTTAATAATGGGTTTTCAATCTAGAAGACAAATGTATAACACAGTCCAATGCCTGAACGTTTACGGTAGAGACATTCAGGCTGGCAGGTGTACATTTTTAACAGTGACAGTAATTAACCATTGGAACTATTTACCAAGGGTTGTGGTGGATTCTCCATCACGAACAATTTTTAAACCAAGACTTGATGTTGTTCTAGGAATTATTTGGGGGCAGGTCTCTGGCCTGTGCTATACAGGACGACAGACTGGATGGTCACAGTGGTCCCTTCTGGCCTTGGAATCTATGAGGACTTGATCCAAAGCCCATTGAACTTAACATAGACGCCTCTGGAGGGCAAACGGCTTCGGAGGAGACCCTCATTGAACCCAGGGTGGAGAAACATCAAAATATTTTTAAAGTAAAAAAAAATCAGATTTTTAAATTTAAATAGGCTGTTATTTAAATTAAATACAGGCTTTTAACTTTTTTAAACTAAACCTGTTTAAAACTAAATTTGAAACTGACAACTTATGGTAAGACCTAAACTTAATGTATGCCATTAATATTATTTAAACGAAATACAAAAATAATATTAAGGGGTACATATTTGCTGCCAAGTTTGAAAGACAGTCCTATGGCTGAACCGGGGGAATTCACCGGCTCAGGACCTGGAACCAGAGGCTGTGGAAGGGGCTGAACTAGCTTTTGAGAGCAGTAGCTTTGTCACTTCAGTTTATTCAGCTGGCTCAGTTCAATGACTAGTTCATTCACAGTTAAGAAACCAACGGGGAGTTGTAAAAGCAGGAAACCTTGTTTTCCACCTCCAATCCATGAACGCACACTAGGTGTGAGAGGAGAGATCGACTAGTTCTAAAACCTTGAAGGACCTGGGCCCAGATCCACAAGGGGACTTGCAGGGCTCAGCGTTGTGGTGCCTAAGGGAAAATCACTGCAACCCACAAAGCCTGAGTTAGGATCCCAGGCTCCCTATGCAATGAATGTGGAGAGACAGGCACCTTAGCCAATCCACACAAGCCAGCCTGAGCTAGCCCATGGGAGACACTGACAGAAAGGGGTCTGTCCTAAGCCCCACCCTCTCTGGGAGCTAGGCACCTCCCGGCAGCCCGGACGTAGGTTTCCCACCTTTGCTTAGGTTTCAGAGTAGCAGCCGTGTTAGTCTGTATTTGCAAAAAGAACAGGAGGACTTGTGGCACCTTAGAGACTTAATGTTTATTTGAGCATAAGCTTTCGTGAGCTACAGCTCACTTCATCGGATGCTCACAAAAGCTTATGCTCAAATAAATTGGTTAGTCTCTAAGGTGCCACAGGTACTCCTTTTCTTTTTGCACCTCTGCTTAGTGGGCTACCTATGGCCTTTCTTGGTGGGATGAGCTAGGCACTGGCCTCGTCCCACACAAGACAACCAGGGGAGGCGGTGCCCAGAACACTCCCCTGGGTCAGAGGAGACCCAGATTTAATTGCTCCCTCTAGCAGGATTTGAACAAGGGTCCCCCACCGCTCAGGAGCATGTTCTAACCACTGAGCTGTGGGGTATTCTCGCTTACTAGCCCCCGGGCTGTTCTACTATGGAGAAATAGTCAATGGGCTGGAGCACAAGAATGTCTCTAGCCCAGTGCTTAGGGCACCCACCCGAGAGGTGGGCTGCTCCGGCACCAGTCCCTCTGTCATTATTTATCCACACCGGAACAGCTTCAGCAGGAGAGACCGAGGGAGCCCCACAGCAGAACAGCCCAGAGCTCAGCGGGAGGGAGTAGAACCCGGGCTCCCACATCCCAGCTGAGAGCTCTAACCGCTAGGCTAAAAGTTAGACAGTGGGGCCCCACCAGTGCCCCTTCCTCCTCCAGCCCCGGGAGCTTGGATGGGACCCAGGCTTGTAGCCGGCCTCTACCCTGCAGGAGGGACAGGCGTTCGCTTGCCCATCTCACCCAGGTTCACGAATCGCTCTGGGCTTAGGCGAGAGATGGGGGTCCCGATGCCGAAAGGGAGCAGCAGTGTACGTGCCCAGAGGCAGAAACCTCTGTACAGAGGGAACTTTTATCCTGAAAACTTAGCTGCTGAGTGAGTTGAGGACCCTACAGGGTCTGGTGGGAGCTTTGTGGATCTAAACCTGGAGGTTGGTGGATCCCACCTGTAGTGATCAGAAATAATCAGTTCATTTTACTAACTACAGCTAATGCTTCCTGGGTTTCATTAATCAGCAGCATTTTTGATAAAAATTTTGATAAACCTTTTTGAAAACCAGCCTATTTAAGGTTATTTTATTTCATAAAACAAAATTAAAATGTTACTTTTGCGCATTTGGCTTTGACTTTGAGTTTTCAGCCACAGAGAGACGGATGAAAATCACAAGTAAAATAATCACTCATCATCTAGTCAATAAGAAATATATCCGTCTCCCCTTCCTAAAATAAGAATGAATGTAAACATTAAGAATCTGAAGTAATGTAAGTTGAGCTGTATAAGTGCTTAAATAAATGGGTATGGATATAGCATATCACACTGCTCCTTTTCGCTAACCAGGAGATTTAGTATAAAGACTCTATTTAGTTGCCATGTTTTAATGGTTACTGTTACAGTTCAGGGTGACTGCACCTGTATTTCCCCTTCATGGTGCGGCCCATGCACCCATTCTAGGCTTCCAGTCTCCCAGCTGTCACCTCTCCTGGCCAGAGACCATGTCTCTTTCTCTCCTGCCTGGGGTTTTTGCAGGCTGCACATTTCCCTGCCTACACTCTGAATTCCCCAGCGACACAGACTGCCTCAGCAGGCCGGCTTTGTCTTCCTTCCTCAGAGGCTATAAACAGCGTAAATACCCACGGTTAAGTTGCCACCCTGCTCTTCCTAAGCAAGCACATTAATTCTTAAGGGAAGAGCATTACGCACAAAACAATCAGCGAACCAACATTCATGCTAATAAGTGTGCCAGAGATCACCCCAAGTCCCACAAGGCCTCTGGTAGGTGAACAAGCCTTCAAACCCCACACAAGGATGTGTCTGTGGTCACAAGTTCATAACAGCTAGGAGCTCAGAACAAACACACTTAGAAATAAGTCTGTCATTCATTGGGTCTTTGATCCTGGGAATAATTAATTAGTAGACAGTGGGTTTCTCCTTAGGGTGTAGTTTCAAAAGTATGGATTTGGAGGTGGGTATTTGCATTCCCCTTCTCCCAAATGTTTCCTAGGAAACCCACTCGACTAAAAATTCCTTCTTGTCTTGACTCTTGTTCAAAAGAGGTTTCAGAGTGATAGCCGTGTTAGTTTGTATCAGCAAAAAAAACCGAGGAGTACTTGTGGCACCTTAGAGACAAACAAATTTATTTGGGCATAAGCTTTTGTGGGCTAAAACCCACTTCATCAGATGCATGCAGTGGAAAATACAGTAGGAAGATACATATATACAGAGAACATGAAAAATGGGGGTTGCCATACCAACTGTAATGAGACCAATTAATTAAGGTGGGCTATTATCAGCAGGAGGGGAAAAAAAACCTTTTGTAGTGATAATCAGGGTGGCCCATTTCAAACAGTTGACAAGGTGTGAGTAACTATAGGGGAAAAAAAATTAGCATAGGGAAATAGTTTTTACTTTGTGTCATGACCCATCCACTCCCAGTCTTTATTCAAGCCTAATTTAATGGTGTCCAGTTTGCAAATTAATTCCAATTCTGCTGCGTTCAATCCATTAGCCCTCCCAGGCCAGCCCAGCTACTGGGGAGGGAGCCGGGATCTAGTTCTTCTTGTGTACCAGCAACACAATTCTTTGCTACGTTCCAGACAGTTCCAGCTGTGCCACCCCACCGAAGGCAGAGACACGGGCAAGTGTCACTGAGGGTCTGCTTCACCTTTCATTCCGGGGGTGGTGGGGAGAATGGAAGGCTCCCCTCTCGGCTCTCAGACCCCCAGGGGACCTGGTGGGGCTGGCCGCCAGAAAAGCCTTCTCTTGACTTGTAAACGTAGCAAATTGGCTTGGCGTGTGTTGGAGAGGACAGTCGTGGCCCCAACTGGTGCCATTTTTAGAGAGTTAGAGCCATATATTGTGGGCCCTTCCCTAGGCCCTCTGCATTGGGGAGAATTTCACCCACCCCCTGTAAAATCCTCCCCTGATTGCTACATGCATCGCTGATCAGAGGGAGCCAGGCCTATTGGATTGAGACCTATGGAGGTTCAGCTTTCAGGGCCACACTAGAGTGGAAGCATGGCCTTATGGTTAAGGCTTAGGACTCATGAGTTTAATTCCCGGTTTGTAGAGTCTCTGTAACATTGGCCATGGTACTACATCTCTTTCTGCTTCAGTTTCCCCATATGAAAATTGAAGTTAATAATTATTTATTTGACCAGTGGTAGATCAGGGCTCCATTGTGCGAGGTGCTGTACAAACACAGAACAAAACAACCGTCCATTTCCTGGAGGAGCTTACCATCCAAGTATTACTACATCCCGACCACACAGGAGGGTAAAATAATTAATGTTTGAGAGGTGTTCCATCTTGATTGGGGGGATGTAACTAATTATCCAGGCAGATTCGTTCATACAGATCACTTGCACTGCATGAACTGGAGGGAATTTTGCTACAGGAAAAATTGTTTTATCCTGCCAGGAATACACACCCCACGCTCACCCAGCAGGGGGTGTCCTGGGGCTGTGTTTTAGCAATTCAAGCCATTCTCGACTATAGGCCTTTCACGGTGCCCGTGCACGTTCGCTATCCCTTGTTAGCAATAATTCAGGCAACTGTACGTCTGGCTAGTGCATTTCAACATAGCTTCCTCCATGGCCGGATTGTCAGCTGCTCCCAGTTCCTCCCCCTTGCTTGCCTCTCTCCCAGGAGCTGAACACAACCCTTTAAAGAAGATCAAGAAACCACTCGGTGGGAATGGGGGAGCCAGGTAGCCCTTAGAAACATTCTCACCCCAAATTCATGGCTAGTCGCTTAGCAGACTCTTCTGTGCTGTGTCCCATTAACTCCTCATGGCCACCCAGTCTGAGGCAAAGCACAATACGGTCCTTGCTGGGCTAAGAGCATCCCACGGGAAATCAGGAGACATCTTATTTCCTAGGTTTCAGAGTAGCAGCCGTGTTAGTCTGTATTTGCAAAAAGAAAAGGAGGACTTGTGGCACCTTAGAGACTAACCAATTTATTTGAGCATAAGCTTTCGTGAGCTACAGCTCACTTCATCGGATGCATTCAGTGGAAAATACAGAAGATGTTTTTGGGGTGCATCCCACTCTCCTGTTGGATTTGTGCTGGAAATGGCCCACCTTGATTATCATACACATTGTAAGGAGAGTGATCACTTTAGATAAGCTATTACCAGCAGGAGAGTGGGGTGGGGAGAGAGAAAAACCTTTGTAGTGATAAACACCCATTTTTTCAAGGTTTGTGTATATAAAAACATCTTCTGTATTTTCCACAGTATGCATCCGATGAAGTGAGCTGTAGCTCACGAAAGCTTATGCTCAAATAAATTGGTTAGTCTCTAAGGTGCCACAAGTCCTCCTTATCTTATTTCCTAGCATCTCTCATTCATGTGCAAAGACTGTCTGGAGCCATGGAGTCAATCTCCGTGTGTATTTGGAGGCTCTGGGGCCTGGTCTGTGTGACCTACTTGTCAATGTCACCTACGTATCCCACCTGACCCATAGGCGGGGAGCATGGTACAGTCTCTTCAGCTCAAGCTGTAGCAGCCCTGGAGTTTAGCTCTGAAGGTTTTTCACTTTCATCCTTGAGACTGGCAAACCTGGCACTGGCTACCTGAATGTTATGCTTATTGGCCGCACACCTTGCGTCAGATTAGTTCCACCAAGTGGCTGGATGAGGGCCTGCCTCACCTGGGGAAGAGGGCCTGCGAGGTTTTGTTGTTCGCAAAGTGCTCTTTGGTCCTGGGATGGACAAGAGAAGGGCCAAGGATTATTAATCCTTACTGTGGTTTAGACATCAAAGGGGATTGATTGGTACCTTAAAAATACCTTCAATAGACGACTTATGTCAGCATTTGCCTTTCCACTGCTTCCTTAGGCTGTGCCCGCGCTCCATTGTGCATCTTTTAATGTCCTTTAAAGCTCTGTGCTCCGTTGTCAAAAGGAAAATCAAACAAGGAGAAGTCCAGCGACCTGACCGGCTTGTTCACCTTGTTAGCTACAAAGCCTGAATTAGTGAGGCAATCTGCCTGTTGGATTGTGGCTAGGAAGGGGACAGATCCTGCAGGATTTCCATGCACAGAACCCCATACTGGCGTCAATGGGAGTTCCGTGCACAGAAGGAATAGCAGAATCAGGCCCACAGATTGCAATTATTGCTAGCCCCAGGCAGCTGGATTGCTAAAGAACGTTGCACTGATGGGAGATAGTTGCTCTTTGGATGTAGCTCGACAGGGCAGCTATTAAATAGCTACTGGATGACTGGATTGTTGCTAGACAGGGTTGCAGTTATATAGGCACTGGCCAGCCAGACTGGTTGCTTGCCAGGGTGGCCGTGAAGTAGCTGCTGGCTGGCCGGACTGGTTGCTAGCCAGGGTGGCAGTTAAGTAGCCGCAGACCGGCTGGACCGGTTGCTAGCTAGGGTGGCAGTGATGTAGCCGCAGGCTGGCCAGAACAGTTGCTAGCCAGGGTAGCAGTGAAGTAGCTGCTAGCTGGCTGGACCGGTTGCTAGCCAGGGTAGCAGTTAAGTAGCCACAGACTGCCTGGACCGGTTGCTAGCTAGGGTGGCAGTGAAGTAGCCGCGGGCCAGCCAGATCGGTTGCTAGCCAGGGAGACAATGAAGTAGCCGCTGGACGGCCAGACTGATTGCTAGCCGGGGAGGCAGGGAGGTAGCCGCGGGCAGGCCGGACCCGTTGCTAGCCAGGGAGGCAGGGAAGTAGCCACTAGCCAGCCGGACTGGTTGCTAGCCAGAGAGGCGGGGAAGTAGCCACGGGCTGGCCGGACTGGTTGCTAGCCGGGGAGGCAGTGAAGTAACCGCTGGCCGGCCAGACCGGTTGCTAGCCGGGGAGCCGGGGAGGTGGCCGCGGGCCGGCTGGACCCATTGCTAGGCGGGGAGGTGGCCGCGGGCCGGTGGCTAGCCGGGGAGGCGGGGAGGTGGCCGCCGGGCCGGCTGGACCCATTGCTAGCCGGGGAGGCGGGGAGGTAGCCGCGGGCCGGTTGCTAGCCGGGGAAGTCGCCCCCGGGCTGGTCCGTGGCCGGCAGCAGGTGCCGCGGAACCCCGCTCCCCGGGCCCGCCCACGGCGCTCAGCAGCGCCCCCTGCTGGCCCAAGCGGCTGCGTGCGCCCCGCTCCGGCCGTGCGGATGCTGGCGGGACCCAGGCGCTCCGGGGGCCGGCGCCGCAGCCGCTCGTCCCGCGCCCCACTCGCTGCCGCCCCGCCGCGGCGCTCGGTCTCCCCGCCCTGCGCCCCCGGCCGGCGGAGCCATGCTGCGCTGCCGGCTGCACGGAGCCTCCAGCCTCCCCAACCTGGAGAAGCGGGACAAGCAGAGCGACCCGGTGGCCAGCCTGACTTTCCGAGGTGAGGGGGTGCCGGGTCCCCGCCGCTACACGGGGCGCGGGGGGGGACCGGGGGACCCGACCCCCATGGCCACTTACAGGGGAGGGGTGTTATGGGGGGGCAGCCAGGGAACACCCCCCGCCCCTGCTGTTGGTCTCCCTGGGTGTTAAGTTGCAGCAGCCCTGGGCAGAGATCAGCCCCCCCGGGGCGCTGGCAAGGAGACGGGTGTGATCCCGGGGGACGCCGGTGTGAGTCCGGGGGCCCTGGCTGCAGCCGACGGATCGACTCCGGATAGGCACCGGTCTCTGTGGAGGGGATTCCTGTTTCTACTCCCCTGCTCCCCGATGTTTCCATGCAGCCCCCCAGTGTAGATGCTCTATCCTGGGGTTGAATCCAGACGGAGAGACGCCGATGGAGACACCTGCCCTGGGTTTTCCTGTCGTTCGTTGTCTTGGCACCTCGGCTCCCGGCACCTTTTCATGTTTTGAAGTCGGTTTATCTTAAATTTGTCAGCCCGGCGGCTCCCGTCTCGTGTGCGTCTAGCCCCTGCAGTGCTCCAGTACCCGGGCAGTGAGCCTGGATAAAACCCTGATTATTATTGGAATGCCCCCAGCCCCCGGGGGGGACCGGAGCTCCATTGTGCAGGGCGCTGAATCAACAAGTAATAATAAGACCTAGCTCTTAGCGTCAGGAGAGCTCAAAGTGCTTTACAAAGGAGGTCAGTATCCTGACCCCCATTTTACAGATGGGAAAACTGAGGCACAGGCAGGTAAAGTGGCTTGCCCAAGGTCACCCAGCAGGCTGGTAGAGGAGCCGGGAATAGAACCCAGGTCTCCTCGCCCCCTAGTTCTCTATCCACTAGGTCATGCTGCCAGAGTCTCATGGGTGACCCCTTGTGCCCACATAGAGCTCCATGGACTTCAGTTGCGGTCTGCCTGGGCACAAGGGTTCATCAACATGGATCTGGGCCAAAGGGACAGAATCTGGAGGGCTTCCAGTCTAGGAGACGCAAGGGGCTGTACACAATGTGCTGATGAACTAGTAGGATTTCACTAGTCATGGGTTTTGTTGCATGCGAGCTGTGGCTTGTGGTTTTACTTGGGTTGGGGGTTTACAATTCCAGAAGCCGATCTACCTGAACTGTTGCTAGCCGGTGGGTGAGGGGTGGTTTATAGAAGAGTCTTTTTCCTACATGAATCAAGTGTGTCACTAACTCGGGGCAGTTTTTGCTTGTAGGCGGGGTGTATCGGTGGGGGAGGATGAAGAGTTTCCCAGGTTATGTTGTTAAATGGTCACTTTACTAAAAGCTCAGGGCACTGATGAGGTGATGCCGTCTTCATCAACCCAGGTGAAGGGCTGCCACAAATACAGCCCCTTCCCCCCCCGCAGAATAAACATCAAAGGGAAAAGTTATGGGCCAGGTCTGCCGCTGCTGTAGATCACCTTCATTGAAATCAGCAGAGCTCTGGTGATTTAGACCAGCTGAGGATCTGGCCCAAGACCCTCCTAATTAGACAGCTGAGGATCGGGCAGGAATTCTGCTTTACAGGCTACTTTCTGCATTCTTGTGCATGGTGCTCGGTACTACCGCTAAGGTCGTGGTAGAAATGGAGAGACGAAGTTAGGAACCCTGGTCGGTAATAAAAGGCCCCAGTGGATTTTTGCATGCCATACAGGTGAATATGGCATGGCTGTGTATATGTAGGTATGTCTTTGTTCCCACTGCTGTCTGTGGTCTCCAGTGCCCTAATATCTGAGTCCCTAATTAAAGTGTAGATGGGTCTTTATTTTTGAAATATATTTAAAGGGGCAACATTTAATTTTGTTTTTAAAGATCAAAAACCCACTGGGTGTGGGGAGCTAACAGGTCCCCCGGGCTGTTACTGGATCTGCAGGGGCAGATCTCTTTGCAGGATCGGAACTCAAATTTGGGTTAAAACAGGCAGAATTTTAGGAACCACCTTTTCATTATTTATCCTGTCTTGCTCTTTCGCATGTCGGAAAGAATGTGGTCAGTTTCAAGTTCGTTTCTAGTCAGTTTCCCTTGGGAACTCTCATGCGCCTACCTCTCAAATGTCTCTCCAATCAGTCCCAAAGGTACCTGCCTTCCATGCAGATTTGGTGCTGCTTCGCTTTTCATGGTGGCAATAACTTCCATCAGCAATAAGGAAGCATGAAACTGGGACACAGGCAGAGATCCTGATTCAGGAAAGCATGTGAGCAGTGAGCTTGACGTCTCTGAGGCTTAAGCACATGTATAAAGTTAAGCACCCGCTTAAATGCCCTGCTGAACAGGGAGGTTTTCCTGAATGGGGGCCGGTTATTTATGCTCAAGGAAAGATCCCACAGCAATTTCAGTTTCCTGAATGAGTAACTTCTGTGTGTCTCTCCTTTTGGGGCTCAGGCAGGCCCTGGCGAGGCTGAGTGGTATGCTTGGGCACTGGCCCAGGGCGGCAGTGTATTGGGCCCCCATCCTGGGCTCACGTATGTAGGCAGAGCAGCTTCAGGTGTGAGGTCTTGAGCGATAGTCTGGCAAAGACTCTCACTTGTTGATCTTTATGTCTGGTGAGTAGTTCCACTGAGCTCAGTGGGATGCCTTGAAGTGCATAAAAGTTAAGCATGTGGCTTGCAGGGCCAGGGTCTTGGTTTGCAAACATCAGAGGGGAACCTGTCGATTCACTCCCTCCCCAAGCCAGGTTTCCCCTGAATTGCTCTCTGAAAAGCAAAACAAACAGCCCATTAAAGTATCTTTGTAAAATTCTTTAAAACAACAACAAAACCTAAATTTTGGCCCACCCCTAAGCCTGGCTACCAGGTTCACAAGCCTGGATCGCAGCGCTGGGATTTACATGCATTCGGATTCTGTGAATCTGCTTGGAATTACAGTGACCATATATAGTCATAGTGAACGCTGTGTGTGACGAACAGATGGAAGGAGGGGAAGAAAAACCATCAGGCAAACCTTTTGGGAGGCCTTTGGCATTTGAGTCACTGCTATTGTTTTTGTGCCTCACGCGAAAGGCTTTTCCTTTTCCTTTTCCCCTTTGCACAAACTGACTAGCACCCAGAAACGCCGTCACTAGGGCTAAAGCCTGCATGCACCAGGGGGTTGGTGGAGTCTCGGTGGTGATCATGCTTTTCAAACTCAAACTGGAAACAAGGCTGGGGGTAATCAACCACGGAAGGTACCTAGCACAGTGATGGATTCTGCACGGGACTGGAAGGCCCTCCTGGGTCATAGCATCCAGTCCCCTGCTCTCAGAGGCAACCCCCTCTTATCATCCGGTTCATAAACTTCTCACACTCCATTTTCAAACTAGTTCGGTAGTTTGCCCCAGTGCAGTGGGAAGCTGTCCTGGAACCTCCTTCCTCTGAGAGTTAGAAACCTAATTTCCAGCCGAAGTTTACTCCTGGCCACTTGTTCTTTTTCCAACATGGTCTTCTAGCTTTGGCAGCTCTTCTCCCTCCCTGAAGTATTTGCGGAGAGCAATCCGATTCCTTCTCACCCTGCATTTTCAGGGGCGGCAGTTTGTATAAATTTGTAAAAAAAATTTGTATAATTTTTGGTGGTGCCCAGAATGGGTCCAAATCCTGCCCCCCTCCCACACACCTGTCGAAGGCTCTGGGAGGGTATTTGAGTGCGGGAGGGGTGTGGGCTCTGGGCTGGGGTGCAGGAGGGGGTGCAGGCTCTGGGAGGGAGTTTGGGTGCAGGGTGTGGGCTCTGGGCAGGGGGTGAGGAGTGCGTGAGGGGTGTGGGCTCTGGGAGGGAGTTTGGGTGCGGGGTGCTGACTTTGGGCTGGGGGAGGGGATTGGGGTGCAGGAGGGGGTGCTGGGTGCAGGCTCTGGGAGGCAGTTTGGGTGCTGGCTGGGGCAGGGGGTTGGGGTGCAGAAGGGGTGAGGGGATGGGCCCTGGGAGGGAATTTGGGTGCAGGAGGGGGTGCGGAATCGGGGTCTGGGAGGCAGTTTGGGTGCTGGGTGCGGGCTCTAGGCTGGGGCAGGGGTTGGGGTGCAGGAGGGGTGAGGGGCGCAGGCTCCGACCAGGCGGCGCTTACTTCAGGTGGCTCCCGAAAGCAACCGGCAAATCCCTCTGGCAGCAGCTCCTAGGCGGGAAGGGCCGGGAGGTTTCCGTGCGCCGCTGCCCGCAGGCACCGCCCCCACAGCTCCCATTGGTCACAGTTCACGGCGGCCAATGGGAGCTGTGGAGTTGGCGCTCTGGGCGGGGGCAGCTTGCAGAGACATGAACCCCCCCCCCTCCCCCCCGGGGCCTCAGGGACGTGCCAGCTGCTTCCGGGAGCGGTGCAGAGGGAGGCCGGATGGGAAGCCTACCTTAGCTCCGCTGCACTGCCAGTACCGGTGGCTGGGGGCCCCCGGGCCCTTTTAAATTGCCTGGGGGCAGCCGGTGGGGCCGGGAGGCACATGGGGGTGTCAGGTGGGGCCAGGGGAGAGACCTGGCCCCAAACATTGGAGCCCTGAATATTCCTGGAGCACGGGCACCATGGGCCCATCTAACTCTCCACCCCTCTGCGTTTTGCCAGGCTAAACAAGCCAAGCTCCTAGACTCTGCTGGTAAGGCAGGGTCTTTCCATTCCCCTGAGCCTCCGAGTAGCCCTTCTCGGCACCTCTCCTCCATCACTTCAAGCCTTTAGAGCCAAGACTGGATGTCTCTAAAAAATAAGCTGCAGTTCAATTCAGAGTTAGTGAACTTTTTTGCAGGAATCCCTGGATGAGGGTCTTTGGCCTGCACTATGGTTCATTAAAACCCATGAATCTGTCGATCTCTAAGTATTTTACAAATGTGGGCAAACATTTTGCAGAAAGGGAAACGGAGGCACGGAGCAGTTAAATGACTTGCCCAAAGCAAAGCAGCACATTGGTGGCAGGGGTAAGGATAGGCCCCAGGAGTCCTGATTTACCAGCACCAGGCTTGCTCTGCTATGTCATAGGTGCCCCTTATGTCCTGCCCTGGGCTGAGTTATTCCTGATCCAGCGGGGTGGTGAAGTCCCGGCATTAACTAGCCACGTACCCCTCAAAGAAGATTGATTGGGTGGTGAAGGTGTGAGGGAAGCAGCGTACCTGCGGCGTCTCCGGTAAGGCAGCCTCTGTGCTGTAGCCCAGGTGCTTTAAAGCAGGGGTCTCAAACTCAAATCACCACGAGGGCCACATGAGGACTAGTACATTGGCCCAAGGGCCGCGTCACTGACACCCCCACCTGCTGCCCCTGCCCCCACTCCACCCCTTCCCCGCCCCAGTTCCAACCCCTTCCCCAAAGTCCCCCGACTCTGCCCCCTCCCTGTCCCTAATTCCAACCCCTTCCCCAAATCCCTGCCTCTTCTCTGCCTCCTCCCCCGACCGCGCATTTCCCCGCTCCTTCCCCTCCCTCCTGGAAAGCGCTAAGCACCACCAAACAGCTGTTTGGCGGTGGAAAGCACCTGGAGGTAGGCAGAGGAGTGGGGACACGGCACGTTTGGGGGAGGAGAGGTAGCGGGGGAGGGGAGCTTGGCAGTCGCAGTAAGTAACTCGGGGTGGGGGTGCGGGGAGCTCGGCGGACCGCAGCAAATAACTCTGCGGGCTGTGTGTTTGAGACCCCTGCTTTAAAGGAAAACACGTTTATGCTGCGGATTCAGGCTGGAGTCTCCCTGGGATCCTGACCATCTGTGGTCATTAAAGAACCCTCATGGCAAGTTTTGCGAGTGTCGTGACCAGAAATGAACCGAAATCTGGTTCGTTCCATGTTATTTTTACACACGTTCCTCCTCGGCGGAACAAAATACACCTCTTCATTTCCCGTCCTAAACTGTTGCACAGTGTCCCTGTGTACTGGTAAACGGCTGTGGTGTCCCACCCCAGAGGCTGCTGCATTTCAGTCCCTATGTGATTTTTTTTTTTTTAACGGCTGTGGGATCCTCTGGCTGGGATCACTGAGCCCACTGTCTGTCCTTCACAAATAGTAAATAGTACCGAAGAGCATGCTGTAATTGACAGTCACATTCAGATGCGCATGTGACACTTGAATTGCTGCCTGGTTTGGTGTTGGGCATGATGACCCCCAAAATCATTGATCTTCCGCAACCAGTTCAAACTTCTTGTTCTTGTCAACAAAAGCCTGCACAACTCCGCTCAGACCTATCCCCCTGCCTGCCCCGCGGCGTACAGAGCTTTTGGGCAGAGTGCTGGCCATAAGAGGTATGGACCTGTATCTTCAGTCCTTGGGATGTTACTTTCAGATTAAATGAAGCAACCACCACCAACAGAGCCCAACTAAAAATCGCCAAGCAGGGGAGGGCACCTAGTGACTTGCTTTGGAAGGTGCTGAAGCAGGAGAAGAGCTGGTTCTGCAGATCACAGGAAAAGGCCTCTTCATTTGGTTCTGTAGCGCCATACCTCACAGCTTGTCTCACTGAAGTCAGGGACGGGGGGATGCTGCAGATTTACGCCAGTGTGCTTGAGATGAGACACTGGCTCAGTGTAGAATCTAGTACAGCTGCTGTTAGCAAGGTAATGCACCTTGGTCGGGAAGGATGGTGTTGAGGTTAAGGCATAGGATTGGGGGGCAGCGGGGATCTTTACTAGGGTCAACTGTAGACTTACTCACTTGGTTTGAGCAAGTCATGGCCTCGCAGTGTGCCTCAGTTTGCCCATCTGTAACAGGGGGCAATAACTCTTCCTTTCCTCTCAGAGGAGCACTGACGATAAACCAGTAAAGTGCTTTGAGATCCTCTGGTGATGGTGTTGTTGGAGGAGGTGAAACACTATCATCAACTTTTTTTAACAGGGCCTGGGCTGCAGATATAAGAGGGGCGGAGGCAGAAGAAAAACAGGAGGGAGCTGCCCTTAAACCATTGAATTAAATACCAAGGAACTGTGGGGTCAAGGGGGCTGATGGAGCATGGGTGCTCATGTCTCTCTCTTGTAGCTGCTCTGCAGAGAGAAGAGCCTGCTGCTTACCCACACCTTGGGAACGGCTGCTTCAGCTCAACTGCCAGAGGCTTGTGCTGAAGGTTGCATCTTCGAGCCCCGCTGATGACTCTGGGGCATGTGTGGTTATGCTAGTGGGGGAAGGCTGGGAAAAGCTGGAGTGAAGTTGGTGGGCCTTACTGCAAACCTTCATTCAGGATAAGTGTAAGAACCAGTCAAGCTCATTAAGGGAACCAGCTAGCTCAAACCATAGCAGCCTCCACCCTAAGCTTGGGCACATGGAAATGCTTGAGTAGAAGCAGAGACTGGAGACTGATATAGCAAATGCAGGGGCTGGGGCATTGACTGGTGTGTCTGTGTGAGAGAATCAGCAGAGAAACAGAGAGAAGGAAGGAGCAAAGAATCCCCAGGGAAGCCATAATAGCATGATACCAAGGAAAAAAAGCTAAAAGAGAGAGCTTTTGGGCAAAGTGCTGGCTGGAAGAGGCCTGTAACTGTGAATCAATCTCCTGTTTTTCGATTCCTTCTGTATTCAGAGAAAAAGGACTTCATACATTCTTTTGCAAATAGACAGTATTGCACTAAAGAACAGACCTGATTCCATCATCAAATCTCCCAATGAAAACAGCCCCAACACCCTGAAAATTGGATTGGCTCAGAAAGGGATAACCGTAAACATACTGCCTGTGGATTCGTAGCATGTGGGTGGCTTCAGCCGGCAGCTGCCATGTACATGAGGGTGTGATGGGACATGCTCCCGTCCCACTGCCAGCTAGCCTAACATCAGGCAGTGCCAATTCGGTGTGCTCCTGCAGCGTGTGCTGGGTCTGGAGAAGGGGAGCTTCAAAAGGTGAAGCAGGCCACAGAGCAGAGGGAAACTTGCCCAAGAGGAGAGGCCCAGCAGCCAGGAGAGCCCAGCCTGGGGAAGTGACCGGCCTTCCCTCCCCTTTTAGGGCAGACAGATACTGCTCTGGGTGTCTGGTCACCGTCAGGATCTTGCAGCTGGCTCTGGGGAGCAGCGCCAGGGACAGGAGGTAACTGGACCAAGAGAGAACCCAGGGAGTGAGCCCAACTCCTGTGGGGAGCAGTGGACTTGCCCAGGACTGGCGGGGCCCCAGAGGCAAGAGTTATGGCTGAGCCCAGCCTGAGAGCCAGCTGGCAGAATCTGGCCCTCCACGATAAACCCAGGGCTTCCCTGAGCTGAGCTGTGGGGTTGGCAAGAAGGGGTTACTGAAGAAAATCTCCAGACTCTTCGGCACAGGCCTGCAATTCCAGCAGCATCCACCTAGTTACCTTCCAAAACCGGGGCCGGCTCTGGAGAGCACTCGCAGAGAGGGGAAGGGCTCACCGTCTCTCGACAGTGCCCTCCTCTGGCCAGACAGGGAAGCTCCAAAGGGCCCCCCTTTCTGCCCCCCAGTCCTAAGGTTAGAGGGTGGGATGGTGGCAGCTGCTGGAGGGGGAATTGATGCCGAGAGGCAGCATCTGGGCGTGCAGGGAGCGGGGGCTGATTGCGTGAATACCCCAGGGGCTACCTTCCCCCTGAACATCCCTGTTCCCGTTACTTGATGCCAGTGATTGATTAGCCATCAGTCTGCAATCTGCATCCCATGTGTTTCTATCCTGCCTGGCCGGGGAGGGTAACATCTTTTTTGGAACGGAATGTGGAGGTTGTGTGCCGGCGAGACGGAGGCTCTTGGCTCGGTGCGTACGATGGCAGAAGCTCAGTGGCTGAGCTAGGCCCTCAGAGGAGGAGCGCGGCTCGGCAGCTGCAATGAGCAGTTTTTTCCCAGGGGGAGGGCTGGATTCCCAGCTCTGCCACCGACACCTTGGGCGGTTGCTCAAAGGGCTGCGCTTTGATTAAGAATCACGCTCCTGTTTCTAGGCTGCTCCTCTCCTGCTGCATGACAGGACTGGAAAGCAGGCAGCTCTTTCCCCTGGGGAAATCAAGTGACCCCCTAACCTGCACCCTTGCCTTCCACATAGCAGGTTTCAGAGTAGCAGCTGTGTTAGTCTGTATTCACAAAAAGAAAAGGAGGACTTGTGGCACTTAGAGACTAACAAATTTATTTGAGCATAAGCTTTCATGAGCTACAGCTCACTTCATCGGATGCATGCAGTGGAAAATACAGTGGGGAGATTTATATACACAGAGAACAGGAAACAATGGTGTTATCATACACACTGTAACCAGAGTGATCAGGTAAGGTGAGCTATTACTCGCAGGAGAGCGGGGGGGGCGGGGAAATACGGACCTTTTGTAGTGATAATCAAGGTGGGCCATTTCCAGCAGTTGACAAGAACCTCTGAGGAACAGTGGGGAGTGGGGGGGGATAAACATGGGGAAATAGTTTTACTTTGTGTAATGACCCATCCACTCCCAGTCTCTATTCAAGCCTAAGTTAATTGTATCCAGTTTGCAAATTAATTCCAATTCAGCACTCTCTCATTGGAGTCTGTTTTTGAAGTCTTTTTGTTGAAATATTGCCACTTTTAGGTCTGTAATCGAGTGACCAAAGAGATTGAAGTGTTCTCCGACTGGTTTTTGAATGTTATAATTCTTGACGTCTGATTTGTGTCCATTTATTCTTGTACGTAGCAACTGTCCAGTTTGGCCAATGTACATGGCAGAGGGGCATTGCTGGCACATGATGGCATATATCACATTGGTAGATGTGCAGGTGAACGAGCCTCTGATAGTGTGGCTGATGTGATTAGGCCCTGTGATGGTGTCCCCTGAATAGATATGTGGGCACAGTTGGCAACAGGCTTTGTTGCAAGGATAGGTTCCTGGGTTAGTGGTTCTGTTGAGTGTGTGGTTGCTTTTGAGTATTTGCTTCAGGTTGGGGGGCTGTCTGTAAGCAAGGACTGGCCTGTCTCCCGAGATCTGTGAGAGTGATGGATCGTCCTTCAGGATAGGTTGTAGATCCTTGATGATGTGTTGGAGAGGTTTTAGTTGGGAGCTGAGGATGATGGCGAGTGGCGTTCTGTTATTTTCTTTGTTGGGCCTGTCCCGTCGTAGGTGACTTCTGGGAACTCTTCTGGCTCTGTCAATCTGTTTCTTCACTTCAGCAGGTGGGTATTGTAGTTGTAAGAATGCTTGATAGAGATCTTGTAGGTGTTTGTCTCTGTCTGAGGGGTTGGAGCAAATGCGGTTGTATCGTAGAGCTTGGCTGTAGACAATGGATCGTGTGGTGTGGTCTGGATGAAAGCTGGAGGCATGTAGGTAGAAATAGCGGTCAGTAGGTTTCCGGTATAGGGTGGTGTTTATGTGACCATCCTTGCAACAAAGCCAGTTGCCAACTGTGTCCACATATCTATTCAGGGGACACAATCATAGGGCCTAATCACATCAGCCACACTATCAGAGGCTCGTTCACCTGCACATCGTGTGTCGTCCCCCCCCCCACCCCCCCCGGCTCTCCTGCTGGTAATAGCTCACCTTACCTGATCACTCTCGTTACAGTGTGTATGGCAACACCCATTGTTTCACGTTCCCTGTGTATATAAATCTCCCCACTGTATTTTCCACTGAATGCATCCGATGAAGTGAGCTGTAGCTCACGAAAGCTTTTGCTCAAATAAATTGGTTAGTCTCTAAGGTGCCACAAGTCCTCCTTTTCTTTTTCCACATAGCAGTAACCCTAATCCTGCCCCTCGGCCTACCAAGAACCCTAACACTGCCCCGGGGCAGGGGCTCTGTAAGGGTGTGCTCATCACCTCTACAGCAATCACAGGGTGTGCACACAGCTTGAGGGGACGTCTCTGATTGAAATCTAGCTCGGGTCCCAGAGTAGTGAAACCGCCCAGCGTAGGCTTCAGCATGGGCTGCACAAGCCTGCCAGGAACGCTGGATAATTTACTTGTGATGGCTTTGCTGCTCTGCTAGCTTTAAACCTAGCTAGCTCAGGTAACTGGGGTATGTCCACACGCCCTGTGATCACAGTATAGATCAGGACCCCTCAGGGGGTCACAAGGTTATTACATGGGGGGTTGTGAGCTGTCAGCCTCCACCCCAAGCCCCGCTTTGCCTCCAGCATTTATAATGTGTTAAATATATAAAAAAGTGTTTTTAATTTATAAGGGGGGGGGTCACACTCAGGGGCTTGCTATGTGAAAAGGGTCACACCAGTACAAAAGTTTGAGAACTACTGGAAAAGATGGATCCTAAGTGGTGTAAGAGTATCTACGCTGCCTTACCCCGGAGCCCCCAGCACCAGGGCCTGCAAGGGAGGGAAGAGCACGTCAATACCTTAGTTTCACTTTCTGGTTCTTATCCCAGGGCTTAGTGCTGCAATGTTTGTGTAACCTTTGGGTGGGCTGGAGTTCACTTCATTTCCCATCTCCAGTGCCTTAAAGAAACCCCCAACTCACCTAGAAAGTAGCTGGAGACCCAGAGTTCGGTCTCTAGGGATTTTCAGCAAGGATTGCACAGGGTCAACCTCCTCACAGTCAAGTCCTAAAAGGACTTAATAAATGAATAATTTAAATGAATTTAATTAAATAACTTTATAAAATCTTATGATAAAGAAACAAAAATCTAATTTTTACAGCATGACATGGCTATTTTATAATCCACAGACATTACCTTCACAGTTATACATAAATATAAATAAAGAAAACAAATTAAAATCTGAACAGTTCAGTCCCCACAGAAACACAGTGGGAAGAAACTGAAAGTTCCCAAAGCTTAGGTTTAGTTCACCTAAATCTCACTTAGAGTCTCTGATCACCAAATCTAGACAATCTGCTGAGTTTAAAACAACAACCTCCTTCCACTTGCTTGTAGGGATCTTCAGCTGGATCCAGGCAGACTCTTCCTGTGCTGAAATCACTGCCAGCCAGTCAGCGAACTGATTAACCAACCACCCAGTTACGTGTCTAGATTTAAAGAAAACCCTGTTACAAGAAAATACAAAACTGAAAATAGCAAACTAGAAATGGCTCGTTCCCCATTACTACAGTTAAAGAACACCTGGTGGCTCAGATTAGTTCAGACAATATAACTAGAACAGATTGGCTAAAATCAAAACCACATTCAAAGCATTCAATTAAACTAGAAGTTATTTTCCCCTCCCAATTTCCTATGATATAATTAGCATTGCCCAGGCTTCCCTGTTAGAGGATAACAATATCACTAACCTGCTGCAAAATCCTTCAGAGTTAGGGACACCAGCCTGCTTCCTGCCCCTGGGCTCAGCTTCTCCCAGCTTACCCAGGGCACATGGCCTTCTGCAAAGCAGCTGCCCTGGCTGCTTGCCCTCCTAGAGTCTGACCCCAGCCACAGGGAACCTCTTAGAGCAGACCCAAAACTACCACCCCGAATTCTAGAAGCTTCTGGATGTGGATGATGGGATGGATTGCATCCTCAGCAAGTTTGCAGATGACACTAAGCTAGGGGGAGAGGTAGATATGCTGGAGGGTAGGGATAGGATACAGAGGGACCTAGAGAAACTGGACGATTGGGCCAAAAGAAATCGGATGGGGTTCAACAAGGACAAGTGCAGAGTCCTGCACTTAGGACGGAAGAATCCCATGCACTGCTACAGACTAGGGACCGAATGGCTCGGCAGCAGTTCTGCAGAAAAGGACCTAGGGGTTACAGTGGACAAGAAGCTGGATATGAGTCAGCAGTGTGCCCTTGTTGCCAAGAAGGCTAACGGCATATCGGGCTGTATTAGTAGGAGCATTGCCAGCAGATGCAGGGAAGTGATTATTCCCCTCTATTCGGCACTGCTGAGTCCACATCTGAAGTATTGAGTCCAGTTTTGAGCCCCCCACTAGAGAAAGGATGTGGACAAATTGGAGAGAGTCCAGTGGAGGGCAACGAAAATGATCAGGGGGCTGGGACACATGACTTATGAGGAGAGGCTGAGGGAACTGGGGTTATTTAGTCTGCAGAAGAGAAGAGTGAGGGGGGATTTGATAGCAGTCTTCAACGACCTGAAGGGGGTTTCCAAAGAGGATGGAGCTCGGCTGTTCTCAGTGGTAGCTGATGACAGAACAAGGAGTAATGGTCTCAAGTTGCAGTGGGGGAGGTCTAGGTTGGATATTAGGAAACATATTTCCATGGCTGGCCATACCTGGCCTCAGGTGCCAGACTGGGGGGCGCCACTAGGACCCAGAGTGTAGAAAATTGTGTCTGCTGCTGGTGCATACGTATCCTCTCTGCTCTAGATGCACAGAGATGGGGGAGTGCTGTGCTGGAGGAAAGAGGGCACAAGAGACATAACAGGCAGGCAGGAGAAAAGGTGAGAGGGGAATCACAGAAAGCAGCAGGAGCTGCAGGCGGAGAGAGGAGGAGGAGGAGCCTCTTATGTATGGGAGGGAGGGATAGCTCAGTGGTTTGAGCATTGGCCTGCTAAACCTAAGGTTGTGAGTTCAATCCTTGAGGGGGCCATTTAGGGATCTGGGGCAAAAACTGGGGATTGGTCCTGCTTTGAGCAGGGGTTGGACTAGATGACCTCCTGAGGTCCCTTCCAACCCTGATATTGTATGTACCCCTCTAGCACCTCCAGGGCCTGGGCTGATTAACCCCAGCTTCTCAGGGAGCTTCCTGTTTCCTGCTGCTTCCCGGAACCCACTTGAGGAGAACAGGCCGTCAGCTGAAGTAGTAGGAGCCAGTTAGGCCCTTAAGACTCTGATCTCTTCCCTCACTCAGGCCCTGCTACCAGCCTGCTTATTTGTCCCCTTCAACTGAGTGTTGAGAGCCACTATAGCTGGCACAGAACAGCAGCCGTGAGTGAAAGAAGAAAACGCCCCCCGGGGCAGCATTCAGAAAAAGAAAGCAAGCAAAGGAAGCTTTTCTATCTAAGCAGGAAGGAGCTCTCCTGAGATACGTAGACCCAAATGTTCACGGTGAGCCTTCCGGCCCCAGTGAGGAGTGAGTGGTGCGGAGATGCCTGATCTTCCAGTCAGTCAGAGGGCAGGTGACCTGGCAGCTGCTGCAGCATCCGTATCTCCATCTCCAGTGGATGTAGCCATGCACAGTCCTGAAGAAAAGTGTAGATCAGAGAAGAGTGTGGTGGAGGCGGAAGAAACAGCTGCTGCTGAGTTTAGTTCCTTAAGTCTAGATGATCCAGGACGGTAGACCCCCCCCGAGCAGTAGCCTGAGGGACTTCCTTGTACTGCACGGGCCACAGCAAGTGAAAAACTTCATGTTCCCCAAAGCCAATGAAAATAGAAGTTTCCATCCAACCCATTACTGGCATGAAATCCCCAATGGGGACAAAGTGGAGAGGCCTGGCTTATATACTCAAAAACCCAGAATGCTGCATACTGTTTTTGTTGCAAACTCTTCCAGTCTAATGTTTCCACCACACTGGGCTTTACAGGAACAAAGGACTGGAAAAATCTGGCTAGAAATCTGGCATGCCATGAGAAGGCAGCAAACCACCAGAGAGCATTCCATCGGTGGAAAGAGCTTGAGATCAGACTAAGGTTAAAGGCCACCATAGAGGATCAGCATCAAGAGAAGATAGCATCAGAGTCTCTTTACTGGCAAAATGTTCTGAAAAGGCTCATGGCCATGGTGAGAACGCTTGCGACCCAAAACCTAGCCCTGCGTGGCACTTCAGATCAGCTGTATGTGCCAGACAGTGGAAACTTCCTTAAAATAGTGGAGCTGATGGCTGACTTTGGTGCTGTGCTCCAGGAGCATCTGAGTCACCACTCAAGAAACGTACACACACCACTACCTTGGAAAAACGATCCAAAATGAGATCAGACAGTTCCTGGCAACAAAAGTCAAACAGAAGATTGTGGCAGATCGGAAGTCAGCAAGATATTCCTCTGTTATCTGGACTGCACACCTGACCTCAGCCATACGGAACAAACGACTTCAATGGTGTGTTTTGTAACAACAACAGAACCTAGTGAAAATGTCCCTGCGATCGTGACTGTCAGAGCATTTTCTAGAATTTATTGGCATTGATGATACTACAGAAGCTGGTATGACAAATGTGCTTCTTAAAAAGCTGGAGGATACAGGAATTGCAATCGCTGACGTGAGAGGTCAGGGCTACGATAATGGTGCCAACATGAGAGGACAGAACAGAGGAGTGCAGACACGGATCCGAGAGTTAAACCCGTGAGCTTTTTTTGTCCCTTGCAGTTCTCATTCACTGAACTTGGTGGTCAGTGATGCAGCGTCAGCTTCTAGTGAGGCTGCTGAATTTTTTAATGTAATTGAAAGCATCTGTGTATTTTTCTCTGCATCAACTCATCGATGGCAAATTTTGAAGCAACATCTGGGCTCCTGAACCACTGAGGTCTGAGTATCTGAGTATCGCTGACTTAATATAGTATTGATTACAGCTCATTATTTATTAATCATAATACTAGTGTATGCTGATGTTCATCCATAGATCTCAAAGCACTTTACAAAGGAGGGCAGAATCATTATTCCCATTTTACAGGTGGGGAAACTGAGGCACAGAAAGGTGAAGCGACTTGCCTGAGGTCCCCAGCATAGCAGTGGCAGAGGCAGGAATTGAATCCAGATCTCCTCAGTTCCAGCCCTGTGCCTGAATCACTAGGCCACACTGCCACGCCCTTGTAATTTTATACAGTGGATTCTGCTTATTAGCAACCTCTTGGTTCCCAGCAAGAAGTTTCCATTCTCCAGCAGTTGCTGTTACGCAGAAGGCAGGCTTGAGGGGCTGCAGTCAGGGCAGGAAGCGCTGGGATGTGCCAAGCCTGGGCCCTGGTGCCAGGGCAGGATGCAGCCTGGAGAGCTCAGGGAGAGGTGCCAGGCAGAACGTGGGCTCCCAGTGTCTCCGTTCCTCGGGGAGAACCCCAGCATCCGGGCTGCAGCCCCCACCCTGCCTGCAGCACCAGGACTCTGGCAGGGGCTCCCTGGGAATCTTCAAGGGAGAGAGGGTGAATGGCTACCGCCTGCTTATAGCACAAGGGACGCTTGTCTGTGCCCACTGCGGGAAACTTGCACCAAACTACCAGCTGCTGGCAAGAAAAGTGTCCTCCTGGAGCTCTGCAAGCCCCGCTCTTCCCCGTGCAGGCTGGCAGTTTGCACCCCCCAGTCTTTCGGCTCCTTAAATGAGGACTCGGGGCACAGCGGAGATAGTTAGTCCCCCAGATTCCTGCTCTAGCCCCAGGGCACGGGCACCACCAACCTGTCTGTACACCCCGCTGCGTTACACTTGAGTGTCCAGTTCCTTGACCTCTGGACACCTGCAGCGTGCACGGATTTGCTGCCCGTGTGGAAACAAAGTTCCCAATTCATCAGTTTCACCTAAGTTCAGCACCATCCTGAGCATGTGGCACTTAGTCGTGTCTATAGTAAAACCAAATAGAAGTTTATTTGGCAGAGCTTGAGATAAAGATTCAAACAGAAGCCAGTATAAGGACTGGAAGCATGGTTACAGAGCACGGACGCCCCCATCCCTTTCCTGTCTAATAAGGAATTTCTCACCCAATGATCATGCAGCGCTTGTCCGGTCGAGAGAGTGGGGATCCGCTTTTCGTGAGGCATGGATGCTGGCTGAACATCTCGTCTGTAATGGAGGCCACCTTGAGCCCCCCTTTCTCCTTGTATGTAGTCCCAGTGTAACGATGCTGCCTTTGATAGGACACAGCTGACAGTATCAGTTCAGGACAAATTGCTTAGAGCAGGGCAGTTACAGCCCAAAGCTGGCTGTCCTTTATTATTAAGCCATGCCAAACCAGCCAAACAGAGAGGACGTTGGTTTTACCCCACTGGCTAACCATAAGTCACACAAGCAATTCCCTTAGACACTCCAGTTTCCCAGTATCGACACCAGCACCGCTCCTTATGGGGATGACTGGTTCTGAAAACTGATACCCCAGTGAAAGAAAAAAGGTTCTCCTGATCCCAAAGGACCAAGCCCCAGACCCAGGTCAAATAATAACTTAGATCTTACCCAAAATACACGCTTATGGCCAATTCGTATTAACTCAACTAAAATTTATTAAAAAAGAAAAGAGAGAGAGTTGGTTGAAAGTTTAGACTTGAGTTTAATTTCTTGAGGTCCAGTTACATAGCAGAGATGGTGAGTTTGTTGTTGCCAAAAGTTCTTTTAGAAATAGTCCACAGGTTACAGTTCAGCGTCCATATTCAGTGACTGGGGATCTCAATTCTTATGGCTTAGGGTTTCCCCTTCTTGAAACCCAAAGCAGATCTGAGATGAAGAAGGATCGTGTCCCAGGGTTTTTTACATTTCCAGCAGCCTTTTGGCCTGAGAAAACAATAGGCTTAACTTTCCTTCTCCCAAAGATCGTGGCAATTAGCATAGGGTAACTTATCCATTAAACAGTTCAGATACAGGTTACCACAACCTTCAAAGAGACATTTTGACAATGATACTATTTCACTCAAGTGTCTTCCTAAACGTTAATACTCGTTTTTTGATCTTTGAATCAAAGCCATAGTAATAGACAAGACTTGTTTGCTTACATCACAAGACCTGAGCAAACAGCTACCCTTCTATATCTAACAATACAAGTTTGCATTTTAAAGCTCTATTCATTTACATTGTGTCAGGTTTCTGTTACCAGTCTGCCTGAAGCATCAGTTGATCAGGCTCAGGCCGCAGGATCTTTAAGGGAGGAGATGGTGTAACACACCAAGTGTCTAAGTTTTAAAGTTTCATTGATAAAATAATAAAATAACAGCGGAGAGTGATGGGTGCTCCCCACGTCACTCAGAGGAAGGAAGAAAGCATTAGCGCCCCAAGCCCTAACCCACTTTCATACTCACACACGTACTACCAAAGGCTGGCCAGGCCCAGGTGTAACATAAGAAGAAGTTGGGGTGTGTGGACGGGAGTTCTTGTCCTGGGCCCACGTTGTCCAAGGTCCGCTGCAAATCTCCGAATTGCTCAAGCTCTCAGGATGGTTTTAAGTCCTGGGCTCCTCTGGGGGTGTTCCATTCCATTCCTGGTGCTCTTTGTGCAAGTCCAAACCGGCTCTCTGTGGTCTCTTTCCCTTTCCCAAAACATTCCGGCTCCAGGGATGCCTGGCTTGGCTCCCCCTCTTGTTGTCTCGTCTGTGTTTTCAGACTCTGCCGCCCTAGGGCTTGCTATCTTGCAGGTGCATGTCTGTGCAGTTGGATTTTCTTTCTCATGGCTTCTCGGGCAACTTTCAAGCCCCCGTCTTTCTCGGCTCACAGCCAAACGTTGGCTGTGAGCTGCGACCTTGGGCTGGCTGGGGCCAGCGTCTTATCTTCAGATTGAGCTAGCTGAAGTGTTGAATTAACTCGTTCTCTGCTCTCTTCTTCTCCCCCCCGCCCCCCTTCTTGGCCTCTCGTACCTTATAAAGGAAACGTTTACTCCCCACTCGCACACCTTTGACCCTCCCCAAAATGCTTTGCGATGCTTGCAACAGCGTTAGCAATATACAGTGCTGATCTGCCTTCCCAGGGGACTCCCTGCGGGGAGGGGGCCATTGAGTTGTGACCACATATCTTCCTAACCAGTCTTTAAAGTTTGGTCAGGGGTCATGTCATTCTGTGAGTTGATTAACTCTTTCTGGCCCTATGTCACCTTTCAATGAGATATTATATTACACTCATAATGTCACACCCAGACCTTTTGTCTCTCTTCATTGCCAGGGCGTTTTGTTAACTTCAGCTTGCCCTGATGGTCCCCCCTGCTCTTTTATGTTTTTATTTGGCTCTTTTAGGGTGCATCTTTAGATCCCTTCTCCTCCCAGTAGTGCTCCTGGGGTCACCTTCCTCCTCCCTCAGCTTCACGCCACCCTCCAGCTGAGACCATTCTGCCCATTTCTCCAGGAATCCTCCTGGCTTTGCACTCCTCATCCACTGCTCCCAGGCCCTGTGTCTTGCCTTAACACTGGGCCTAACCCTGCAGCCCTCCTTGCAGGATCCAGGATGTTAGACGGGAAGCTCTCTGAGGCTGGGGATGCAGCTGCCTTTTCCTAAGATCTTCATGGGATAATCAAACTTGGAGCAATATGTTTTGTTGTTTTTTAAAGCAGCAGGAATTTTTTGCTCAGGGGAAGATGGGGAGGGGAGTGTCTGAGGACTTTCTAACCCTTCTGCTTTACTCCTTTTTTAGGTGTGAAGAAGAGAACCAAAGTGATCAAGAACAACGTGAACCCTGTGTGGAATGAGGCAAGTGGCGCCCCCTTCTGAACCTGCTCCCCTTTCTTGCCAGGAGCCACGTTTGTGGGAGCCAGAGTTCATTCCATTTCTTGAGTCACAGAGCTTGGTCCGAATTCTACCCCGTGTGGGAAAAGAGCTGAGCTCTGTATCTCTCTTTTCTAGCACCCAAGCTCATCCCTGGTGTAGCTACACTGCCGTGAGTGCCGTTACACTAGGGGATAATTTATCCTTTGCTGTTCGCGGCTGGGTCCAGAACCCTAGGATCTTGCCTTGATTCACCCCTGTGCCCTGGCCTGAGTTCCACCAACGCATTATTTGAATAGGATGCAAAATAGCCTCCAGGCTCCTCCCTCTTTGCCTAGGGTGTGTTGTGTGGTCAGCAGCCTGCTCAGAAATATCGTGCTGTGAAGTGAACTGGCTGCTGCCACAGCTGAGTGGAATCAGAGCTGCTCAGCTGTGTGTCTTCGACCCCTGTGCTGGAAAGAGAGATTCTCCGTTAGCTCGGGTGGGTGCTTTCAGAGCAGGAGGCTGAGAGCTCCATCACTGCTGGGGATTGGATCGTGCCCTTCAGAAAACTTGGTGGGTGCATTGCTTCCCATCTCGATTCTGGCTTCACTAAAGCCCACCGGAAGCCTCATCTGCAGGCCCTCTGTGATCAGAGCCCTGGACGGGAGATCTGGGGCAGAGACTACAGGGGGTGGGGGTGGTCTAAATGCTGGTGCACGTATGCCCTGGGGTCTGTGTAATGACTACACTGCATCAGCAGTGTCTGAACTCAGGACCTTTAGCTCGAGAGGTCTGTGCTTTGATGCTGATGGAGTAGCTCTGTTAGCCGGCAGCAGCAGTAGTCTGTCCTCTAGTAGCCAGCCACAGCAAGGCAAGCTGATCCATGCTCCTAGCAGGAATTAGCTTTAATTGAAAGCCGCTCTGCCGTGGGTCCTTTAAGGGCAAACTGGAGTGATCAAAGTGTGACGTATCAGCCAGGTGTGGCCTTTGGAGAGGTAGCTTAACTCCCCTTAGAGTTAGGTAATATCTAACCTACATCTCCCTTTGCTGTAGATTAAGCCCATGACTTCTTGTCCTACCTTCCGTGGACATGGAGAACAATAGATCACTGTCATCTTGATAACAACCTTTGACATATTTGAAGACTGTTATCATGGCCCTCCTCATTCTTCTCTTGTTTAGACTAAACCTGAAATCCAGAACTCAGTTCACCAAGGGAATTTTCCAGAGGTCTGCCAGGTCCAGACTTCCGGGCTTTTCCGTCAATTTCATGACGAACCAGCTCTGAAGCTGTGACTTGCTGTGTGAAAGTGGTGGGCTCTCTTAGAACGTCCCGTGGAACTGAGCGCTTTTTAAAGTGCCATTTCATCACTGTAGGTACTTCACCTGGTCCTCCTCACTGTAGCACCTGAGCACCTTCATTACATTCCCAAAACTCCTGCAAGATTTGCAGATGGAAAACTGAGGCACAGGGTAGCTCAAGTGACTTTCCCAAGGTCACCTAGAAAGTCTGTTGCTGAGCTGAGAATTGAACCCAGGTGCCCTAAGTCACAATATAATGCCTCATCCGCTGTCCTTCCTAACCAGTGCTTTTAAACCAATGTACCGGGACAGCATGTGCGCTGCCCAATCAGACTCCTGGGTTGGAAGGAAGAAATCTACAAAGCTTCTTTTAAAAAAAAAAAATTGGTTAGCATCTCATTAGCGTACATATGAACTTAAAATTATGAAAATGTCTTAGGCCATTCCAATGATTTCTGCCAGCCAAGATCAAGTCTGAATTCATGACGAAAGCTGGTCGAAAGATTCTTGATAGAACAGTTTTCTATTGAAAAATGCAGTTTTGTTGAAATTGAAATGTCTTATGGGAATGTGTTGATTCCTACAAGATTTTTCAACAGGGAAAAGTCAAAATGTGATTTGACAATGTCGTCTTGTTCAGACTTCTATATTATATGAAAACTTTCATTTTAATACAATTCAGTATGTTATATATATAATATTTTAGTAGAATATAAAAGTTGAAGTGAAATGGTTTGATACTATTGAAATGAAATGGTCCCAAATCAATTTTTTTATTAGATTTTTTTTCATTTTGTGGGAATTTTCAAAATTTCATCTTTTCTTTTCCGATTTTTGTTTTTAGTTTATTTTGGAATTTCCCATGGAATGGAAATTTGGGTTCCTGACAAACTTTGTGTTGTAAGATTGATGATTAAAATCATGGCAAATGCTGTGATGTGAACACCCTTCATTTTTGCAGGAGGAATGTGGGAAGAATTGGCTGAGAATATTTTTGGTGTAACTGTTTTCAGTGGAAATGCAGTCAAATTAAAATCAACACATTTAGTGGGAATGTGTCAATTTTGATGAACTTTTTGACTGAAGACAGTTGAATGTCAAAAGTTTTGATATGGTAAAAACATTTCATTTTGACTTTCCCATTTTGTTTCACTTAGTTTAGGCTCTTATACTAAAATATTCATTTTAATAATATTTATATATACTGTATTTAATATTACATTTTGTTTCAACATTATTGAAGCAAAACAATGTTTTTGAATAGAAGCTTTTTAGAATTTTGATTTTTTTTGTCCTGATTTGGAGTGAAAATAAATTTTGAAATGTCAGAATTTCCTGTGGAATGGAAATTCCATTTTTCGGCTGGCTCTAGCTGTGGGTCAATAGCTGTGCTAATGCTGTAACATGGTGATGATCTTTTATTGTTTCTCTTCTCGCTCTAGGGGTTTGACTGGGATCTGAAAGGAATTCCCTTAGACCAGAATGCTGAGCTCACTGTTGTCGTCAAAGACCATGAGACTGTCGGAAGAAACAGGTAAGACGTGCCCCCAAATCTCCTCTGTTGTTTCTTGTCCATTAAAGCGACTGATTTGTTTATAAGGGAGGCTGTTGGGCAGCTCATAACCCAAAACATGGGGGTTTTATTTTGGGTGGAGGACAAACCAAGTTTCCCAATTCTCATTTTCAGAATCCTCTGACTTGCCCTGCACCATGGGTTGCTCTTTACTCTTGGGCTGCGTGTATAAAAAGCTCCCCGTCCCAGAACAGGAAGGCTGCGTTATACATCTCCATGGCATGGCTGTAAACGATGACACAAGATGTGGGCGAGGAGAATCACAACCATAGATTGACCTCCTTCTCTCCAAGCCCCTGCTCTGTACTCAAATCCCTTCTTAAGATGCTTCCATGAAGCCCATGGGTCGTGAATCAATATTCACAAGGGCTCTTAGCCAAGTGGCTCTCAGCCAGGGGTATGTGTGTGCCCCTGGGGGTACTCAGAGCTCTTCCAGGGGGTGCATCATCTCCTCTAGAGCGGTGATTCCCAAACTTGTTCCATCGCTTGTGGAGGGAGAGCCCCTGCCGGGCCGGGCCGGTTTGTTTACCTGCCGCGTCCGCAGGTTCGGCCGATCGCGGCTCCCAGTGGCCGTGGTTCACTGCTCCAGGCCAATGGGGGCTGTGGGAAGGGTGGCCAGCACATCCGTTGGCCCGCGCCGCTTCCAGCAGCTCCCATTGGCCTGGAGCGGCAAACCGCGGCCACTGGGAGCCGTGATCGGCCGAACCTGCGGACGCGGCAGGTAAACAAACCGGCCCGGCAGGGGCTTTCCCCACACAAGCGGCGGAACAAGTTTGGGAACCACTGCTCTAGAGATTTGCCTACTTTTACAACAGACTACGTAGAAAGCACCAGAGAAGTCAGTACAAACTAAAATTTCAGACAGACAATGACTTGTTTATCCTGCTGTGTGTATGATACCCTGAAATGTAAGTACAAGAGTTATATTCCAAGTGATTTATTTTATAACTAGATGGTAAAAATGAGAAAGTCAGCAAATTTTCAGTACTAGTGTAGCTGTGACCCTTTGGTATTTTTATGTCTGATTTTGGTAAGCACGTAGTTTTTAAGTGAGGTGAAACTTGGGGTACACAAGACAAATCAGACTCCGGAAAGGGGCAGAATCATCTGGAAAGGTTGAGAGCCGCTGGTGTAGAGTACAGTTCCACTCATTCTGGTTGAACTGCCAATTTCTTTCTCTCTGTAGTGGTCTGTTCTTTTGCTGATGTAGCTAATAACTTTGGGTCAGCTTCTGCCTTCAGATGAATGTCTCTGGAATATGCTGCTTAAATATGTGCCATGTCCCCCTCTGGTGGCTGGGCCACAGAGAAGATAACAGCCTACTACTGCTGCCAGCTAGTGAAGTCCCTCCTTTAGCTGAAGTGGGAGAGGTCTGGGCTGCGGTGTTGAAGATCGGGGGTTTGACCTTGTGGAGGGGGAGTAGTGCTTATTGTGGTAGTGTGGCCTAGTGGATAAAGCACAAGACTGGGACTCGGGGGAGCAGAGTTCTGTTCTTGGCTCTGCTCTCCTGGGACCTTGGGGAAGTCACGTCACCTCTCTGCCTCAGTTTCCCCATCTGTCAAATGGGAATAATGATAGTGATCTCTGCATAAAGTGCTTTGAGATCTGCTGACGAAAACGCTAGATGTAGCCTGACCCAAAGTTGGATATATATATATTGTAACCTGAGGATTAACAGGTTCTTGTCCCAAGATCAGGGCCAGTAAGATTATTGTAAAATTATCATATAATTTGGGAACCCTGATATGTACAGGTGCAACACTCACACCATAGGAACTCTCTCTATATATTTACAAATATATAATTTATTAATAATTTAGCAAAGTTATACGCACACTTAAACTCAACAAGGCAGATAGAGATAATACAGAAAGTACATTTGGACATCCACACGTACACCCTTATCTTTCTTAACCTACTTAACCATTATCTTACATACTTAACCATTATCTTTCTCATCACCGTCATCATCCTCATCTTCCCTGGTGGCCATCATTCTGGCCTCTCCCAAGGGCTACGTCTCCCTAACCTTCCGCTGCCCCTGGGATGTTACTTTTATAATAGGTTATGGTGACGCTGCCATGTCAAATGCATGGACTATAAGGTGGATAGAAAGCTGGCTAGATTGTCGGGCTCAACGGGTAGTGATCAATGGCTCCATGTCTAGCTGGCAGCCGCTATCAAGTGGAGTGCCCCAAGGGTCGGTCCTGGGGCCGGTTTTGTTCAACATCTTTATTAATGATCGGGATGATGGGATGGATTTCACCCTCAGCAAGTTTGCAGATGACACTAAACTGGGAGGAGAGGTAGATATGCTGGAGGGTAGGGATAGGATACAGAGGGACCTAGACAAATTGGAGGATTGGGCCAAAAGAAATCTGATGAGGTTCAACAAGGACAAGTGCAGAGTCCTGCACTTAGGACGGAAGAATCCAATGCACCGCCACAGACTAGGGACCGAATGGCTAGGCAGCAGTTCTGCAGAAAAGGACCTAGGGGTTACAGTGGACGAGAAGCTGGATATGAGTCAGCAGTGTTTCCTTATTGCCAAGAAGGCTAACAGCATATTGGGCTGTATTAGTAGGAGCGTTGCCAGCAGATCAAGGGACGTGATCGTTCCCCTCTATTTGGCGTTGGTGAGGCCTCATCTGGAGTACTGTGTCCAGTTTGGGGCCCCACACTACAAGAAGGATGTGGAAAAATTGGAAAGAGCCCAGCGGAGGGCAACAAAAATGATTAGGGGACTGGAACACATGACTTATGAGGAGAGGCTGAGGGAACTGGGGATGTTTAGTCTTCAGAAGAGAAGAATGAGGGGGGATTTGATAATTGCTTTGAACTACTTGAAAGGGGGTTCCAAAGAGGATGGCTCTAGACTGTTCTCAGTGGTAGCAGATGACAGAACAAGGAGTAATGGTCTCAAGTTGCAGTGGGGGAGATTTAGGTTGGATATTAGGAAAAACTTTTTCACTAGGAGGGTGGTGAAGCACTGGAATGCGTTACCTAGGGAGGTGGTGGAATCTCCATCCTTAGAAGTTTTTAAGGTCAGGCTTGACAAAGCCCTGGCTGGGATGATTTAATTGGGGATCGGTCCTGCTTTGAGCAGGGGGTTGGACTAGATGACCTCCTGAGGTCCCTTCCAACCCTGATATTCTGTGATTCAATAGAGGTCCTTATTTGTATTTCCTCCCCTTAAGGTGTCCGTTTTCTATAGGTTAGTATATGTCTGATGTTACCCTATTACCATACACGTCCATTTGCTGTCATGGCACCTTTGCGGTCGGATGTTCTGTCCGGAACCTTCCAGATGCTGGTATCAGTTATGTTCTGTGAGTGGCTGAGGTTGGTATTCTGGACAAAATTCTGCCTCTTGCCTGCTACTTCCAGTTCCCTATAACTTATGAGTTATTTAAGTTTATCTATGCCAAAGGTTATGGGCCTCAAGCCTCCCACTATCTACTAAAGCCAAATTTTACAGGATAAAAGCCTATAGGTTCCTTGCATTACTACTAAATATAATAAAGCAGAATAACAAAGCAATGAGTATAATACAGGTAAGCCGGCCCACTGGGCTACATAGATAAGGTATGATTATTACAGACACACACAGAGCTCCTCTGACTTGAGTAGGGGCTGGGCACTTGTGACTAATTCGAAGGGCAAAATTTGGCTCTTTTGGTCTTTTCTGCTTTTACTCCAAAAGCTTCGTTTGCTCAGGGAGCTGGGTGCGCAGTGCAGAGGAGCCTTGGGAAAGGGGAGCCAGGAGGGAAGCATGCTGGGTTTTCTTTCCTTTCCCTATCTTAAAGCCATGGGCCTGGGAGGGGTTTGAGTTTCATCCGATCTGTCTGTAAATAGGTAACAGGCTTTCTAAGCAGAGGTCTCGCTGGAGCGACTGGGGGTTTGGTTTGCCTCCCCTAGTGTGAGCTGCTGGCCTTTCCTGGTTAAAGTTAACAAAGGGCATGTGTGACTTATGCCACCTACACGCGGCGTGTGGGTGAACTTCAGCGGCGAGAGGAATGTGCTGCATTTCTGATGACATTGAGTTGAAAGCTTGGGGGGAGATCATAGAATCATAGAATATCAGGTTTGGAAGGGACCTCAGGAGGTCATCTAGTCCAACCCCCTGCTCAAAGCAGGACCGATCCCCAATTAAATCATCCCAGCCAGGGCTTTGTCAAGCCTGACCTTAAAAATTTCTAAGGAAGGAGATTCCACAACCTCCCTAGGTAACGCATTCCAGTGCTTCACCACCCTCCTAGTGAAAAAGTTTTTCCTAATATCCAACCTAAATCTCCCCCACTGCAACTTGAGACCATTACTCCTTGTTCTGTCATCTGCTACCACTGAGAACAGTCTAGAGCCATCCTCTTTGGAACCCCCTTTCAAGTAGTTCAAAGCAATTATCAAATCCCCCCTCATTCTTCTCTTCCGCAGACTAAACATCCCCAGTTCCCTCAGCCTCTCCTCATAAGTCATGTGTTCCAGTCCCCTAATCATTTTTGTTGCCCTCCGCTGGACTCTTACCAATTTTTCCACATCCTTCTTGTAGTGTGGGGCCCCAAACTGGACACAGTTCTCCAGATGAGGCCTCACCAATGTCTAATAGAGGGGAACGATCACATCCCTCGATCTGCTGGCAATGCCCCTACTTATACATCCCAAAATGCCATTGGCCTCTTGGCAACAAGGGCACACTGTTGACTCATATGCAGCTTCTTGTCCACTGTAACCCCTAGGTCCTTTTCTGCAGAACTGCTGCCTAGCCATTCGGTCCCTAGTCTGTAGCAGTTCATGGGATTCTTCCGTCCTTAGTGCAGGACTCTGCACTTGTCCTTGTTGAACCTCATCAGATTTCTTTTGGCCCAATCCTCCAATTTGTCTAGGTCCCTCTGTATCCTATCCCTACCCTCCAGCATATCTACCTCTCCTCCCAGTTTAGTGTCATCTGCAAACTTGCTGAGGGTGAAATCCATCCCATCATCCCGATCATTAATAAAGATGTTGAACAAAACCGGCCCCAGGACCGACCCTTGGGGCACTCCACTTGATAGCGGCTGCCAGCTAGACATGGAGCCATTGATCACTACCCGTTGAGCCCAACAATCTAGCCAACTTTCTATCCACCTTATAGTCCATTCATCCAGCCCATACTTCTTTAACTTGCTGGCAAGAATACTGTGGGAGACCGTGTCAAAAGCTTTGCTAAAGTCAAGGAACAACACGTCCACTGCTTTCCCTTCATCCACAGAGCCAGTTATCTCGTCATAGAAGGCAATTAGATTAGTCAGGCATGACTTGCCCTTGGTCAATCCATGCTGCCTCTTCCTGATCACTTTCCTCTCCTCTAAGTGCTTCAGAATTGATTCCTTGAGGACCTGCTCCATGATTTTTCCAGGGCCCGAGGTGAGGCTGACTGGCCTGTAGTTCCCCGGATCCTTTTCCTTCCCTTTTTTAAAGATGGGCACTACATTAGCCTTTTTCCAGTCATCTGGGACCTCCCCCGATCGTCATGAGTTTTCAAAGATAATGGCCAATGGCTCTGCAATCACATCTGCCAACTCCTTTAGCACTCTCGGATGCAGCGCATCCGGCCCCATGGACTTGTGCTCGTCCAGCTTTTCTAAATAGTCCCGAACCACTTATTTCTCCACAGAGGGCTGGCCATCTACTCCCCATGCTGTGCTGCCCAGTGCAGCAGTCTGGGAGCTGACCTTGTTCGTGAAGACGGAGGCGAAAAAAGCATTGAGTACATTAGCTTTTTCCACATCCTCTGTCACTAGGTTGCCTCCCTCATTCAGTAAGGGGCCCGCGCTTTCTTTGACTTTCTTCTTGTTGCTAACATACCTGAAGAAACCCTTCTTGTTACTCTTAACAGCTCTTGCTAGCTGCAACTCCAAGTGTGATTTGGCCTTCCTGATTTCACTCCTGCATGCCCGAGCAATATTTTTATACTCTTCCCTGTTCATTTGTCCAATCTTCCACTTCTTGTAAGCTTCTTTTTTGTGTTTAAGATCAGCAAGGATTTCACTGTTAAGCCAAGCTGGTCGCCTGCCATATTTACTATTCTTTCTACGCATCGGGATGGTTTGTCCGTGTAACCTCAATAAGGATTCTTTAAAATACAGCCAGTTCTCCTGGACTCCTTTTCCCCTCATGTTATTCTCCCAGGGGATCCTGCCCATCAGTTCCCTGAGGGAGTCAAAGTCTGCTTTTCTGAAGTCCAGGGTCCGTATTCTGCTGCTCTCCTTTCTTCCCTGTGTCAGGATCCTGAATTCGACCATCTCATGGTCACTGCCTCCCAGGTTCCCATCCACCTTAGCTTCCCCTACTAATTCTTCCCAGTTTGTGAGCAGCAGGTCAAGAAGAGCTCTGCCCCTAGTTGGTTCCTCCAGCACTTGCACCAGGAAATTGTCCCCTACACTTTCCAAAAACTTCCTGGATTGTCTGTGCACCGCTGTATTGCTCTCCCAGCAGATATCAGGGTGATTGAAGTCTCCCATGAGAACCAGGGCCTGCGATCTAGTAACTTCTGTGAGTTGCCGGAAGAAAGCCTCGTCCACCTCATCCCCCTGGTCCGGTGGTCTATAGCAGACTCCCACCACGATATCACCCTTGTTGCTCACGCTTCTAAATTTAATCCAGAGACTCTCAGGTTTTTCTGCAGATGGTGGGTTTCCTCGAGTACCGAGAAAGTAAATAACCCTTTGCGCCTCTACAGCACATTCCATAGAAGTGCTACGGGCCGGCTGGCTGTGTGTATGGCTCGTGGCTGGCCCAGGGAAAGGATAAGAGATGGACTGCTCAGGTGCTCTCCTGTAGCTCAAGAGACAGAGACTTGTGTCCGTAGAGCAGAAGGATGAGGGTTCTAAGCCCAACTCCCTCTGTGTAGCCTTTTATCCCCTGGGTAATCCTGTAAGTGTCGGGAGGTGTAAAGATTAAGTCCTCTTTAGTGCCTCGGGGAGGCTGGGTTTGTTTCCCTTCCTGTGTTTGGCCAGGCTCATGCTGTGCTGGAGCTGGGAAGGGAGCTAGTTGTAATATAAACATTCCCGGAAGCTTCCTTCCCACTGAAGCCTTGCAAACAGCATTTGCACTGTGCGCCTGTGTGCGTCCGGGCTTCTTGGGGGACCCTTTATTTATTTTTTAGTTTAATCACTTCTGATACAGAACCGTCGCTCTCTGTCTCCTAGATCGGCGTGTGTGGAGGCTCCGCCTTGCGTTCGGCAAGCCGGGGGTTAACTCTACACCACTCCCCTTGCAGAGATGGGGAGGCAGTGAGAGGGCTAGGCGTTCTCCAACTGGGGGTCAGAACCCCTCCGCAGGTTGCGAGGTTATTACATGGGGGGTCGTGAGCTGTTAGCCTCCACCCCAAACCCCCCTTTGCCTCCAGCTTATATGATGGTGGCAGATATGTAAAAAAGTGTTTTTAATTGATAAGAGGGAGGTCGCACTCAGAGGCTTGTTATGTGAAAGGGGTCACCAGTATAAAAGTTTGAGAACCACTGGGCTACAGGGGATCAGCTTCCCAGCACGGCTTCACTGAAGTGGCTGCTAGGGCCATGGAGGGCTTGCCCTGGAGAGAATGCTCCATGGCCAGTCATTACAGGGCTGAAGTTTTCCTGTTGTTTGTATCTTCTGGCAATTAGGGTGTATAGCACGCTTGCCGAGTGTGATGTGGCTGATCCACGTATGCAGTTCTCTATGTTCTCTATGTGTTGCTAGAGGATGGCTTATACGGGAACAGGGTTTGTCTGTGTCCACACAGGCATAACCCTAGTAGAACTGTTTGGGGGAGAGGACGTATGTTGCTCAGGGAACTAGTAGAATTTTGAGGGTTTTGTCAACAAGGCTCAAAACTGAGCATGGATGTACGTAAGGCTGGACTGACCCACAGAAAATTTTGTTGGCAAAACTTTCTTGTGTAGATCAGCCCTGAGTTACTGATTCTAGCTTTGTGGCTGGGTGTGCACCTGTCTCTGAAAATACCATCCACTGTGCCCCTGGAAATAAGAGTGGACCCATCTGACTCACCCTCCCCCATCCATGCAATGATTTGAAAACATGCTCCTTAGTCTCTTTGGGGGGTTAAAAAAACCCAGCCAGACACTGCTTCCGAATGCAGCCAGTGAACAGATATTCCTGCTCTCTCGGGGCTATGTTTTGCTCTGCACACGTAATACACTGGCAAAGTAGGTTAATAACCTACTGCGGCCACCAGCTGATAATTACTTCATTAGCTCAACTATTAAAGAACAGTGTGGTGGGGCTGCAGGGCCTGGTTCAAACCCAACAGATCATCCATGCAGAGATTGTTACCTGTGCCCTGACTGAAGTTTTGCAGGCAGAATGTAGCCATTCTCCAGGGTTGGTGAGCTTTAGTTAACTCTGTCTTCCCTGTGTTTTGTCAGTTTTAGGACGCAGCATCTAGCTGTCTGGAAGGCTCATTGTAAAGGGATTAAAGGTAGTTGAGGGTTATTTAAGCATGTCTACATTGCTCTTTTTATACTTACAGAGCTTGGAAGGGAGACAAAACCACCAATCTCTGACTATAGGGGGCTAGGATGAGAACTAATAGGCAGATTGTTCAACATCTGCCATTCACAGGGTTTCTTTCACTTTCCTCTGAAGCAGCTGGGGCTGGCCACTGTCAGAGACAGGACACTGGGCTAGTTGGAGCTTGGGTCTGAGCCAGCCTGGCCATTCTCATGTTCCTATAAATGGAATATCTAAGAATAGAAAAAATGATTAAACTAAAAAGAATCCCAAGCTCTTCAAACTGCTGGGCAAGCACAGAACAACATTAAAGGAAAGTGTGGGCTTAAAATTCATGCACTGGGGTGAGTGGGGACACAGATTTCCTTGTCCGTGTTACAAGTAAACACCTTCTATCCTGAAACCAAAGGTACATTAGCTATCCTATTTTGTGTGTCATCATTTATGCTACACTGGCATTTTGCATTTTGCTCTGTTTGGAGAATAATAGACTATTTCTCTACACTTATGAATGTGTAAACAAAATAGTATCCATTCCAAACGCCCCTGACAAACTGTTTATTTTATGAGATGTATACTGGACAGATGCCAGCAATTAGCATGGTCCCCACAGCAATATAGACACAGAAACATTTAATAAACCACAGTAACAGAGGCCTCGATTCAATAAAGCCACTTGAATATGTGTTTAAAGTTCAGTTTATGGGTAATTCTCTGCAGGATTGTGGTCAAAATTACCAGCAGAGTCCCCCTGCTCCCCAATCACTTGCTCTGCTCTCAACTTTGTAGGGGTCAAAGAGCAAAGAAGGGCCAGACAATCTGATCTGTTTCAGAGCAGCAGCCGTGTTAGTCTGTATTCGCAAAAAGAAAAGGAGTACTTGTGGCACCTTAGAGACTAACCAATTTATTTGAGCATAATCTGATCTGAATGTTAACAACTTCAGGATATAATTGAGTGTGGTCTAAGGGGCTGTAAAGGAAAACACCTTGCCAGAGCCCCATCTCTCATACCAATACAGCTTTACTCACAGAACCTTATTTGGGGAAAAAGGCAGGTAGGTCCCTGATAATTTAAGGCTTTATAGCTGAAAACTAACATCTATCTGGTCATTTCACATTAGTGGGTATGTCAGTTTCACCTGGCCCTTCCCTCAGGGTAGCAGGGATGCTGCAGTTTGGGTTGCAAAAGCTGCAGGGGAATGTTATGTTTTTAGAAAAAATAAACTGTTTTCAGGAACACTTAGAAGGGGGGAGGGAGGAGAAATGTTTCTGCTGAGGAGTGAAAGGCTGTTGTTATAAACCTGATATTGACCTGCCTCTGTGTTCAAGGCGGGAGAGGGCACAAATCTGGTGAAGGAAAGCAGGCGTTCTACCCTCAGTCCACGACTCAGCTTTCCAGAGAAAATGTGGTCTGTGCTGGGCATTCAAACCTTTTGCTTTAAGAGCTTCTTGCAGACAGAGGCCCCTTCAGGGCCCATCTACAAGCCAGCCCTCTCCTGAAGTAGCAGCAAACACGCTGTACGCTCCAGCCCCTGCAATAACTCTCTCACCCTGCCCTGACCCTCTTCCAAAGGGACAGCTCCCGCTTCTCTCATTATCTTGTTAGGCTTGGCAGAATTGCATTCTTATTTTTTTTAATAATTCGACGGGAGACTATCCATGTTTATTTTTAAGCATTTTTATTAGTTTTTATCTAGTTTATTTTCACAGTTGTGGGGGTCAGACAATATTTAATGAGCGTAGATGCTGATGTTCAAAAAGTTGAAGCTCTGTAACTGTTAAAATACAAATTGTCGACATCCCATGTCAAAATATATAAAGTAAAAATCCTTAAATCAAACTCTAAATTTTCAAGCAGCATTTTTCTTACTTTGCTGATCTGTGTACTTTGATTAGTAGAGATGGGAATGCTTTTTCATCCGTGTGTGTGTGTGTGTGTGTGTATGGTGAAATCGATGTTGCCTGGCATTTACTGATATAAATTACATATAGGCTTGGAAAGATTAATTTATCATTAACAAACATGTATGCAATCTGCATTCAGAATGATTAAATATAAACACTATGAATCAATTTCTAAAACATCTATTCCAAGGACCTCGCAAATGCAAGAGGGTGTTGTGGTTTTTTGTTGTTTTGGAGAGAAGTGGAGTGAGGGTATAATTGATTTCTGGTGATGACGTTCACATTATGAAGAACTCTGCTCCACTCACAGATCCCAGACAGAGTATGCAGAGTTGATTGTAAACTCAGCCCTTTTGATTCGTAAGCAGTGAATGACATAAACCTGCATCCCTGCAAGGCTCTCTTTGTAGAGCAGAGCCGTGCTTTAACCCAGGGGTTCTCAAACATCATTGCACCGTGACCCCTTTCTGACAACAAAAATTACAATATGACCCCAGGAGGGGGGGACTGAAGCCTGAGCCCGCCCGAGCCCTGCTGTCCCGGGTTGGGATGGGGGTATGGGGTAAAGCCGAAGCCCGAGCCCCACCATCCTGGGTTTGGACAGGGGGCAAAGCTGAAGCCTGAGTCCCATGGTCCCGGGTGGGGAGGCCAGAGCTGCAGCCCGAAGGCTTCAGCCCCAGGCAGGGGACCTGTAACCTGAGCCCCACCGCCCAAGGCTGAAGCCCTTGGGCTTCTGCTTCAGCCCCAAGTGGTGGGGCTTGGGCTTTGGCCCCAGGCCCCAGCAAGTCTAAGCCAGCCCTGGTGACCCCACCCACTCTGGGGTCCCGACCCACAGTTTGAGAACCGCTGCTTTAATCCAGCTCAAAGGAAAAAGCCCTTAACTAGGGGGTGGGGAAGGCTGTGCTCTGAGGCAGGAAATGCCCTGACGCGGACAGCAAGGCCCAGCTGAATTCTGTGCAGCAGGGCACACAACACAGCACGTTGTCATCCCTGGGGGCTGGAATCTGGCTAGGGAGGTTAATTCTGGGCCCTGTGGAGGATGTTTTGAAACAGCTGGAATAGCAACATTGTTCTTTGCCAGGAACTGCTGGGCTTGAGCCTGCTGCTTTTCTCAGTGGAAAACACGAACCCCCTCTTTCCCTGCCCCACTCCAGCCCTCTGCTCAAATGATATTGAGACCTTAAAATTCGATAAGCAATTTGCATATGCATCCGATGAAGTGAGCTGTAACTCACGAAAGCTTATGCTCAAATAAATTGGTTAGTCTCTAAGGTGCCACAAGTACTCCTTTTCTATAAGCAATTTCTTTACCAAAAAAAAAGAAAAAAAGCGGGGGGGGATGGGGGTGGGAAGGGGAGCTCTAGCTCAGCCACAAGATATGGGCTTGATGCAGGAACTGAAGTGAAATTCTCTGGCCTGGGCAATACAGGAGTGCCATGGTTACAGGGGTAGCTGCATTTCTGTCCCGCTCTGGGAGCAACCCCCCAGGTGTCGAGCCTGGGGCCTCTACCTCTCCTGGGGTGTAATTCTGAAACTCTCCCCTAATGAGAGTGGGCCCCGGGCTACAGCCCCCGTGTGTCCGCCGTGCTTGCGCAGCAGGTCCGGCTGGAATTGGGCACCTGTGGCTCCGTCCTGCAGGAGGCTGTGAGCAGCGGTGACTGCCGTGAGCAGGCAACCTTCTGAAATCACAAGCATTGTGTGTTCTGCAGTTGGAATAAAGCGTTAGAGAGAAAAAGGATTTTAAAGCAACAATCAGTCTACGCACATGGCTATCTTCCCATCCCCCTTGGGAACCTGGGCAGGTGTAGGTTCTTCAGGCACCCCCAGTAGGGTGCTGTGTCTGTCTGGCTCCCCCCAACCTCAGATCCCACCTTCTCTTTGGAAAGCGGAATCTGCTCCATGCCAGCTGTTAGGAATAAGTACCATGGGCGTTAAGGGCAGCCTGGGCGCTCCTTTTTAATTTAAGATTTGCCTGGGGTTGTGAAGATGTAAAGCCCTGCGTGCATGCTTACTAGCAGGGTCTCTAGTGGTTTGGAATTGGTGCTTGTCGTATTTTCTTGTTTTCTTTTTACTTTGTCCTGCACCTAAAAATAAATGTTTATCGTTGTGGATTTTGTCCTCTGTTTGCCAAAGAAAGGGGGCTTGGGATCTGCTGCTTCTTATTCGCTTCCTACAGCGGGAGCTGGATTCAGCTCTGTTTCCCCAGGGGTAAATCCAAATTAACTCCATCCAGGGCAGTGGAGTTGCTCTGGATTTACAGTGTTGTAACCTTCATCAGAAGGTGGCTGTGTCTTCTGTCCCTTAATGGTTGGTTTTATACATACCCCACTTTCCTTGTTTTCGACTGAAAGGAGCCTGAGCCATTGCTCCAGCATGTTTACAGTTCAGGACGGCTGTTGGAAGCTACCAGCTTCTGGATATGGAATGTCTACCTGTGAATCTGGTAGACAAAGCAGCTGGCTGCCTCAGAAGTGGGTAGGTCATGCAAATTCCTTCTCTGGGGTATTTGTTTTTACCAGAACCTACTTTCCTCGGTGGACATACCACATGCTGAGACAAATATATTCCTGGCCATGAATGTAAGTGATCATTGGGAAAGTGAACAGTTCGAGTGTTGCAAGGCAATAAGGAGTCCACGCATCCAACTCCTTTTTACGATACCCTGAGAGTAGAGTGAAGACAATGCCATGGATTGTCCTGTGAGATTGGGACGTAGGATTGATTTTTGGCCTCTTGTTGATGGTGAGAGCATTGTGGTGGGATCCTAGGATGATGCACAAAGGCGTGTTACTTACTGAAGTCTGACTTGGGCCATCGCAGCCTGAATCTGCACTGCCCTGGTGGCAATATTTTAAATTCTCCCTGTTGCTGAATAAATCCCTACAAGAAATGTTTGAAATCAACTTCTCTTTGAAAAATAGCAGGGAGATAACACTGTCCAGGTCTACTAGCAGTTGTCCCACCAAGAGTCTTATGGTGCTTTACAAACATAATGAGCAACCTCCTGGAACGGGAGTTAGCATCATATTTCCCAATTCACCAATGGTGAAACTGAGGCCCAGAGAGATAGTGATGCCCCAGGTTGACCTGGAAGTCAGAGGCAGGAATAGAACTTGGATTTTTTGATCTTCAGTACTGGACTTTAACTACTGCTCTGTTCTCTCTCCCTATTTTTACATATTCAAAGATTGACAGAGTCCAAGGCCAGAAGGGACCATTGTGATCATCTAGTCTGACCTCCTGCATAGCTCAGGCCAGAGACCTGCCCCACAATAATCCCTAGAGCCGAGCTTTTAGACAAACAGCCAATCTTGATGTAAAAATTGTCACTGATGGAGTATCCACCATGATCTTTAGTAAATTGTTCCAGTTGTCAATTACTTTCCCCGTTGAAAATGCACGCCTTATTTCCAGTTGGAATTTGTCTAGCTTCAACTTCCAGCCATTGGATCATGTTAGACCTTTCCCTGGTAGACTGAAGAGCCCGTTGTTACATATTTGTTCCCCAGGTAGTTATTTATAGACCGTGATCAAATCACCCCTTAACCTTCTCTTTGTGAAGCTAAATAGATTGACTCAAGTAGTGCGGTCTCTATAAGGGATGTTTTCTAATCCTTTAATCATTCTCCTGGCTCTTCTCTGAACCCTCTCCAATTTATCAACATCCTTCTTGAATTGTGGGCACCAGAACTGGACACACTAGTTGCAAACGGAAATTGACAGGCTTGTGCTACATCTTGGAAAAAGGAGCGTACGCAAACCAAACCAAAAGATGGTGAGAAACCTTCTCAGCTAACAGTTATCCAAGCTGATAATCATACAGCGATGTCCGAGAGAATTGCGTCTTGGGGTTGTTGTAAAAGCAACGCTCAGGTACTGCTTTTGTGGTTTATGAATTCATCAGCAGAGCTAGGCTATTAACTCGTTGTTTTTGGATCACTGGCCGTTCTGAAAAATTGAAAAAACATTTTGTTTCGACCTGAGCTGAATCGGAAAAATTCCAGCAAATTGAAAAAGGCCACGTTGGGTTGGTTGAAACACGTCGTTCGACCCGTAACATTTTGTTTCCTGGCTTTTCGAAGGGATTGAATTCACACTGCTGAAAGGGGGGAAGAGGCTGTCCTCTTATAACTTCTAGCCCAGTGCTTCAGGCGCTCACTCGAGACGTGGGAGATCCAGGTTTGAATCCCCACTCTAGAGCAGGGATTGAACCTAGGTCTCCACGCTTCAGGTGAGTGCCCAAACCACCGGCTGACGCAGGGTGGCACTCTCTGTCCTACTGAAGCTGTTCTACTTTGTATAAATGAATATTCATTAGAACAGGGACTTGGACTTGGGGTTTCCTCCTCCTGCGTGAGTGCACCAGGCATTCTCTCACTCTCTGGCCCAACAACTATTCAAACATTTTATACAAAGTGGATTTGTTTTCTGAGGCAAATGAGCTACAGCTGCAGGGTGGCTTTCTTTTGGTCAGACCTAAGTGCTGTAGCTACAGGGGGTTCCGCTGAAGGCTCTCTCAGTGTTAAGGGAAAGGGTCACCACCAGTCTGTGACCATGAGAGGCAGGGGCTGAGATTGACCGAGAAGCATATATTAACCGCATATAGTAGAGATAAGCACAAATGACAGTGGACACCTCATTACGCTAGCTTTCCCCCAATCGGTCCCTGTTGCTGAGCCCGTCTGAGCCGTCTTGCTGGTGTTAGGAAATAGATCCCAGCTTGGAGCTTCCATCTGGCTGTTAAATGGGAAGGGGAAAATACTGCAAAGATTAATAAAAATCTATCTTATAGAATATCAGGGTTGGAAGGGACCTCAGGAGGTCATCTAGTCCAACCCCCTGCTCAAAGCAGGACCGATCCCTGACTAAATCATCCCAGCCAGGGCTTTGTCAAGCCTGACCTTAAAAACTTCTAGGGAAGGAGATTCCACCACCTCCCTAGGGAACCCATTCCAGTGTTTCACCACCCTCCTAGTGAAAAAGTTTTTCCTAATATCCAACCTAAATCTCCCCCACTGCAACTTGAGACCATTACTCCTCGTTCTGTCATCTGCTACCACTGAGAACAGTCTAGAGCCATCCTCTTTGGAACCCCCTTTCAAGTAGTTGAAAGCAGCTATCAAATCCCCCCTCATTCTTCTCTTCCGTAGACTAAACATCCCCAGTTCCCTCAGCCTCTCCTCATAAGTCATGTGTTCCAGTCCCCTAATCATTTTTGTTGCCCTCCGCTGGACTCTTTCCAATTTTTCCACATCCTTCTTGTAGTGTGGGGCCCCAAACTGGACACAGTACTCCAGATGAGGCCTCACCAATGTTGAATAGAGGGGAATGATCACGTCCCTCGATCTGCTGGCAATGCCCCTACGTATACATCCCAAAATGCCATTGGCCTTCTTGGCAACAAGGGCACACTGTTGACTCATATCCAGCTTCTCGTCCACTGTAACCCCTAGGTCCTTTTCTGCAGAGCGGCTGCCTAGCCATTCGGTCCCTAGTCTGTAGCGGTGCATGGGATTCTTCCGTCCTTAGTGCAGGACTCTGCACTTGTCCTTGTTGAACCTCATCAGATTTCTTTTGGCCCAATCCTTTAATTTGTCTAGGTACCTCTGTATCCTATCCCTACCCTGCAGCGTATCTTGTTTAAGCCGAGAAGGCCATACCCAGTGCAATGTGCCGGGGCAATGGAAGGAGGTCGAATGTAACTTACACACGTTGGAATTTGGCCATGATCCCAAGGTTAAAGTGCTATGGGATGGTCAGCGACCGCAAGGGGTCCGAAAGTTTGTATTTACATCTTTTCGGAAAGACAGCACTCCCTGCAGCACAGCGCCTCTTAGGGCCGACCTCACTCTCTGCAGCACAGCCCGGGGGGCTGAGGTCAGTATTGATGCCCAGGGAAGAGCGCCCCCTGCTGAGTCACTAACGCCACTCCTTGCAGCCACTGGGTTTTCCTTAGCAACATGCCATCCAGGTATCAGTGAAATGTTAGTCGCTTAGGCCTGGCGTTTGTAACCAAGCGACACCCCCACGGTCGGTGCAGAGAGGAAGCTGCAGTCCTTGCCCTGTGGTTCTTGTTTCCCTTAGTGGTGAGGAACCTACGACAAAGGGCACAATTTGTCACGTAACAGCAGGGGTATCGGGTGTGCGTGTGGGTCATCCCATCCCACCCCATCCCTTAGGAAGAAAGGGCCAGATCCCCACCTGAGGTAAATCAGCCATAGCTCCAGTGGAGTCAGTGGGCCAGATCTCCAGCTGGTGTGAAAAATTGTAATAGCTCTACTGCAGTCAATGGGGCAGACCCCCAGTTGGTGTAAATCAACATTGCTCCATTGTGACCCAAGCCAAGGATCAGGCCCCGACTGTTTAAACAGGGAGAGAGAAAACCCAGTTCCCATCATCCCCCCAGTGGCCACCCTGCCTCCAGGTGCAGGGGATTTGTGCAGCAAATGGAGCAGTGGGAAAACAACGGCTCCCGGGGGGGGATTTGGCAGGCGATTTGTGTTCAATCAAACTTAAAAATAGGGGGAAATAATAAACCTCAGGCTGGCTGCTTGAGTGAGCTCCAGGCGCCTTCCCCCTCCCCGCTAGGACGATAACCCCTTCGAAGAGCGGCTGCATTATAATTTATGTTACAGGCTTGTCTGGGCACCTCCCTTCCCGGCTTCCCCTCATTGTCTCCCCAGAGTGACTGATACCTTTTTTCCAGGAATTCTCATCTCGCTGCTTTAGTTTCCAGTGCAGCATATTTCAGCCCACAGCACGAGTGCGAAGGGAAAGCAGAGAGCTCGGTTAGCCCATCTGGCAGGGCTTTGGGTCAGAGCAGCCGAAGGGGTTACCCAAAGAGAGAGGCGTAAGGGAGGATTTGAATCCAGGAGGGGAGCGAATTCAAGGGGATGTGGATGAATTAAAAACCGGGGGCGGGATTCCCAGCTGCTTTGCAGGCTAGGTCCAGGTCTGGCTGTTTGTACCTACATAGTATTTCTTAGCTTCTCTCTGTCCACGCTGCCTGGGCTCCAGTTTGGCCTTCATCATCTCCTGACCCTCGGCGGCTATAATCTGCTCCTCTGTGGCCTCGCCACCAGCCATGTTGCCCCCTCGAGCCCGTTCAGAACCTTCCTGGCTCATTCCTCCGACCCCATAAACACCTCGTCTTTGCGCCCTCCCCCCGCCTCCCTTCCTCCTCTGCTTCGAACCCAAACCCCTTGCCTTTGCCTTTAAGACCTGTCATCACTTAGCCCTACCCTCTCTGTCTGCCCAGTTAGCTTATCGACCCATGGGCTCTGCCGTCTCGCCTCCAGCAATAACGCCTGCATCGCTCCTTTGTCTGCTTCTCCCTTGAGCACCCCCGGCTCTCTTACACTGCCCACCCCCTGCATGGGGTAAACTCCCCTTTCAATATTCATGACGTCGCCACCTTGCCCTCGTCCAAATCTCTCCTGTGCCGTGGTGCCCACAGATCACTCACCCATCTGGCACTGGGTAGCAAGGGGCGACCTGGGACTTCTGCCCTTCTGCTCAATTCTGTTGCCTCGTGTTCCCACTCCATCCCTGCTCTGGTCGTCAGTCTGGTCCACTTGTTTCCTGCTGTCTGGGGGAGGGGCTATTGTTTTTATGCCTGGCACGATATGGGACCCCGCTCCTTGACTGGGGTTTCTAGACCTAGCCACGATGTAAGTAAATACAGGTGTTAGCTCACATGGCTCCATCAATAATGCCAATATGCAAAAGTAACAGTATTCCTAACCCCACGCCTTCAAAAGGCACAAATCAGGCCCCAAAGAGTCACGAGCCTGAAAAATAAAACTCAGGTTCTTTTTAGTCGCCTTCTGGTTTCTGAACCATTAGCTGCCACCTGGGCTAGAAATTTGCATTTTTCCCTAATGGAAGCTGAGAGCCTCGCGTGATCACATGACTCCAGGAGCTGGGCTTTGAGAGAAACACCAACGACCGCGAGATTTGCAATCAGATCGCAAGCAGCACCAGCCGAATACTAAGAATTAGTACAAGATTCACACACCCAATCATCTTCATGGAACTTAAGCTCCCAAGGAAACCGGAAGGGCTGAGTTCAGAGCGTCCCAGTGCAGTGAGGTGGATGTGCTATAAATACTTAGGGCCTGTCTCTAGGGTGAGTTGGGGTGGGAAGCTCGGGTGCACTAGCCCGCCAGGCTGTAATTTTCCATACAGACCCTGCTACTGCATATTAAAAGCTCCACTGTGCTCTGTGAAGTACTCCCATTTGAAACAGTTCGACAGATACCGGCGCTTTTACCTTAAGCTCAGGGGAATCTAGATGCTTAATTCTAAAGCATAAGCTTTCATGAGCTACCGCTGAGCTGTAGCTCACGAAAGCTTATGCTCAAATAAATTGGTTAGTCTCTAAGGTGCCACAAGTCCTGGTTTTCTTTTTGCAGCTACAGACTGACATGGCTGCTCCTCGGAAACAATTCTAAAGCAGTGGTTCTCACCCTATTTATCAAGGCAGGCCACATGTGCGGCCCCCCACGTGTTACCTGGGCCGCAGGTTGAGAACCACAGTCCCCCCGGCGCCCCCTATGCCCAGTGCCCCCTAGGATTAGCGTCTTGGGTATAGAACAGACCCCATAGTGTTTTCCGTGGGCGGAGCGAACAGAAATGACCGTAGCACATCCTGTTTGACCTACCTGGTGTGTCAGCTAGGAGACGTCTTGCAGTGGTGGTAGGGGCTATATCATCGTAGACAGATCCCTTCAACAGCCCTGTGAGCTAGACCATTGTATAGATGGGAGGCCCATCTCTGGGGTCCTCCTCAGCCCACTGTGGTCTCTGAGGATGGCACCCACAGCTGTTCCTCTGGCGTATTCAGTGCAGCACCAGGACAGGAGAAGCTGCTAGTCTTCCTCCCCCCACTCTGGCAGCTCGGTCCATGCTGACTGTCTAATCAGAAGGAGGCGAGCATCAGCCTGACTCTAGCTCCCCTGGGCTGTTGAGGAAACAAGCCAAACCCTACAAGTCATGGTCTTTGCCTGGCCTCGCCCTGACGCGTGTGGGTGGAATATACTCACAGGGTTGTGTTGTTACCACAGCATTGAGAGACAGGTATCTAGTGGTCTGAATGCAGGGCCGGGAGCCTGGAGCAGGGAATAGCCAGTTCATGTTCCACGTTCCCTTACTGTGCCTCAGTTCCCCCATCTATACAATGGTCTATCTCACAGGGTTGTTGAGGGGATCTGTCTAGCTTAGATGATGATGATACAGCCCCTATCACCAATGCACCTTGCAGTTGTTAATGTATTTATTCTCACACACCCTTGCGAGGCAAGGCAGTGCTGTCATCCCCCTTGCACATATGGGGAAACCGAGGCACAGAGAGGCTAAATGACTCCCCCAAGGTGACATAAGTAGGCCATAGGGGAGCAGGGAATAGAACCCAGTTTTCCCAAGCCCCAAACTAGCACCCTAACCATTGGGCCATCTGTCCAGGGAGGGGAATGAAATAAAGCCTCTTTACTCTCTTTTGCCCAGAAGTGTTCTAGGCTCACACTGTACTGTACTTTGCACCTATAGACCGCTGCACGTTTCCACCCTGCAGAGCTCCTAGGCTTTGGAGGCGCAGCGGTGTTTAGGAGGGCCACAGGGACCTCAGCTTTCACCATGGAGAGCTCTTGCTTATCCGGAAGTTTGAGTGTCCCTGAGATCTCTGTATAATATAGATACTGGCTTTGCTGTCTCAGGGGCCGCCCTCCCAGAAGCAGGTGAGAAAGAGGTGATCTTCAGGGCGGTGTCTCCAAGGAGTTTCCAAACTTGTAAATCTGGGGTATTTCCTGTGTATTTTATACCTAATCTTGTTGGCTTCCATGGGACGCTATCCAGTTCACCCAAGCCTGGGACCCCCAGTCTTAACCTGATGCATTCAGTGTCTCTCTTCCTCCCCCGTTAACATTTTGTTCCTCTGATTCTTTTATAGGTTTTTGGGGGAAGCCCGAGTGCCCCTGCAGGACGTCCTGGGCTCTCCCACCCTGGCTGCCAGCTTTAACGTCCCCCTGCTGGACACCAAGAGGCAGAGCACTGGGGTAAGTCCCTCTCTGGTCTGGGGTCTTTGGTGCGGTGACATTTCCTTGTGGGAGGACAGTCGGGCGTGGCTGGAGGGAAGTGATACAATACACACGCTCTCCCCACCCATCGGTAGTTCCAGTGCCCTGGAAAATCTGTGATGTTGCTGCCCAAGGGAGATCGTGGTGTCGGTCCCTGGTGGGGGTGGGAATTCGGATCCCGATGAAGTGTGTGGGCAGGAGAACCGGTGGAGGAGGCAGCCCTTGGGACAAAATGCCTGTCTCAGTAAAACCGACCAGAGGCTGGGATGGTTCCACCTGCTCCCCTGTTGCCCAGGCAGCCTTGAACTGAAGTCTGAACAGAACGAGGCTTCAAGCCTTGGGGTTACACTAAAGTGGGGGGTTGGGACTCCGGGAGGTGCTGATTGGAGGCACAGGAGAAACTGGAAAAAACCCTGGGCTAGATGCAGCCGCCTGGCTGTGCATGGACACTCCCAGAACTCCACAGCCGAGGCAGAATCATGGGGTGCCTTCCCCTGACCCTTCCAGTTTTTCTGTGGGCAGAGCTATGGAGGGGACATGCAAAACTGCCCCTGATTTCAGGCACTGGGCCCAAAGGCCTGGCAGGACCTCACGGTCAGGATTCTGGGTTTCCTCCCTGACGTGTGATGTGATCCCTGAAGCCCCAGAGTGCAGGTGAACTGCAGACCCCGGATTAGCCAAACCTCCCTGTTCGCTGAACTCCAAAGGGGCAGCCCAATAAATGGGAGGTTTGCAGAGGACTCTGGGGCACCTAGAACGGCAGAGAATCTGTCAAGCTGGCTTCAGTCCTGCGGAGTGCAGCAGCTGGGCAGGAATGGGAGGGCGGCTGTCCCAGGGTAAATCCAGAGCAGTGCCATTGGCATCAGTGGATTGAACTGGTGTCGCTGAGATAAGGATCTAGCTCCTGATTTACCAAACTCCTGACGAGCCGATCCCCTGCCCCCTTGTGCCGTCACTGATGCCCATGAGAAATGAATCATAGAAGATTAGGGTTGGAAGAGACCTCCAGAAGTCATCTAGTCCAACCCCCTGCTCATGAGTGTAAGACTCTTGTAACCCTTTTGCCAGGTGAACTCGGCAGCAACAAGGGCCGGGTTAGCTGTCTAGGCGTTCCTCTTGGCACAATAAAACAGGGCCAGCTCGAGCCCCCACCTGCTAATCTGGGAAAAGGTAACACCACCCCCGGGCACCTCTAAGAGGCAACACTTCCCCTTTTTCAAGCACCGAGTCTGTGTATAACAAAGGAGAACTTTTATTAAAAGGGAATGGGAACCCAGCATTAGTCAGGGCAAACACCACAACCACATTCAAAACCATGCGATCATAAGCAAAACACCCATCCTGGAGCATGCTGGGCGGTGTCCTTCGCCTCAGTTCCTCACCTTACGGTGTGAAAGTCCCACAAACAAATGTTCCTTGGACACGCCCCTCCCCTCCCTCCACTGTGCCCTGCTCACATTTGCAGCCGTTCACTCTGCATCGTTGCCCATGGCTGCTGCCACACTGTCCTTCCCTGTGCTGCTTGCCGTTGCTTTCTTTGCTACCACTTGCCTCTCTACGGCAACCTCTGCCACGCCACCTCTTGAGGTTCTGCGCCTGAACCAGCTCTTAAAGCTTCCGCCAGGGGGTTTAGGGCCGAAGAAGCGGGTTTTTTACCCACAAAAGCTTATGCCCAAACAAATTTGTTAGTCTTTAAGGTGCCACTGAACTCCTCGTTTTTGTAGTCTGACGTTGTGTTCCACTCCCTTTGCACGGCCCACTCATGTAATGAGAACATCTTGGATCTTTCACAAAGTTTCCTCCTCAGGCGATCCTTCTGCTCCTTGGACAATGGTGAATCTCCGAAGTCAAACTTTGCAGGCTCTATGGCTGGAACCTCAGCTTCACACTGGGGTCTCACGATGGTTTCGGGTCTGCTGTCTTCTGCCCTGGTTTCACAATGACATCACGGCTTGTTTCATCAGCAATCACTATAATCACCTTTTCCTGGGTTTCAGTGGGGAGGGTTATGACTCCACTGGGGACCAGCACTCCTTCAGCCGGCTGCTCTACCATTGCTAATGTCCCTTTACTGCCTTTTAGGCAGGTACTCATAGCAAGCACGTCCCTCTCTGGCCTAGCGTACACTACAGAGTTAGGTCAGCATTACGTCGACCTAACTCTGTATGCGTTGACACTAAAATGTCGCTCCCACCGAGGTAACTCACCCGCTACACCGAGCGAATAACTCCACCTGCACGAGAGGCGTAGTGCTTAGGCTGATGCAGAGAGGCTGCTGCGGTGTCTGTGTAGACACTTACGTCACCTGTTAGCTGTCAGCCACACACGGGGCTCACAGCTGGAGCCCCACTGCTGGGGGCTGGCAGCTCCGGCTGAATACCTCGGCAGAGTAGGCGCGTTCATGAAAATGTGGCCTGGTCCCGAGAGTCTTTTCTGCACTAGATGTTAGGGGAGAGCTCATTCAGACCCTGCTTACGCACCGGTGGGAAACGACTGCACAAGGTGCAGGCTGGGACAAGCTGGGCTCAGGTCTGGCCCGATCCAGTTGGGACCCCGCTGGACATTCCTGGGTCTGTTTTAAGCCTTTCCACGTGTTTCTGTTCCTGTTTAGATGAGCCCTTTTCTAAACAAAGCGTTTCCGTTCCCCTCCCAGGGAAGCGTGTTCTGTACGTCGGTAAGGCTGGGCAGTCCGCAGCACAAGGCTGATTCTCTTTATAGACCTTTCCCCAATGCAGCTGCCAAGGGCTGTGACAGCTCTGGGACCCGGCCATGCAAGTGCCTTTCCCATAAGCTAGACTCTCCCAGGAGGCTGTGCTGGCTCACCCACCCGACAACCGGCAGAGCTTCATCCTCTTTTGTCACGCCTTTCGCCTCCTTTTCCTCAGCTTTGGTCTAGCCACTGCACAGCTAATAAATCATACTATTGTTACCGACAGGGCTGGGAATGGAACTTGGATTCAGTTCCTTATGGGGTTGGATCAGGTCGGACCCCATCATGTGGGTCAGATTCAAATCCTGTTTTCTGGTTCAAATACAGATTAGAACAGATGTCAGTGCGAGGCAGCGGGGCCCTTCCATGCTTGGGGGAAACTCAGGACAACTTCTCTTAGGATTCCCACATTGTTGATCCTGAGCCCAACCCCCCGATCCAGCCAGGAACCCAAACTCTTGTGCAGGTCTAGTCCGGATCTGAACACCACCTCTACAGACCATTGTGACCAGGAACCTTGTAGCACAAGGCCAGAAGGTCACCTTGTTTTACTTCAGCTTTGTTAAGTGACAGTCCCACTAGTTTGCCAGTCTTCCATTGACGCTCCAAGGGAAACAGGGACAGAGGAGATGAATTTCAACCTAAGTTCCCTGGAAGCTGCGTGGCCATGCGACAGCCTATTTTGCGCCATGCAGGTGCTCAGGGAACTTACCTGGGAACCTGCCACGGCCAGGGGAGGGGTACCCCTCCCCTAGCCCAGACCTAGCCTGGCCCCCAACCTGCCACGGCTGAGGCGCCCCTTCACCAGCCCCAACTCTGCTGCAGCCCGGACCTGCTGTGGCGGCCTGGCTCAGATCCAGGCGTGGCCCGGCCGAGACCCAGGCATGGCCAGGGCTGCGTGGCCCGGCCTGCACCCAGGTGGAGCCGGGGTGACCCAGTCCTGGACCGGACCTGCTGGGGGAGGGGCGCCTATCCTGCAGCCCTGGAGCTGCTGCGGGGAGAGAGAGCTGGAGGGAGTCCTCTTTCCCCACCATAGCCCCAGAGCACTCCCCTGCACCCCAAACCCCTCATCTGTAGTTCCACCCTGGAGCCCCCACCCCCAGCTGGAGCCCTCACCCCCTGCACCCCAACCCTCTGCCCCAGCTCTGAGCCCTATTCCCACACTCCGAACCCCTCGGCACCACCCCGCCACAAGAATTTTGTTATATGCACCAATATGGCGGTGATGTGCCACACATCACCTCCATATTGGTGCACATAACAAAATTCGTTCCGCACATGGGTGGGAAAAATGAGAGAGAACGCTGATATCAACCCTTCTTTAGCCATCGTAAGGAAGCCAATTTTCCTCCTCCCCTCCAGGTCCTCTGTAGACACGAAAGCTATTGCCTTAGCATGAAACTAGGGAAGTAAATTGTGCACCTCTCCCCCTGGGATGTGTGGAAGATATCTGTCCTATGGCTCTTAGATGGCAAGAATTTGACTTCTTCCTTCAGCAGTTCCCCTGTGGCTCTGCTTGTTCCATGTTTGCTCGGCTACTGGCTCACTTCCATTCCCAACCGGCGTTTCCCTCGCCTCCTGTTTGGGGAACTCAGTTCACAGACAGCCCGTAAATAACGAAGTGTTCCTATAAACAGCAGCTCTCAGTCTAGGAGCGTGCTTCTCTCCCCTCCCTGGCCCCAGAAGTCCTGGCAGCAGATACCCCAGGATGACAACTTGCACCTGGCCTCCCTAGTTTTGGAAGCATGTTTGTTTTGGTGCTCTAATTTTACCCCAGCTGGAGGGGAGTCCTGGCAGTGGGGACACTCAAGTCAGTGCATTTCCCTTCCTAAATGCATTGTGCGTCTGCCAGCCGATCAGCGAATGCTTTGAATGAGTTTCCTTCCTTCCTGGTAGCTGCTGCATAGTTCTTCAGACACGGAGCCCAGCAGCACCTTTGCCTGTGGAGCTGCCAACATGCCCAGTGGGAGACCTGCTAAAACAGGGCAGGCGAGTTCTGCAGTGCTTAGGCGACAATAGACGTGGCCAGGGTAGAGGGAGAACAATAATGCCTATTTGTTCATCACTGGATCTCAAAGCGTTTCACAGTCTTTAACGTATTGCGCCTCACAACATCCCTGAGTTATTATCCCCATTTTACAGATGGAAAACTGAGGCTCAGGTCACACAGGAAGAGCAGGGGTCTTCCATGGGCTAAGCCCCTCACTACAAGAAGCATGTGGACAAATTGGAGAGAGTCCAGCGGAGGGCAACAAAAATGACTAGGGGGCTGGAGCACATGACTTACGAGGAGAGGCTGAGGGAACTGGGGTTATTTAGTCTGCAGAAGAGAAGAATGAGGGGGGATTTGATAGCAGCCTTCAACTACCTGAAGGGGGGTTCCAAAGAGGATGGATCTAGACTGTTCTCAGTGGTGGCAGATGACTGAACAAGGAGCAATGGTCTCAAGTTGCAGTGGGGGAGGTCTAGGTTGGATATTAGGAAACACTATTTCACTAGGAGGGTGGTGAAGCACTGGAATGGGTTACCTAGGGAGGTGGTGGAATCTCCTTCCTTAGAGGTTTTTAAGGTCAGGCTTGACAAAGCCCTGGCTGGGATGATTTAGTTGGTGTTGGTCCTGCTTTGAGCAGGGGGTTGGGCTCCTGAGGTCCCTTCCAACCCTGATATTCTATGATTCTATGATTTAATGCCTTAATCACTGGACCATCCTTCCCCTGAACAGGGAGGTCTTTAATAAAAATATCTGAGGGGAGAGAAGACAGGGTTTTTGTAGTGTGATTAGTCTTTGATTATGTAGGGCTTTAAGTGGAGTGTTGCCAGTTAGCTAGCAGTCCTGTTTCCTGAAAGGCATGTCTTAGCCGCAGTGCACCATGGGCCCCATGTCTTTTGGAAATGTAACATCCACGGGCAAGGTTTGGAAGACCAGAAGGGGCCACTGTGACCATCTCGTCTGACCTCCTGCATGACACAGGCCAGAGAACCTCAGCCAGTGATTCCTGGACGATGCCCATCATTTGTGGTTGACCTAAAGCGTGTGTTTGAGACAGAGACAGCGACAGCCAGTCTTGCTGTGAAGACCCCAGTGATGGAGAAGCTAGAAGTGCTAATAGGGCTTTGAGAGGAAGGATGGTCTGGGGTTAAGCCATGGGTGGGGGACTCAGGAGATGTGGATTCAGTGCTGGGTTCTGTCCCAAACTCCTCATGAAAGTCACTTAATTTCTCTGTGGCTGAGTGTCCTATTTCCCACTCTCTGTCCAGTTCATTCAGGTGGCAGTCACCCATTCTGGCTTTGTGCAGTGGTCAGGCCAGTCCAGGAGGTGTTCTGCTCTTTGTGGGATTGAGAGCAGGAAGCTGGATCGCAGTGGTTCTGAGGCGCGCAGCTGTGGTGCTGTTTCTGTTTTCCTCTGTGGTGGTGTGTGACCCTGGATGAGTCAGTGGCATGTGGGATGCTGAGCTGATGACGGTGGGCTGGGACTGAAGGAAGCCTTCATGGAAAGGCAGTGATGCTTAAAATAATTGTGGGGGGAGGGAGACTAGAAGCTAATGCTGGCTGTCTCTCTGATCCCGGTTTAGTTTTATGGCCAGTGGCATGAGCTTGCCAGCAGCAATACAATCTCTCCCGATGAGGTGTATCTTTTCCAAATGGCTCCCAGGGCTCATTGCAACCGGGAACCCAGATGACTCTTTTGTAGCATGTGGGTTATCGTGAATGTTTATGCTTTCCTCCTTATGGAATTTGTCCGTTAGTCTACTGGGGTCCATCTACACCTCTAAGTTCTCAAAGGGGCAGCTGTGGGCTAGCAAGTTGAGAAGAGGAATTGTAGAAAATTGAAAAGGGAAGCCAAGAGACACAAGGAGAAATCCGTGGAGCCAGCAGAGTTAAGGACAATAAGAAGGTGTTTAAAAAACAAAACAAAACAAAAAGAATCCTGACAATGGTATTGGTCCATTCCTGGTGGAAATGAGTTATCAATAATAATGCAGAGAAGGCAGAAATATTCAATAAATATTTCTTTTCTGTGTTTGGGGAAAAACAGATGATATGGTCTAATCATATGGGGATGATAACCCTCCTTATATTCTACTGGTATCTCTGGAGTTTGTTAAACAGAAACTACTAAAGTCAGGCATCTTTAAATGAGCAGGTCCAGATAACTTGGATCCAAGAGTGTTAAAAGAGCTGGCTGAAACGCTCGCTGGACCATTAATGTTGATTTTCAATAAATGTTGGTGCTCTGGTGAAATTCCAGAAGACTGGAGGAAAGCTAATTTTGTGCCAATTTTTTAAAAGGGAAAATGGAATGACTGGGTAATTATAGGCCTGTCAGCCTGACATCAATTCCGGGCAAGATAATGGACTCGATTAATAAAGAACTAAAGGAGGGTAATATAATTAATGCCAATCAACATGGGTATATGGAAAATAGATCCTGTCAAACTAACTTGATACCTTTTTGGACGAGATTACAGGTTTCGGTTGATAGGAGTAATAGTGTTGATGTAATAGACTCAGACTTTGGTAAGGCATTTGACTTGGTACTGCATGACATTTTGATTAAAGTACTAGAATGAGATCAAATGAACATGGCACACATTAAATGGATTAAGAACTGGCTAATTGATAGGTCCAAAATGTAACGGCAAATGAGCGGGCATGTTTCCAGCGAGGTCGTCATCACGTGGGTCTGTTTCTACTGGGGTTGGTTGTTGGCCTGATGCTATAAAATCTCTATGTTAAATGGTTATATGATTTAAATGTTTCTAATATTTTTATCAATGACCTGGAAGGAAATATAACGTCATCCCTGATCAAGTTTGCAGATGAAACAGAAAATGGGGGAGTGGGAAATAATGAAGAGGACTGGTGTCAAGGTTCCTTCCCCACTCTGAACTCTAGGGTACAGATGTGGGGACCTGTATGAAAACCCCCTAAGCTTATTTTTACCAGTTTAGATTAAAACTTCCCCAAGGTACAAACTATTTTACCTTTTGCCCTTGGACTTTATTGCTGCCACCATCAAGCGTCTAACAGATATATAACCGGGAAAGAGCCCGCTTGGAAACGTCTTTCCCTCCAAAATCCTCCCCAAACCTTACACCCCCTTTCCTGGGGAAGGCTTGATAAAAATCCTCACCAATTTGCATAGGTGAACACAGACTCAAACCCTTGGATCTTAAGAACAATGAAAAAGCAATCGGGTTCTTAAAAGAAAAGGAGGACTTGTGGCACCTTAGAGACTAACAAATTTCTTTGAGCATAAGCTTTCATGAGCTACAGCTCACTTCATCGGATGCATTCAGTGGAAAATACAGTGGGGAGATTTATATACACTTATGCTCAAAGAAATTTGTTAGTCTCTAAGGTGCCACAAGTACTCATTTTCTTTTTGCGAATACAGACTAACACGGCTGCTACTCTGAAACCTTTTTCTTAAAAGAAGAATTTTAATTGAAGAAAAAAAGTAAAAGAATCACCTCTGTAAAATCAGGATGGTAAATACCTTACAGGGTAATCAGATTCAAAACATAGTGAATCCCTCTTGGCAAAACGTTAAGTTACAAAAAGACACAAAAACAGGAATCTCCATTCCATTCAGCACAGCTATTTTATCAGCCATTTAAACAAAACAGAATCTAACGCATATCTAGCTAGATCACTTATTAAGTTCTAAGACTCCATTCCTGTTCTGTTCTCGGCAAAAGCATCACACAGACAGAGAGAACCTTTGTTTCTCCCCCCCCCTTCCAGCTTTGAAAGTATCTTGTCTTCTCATTGGTCATTTTGGTCAGGTGCCAGCGAGGTTATCCTAGCTTCTTAACCCTTTACAGGTGAAAGGGTTTTTTCCTCTGGCCAGGAGGGATTTAAAGGTGTTTACCCTTCCCTTTATATTTAATAATGAAGAGGACTGGTCACCAGTTCAATAGGATCTGGATCACTTGGGAAACTGGGTGCAAGCAAACAGTATGGATTTTAATGTAAATGTCTACATCTAGGAACAAAGAATGTAGGCCTCACTTACAGGATGGGGGGGCTTTATGCTGGGAAGCAGGAACTCTGAAAAATATTTGGGTTGTGGTGGATAATCAGCTGAACGTGAGCTCTCAGCGTGATCTCTTTTGTGCTTGTGCAGTGCCTAGTACAAGGGGGCAAATAATGTAAAATCACTAGAGCTGTGGCTAGACAACAGCCCTGAAAATCAGGCCGAAGGTGTCTCAGGTTGGGCAACTAAAAACGAAGGCACCCAAAGTGAGAGGCAGCATGGCAAACCCAAGGAATCAATAATCATGACGTTACGTTAAATATCATGAGATTTTTCAACACTGGGTTTGCTGCCGTTGTTCTCCAGCTGTTCCACACCAGGGCCCCCTTTCACCTCGAAATTCTCCTCCCATCTAGCCTATACCCCCTATCACTTCCCCGGGGCAGGGGATAGCGAGGAGAGCCGGCTGGTTAATGGATTTCCTGTCCCATGACATTTTTTGAGATATTGAAAACATTTCCCACCCGAATTGGGATGAAAAGTTGAAATCCCAAAAACCTTTGCAAACTAAAAAAAAAATAAATAAATAAAAAAAAAAAGAGAATAACAATAATAAACAAACCAGTTTGAGTCAATCAGTTTTGTTTCAATATTGGCCATGTACATTTTTTTTGCTATAACTAGCTTAAATTTCAGAGCAAAAAGACTTTTTGAACAAAACCCCGCAATTTTTCATTTTCAAAATCTTGAAACATTTTGACAAATTCACAATATTTTCCGCAATGTTTTTGGGTAGGAAGAAACTCATAGAAACCCGGCCCATTCCCACAAGATGTTTTAGATTTGATGGATCTGCGTTTTCTGCTGAAAAGAGCTTTTGTCACTGATTTCCTGACCAGCTCTAGTTGTGAGTCCCTGACACCTCTTTGTGACCCCTAAGAGGGGCAAGGGTCCTGAATCCCAGCTTGAGAACCAACCCATGGTCTGCCACCTCTGGGGCTACAGAATAGGGAGTAGAAGACGCCCCAGGGGCTGAGGCACAATCTGGTTCTGAGAGTTAGCTTCGGTGTTACTGGTTTTAAAGACTGGCAAAAGGGCAGTTTGCTGGGGGAGGGGGGGCGGGCCTTGAGAAGCCTTTAGAAGCTTGCCGGGTGGGGCGGGGGGGGCCTTGAGAAGTTCTATGGTCAACCCGTCATTCACCTGAACTGATCTCAGTGGTAGATAAAATACCTCACAGTGGGAGGAGGACAGCAGAGGCTAGACTGGCAGGGTTGGTAGACAATTCAGGAGATGGATTAAACATCCGTGCATGGAATGGGTGGGGTGTGTGTGCATCTGCTTGTGATTCCTGTCCCCTTTCCACACCACCACTGTGTAACTGCTTTGGAAAGAATCATCACTGGATCTGCGATTTGGGCCCAGTCAGCGTTGCTTGGGCATGCAAAAACGCTCACTCCTCCAGTCTTTACCCACCTGCCAGGCAATGCCTCTTTAACTGGAATTTCACGGAACCACGCTGTCTCGCGACGGGCCCCGCTTGCACTTCATTCTTCTGTTAAACGAAAGCTTAGACTGCCAGTCTCTCAGAGGTAGAGACTCCATCTGTGTCTGAACTGCCCAGCACCAGGCACATCTGTAGCATGGTACCATTGATCAGTAACCACTCAGATGAGCTTCTGCAAGCTTCCCCAAAAGAGTGAATTCACGTCATCCCTCGGTCACTTTGGTTAGCCTGTTAGATGCTCTCCTCTGGAAGCAGCCTGCAATTAAAGTCCAAACAAATGGACACGCACTTCCTGACTGAGGATCAAGTTCCAAACCGGTAGGTCAAATTCTGCAGTGGTGTGTAAGTCAGTGTTGCCAACGCACTGTGAATCTGTTGTGAGTCTCCTGGTGTCCGGTGCTTTCTTAGCGCTCCTGCTCCTAGATCCTGTGATTAGGTGAAAACTCCGCTTTTAGTCTTTTAAAAAGTAGTGAGCGGATTGCCGAGAAAAGAGTGGAAGCAGGCCCTGCTAAAGGTTCAAAGACCAACAGGCAAATACAAAGGTTATTTTTTATGAACATCTCATGGTTTTTAAACCAATCTCGTGCTTTTTGAGACCTGACGTGAACATTTGGGGTTGGCACTTCTGAATGCTGCTGTATAATAACTTTCACGGCTGGTATAAGTGGGTGAGAAAGTGGGAAGAGGTGATAGAGCAGTTCAGTTGTGCCAACTGGGCATTTTGTGGGTGCACAGAGCAATTGTCACTTGCATGCTGAGATGGCAGGAGCAGCAGCAGCGGGAAAGCCAGTGTGTGGAAGAGAAGGTAGTTTGTAAATTCCTGTAGTTTAAGGCCAGAAGGGACCATTCGATCATGTGATCTGATGTCCTGTCTGGCACAGGCCAGAGAACGTCAGCCAGTGACCTCTGCATTGAGCCCAGTCACTTGTGTTGGCCTAAAGCATAAAATTAATCCCTTCCCTTACTTTCTACCATCCTGTTTTTCCTTCTACTCTTTCCCCCCTAGCACGCCACTTCCAGCATCACAGCTCTCTCCAGTCTTGGAGCTAGTTAAATGTTTTCAAATGTTAAAATTTCAACCACATTTCAAATGTTGAAAAAATTGAGGAAAAAACTGGTGGAATTTTTTGTGAAATTTGTCCCCTATAGCTGGCCAAAATTTTTCAAAATTAAAAAAAAAAAAATCAATCACATTTGTCTCTTCTTTTTGACCAGCTCTGCCACGGTGGGCCATTGAAGCAGAAAGAAGAGTGCCATCTATGAGTGACTGATACCTTTGCCCTGGGGCTCCCTGTTCTTTTCCATGGAAGTCTCGAGCCTTGCTCACCTTGTTATATCTGATAAGATCCCAGTTGAAGAAAATGTGTCAACAGCTGAGGATTTACAGTAGAAAGTTCCCGTTTCCCTGGTGCAGTTTGTTAGTGCATTTGCAGATGGACAGTAGAGAGGCTGTGAATCTCTTTTTGGCTGTTGAGGTTTCATCTTGGGACTGAATTGTTACTGACATAAAATCCTCCATCTAGCATACACCAGATTTTAGGGTGTTGCAATCTGCTATTCATACAGATGGGGCAACCACCTCCCCCTCCACCAAGATAGATTCCATTTCCAGAACGAGGCAGGGATGCAGCTGACTGGGTATCTATTTGATCTGCCTTGAAGGCATGGACAGTGCATTGCAATTTGCATGTAAAACAGGGATTCAGTCTTGTTTTAATTCTGAAAAACAGAATGAATCCTCCCCAGACTTGCCCCACCGGCTCTCCAAGTGAAGATTCAATGTTCTGTCAGGTTGCAGGTCAATCTGGGCATTGGTTTGAGTTACTGAGGAATGTGCTTAGATTGTTAGCTCTTTGGGGCAGGAACCGGCTTTTTGTTCTGTGATTGTACAGCGCCTTGCATAGTGAGGTCCTGGGCCATGAATGGAGCTTCTAGATGCTGTGGTAATAATACACATAGATTTCTGTAAAGGGATTCACTTGCTCCCGCATGACATTTTGATTAAAAAACTAGAACGATGTAAAATTAAAACGGCACACATTAAATGGATTAAAAGCTGGCTAGCTATAAACAGGGGACTTATGAGTTGGAAGCAACAGAGGAGAAGAAAGACGTGGGTGTATTAGTTGACTACAGGATGACTATGAGCTGCCAATGTGATGCAGCTGTGAGAAAGACTAATGTGATCCTAGGATGCATCAGACAAGGTATTTCCAGTAGACAGAGAGAGAGAGAAGTGTTAGTACCATTATACAAGGCACTGGTGAGACCTCATCTGGAATATTGTGTGCAGTTCTGGTCTGCCACATGTAAGAAGGATGAATTCAAACTGGAACAGGTGCAAAGAAGGGCTACTAGGGTGATCTGAGGAATGGAAAACCTACTGTATGTGAAGAGACTCAGAGAGCTTGGCTTATTGAGCCTAACCAAACAAAGACTGAGGGGAGATATGATTTCTCTGTATAAATACATCAGAGGGATAAATACCAGGGAGGGAGAGGAGTTATTTAAGTTAAGTGTCAATGTGGACATACGAACCAATGGCTATAAACTGGCCATCAACAGTTTAGGCTTGAAATTAGGCAAAAGTTTCTAACCACCAGAGGAGTGAAGTTCTGGAACAGGCTCCCAAGGGGAGCAGTGGGGGCAAAAAACCTAAATGGTTTCAAGACTGAGCTAGAGAAGGGATGGTCTGAGGAGGCTGACTACAAGCCGATATGCGACGGCTAGTAGCAAATATCCCCAGTGGCTGGTGATGGGACACTCGATGGGGAGGGCTCTGAGTTACTGCAGAGGATTCTTTCCCAGGTGTCTGGCTGCTGGATCTTGCCAAAATGCTCAGGGTCAGGAAGGAATTTTCCCCCAGGTCAGATTGTCACAGACTTTTTGTCTCCCTCTGGAACATGGGGCATGGGTCATTTGCAGGTTTAAACTAGTGTAAATGGTGGACTCTTAACCTGAAGTCTGTAAATCATGATCTGGGACTTCAGTAACTCAGCCCAGGGGTACTGAGCCTTCCCAAAAGTGGGAGGGGGGAGGGGCCGCTGCCTCCTCTGTGGCCCCGCCCCTCCTCTTTCCCCTGTGGCCCCGCCCCCTGGCCAGGCCAGCAGCTGGAGACTGGCCGGGGAGCCAAGGCAGCTCTGGACAGCTGCGGATCCTCTGTCTGCCTAGGGTGGGAGAGCCTGAGAGTAGCCCCCAGCCTGTGTCCTGCCCCCGGGGCCCCAGCCAAGGGCAGGTGGAGGGTCCGCAGCTCCCCACAGCTGCCCGCACGGCTCTTACTATGGCTGGGCTGCAGCGCCGAGGTCCTGCCCCCTGTCCGGAGTAAGAGCAGTGTGGGCAGCTGTGAAGTGCTGCAGACCCTCCACCTGCCCTGGGTGGGGGTCCCTGTGGGGTGGGGACACGGGCTGGGGGCTGCTCCCAGGGCCCCCCACCCCAGGCAGGTGAAGGATCCGTGGCTTTCCAGAGCTGGCCGAGTTCCAGCTGCCGGCCTGGCCAGGGGGCAGGGTCTTGGGGGAAAGAGGAGGGGCAGGGCCCGTGGCGAAAAGTGGGAGGGCCATGGCCCCCTGAACCCCCCTGCCCCCCATTCCGGCGTCCCTGACTCATCCAGGGGTCTATTACAGGAGTGGGTGGGTTAGGTTCTGTGGCCTGCAATGTGCAGGAGGTCAGACTAGATGACCACAATGGTCCCTTCTGGCCTTAAAGTCTGAGTCTAACTATCAGTCTCAAAATGTAACTGTAAACGGGGAATCCTCATGAAGGTGGTGTGTTTCTGGTGGGGACCAGCAGGGATCGGTTCTGAGCCCTGTGTTATTTGACAATTTTATCAATGATCTGGAAGAAAACATAGAATCATCACGGGTAAGGTTTGCAGATGACACAAAAATTGGGAGAGTGGGAAATAATGAAGAAGACAGGTCACTGATACAGAGTGATCTGGATTGCTTGATAAGCTGGATACGAGCAAACAATACATGTTTGAATATAGCTGAATATAAATATCTACATCTGGGAACAAAGGATGTAGGCCTCACTTACAGGACGGGGGACTCTATCTTGAGAAGCAGGGACTCTGAAAAAGATTTGGGGGTCCTGGTGGATAATCAGCTGAACGTGAGCTCCCAGTGTGACACTGTGGCCAGAAGGGCTAATGTGATCTTTAGATGCATAAATGGGACTCTCCAGGAGGAGCAGAGAGGTTATTTTACCTCTGTATTTATCAGTGGTGTGACCACTTGTGGAGTACTGTATCCAGTCCTGGTGCCCACGGTTCAAGAACGTTGTTGATAAATTGGAGAAATTTCAGAGAAGAGCCAGGAGAATGATTAGAGGGTTAGAAAACCTGCCTTATAGCAAGAGACTCAAGGAGCTCAATCTATTTAGCTTAACAAAGAGAAGGCTAAGGGGTGACTTGATTACAGACTATAAGTACCTGCCTGGGGAACAGACATTTAATCATGGGCTCTTCAGAAAGGTATAAGATGATCCAATGGCTGGAAGCTGAAGCTAGACAAATTCAGCCAGGAAATGAGGTGTCACATTTTAACAGTGAGAGTAATTAACGAGTGGAACAGTTTCCCCAGGGTCATGATGGATTCTCCAGCACAGACAATTTTTAAATCAAGAGTGGATGTGTTTCTGCACTAGGAGTTATTTTGGGACAGTCGTAGGGTCTGTGTGATGCAGGAGGTCCCTTCTGGCCTTGGAATCTATGAAAAAAATCTGTGAATAATTAATAACAGTGGTTCCTTTTTGACAGCTAACCTTGTCCACGATGTGTGTTCAGATCCAGGGATAGTGCCTTTGCCTTTCTCATTGAAGGAGGCCTGAGCACTTTAAGAAGCCTTCTCGAAAATTCTTGACGGTTGGCAGCCTTATCCCTGTTTTACAGATGTGGAGACGACGGTACAGAGATGCGGAGCCGCCCAACGTACCATAGCAGTCACCGGCAGCACCGGGAATAGAACCCATGTCTCTGGTCCCTCGACACTATGCACCACTAGCTCCCAGTCCTGCCCCTTGCCCGGCTATGTCCCTCCACTCCTGCTTCCTTTTCCATTTCCGAGGAAGTTTCTCAATTCTTTGGCTTTAGAGACACTAAACAGTCTAGAGCTGCCCTCTACTGGCCGATTATTTAATCACAAGCGCATCTTTAAATTGTCTAAAAAGCAGCCATCATCAGTGCTCTGTTGTTTCTTGAACGGCTGGGGGAAGCTGGATGGGGTGGGGATGTATCCATTTAGCTAGGACGGAACTGGGAATTTTCTGTGCCATAAAAATGATTATTTTGCAGGAGCCCAGAAGGCAGAAACCCTTTCAAGTACAGAGCTGTTGCTTTCCCCCGCCGCACCATAATGAGTTCAGAAAAGAAGGCCAGTAGGAGCATTTTAAACCTTTCACTTTTGAGTCCTCTCCTTGGATAGTGTACTGGCTTGGGATGCCAGAGACATGGCTTCTGTTCATGGCCTAGTGGGTGATGTTGGGCAAGTCACATCTCCTCTCTTGCCTCAGTTTCCCCTCTGTAAAATGGGGATGATTAAACTGACCCCCGTGTAAAGTGCTTCAAGAGCTACTGATGAAGAGTGCTAGATAAAGGTATTATTTGCAGGCTCAGCATCCTGGTATGTTTATTTGGGCAGCAAGTGCATCCTGTTGGGCTGTACCTGGGTCACTGGGCAGCCTAGCAGGTGTTCTCTTGAGATAATGGACAGCAGGGTAGGTGCACTGCATGCACAATACCTGGTACGACAGTGACGTATTTAACTCTGCAATTTCTTTCAGGCTGGAATGATCCCTGGCAAACGTGAGGAGGGGACAATGCACTTGAAACCACTGAGACTTGTTCTGTAATGACCTACTCAGTCATGTTGCATATGAGCCTTTTATAATGATCCTTCTCTGTTCTCCAGGCCTTCCTCAACCTGCAGGTTTCCTACATTCCTCCACCCGGGGCCGCTCCTCTGTTCCCACCGCCTACCCCTCCGGAGCCAACACCATCCACAGCTGAGCTCGACACCATCACCGGTAAAGAGACACTCTTGCATGTGTATTTGTCGCATTTCTAGGCTGCATTCTGCTACGTGTGTTGTTCGTGCTATCTGGCCTGCACAGTGAACCCATTATCCTGGACTTTAACAGTAGCATTACACTACAGTCTGCTGCAGGCATAAGAACGGCCAAACTGGGTCAGACCAAAGATCCATCTAGCCCAGTATCCTGTCGACTGACAGTGGCCAAGGCCAGGTGGCCCAGAGGGAATGAACAGAACAGGGAATCATCAAGTGATCCACCCCCTGTCACCCATTCCCAGCTTCTGGCAGACAGAGACTAGGGGACATCATCCCTGCCCATCCTGGCTAATAGCCATTGATGGACCTATTCTTCATGAACTTATCTAGGTCTTTTTTGAACTCTGTTATAGTCTTGGCCTTCACAACATCTTCTGGCAAAAAGTTCCACAGGTTGACTGTGCGTTGTGTGAAAAAATACTGCCTTTTGTTTGTTTTAAACCTGCTGCCTATTCATTTCATTTGGTGGCTCCTAGTTCTTGTGTTATGAGAAGGAGTAAATAAGACTTCCTTATTTACTTTCTCCACACCAGTCATGATTTTATAGACCTTGATCATATCCACCTTAGTCATCTCTTTTCCAAACTGAAAAGTCCCAGTCTTCTTAATCTCTCCTCATATGGCAGCCTTCCATACCCCTAATAATTTTTGATGCACTTTTCTGAACCTTTTCCAATTCCAATATATCTATTTTGAGATGGGGCGACCACATCTGCACACAGTATTCAAGATGTGGGCGTACCATGGATTTATACAGAGGCGACATGATATTTTCTGTCTTATTATCTATCCCTTTCTTGATGATTCCCAACATTGTTAGCTTTTTTGACAGCCGCTGCACATTGAGTGAATGTTTTCAGTGAACTCTCCATAATGACTCCAAGATCTCTTTCTTGAGTTGTAACAGCTAATTCAGACCCCCATCGTTGTATGTGTATAGTTGGGATTATGTTTTCCAATGTGCATTACTTTTCACAGTGCTAGGGAGCTGAGCAATGGCGGTGAAAATGATGTGGTGAATGATGCTTTGGATTTCCAGAAGTTTTTAGCAGAGAGACAGGCCTGGATCTGAACCTCTTTAGACTCTGCAAAAGTTGTATAGAATCATAGACATGTCAGGCTAGAAGGGACCTGAAGAAGTCAATAAACCTAGATCATCTCTGACAGGGGTTTGTGCAACCTGTTCTTAAAAACTTCCAAAACCTCCCTCGGATGCCTGTTCCAGAGCTTCATCTACCCTTGGCATTAGAAAGCTTTCCCTGATATCTAATCTACATCTCATTTGCTGCAGATGAAGCCCATGACTTCTCGTTCTACCTTCCTCCAGATCTTTTTTTCTCAAGACTGAACATGGCCAGTTTTTTAACTTTTCATCATCGGTCAGGTTTTCGAAACCTTTTCTCATTTTTGTTGCTCTCCTCTGGACTCTCTCTAATTTATCCTCATCTTTTCTAAAGTGTGGCCCCCAGAACAGGACACAATACTCCAGTTGAGGTCTCACCAGTGTCGAGTAGAGCGGGACAGTAATCGCCTGCGTTTTATATACGACACTCCTGTTAATACCCCCCAGGATGATATTAGCCCCAGGCGCATCAGCTGAAAGCGGCACTGGACTCTGCCAGAACAACCCTTGCAAACCTGCCGAGGTATTTCCATTGCTACAGTGATCAACACCCCCCCAAAACACAGCTTTCAAGATCCACGGGTCCTACACATGCCCATCACAACACATGCTGTATCTCATCCAGTGCACAAAATGCCCCAATAATCACTAGGTGGGTGAAACCAGACAATCACTGCGCTCTCGAATGAACTCACACAGGAAAATGATAAAACACCCTGTCACCTGTGGGCAAACGCTTTTCACAAAGCGATCACTCCGTATCTGACCTCTCAGTCTTCATCCTCACAAGAAACCTGCCCCCTTTCAAAAGACGAGCCTGGGAGCTTAAATTCATTACTGTGCTAGACACTAGAAATCACAGACTGACCAGAGACACTGGATTTATGGCTTATTACAACAACCTAGAATCATAGAATATCAGGGTTGGAAGGAACCTCAGGAGGTCATCTAGTCCCATGCCCTGCTCAAAACAGGACCAACCCCAACTAAATCATCCCAGCCAGGGCTTTGTCAAGCCTGACCTTAAAAACTTCTAAGGAAGGAGATTCCACCACCTCCCTAGGTAACGCATTTCAGTGTTTCACCAACCTTCTATGGAAAAAGTTTTTCCTAATATCCAACCTAAACCTCCCCCACTGCAACTTGAGACCATTCTCCTTGTCCTGTCATCTGCTACCACTGAGAACAGTCTAGATCCATCCTCTCTGGAACCCCCTTTCAGGTAGTTGAAAGCAGCTATCAAATCTCCCCTCATTCTTCTCTTCTGTAGACTAAACAATCCCAGTTCCCTCAGCCTCTCCTCATAAGTCATGTGTTCCACTCCCCTAATCATTTTTGTTGCCCTCCTCTGGACATTTTCCAATTTTTCCACGTCCTTCTTGTAGTGTGGGGCCCAAAACTGGACATAGTACTCCAGATGAGGCCTCACCAGTGTCGAATAGAGGGGAACGATCACATCCCTCGATCTGCTGGCAATGCCCCTACATATACATCCCAAAATGCCATTGGCCTTCTTGGCAACAAGGGCACACTGTTGACTCGTATCCAGCTTCTCGTCCACTGTAACCCCTCGGTCCTTTTCTGCAGAACTGCTACCCAGCCATTTGGTCCCTAGTCTGTAGCGGTGCATTGGATTCTTCCGTCCTAAGTGCAGGACTCTGCACTTGTCCTTGTTGAACCTGTAACCCACTAACAACCCCTTCCTCCCGCCGCTGCCCCCCTCCTTTCCTCCCTATGGTGGGAGGGGTGTTAAAGGGCCACTTCATCTCCAGTGGTCCCTTGAAATGTGCTAACTACTTATGCTAAACAGTCTGTTTCACCCTGCGTTTAGCTGTGACAGTCTGAGGCCAGGCCTGCACTAGCCAGCTTATCACAGCACAGCTGGACGGATGCACCGATGTACTTCTGGGCTCCTGCATTCCAAGAGGAATCGCAACAAAGAGCCACACTGTACACTCACTGCAGCCGCACTGGCCATGCTGCGGGGCTGCTGGGACCAGTGACGCACCCTGCAGCTCCTTGTGAAGGAGGGGGGCCGGGCCAAACCTGAGTGGTGCTGTGACTCCGTGGGCCAGTGTGCAGCGCCGCTCACTGAAATTTAGGCCAGCCGCGTCTCCGTCGTGGCAGCGGGCTGGCTGGGCCGCCCCGAATGGTGCTACAGCTCCATGCGCCAGGTCCCAACGCACCTAGCTCAAGCGAGCGAGCTTCTTTCTATTCGCATGCAAATCTGCATTGATTCATGGGCGTTGATCCGGCCCTGCCGGCACCCCTCTGGCCACTTCTTGTCGGTGTTTTCCCCAGGGCGCTTGGTAATTGAGGACACCCTTCTTGCCCTATTCCTGCAAAGTCATCAGGGAAAGTTCTCAGCCCAGGGACAGTGACTTCCCCACCCTTCATCGTGGTGGTGATGATGAAAAACCAAAATGAGATTGAATCACCGATCCAGAATCGTTCCCTATCGCAGGCTGGCTGGGGAGTTGAATTTTGCATGGCAGCAGCTTCATCCAAAATGTGGTTTCTAGCCACTGCAGCTTTGCCTGTTTTGTGTGTTTGTGAGAGAGGGGGGGAGACCCACAGCATGGGTGTGTGTGTTTCTGTCACTTTCAAGAGGTTGATGAGCATGCCACTGCCCCCAGCTAATGGGACTTAGCTAGTGCCACACAGGGGTGATGGAAGCTCCCTAAAAGTGCAGGGGGGCCACTGGCATCTCTTCTCCCTGAGGTCCCTCCCCCATGCCGCCTCTTCTCCTGAGGCTCCGCCCCCACTCACACCTCTCTGCCCCCTCCAACCGGTAAAAAGTGATGGGGCTATGGACCTCCCCATTCCGGCACCCCTGATGCCATGTTTATAACCAACCCTGCAGAGGGGGTTTGAACCTGGGACCGCCTGCGCTAAACATGATCGTTCCCCTCTATTCGACATTGGTGAGGCCTCATCTGGAGTACTGTGTCCAGTTTTCGGCCCCACACTACAAGAAGGATGTGGAAAAATTGGAAAGCGTCCAGCGGAGGGCAACAAAAATGATTAGGGGACTGGAACACATGACTTATGAGGAGAGGCTGAGGGAACTGGGATTGTTTAGTCTGCGGAAGAGAAGAATGAGGGGGGGATTTGATAGCTGCTTTCAACTACCTGAAAGGGAGTTCCAAAGAGGATGGCTCTAGACTGTTCTCAATGGTAGCAGATGACAGAACAAGGAGTAATGGTCTCAAGTTGCAGTGGGGGAGATTTAGGTTGGATATTAGGAAAAACCTTTTCACTAGGAGGGTGGTGAAACACTGGAATGCGTTACCTAGGGAGGTGGTGGAATCTCCTTCCCTAGAAGTTTTTAAGGTTAGGCTTGACAAAGCCCTGTCTGGGATGATTTAGTCGGGGATCGGTCCTGCTTTGAGCAGGGGTTGGACTAGATGACCTCCTGAGGTCCCTTCCAACCCTGATATTCTATGATTCTATTCTATGATTCTATGAAACGCGTCAGCCTCTAGCGTGGGACTTCCTCCGTTAGCCTGAAGCAGCAGCAGACTAGAGCTGGGTGAATAAGGGATGTTTTAATTCGTTAGCAATTTTGAAAAGCTGAAAAAAAATTCCTTTTGGTTGGGACCAAAGTGGAAACCTGTTTAAATTCTGAGCGAATCAAATGGTGGAAAAAATTTCATTTGGGGTCAAATGAACCATTTTGTATTGACAAAATTGAACTGCTTTGTTTCGATTTTGACCATTAAAAAATGTCTTTGGATTTGTTAAAAATCAAGGAAATTGTGAAACTAAAAGTCACTTCAAACCACACCAAAAAAAAATCAACTTTGGTTTTTCCAGATTCCTCCCCGTCTCCCGCCCAGACCGAACAATTCAGCAAAATTGACGCGAATGAGCAAAATGTTTTGCTGTCACCAAATCTGCATCCCCCCCCACCCCAAAAGCAGCTGTGGCTAAAAGGTTTCACCCATCTCTACAGCAGGCTGCCAAGCCCTTTAAGAGATTAGCCCCAAGGGGAGGACAAAAATCGGTGCGGTTCTCTAGTGTGGGTCACGTGCATCATAACCAACAGATGCTGCTGTGCTGGGTGTCAGCTCTTGCAGAGATTTGAGTGTGCACTTCGTGCACCTTGAGCTTGGGAGCTAAAGCTGTAGCTGCTTCGAGAAACTGGCTTTTGTTTTAAGAGGGATCCCAGGGACTGCTTCCCCCTCGCCTCTCCTCCGGTCTAGTAAGTAAAAGAAACATCCCTGCTGGCGTAGGTGCCGACCCCGTGGGTGCTCCGGGGCTGGGGCATCCACGGGGAAAAATAGTAGGTGCTCAGCACCCACCGGCCCCCCACTGATCAGCTGTTTGGCAGCGGGCGGGAGGCGCAGGGGGGAGGGCGCACAGTGGGGGTGGGAAGAGGCGGAGCAAGGGTGGGACCTCGGGAGAGGGGGCAGAGTGGGGGTGGGAAGAGGCGGAGCAAGGGTGGGACCTCGGGAGAGGGGGCAGAGTGGGGGTGGGAAGAGGCAGAGTGAGGGTGGGGCCTTGGGGGAAGGGGTGAGTAGGGGCAGGACCTCAGGGCGGATGGGGGTGGAGCAAACACCCGGAAAAATGAAAGTCAGTGCCTAGGGGTGCCCATGCTCCCAGATGCCAGGCTTAGTGAGGAGTAGCAGAAGTTGTGGAGTATTTCCACCCTATGCCCCTAGGACAGCATTCCTCACATGGGGCTGCCATTGGATGTTTTTGCGGCTGTGACAGCCTCCAAAGCCTGGGCGGAGATGGGGGGGGGGAGAATCAGCAGCCCCTCCCTCCTCTTGCCCCTGAATAGCTCTGCCCAAGGGCAGTGAGATGCGTGCCACCTTGGTGTTTGCACTGGCGTCACCAGCAGGGGTCAGCACCCTGCACTGGGCAGCCTCCTTATGGGTTCCGGGCAGCGCCTCTGGGGACACATGGGGCCGGTGTGCGCGGTGCTGGAGGCGGCTGTGGTGTTCGGTTGCTCACGCGCCTGGCCGGGGCACCGGGAGCCTGGGACTCCACAGGCGGCCGGTGAGTTCCCAACCCACCTTCCCCGGGCTATGGGCGGCAGGGACAGAGAGAGAGGTTTGTCAGAGCGGCCACCAGCAAGAATTGGTTGCCACCAAAACATGTGTTGTGAGAACCCCTGCCCTAGGACGTGGTGATGGCTGCTCGGGAAGTGGTGCTCATCCTGTTGAGCTGGGACTGATTCCGGGGCCTAGCCCGGCACAGGGGGGTCGTGTGGTGTGAACCCAACCTGAGGTCTGGATACTGGGGACAGCCCTGGCCAGATCTGGATGGCTTGACCCTTGCCGCGTGGGCCCTTCTCCTGTGCAGAGCTAACGCTGGCGAACTGCCCTGGCCTGTTTCTGTGGATTCAGCTCTGATCTCTTGGCTCGGTTCCCAATTCTCCATGTCCTCCCTGACCTAGCTGTCACCCCCATGCCTTGCAGATACAGCCGGGGAGGAAGACACTGAAGACCAGATAGCGACAGGGGATGAGACGGAGCCTTCCACAGGGCCCTCGGGGTCGGAGCAGCCCACGCTCCTCCGGAAACCTCCTTCACACCACGTCCATGGGATTAAGAGGAGGAAAAGTGCCCCGAAAAAGCTGCTGTCCAACAAACCTCAGGACTTCCAGGTGAGCAGCAGCAACGTGTGTGTGGTGTTCGCCTCTCCGAGCTGCTCTTCCTTTACCGTCCCACTGACTGCGCCACCTCAGGAGTGAAACCTTCTCTGGTGCGTGACCATCCTGGGGTCTCCATTGCTCCGCAATGCGTTAAACTGATCCAAGCACCCGGGAATCCTGCGGGAGCTGGGAGCGGGAGCCGAGTGCTGCAGCTCAGGGCTGCGTCTTCTCCCTGTAGGCCAGACTCCCGTCTGCCACTGTGGGTGCAACCCCACTGAGTCCAGTGGGCTGGGCTGGCGTAGCTGAGAGCTGAGCATTCCCCAGCGTCTGACGGGCTGTTGCCCTTTTCTCCTCCACCTGCCTTTAGATCAGGGTGCGAGTCATAGAGGGCAGGCAGCTTCCCGGTGTCAACATCAAATCAGTGGTGAAAGTGACGGTTGCTGGACAGACGAAAAGAACTAGGATCCGCAAGGGGAATGGCCCGTTCTTCGATGAGGTGAGTCCGGCTATTGTTCGCTGTCTCCACTGGGGTAGCGCCTGGGAGCAGGGTCACATCCTGCTAGGCGCTGTGTACGTAAGTAACACATAGACCACCCCTATCCCCTGGCAGCTCACGATCTAGGATTTAGGAAGGTGCCGTGGGAAATGCCTCAGTTGCTCTTAGACAGTCAGAACCCCCTCGTTAAGATGTAACCCCCGCAGGCAGTTGTTTTAGCAGCTGGTGAGATGGGGTTCGTTATTCTGGCGCTTGTCCGGGGGGGGGGGGGATTGATTGTTCGAGAGCCCAGCACTGTGCAGTGCAAGGGCCAACACTCGGCCCTGTGGCGTTAGCAGTCTAGCCTCACTCTAGGCTTGCTTTGATCCTGTAGGGCCCCCGAAAGGGATCATGTGACAGGGCAGCTGAGAACATTCTCCTAGCACGTTAGTCACTTGCAGTTTGCGTGGCAGACAAGTGAACAGACACACGCCCACGCGCTCCTCCAGGTACAGCTAGTGCCCGGAGAGAGCCAGGAAATGATTCTCACCTTCTTATTACGGCAGCATCTAGAGGTACCAGCCGAGATCAGGGCCCCACTGTGCTAAGCACTGGGCACCCACACAGTGGGATGGTCCCTGCCTGTGACCGCTCTGAACCTGAGCCTGCGTCAGCCTGAGGATCATCCCTGAGCCAGGGTGGGATGGGTCGTCAGAGGCAATTACCTGCAGGTCTTGTGTTCGGGCCCATGCCATTCAACCAGGGTTCAGCCAATCTACAGGCGAGGCCCCACCCAGGGTCCTATGGGACACAGTCTCTCCAGTCTGCTCAACCTCACTAGCTGGCCACGGGGATTTTCACTGCCAGTAGTTTGAACAGACTGTCCCTGTCCCTGCTCCAGCCTGGGCCTGTTCCCACAGTAGCCAGCCCCGGCTGCAGCCTGCATCGTCTCCTGCCTCAGCTGTCTGCCCGGTGGCTCTGACGCTACCCCAAAGAGCTTAGGGTCTAAATATAAAAGAAAGACAAAGCCTAGGAGGGGAAAGAGGGGCTCAGAGAAGTGATTTGCTCTGCAGGTGAGTAGCAGAGCTGGGTCCCTCAAGTCCTGATCCAGTGCTCTGAGATCCTCAGATGAGAAGTGGAAAAATATTGAATTCCAGCAGCTAGTGGAAAGCATCTCTAAGGATTGCACTGTGATTTAATCAACTGATGTCAAGGCCAACCTTTGCCAGCCTTTGCCAGGCTACTGGTTTTTTCTGGCCCCTTGTACATATTTCGGCCACGTTTCAGATCTTTGTCTCATCTGTATTTTTTAACAGATCTTTTTCTTCAATGTCTTTGAATCTCCGGCCGAGCTGTTTGATGAGCCCATATTCATCACGGTAAGTTCTCGAGACAAAACGGCCAAACTCCTCTTCCATTCTTCACAGTAGCCCTATGGTTCCTTGGAATAATGATGGGCTGGACCCCCAAACTTTGACCCAGGTAAGGACCATATGTGGCCACTTGCTGCTAGCTTGGGAGTTGTATCTAGCTGGTACAATGCTAAACAGTTTGCAGCCAGCCTTACCACTGGTATGATTGGGTAGGCTGCAGGGGCTGGCTGGCAGCTCTGATCCGAATGGAGCATTGGATGCTGGGGTCTGTTGTCCTTCAGGGTAGCATCTCTGTATTGGAGATGAAGTCTCTGCCGGGCTATGTTTAGCCACATTCTGACCACCCCTGATGTGAGGGATGCAAAGCCACTAAAGCCAGGGTTGTCTCATAGGAAACAATCCACTCTTCCCAGCTCTGCACTCACTTGCTGTGGTGGCCCATGTGTACACAGACACCATGGGCATGGGCAGGGATCAGACCTGGGGCCTTTGGCATCAAAAGTACCCGACCCTGCCGTCAAGCTGTCTGGAGTTGCTCACGACTGTGAGTGCCAACCTCAGGGCGGACTGTCACAAACCAGGGCACAAACCCTGAACTGGATATGTGTTCTACAATTAAATTTCACCAACGAAGTAACAAGCTCTCAAGCACCATAGCAGCCTAACCCATGGAGTCACAGACAGTCCCCTTAGGCAGCCCAGTCTATCTTGCCAGCCAGGCAAACTTGCTTTGGTGGTAGATGGTCCCTTGCATCAAAAATCCCAACACTATTCAGGTTACTCCCAGTCACAAAGGGCCAGTTACTTACCCAGCTGCACCTTCGATCCTACACCATAGAGAAGGCTTGTAGCCAGTCCTATAATAAACTAACTAAAGATTTATTAACTAAGAAAAGAAATGAGAGTTATTTACAAGGTTAAAGTAGGTGAACACACACATAAATGAGTTACAGTCTTAGCTTCTGTTGCTTTTTAGAACCTGCTATAATAAGCAAGCTCTGTATGTTCTTTAGGGCTAACCCGGGCTAACCAACTGGGGATCTCTTGCTAATGCTCAAAAGTCTTTCCCCCTCACAGTTCAAGCAGCATAGTGACAAAGTTCCTTCTGCTCAGTTGTTTTTATTCCCTTCCCCCAGAGTTCAAACTGATGGGACGACCATTTGTGCAGGTCTCCCCTTCATGGGTGTGGGGGGAGCAATCAGCAAAGTCTTTTGTCCACTGATGTTCCGCAATGGCTTGTCTGGTGTCCATGGGTCGTCTTTTGTTGGGCAGGAGATGATGCCGCTTGTGGTAAACCAGTATTTCACCCTTGATAATCAATTTGGGCTTGAATAGGGCCTGGGGGGTGGCTGGCTCACTACAAAAGCAATTTTCCCTCTCTTGGTATTGACACCTCCTCATCAATTACTGGGAGTGGACCACATCCACCCTGGCTGCATTGGCCTTCAACACTGGTTCTCCACTTGTAAGGCAACTCCCTTCTCTTCATAGGCCAATATATATCTATGCCTGTATCTGTAATTTTCACTCCATGCATCTGAAGAAGAGGGTTTTTTACCCTCGAAAGCTTATGCCCAAATAAATCTGTTAGTCTTTAAGGTGCCACCAGACTCCTCGTTTTTGTGGATACAGACTAACACCCCTCTGAGATTTGTCACCCTTGGTAATGCTTCTTTACTGACTGGGGTGTTTTCCAGTGTCATAACTAAGGCTACGATTCTGTCATGGAGGTCACGGGTGACTTTCCGGGACCTTTGAGATTTCTTCTTGGCCAGGGCTGGAAGAGTTGTCAGCCCCAGGGCTGCTGGAAGATCTGAGTGGCGGCCAGCCCCGGGGCCACCAAAGCAGCAGTCCCCGGCCCACCGGAGCAGCAGCTGGGGTTGGGTCGGCCCCCCTGGGGCTGGAGCAGCAGTCGTCAGCCCCTGCCGCAGGAGCAGCTGCAAGCCCCAGCAGTGCTCTGTTTGTCCCCCCTCCCTCCCCAGAGTATTTTTAGTAAAGGTCAGGGACAGGTCGTGGCTTCCGTGAATTTTTGTTTATTGCCCGTGACCTGTCCCTGACTTTTACTAAAAATAACCGTGACAAAATCTTAGCCTTAGTCACAGCGAACGCTTTTATAGTTACTGAGCAAATACTTAAATATTACCTTAGAAAACAGGATGCAGGTGTTAATAGTGAAATTAATGCAGGCAGCGATTTATCAGCATTTCATAAAGTCCAAACACTAAACACGTCTCTGGAAATCTAATACCTGTTTAACAACACTAACACGCAGGTCAGTCAGACTGGTTCCCAGCCATGCATTTGTCAGTTTTCAGAGAGGCCTAGGGACCTCGGCATAAGCTGGTACCTGGTCTGCCAACATCACACTGACCCGAAACACCCTGAACTCAACAGTACTCTCTCCTTCACTTCCAGGGGCTTCGTGTCAGGCCCCTAGTGAGGTTAAACACAAACTGCTAGAGTGTGTCAAAGAAGTGGGGGGAATGATCATGATATTTTTGCAAAATGTATTTCCCTGATTTCTTGTTAAACTTGAAATGAGAAAAGAATTGCGATGAAATCTGACAAGTTTTGACCTGCTTTCCAAACCACCAAGCTGAGTGCACTGAGAATGCTGATGATTTAACATGGATGGTTGTGAGTTTTTTCTTACATGCTGGATTTACATTTTTGCATCTTTCCCCCCGCTCCAGGTTGTTGATTCCCGGTCTCTCCGGACAGACTCTGTGATTGGGGAATTTCGGGTAACGATTTGTGATTTCATCTCTCTCTCTACATATTTTTAATCATTTTGGCCTCTTTTCTGTGCAGCCTGTGGTTAAACATTTGATTTTGTTTTTCATTTTATTTTATAGCTGGATGTCGGGACAGTTTATGCAGAACCAAGTGAGTTAAACAATTACAGTTAGAGATTTTTGGAACCATTAGAGATTTTAAAATTAGAAATCAAATTTGTACAATTTAGGGACATTTCTTCGCTACAACTTTCTATGGGCCAAATGCAGAGGTCTACATGTGCGCACACATGTATTTACACATGTATATTTAAATGTAAGCACACAAACACACACAGTTATATATACACATCACAGGGTGACGCTGTCCCTTTAAGAGGGAAGAGACCCATGCACCTGTGACTTGTCCGCTGACCCCAGTTGGGTTTGAAAGAGGGCACCTGGGCCCTAGATGTAGCAGACACTGTGAATCAGGGCTGCCTGACACAATCAGGAAAAGAGGGAGTTGAGAGATGCCAGAGACCAAGAGACTGTGCAAGGTCCCTAAAGGAAGCTGTAGGTGGTTCCTGGGGGAAGGCTGAAGGCAGGAGAAGAACAAGTCAAGTGGGGTTTGCCGGTTGACCTCCCAGAGCTGGAGATTCAGGGCTGGAGAGGCCTGAAGGCAGGAGGGCCAGCAGAGGGCATTGCCTGCTGACTGCTGAAGCTGAGGGTCAGAGAGAGCTGAAGGTAGAGGAGCCGTGGGGCTTAACCCACTGACGTCTCCACACTGGAGAGCTGGACCCAGGGGAGCAGTGAGAGGGCCATGGGGAGTGAGGGATACTCTGCTGGTGAGGATGCTCTCCTAGCAGAGAGGCTGCGGGGGGAGGGCTGTACTACAACCAGAAGCTGTCCCTGCAGAGAGAGAAAGGAAGACTGACAGAGTGCCTAGATATGGCGAAAGCCGCTAGAATGACTTACACTGCAGCTTGCTTTATCTGTGTAGGAAATGCAATGAGAAGCCAGCCTTTCTCACATCTATTTAACCCTTTCCATCCCTGTCCATTTGAAACCGGAAGGGGTGAGAAACAAACAAAACCTCCAACCCAACTTTTTCCAGATGCAAAAGTTCAGATGTGTTGGAGGAAGGTTCAAGTCTTGTTCTTAGTTTAGGTGAACTCAGTGACCTCAACTCCTGCAATTTTATCGCACGTCTCGTGCTGTTTGGTGGTTTTCTTAAAGCCCCAGCTACTGGAGTCATGTGATTATGTGAGCATCTCAGCTTTCACTAGAAAAATAAGTAAGTTTCTTGCCTTTACAGTTGCGAAGAAAAGCTTGATGACACAAACCCTATAGGCTCAAAAACCAGCAGGCAAATAAAAAGAACTCAACATTTATTATTTTTAAAACTCTCATGACCTTAGAGCCAATTTCCTGATATTTTTAGAGCTGGCTCATGATTATTAAATGCTTCGGGTTGACAATACTGTGAAATGCTTTCCCACATCCCTTATTCTGAAGCTACAAAATCTTTCCATCCTATGAGGCAGACAGTAATAAGCCAGAAACCCGGTTTCTCTCTTTTAGAGCATGCCTTGCTCAGGAAGTGGCTGCTTCTTTCTGACTCTGAAGACTTTTCTGCTGGGGCCAAAGGTTATGTGAAAGTCAGCCTCTTTGTGCTGGGACCTGGCGACGAAGCTCCTGTAAGTACCATTTTGCTGTCACTGGAGAAAGAGAGCTACTTGAGGGCCTGCTCTCTTGTCTTGCTGCCTGAAGAAGACATGAAGGGTTGGCTTGAATGAGATTGTGCTAGACCAATGACGGGAAGCAATCTGAGGGGATGTGCTGACAATGATTGTGTCATAGGAACTCCAACAGATCATTGGTCCACTTAAAGCAATCACCTGCCTGTGGCAGTGACCTATAAATGACGCTTCAGAGGAAGGCGAACCCTCTCCTTAACGGTGCCCTACAAAGGAAAATGATGGCTTTGAGCCTGTTCTTGCTTCTTCAGTATGTATAATACTCAAGGAGCTGACTGAGGACATATCTGAGCCATGACTGACTATCTTTGAAAAGTCATGGAAAAGGGAGAGATGACTGGAAAAGGGCAAACATAGTGCCAATCTATAAAAAGGGGAATGAAGACAACCTGGGGAATTACAGACCAGTCAGCTTAACTTTGTACCCGGAAAGATAATGGAGCAAATAATTAAGCAATCAGTTTGCAGACACTTAGAAGATAATAAGGTGATAAGTAACAGTCAGCATGGATTTGCCTAGAACAAATTATGTCAGACCAACCTAATAGCTTTCTTTGACAGGGTAACAAGCCTTGTGGATGGGGGAAAGTGGTAAATGTGGTATATCTTGACTTTAGTATGGCTTTTGATACTGTCCTGCGTGACCTTATTATAAACAAACTAGGGAAATACAACCTAGATGGAGCTGCTATAAGGAGGGTGCATAACTGGTTGGAAAACCATTCCCAGAGAGTAATCATCAGTGGTTCACAATTAAGCTGGAAGGGCATATGGAGTGGGGTCCCGCAGGGATCAGTTCTGGGTCCAGTTCTGTTCAATATCTTCATCAATGATTTAGATAATGACATAGAGAGTACACTTAAAAAGTCTGCAGATGATACCAAGCTGGGAAAGGTTGCAAGTGCTTTGGAGGATAGGCTTAAAATTCAAAATGATCTGGACAAACTGAAGAAATGGTCTGAAGTAAATAGGATGAAATTCAATAAAGACAATTGCAAAGTATTCCACTTAGGAATGAACAATCAGTTGCACACATACACAATGAGAAATGACTGCCTGGGAAGGAAAGGAGTCTGGGGGTCATAATGGATCACAAGCTAAATATGAGTCAATAGTGTAACACATCATTCTGGATGAAGGAATGTTGTAAGCAAGACACGAGAAGTAATTCTTCCGCTCTACCCCATGCTGATTAAGTCTCAACTGGAGTACTGTGTCCAGTTCTGGGCACCACACATCAGGAAGGATGTGGACAAATTGGAGAAAGTTCAGAGAAGGGCAACAAAAATGATTAAATGTCTAGAAAACTTGACCTATGTGGGAAGATTGAAAAAATTGGATTTGTTTAGTGTGGAGGAGAAGACTGAAGGGGGACATGATAACGGTGTTCAAGTACTTAAAAGGTTGTTATAAAGAGGAGGGAGAAAAATTGTTCTCGTTAACCTCTGAGGATAGGACGAGGCAATGAGCTTAAATTGCAGCAAGGGCGGTTTAGGTTGGGCATTAGGAAAAACTTCCTAATATCATGGTAGTTAAGCACTGTAATAAATTGCCTAAGGAGATTGTGGAATCTCCATAGTTGGAGATTTTTAAGAACAGGTTAGACAAACACCTTCTCAGGGATAGTCTAGATAATACTCAGTCCTGCCATGAGTGCAGGGGACTGGACTGGAAGACCTCTTGAGGTCCCTTCCAGTCCTACGATTTTATGATTCTGTAAAGAGAGCCTGAAAGTGTTTCTTTCTGCTTGTTTTGTACCTTAGATGTATTAGGAATTTCAAGTTAAGACATCCCTGCTTTTTTTGGAAAACTTCTTGGGTGACTCAAATGTAGCTTGGGAAATTTCTCAGTCCTTAGTTGTGAAGGTAGGGGCTGGGGTGGTGGTAATACACACAGAAAGCTTTTCTCCTTAGTGGTTGAGCTAATAGGATTAACAAAGCAAGCAACCAAACCCCAAGAGTTATAAACAGTGTGAATGAAAATGCCACTCCCTCCCATTTAACAAAGATTCACTTCCTTCGCTTTTCTGATGCCATAAATTCATTAGTTTAACAATGATGGTAATGAACGATATCAACAGTTTACCAAGGGTCATGGTGGCTTTTCCATCGCTTGCACTTTTAAAATCAAGATTGGATGTTTCTCTGTAATTCAAGCAGAAATTATTTTGGGGGAAGTCCTATGACCTGTGTTGCACAGGATGTCAGACTAGATGATCACAGTGGTCCCTCCTGTCCTTGGAATCTACGAAGCTAGTTCTTTAACTGTCTTAGAGTCTTCCAGGGTAGAGATGACCTGAATCTCAAATCAGGGGAAAAATATTCAGGTCACCGTTATATATCATGAAGGAACAAAATCCCATTTTACGCCTTGCAGGTCACCTATAATAGTCCTGTCCAGTGCTGTTACATGCCAGCAAGGAAGAGTTCTACCTGACCTTGCAGGTGATCAGCTTACAGAGCGTATGAAAGGGGGGTGGGGTCCTAAAACGCTTAGAATTAGCCTGCTTCTACTTGTTAGCAAGTGAACCAAACTTCCCATTATTCTTTGTATATACAACCCCATGATCCTTTGTGCATGAACCAAAGCATTTCATATCTACCATACTAATTTTTGTAGCTAAGATTCTAGGGACTATGTACTTCGGCTGAATTTAGTGTGTGACCAAATGGTGGAATGTGTGTAATATTAGTACCCGAAGCCTCTTGACCCACGGAGAATGTGTCCAGATGTCCAGGAAGGGACCATTTGTAATTGATGAGGGATACTTGTTATTGCAAATATCTTCGGTGATCGATGAGATAATTTGAGCCAGCGAGAGATGCTTTTAGCTTATTAGGAATTACTTATTGCCACAGGTGTTTTCTATAATAAGGACTTAATCACAGATTTCTCTGGCATATTGAATAGATAAGCTGAGATACCATGAAAGGGATTCTACATGTAGATCAGTTAGGAATTTTCTTTGAGAAAGGAAGTGTCTTTGTCCAAAGCACAATATAAAAAGGGGACAGTTTCTGGGTATGAATCAAGCTGCAGCCACTTTTCCATTCTTCAGATCAGATCTTTCTGTATTCTGTATTGCACTGTATTAATCTTTGATTACAATCTATGATTGATAAATACAGATTGAACCTGATTATTTGACCTCTTACTACCAGCAGAACCAAACTCAAAACGCCACACAGGGAAGTCAGAAGTAAAATGCTCATGGACCTCATGAGAGTAGAGTTAGGCCAATGCTGAACGCTTTAAAGGTCCCACCCTCTAGCTCAGATCCTGCACTCTCTATGTGTCTGTGGCTTTACAGCAGAGATGGACCTGATCCCTGAGTTTGGCTCTGAATCCAAACTTTCACGACTGGTTTGGGTCTGAGGGTCCCAGGTGGGGCCCGTTGCTGGTTTATGGTAAAGGAGGTCTCACCATGGGGGTGGGATGCATTAGTTTCTGCTTAGCGGACTCTGTTTCTCTGCTTTGCGGAAAGGTTCAGCCCCGTTTCTCTCCTTTTGTAACAGCTTGTTTGTTTGTCTCACAGCTGGAGAAGAAAGAAGTGGTTGAAGAGAAGGAAGATATTGAGGGGAATCTTCTGCGCCCAACTGGGGTCACGCTGAGAGGGGCTCACTTCTGCCTGAAAATTTACAGAGCTGAAGACTTGCCCCAGAGTATGTGTTTCTGCTGTGGGGTCTAACTGCAACTGATCCATGCTCGTCACCTTGGAAATGGCACAGCAGTAGTAACATGTTACAGCCCAAGGGTGAAGGGAAATAGTCCACCTGTGTTCTGTATTTCCATTCCGTGCATCTCACTCTGACACCGGACTCTTTAATGCCTAAGACCAGCTCTCCCGTGCATGTGAATCATCAGAGCGCCACGGTAGACAATGGGCCAAACCCCCAGCTGGTGTAGATTGGTGCAGCGCCACTAGAGTCAGTGGAGTTATGCTGATTTACACCAGCTGAGGAGCTGTCCTTTGACATTCTGCTTGGTGTCACTCAGAGGCATGCGCCCTGCGGGGCAGATGGACTTTTACGGCTTCAGGGCTGTAAAAGTAATTAGTACAGGGCCAGGATTGTTACCGGGACAAGGCTTGGGGGCTGGTTAAAGAGGCTTCCACCTCTTATTCCACCAGGGACTGGAACTCATTGCCTTTCAATGGATGTAAAATCCCATAGTGGTCTCAGTGCCACAGTGGTCACATCTGTCACTACCACATAACTGGTACTAACTGAAGGGCTGATCGGTAAAGACTGGGCCACAGAGATGGAAAAGTTCAGAGTCAGATTCTAAGCAGAGAGTTCAGACTCCTCCATGTGCTCTGAAGCCGAGGGCCTACCAGCCCGGGGCCATTCTGGGCTGGCCACTGGCATCACAGTCAGCTGACTCCTTATGCGCTCCAGCCTTACGAGCGCTGATTGTTGAGGGTTCTCTTCTGTTCCAGTGGATGATGCCATCATGGACAATGTCAAGCAGATCTTCGGCTTTGAGAGCAACAAGAAGAACCTGGTTGATCCATTTGTGGAAGTCAGCTTTGCTGGCAGAACGGTGAGTGGTGGAAACTGACGGGCCATCCTCTGGCTGAGCAGGAAATCTGCCTTTGTCTCCTGGACTCCTCTTCCCTTAGCAACCCCCTCAATGGGCCACCAGCCTCGTTCCATGGGACAGTGTTTGGTTGTGAGCCAGCTGTCACCTAGGGGTCAATTGGAGCATGGAAATGTGGGAGATGGGTGGCACCGTTTTCTAGAAGATGAAAGTAAAGGAGGTCAGGAGATGGGGGAATAGGTGGTCTAGGGCATCTCTGGTGCCTTTGTTTGTTGCTTTGGAGAAAAACAAAGAGGAATGAGGCCTGGGCAGAGTTTTATTGCAGAGTGATGCCTGCAGCAGTTTGACCTGTTGGACTGACACAGCTCCCCGGTGGGCACGCAGTGGCATCGCTCACATCTGTATCTTACTCCCAAACGCTAGAGATGGGGAAGATCTGTTAGTCTGATTGCTCATACTCTGCTCATTTCTGTAGTGCCGGAACATCTACGGGGTTAGGTCAACTCCTCCATCCAGCCTGGTCAGTGCTGCCCTGACCCCTAGAACACCTTTGTCCAGTCTGGTGCCATGTTCTAACCATCCTCACTCTTAGGAAATGGTTCCTGATGCCCAGTCCAAGTTTCCCTTCGCGCAGTTTCATCTCATCAGCCTTAGTTATGCCCCCTTTGATCTGTCTTTTCCGCCCTTGTGCTGAAATACCACGAAGAAGGGTGCACTAAGAATATCGAGATAGATGGACAGATTTTCCTACACATCCGTACTTGTGCCTATAGCCACTACCCCTTTGTCAGTGTCACAAAATTAAAATGACAAAACATTTTTTTAATTAAAATATCTGATCCCTCTCAATGCAAAAATAAATAAAAACCCATAACTAAGGAGCCAGTCTTGGCTGCCTTTGCTCACAGGACTATTTGCAGGGTAGGACACAGACAGGATGGCAAAGCTAGGTTCTGAGTAGCAACAGATTAGCCATGGGATGCATCTCTCTGGAGAAAGCATGGATGGTGTCTTCTGTTCTTTGCTGCATATGAGTAATTTCTGCTCCATGCTCTTAGTGGTGCTGTTGTATTAAAAATGACAATGCAAATATTTAGATCCTTGTGTGTTTGCGGGGAGGGGTGGGGAAATAACCAAGAAATAATTTCCTAGCTCGGGGCTCAGCTACAGTTTTGGAACAGGCTTAAGTTGATGGATGATCATTGTTTCATTGTCTCTTAAATGTTCTCAGTTCCCAAGCTGTGATCCATGAACCATTGCTGGTCCACGAGGATCTGTCTGGTCCCATGGATCTGACACCTCCTCCCTTAATTTCCATCTGATAAATTCCATTATGATACATTAAACATTTTCCTAACCTTCCTCTTCCAGGTAGGCAATGGGCTGTAGTTGTGATGGGGATGTTATGGGATCGTAAATGGGAATGGGGCTGGGTGTTCAGAAAGGGGAGGTGGGAAGGGCCCACAAAACAATCTCTCTGTTAAAATGTGGCGTAGTCCATTCTGAATAGTTTCTCGTATAGCCCTCCTCACCATAGTATCTGCATGCTTCCATTGGTGCAATAAGTTAGTGCAGATGTTGGTCCCTAACATCTGTCCTGTGTGGTTTGTACTTCCTCTTATCCTGGCCCCAGGGTGAATTGTGTGGGCAGTGGAAGGTTTTGTTGCGGCAGGGTTCTGCGTTTTAAATGTCCACGCTGCTCTGTGTTTGCATCAGAGAATCATAGAATCATAGAATCATAGAATATCAGGGTTGGAAGGGACCCCAGAAGGTCATCTAGTCCAACCCCCTGCTCGAAGCAGGACCAATTCCCAGTTAAATCATCCCAGCCAGGGCTTTGTCAAGCCTGACCTTAAAAACCTCTAAGGAAGGAGATTCTACCACCTCCCTAGGTAACGCATTCCAGTGCTTCACCACCCTCTTAGGGAAAAAGTTTTTCCTAATATCCAATCTAAACCTCCCCCATTGCAACTTGAGACCATTACTCCTCGTTCTGTCATCTGCTACCATTGAGAACAGTCTAGAGCCAGTCTAGAGGAGGCAGGATGGCGGAGGGCGCTTGGACAGGAAAGCGGGGAAGTTTGGGATGGTTCTTAGTTCTTGGGGAAGTTCATTCCGTAGTCTCAGATCGCACCCAAGAAAGTTGTTTCCTGCCCAGACGAGCTTTGTCCTTGTGGTGGAGAGTTGCTGACCATAGTCCTTGTCTTGGAGCAATAGGCTTTTTTAGCTATCCTGGGCCCAAGCAATTGAGCACCTTGAAGATAAGGACCAAGACCTTGAACTGGACTCAGGTGACTTTAACCTGGCCCGTGCCAAAGTTCCCTCTAAACTGTGCATGCTCAGATCTGCCCCCTGCTGGCAAGCACCACACACACACTGACCAGTGACTGCAATGCAGGGGAGCTCCTTCTTCAGGAGACATCTGCTTCTTGGATGGGCAGAAGGAGGCACTCGGGACATCCCTCTTTCTGCAGCTACGTAAGAACATAAGAATAGCCATACTGGGTCAGACCAATGGTTCATCAAGCCCAGTATCCTGTCTTTCAGCAGTGGCCAGATGCTTCAGAATGAATGAACAGAACAGGGCAATATTGAGTGATCCATCTCCAGTCGTCCACTCCCAGATTCTGGCAGTTGGAGGTTTAGGGACACCCAGAGCATGGGGATGTATCCCTGATTATCCTGGCTAATAGCCATTGATGGACCTAGCCTTCATGAACTTATCTAGTTCTTTTTTGAACCCTGTTATATTTTTGGCCTTCACAGCATCCCCTGGCAATGAGTTCCACAGGTTGACTGTGCGTTGTGTGAAGAAATACTTCCTTTTGTTTGTTTTAAACCTGCTGCTTATTCATTTCACCAGATAACCACTTGTTCTTGTGTTATGAGAAGGAGTAAATAACACTTCCTTATTTACAAAAAGAAAAGGAGTACTTGTGGCACCTAAGAGACTAACCAATTTATTTGAGCATAAGCTTTCGTGAGCTACAGCTCACTTCATCGGATGCATACTGTGGAAAATACAGAAGATGTTTTTATACACACAAACCATGAAAAAATGGGTGTTTATCACTACAAAAGGTTTTCTCTCCCCCCACCCTACTCTCCTGCTGGTAATAGCTTATCTAAAGTGATCACTCTCCTTACAATGTGTATGATAATCAAGGTGGACCTAAGGAGAGTGATCACTTTAGATAAGCTATTACCAGCAGGAGAGTAGGGTGGGGGGAGAGAAAACCTTTTGTAGTGATAAACACCCATTTTTTCATGGTTTGTGTGTATAAAAACATCTTCTGTATTTTCCACAGTATGCATCCGATGAAGTGAGCTGTAGCTCACGAAAGCTTATGCTCAAATAAATTGGTTAGTCTCTAAGGTGCCACAAGTCCTCCTTTTTCTTTTTGTGAATACAGACTAACACGGCTGTTACTCTGAAACTTCCTTAGTTACTTTCTCCACACCAGTCATGATTTTATAGACCTCGATCATATCCCCCCCCTCTCTCCCCAGTCGTCTCTTTTCTAAGTTGATCAGTCCCAGTCTTTTGAATCTCTTCTCATATGGAAGCTGTTCCATACCCCTCATCGTTTTTGTTGCCCTTCTTTGAATCTTTTCCAATTCTAATATATCTTTTTTTGAGATGGGGCAACTAGAATCGCACACAGTATTCAAGGTGTGGGTGTACCATGAATGTATATAGTGGCATTATGTTATTTTTTATTTTATTATCTATCCCTTTCCTAATGGTTCCTAACATTGTTCACCTTTTTGACTGCCACAGCACAGTGAGCAGATGTTTCCAGAGAACTCTCCACAATGACTCCAAGGTCTCTTTCTGGAGTGGTAACAGCTAATTTAGACCCCATCATTTTGTATGTATAGTTTGGATTAAGTTTTCCAATGTGCATTACTTTGCATTTATCAACAGTGAATTTCATCTGCCACTTTTTAGCCCAGTCACCTGTTTAGTGAAATCTCTTTGTAACTCTTTGTAGTCCCTGACTATCTTGAGTAATTTTGTATTGTCTGCACATTTTGCCACCTCACTGTTTACCCCCTTTTCCAGATCATTTATGAATATGTTGAACAGCACAGGTCCCAGCACAGATCCTTGGGGGTCCCCACTATTTACCTCTTGCCCTTGTGAAAACTGACCATTTATCCTACCCTTTGTTTCCTGTCTTTTAACCTGTTACTGATCTATGAGGGGACCTTCCCTCTTATCCCATGACTGCTTACTTTGCTTAACAGCCTTTGATGCGGGACCTTGTCAAAGCTTTCTGAAAGTCCAAGTACACTATATCCACTGGATCACCCTTGTTCACGTGCTTGTTGACTCCCTCAAAGAATTCTAATAGATTGGTGAGGCATGATTTCCCATCACAAAAGCCTTGTTGGCTCTTCCCCAACACATCATATTCATCTATAGATTCTATTTGTCTGATAATTCTCTTCTTTACTAGTTTCAACAGTTTGTCTGATACTGACATTAGGCTTATTGGCCTATAATTGCCAGGATTGCCTTTTCTGAAAAATTGGCATTATATTAGCTACCCTCTAGTCATCTGCTATAGTGGCCAATTTAAGTGATCGGTTATATACCACATTTAGTAGTTTTGCAATTTCATATCTAAGTTCCTTCAGAGCTCTTGGGTGATACCATCTGGTGACTTATTACTGTTTAGTTGATCAATTTGTTAAAAAATCTCATCTATTGATGCCTCAGTGTGGGACAGTCCCTCAGATTTGTCACCTAAAAAAGAATGGCTTGGATGTGGGATCTCCCCTATATCCTCTGCAGTGAAAACCCAGGCAAAGAATTCATTTAGCTTCTCCACAACAGCCTTGTTTTCCTTGAGTATTTCTTTAGCACCTCGATCATCCAGTGGCCCGCTGACTGTTTGGCAGGCTTCCTGTTTCTGATATACTTAATTTTTTTGTTGCTTTTTTGGTGTGTCTTTACCTAATTGCTCTTCAGATTCTTTCTTGACCTGCTTATTGTACTTTTACATTTGACTTGCCAGAGTTTATGGTCTTTTCTATTTTCTTCACTAGGATTTGACTTCCGATTTTTAAAGGATGCCCTTTTGTCTCTAACCACCTCTGCTATTTAGCCATGGTGGTGTTTTTTGGTCCCCTTACTTTTTTATTTTTTTTATTTGGTGCATGCATTCAATCTGACTTCTTCTATGGTGTTTTAAATAGTCTTCATGCAGTTTGGAGGCATTTCACACATGACGATTCATTTTTATTTCCATTTAATTAGCTTTCTCATTTTTGTGTAGTTCCCTCTTTTGAAGGTAAATGCTACTGTGGTGGGTTTCTTTGGCACTTTCCCCCTTACAAGGATGTTAAATTACATTACATTATAGTTGCTATTATTGAGTGGTTCAGCTATATTCACCTCTTGGACCAGATCCTGTGCTCCACTTAGAACTTAATCAAGAATTGCCTCTCCTCTGGTGGGTTCCAGGACTAGCTACTCCAAGAAGCAGGCATTTAAGGTGTCTAGAAATTTTATCTCTGCATCCTGTCCTGAGGTGACATGTTCCCAGTCAATATGAGGATAGCTGAAATCCCCCATTATTATTGCATTTTCTGTGTTTATAGCCTCTCTAATCTCCCTGAACGTTTCACAATCACTGTCACCGTCTTGGTCAGGTGGTCGGTAGGATATCCCTACTGCTACACTTTCCTTGTTCATGCATGGGATTTCTATCCATAGAGATTCTATGGTGCAGTTTGTTTCATTCAAGATATTTACTGTATTTGACTCTATGCTTTCTTTCACATATAGTGCCACTCCCCCACCAGTGTGACCTACTCTGTTGTTTCTGTATATTTTGTACCCGGGTGTTACCGTGTGTCCCACTGCTCCCCCTCCTCCCGTAGCCATGGCTTGCTCCTCCCGGGCATTGGAAGGAGCTCCAAGCCTTCCTTTCCCCCACACAGTAGGTGTTTCTCCTGGCATCACATAGGACCCTGAAGAACATTTGGCTTGATAGAGACAGTCTGAGGACCCTGACACAGGAGCGACAGAAGTGCCCTAAAAGTGTGTGTGTGTATGTGTGTGTGTGTAACTGATGCCTGATCTGTGGCCCCGCCCCCGTGCCGCCTCTTCTTACCAAGGCCACGCCCTTGCCCCGCCTCTTCTTCCGAGGCCCTGCCCCCACATTGCCTCTTTCCCTGAGGCCCCTCCCCCTGTTGCTCTCCCTTACAGCCAGTAAAAAGTGGGAGGGCATAGCCCTCCCTTTTTTAAAAGCGGTGGAGCTATGGCCCTTTGGTTCCCCATGCTCTGGTGTCCCTGCCCTGACACCACCCACAAAGCCAGACAGCAGCAGGAAGGCCTGGTTTTTGGACATCCTGGCCCGTTATGGCTCAGGATTGCCTCCCTCAGGTGCATGTTGTTGCACCCTCAAAGGTTTCCTAAGAATTGGAAGCCACGAAAAACCCACCTGGGGCAGGGAAACGTAACAGAAACAACCAGATGAGTCTGTGGCTCATAAAGAAGGGAGAGCCAATGCTGCCCTGACGCTGCCTTTTATTGTTCCCTTCTCTCGCCAGATCAGCTCTAAGATCCTAGAGAAGAACGCCAACCCACAGTGGAACCAGCGCATCACCGTGCCGGCCATGGTGAGCAACGGCAGATCTCTGCCCCGTGGGTCGCTTCGCTCCGAGCACTGTTCCCTCAGCCGTTTGCACTGACCATTCCCCTTTTGTGCCTATTTCCCTAGTTTCCTTCCATGTGTGAGAAAATGAGGATCCGGGTCATGGACTGGTGAGTCTGAAATGGAGATAGAAGGAGACAACGTCCAAGAGGAGATGGGCTGTGTCTACACAGTGGGGAGCCTATTCTAAGGACCAATTTAGGCACCCCCAGTCTCAATGGTCCTGTACTAGTGCAACCCAGATCCGAAACGCAGCGAGCGTCCCAAGCCAGATGCATTCCCAGAACCAACACCTCCACTGTGCAAGGGCCAAGCGAGGTCTTCCAGGCATGTTAAGGCCGGGGTGGGTCAGGTGATAACTGGCTGTAAGGAGCACTCCCCAGGGCAGTAACTTCCTTTACCTGCAACCAAGTGGCTCCAAAACATATAGGAAATTATTTCTCACCTTTGTAAACATCCAAGAACATACAGGTTGGTAGTAGCTGTAGGCAATAAGGTGATGGGTACTAGGCTAATAATCTTACATGCAGGAGGGAGCAGGCTAAGGGAATGTCTGCACTGCAATTAAACATCCCTGGGTGGCCCACGACAGCTGATGTGGGCTTGTGAGGCCTGGGCTGTGGGGCTATCAAATTGCAGGGTGGATGTTCAGGTTTTGTCCCTAAGTGGCTAGAGCAGTGGACAGGGAATTGGGATTCCTGGCTTCTATTGTGCAGTCTGCCACTGTCTCCCTTTGTGATAGTGGGCAATTCACTTCATGTCGCTATGTGCCTCAGTTTCCCTTCTGTAACACCAAGTTAATGGGACAGATCTGCAGCTGGTAAAAATCAGCACAGCTTCATTGACTTCTGCTGGGGATCTGACTCACTGACTCCAATGAAGCAATGTGGATTTACACCAGATGGGGATCTGGCCCACTGACTCCAATGGAGCAATGTGGATTTTCACCAGATGGGGATCTAGTCCAATAATATTGACCTGTCTTAATAGGGATGACTTGGAGAGTTAACGTTTGTAAAGAACATGGAGATCTCCCAAGGAAGGCACTTTATGGGCAAAGCATGATCAATCAAACGCTTACTACAATTAAACTGAACCCCTTATTTCAGGGACCGTGTCACTCACAATGATGTCATCGGCACGACCCACCTGTGCATGTCTCAAATCTCTGCCCCGGGAGGAGAGCTGGAAGGTAAGGAGAGGCCCATGCCTGGAGTTTGCAATGGGCGCTATGGGGAATGCATGCTCGTGGCTCGGAGGCTGGTCTTGGCTTTAGTGAAGGAGAAATACTGACTGGGATCCTCTCTATGAAACCTTGGGGGCTGGTGCCTTCTCCTCCGACGGGCGAGCATGGGGGAATCTCAAGTGACTCTGACTGAAGTTGCGTCGCGACAGAAGTGGGTGACTCTTTAAGGCATGTCGTGAATGTCGTCTGCGCTGAAGCTCTGGGTGGGTTTTGGCTGCAGCCCAGCTCCACCCCAGCAGGGGCACTAGAAATCAGGGGGATGAGCCCTGGACATGCAGTGGGATGCTGCCTCCTGCCTGTGGACAGGAGGGGAGCATACCCTCTCTTGTGCTCTCGGACGGCTCTGCCGGCTGCTGAGGAGACAGCCGGGAGAGGTGTGGCTGGCTCCTGCACAGTGTGGTGTACAAAGGCGGGGAGGCATCCTGTGCCCTCCCTGTCCCATGGGCACCTGTGGAAGGGGCAGTCATCACTTGGCACTAGGGCATCCAGGGTTAAATCCTGCCTCTATTGATGCCAGTGGCAAAGCTCCGAATGGGGGGCACAATTTGACCCCAAATCCTCGCTGCACGACTCCAGCGTGTCTTCCAGTTATTGGCTATGGCCTGGTCCAGCAAAGCACTTAAGCAGGTGTGTAACTTGAAGCAGGTGGATTATCCCCTTGGCTTCACTGGGCCTGCTCCAGTCCAAAGGGTAAGCACGTGATGGATCGGGGCCTATATCCATGGGGTATCTTTGGATTCTCTGGGCCAAACTCTCCCCTTACTTCTTGACTGGTGCAAGCCCTGCTAACCTCCCGCTGGGGCCCGGGGTTGCTTGGGCATTGGGAACGTCCTGGTGACGTGCCGGTGGTGGCCCTTTGAATTTCTGCATGTGTGTCCGCTTTGAAGTGCAAGCTCCGTAGGGCAGGGGTGGAGAATTGCTCTGTCTGAGCATGCCCCGGCTGCTCACGAAAGAAGCATTAGGGAGCGTGGAGCTCATTTTGCCTTAGTTTGAACCCACCTTCACATTGTAATCTAGGAGCCAGGAAGAGTCCCCTCCTGCCTGTTCTCAGTGCGTAGAGGGTGGGGAAAGACTGTGTGGATTCAGGGATCTGGGACTCTGCTAAGTCCTGACTCAGTGTCTTCCCTCCAGGGTATGTCTACACTGCATTGTAAACCCGGATCTGCTGGGCCCGGGCTTGTGGATTCTCTGTTTCTAGCCATGTGCTGGAGCATCCACACCGCATTGTAAACCGACATAAGAACGGCCATAGTGGGGTCAGACCATAGGCCCATCTAGCCCAGTATCCTGTCTTCCGACGGTGGCCAAGGCCAGGTGTAAACCTGCGTTTACACTTGCTGGACCCAGGTCTCTCAGGCATGCTAACGCATCCACACTGCACTACTCGGGCTGTGGCTTGAGCAGTGTCCACATTGCAAAATGACAGGCTTAGATCCGAGTCGCAGTGGGATTTGGGTTGTGACCCTGCCCCGCCCCCAGCAGAGTCCTAGGACCCAGGTCCCAAAAGGGGACTGGAGATCAAACCTGAATCAGAGGCTGGACTTAGACGTACCCTCAGTGGCTGGCTCACGTAAGAGGTTTGTGAGCCTGTTATTTGCTGCAGCAGCGAGGCTTGGTCTTCTAGCTCCAGTGGTAGCAGCTCGTGTTTTTAGTGCTGAGGGTTCTTGGGTTCAAGTCCTGAAGATGTCCCGAGTGGGGGCTGGGGGGGTCTGGCAATCAGCGGCCAGACCTCAATCACACCGTTCGTGTCATGGTATTCGTGTCAGGCGGGAGGAAGTGCAGGGACTCATGGTTCACTTTGTTGTGTTGTGGTTTCTGAATAACCCGGGTCTTTGCAGCTGCTCGGAGCTGTGGTAGGGACTGTGGCCTGAACCTGCCCTAACCCTGTCGGTTACTGAATAACTCCTGCAGCTAACTCCCTTTGCTGCTCTGTTCCGACTGTCCTCGCCGCCATGCTCCCGTTGGTTTGTACTGGCTGCACTCCAAACAGAACCCTTGTGAGTGGGCGCCAGGTGCTGACACAATTGCAGCTTGCAAGGTTTGGCGTATCCACGCTGTAGCATTTCTCCCAGGCCAATCACATGTCAATGGTTTTGGCCTGCCCATACTTATTGTATAGCACCGCCATGTTCCCATTGATGCACTCTGGGAAATTTGGGGCAGCTGCAACCTCCTGTCTCTGCCGCTGGTGCAGAGTGGCAGAGGATTGTGGGTATTTTCTCATGTGGTGCAATGCATTTTGGGATCTTGCTTATGGACCAGGGAGGTAGAGGGACAAGCTAACCCTATTACCCGTGCACAGTTCAATGACCCCCGGCTCAAACACACATACGCAGCAGAACTTCCCGGTGAGAGTCCAGCCGCAGCTCTGCTTACAAGCCGGGTTGAAACATGGTGCCCTCACAGTGCTTAAGAAAAGAATGCCTAGGCCTAAAACACAGGGTGTCAGCCTGGTGACAAACTCGGTCAAGGTCTGTAATGCAGTCGGGGCCTTAGGGGGCAGCTAACCTGTTCTTACAACACAAACTACCCTGCCAGTGCATGCGGAGTATGGAGTTCAGACTGCAATGCCATGCGCCCACTGACACGGGCTTTGTCTATTCATCCTCCCTTTCCTGGGAGGAAACCTAACTTATGGGGCAGCTGCAGAGCCCTAGAGAGAGAGGGAGGGGATGGGCGACAGGAAAGAGGGGTACGTCAGAGGTGTTTGGAAGCATTTCCCTTAGGCCGGTCCCAGCCCTGTGCTCTTAGGGGTTGTTGCACTGCAAAGCGCATTGGGAGCTGAGACTGGCAGCCACAAAGGGTTTTAGTCCTGAGCAATGGCTCTGCGGGGCCATGCAGGTACGTGGATACAGAGGGACCCCCTCACAGTTAACTTCTCTGCCAGCCACAGGAGCAGGTCACGTGGGCATCGTGGGAGGCCGCACAGGGACCTACACTCGCACCTACCGTGTACCCAGGAGATCCCCACTCGACAGCCCATTGCAACCTCACTCTTCGAAGGACGAAGCACTGGGATACACCCTTTCCTCCCCACCCCATCCCAGATGCCCCTTGTTCCCTTTCTGTCCGGTCCCCCAGATACAACATGTGCAATGTCCCATGTGGTAGAGAAATCCTGCGGCTTGGCTGTGATGCATACAGCGGCTGCTGGACACAGACACACCTTGTGGGTCTCTCTGGCCTACAGTCACCACACAGGGTCCCCCCATGTCCTAGCCTGGATTCAGTAGCCATCAAGGGACCCATCCCCCTCTTCCATATCCCCCTAATGACCAACTGTCTGTCTGAGGCCCCATATGTCTTGCCTTGCGCTGGGCCCCACAGAACCAAAGGCCAGCTCTGGGGAGACAGCGTTTATAGAGGAGCAGAACGGAAGCCCCTAGTTGTTCCGGTGTGCTTTGGGATGCCCGTTGCAGCCCCGGGGACCGTTGAGTGAAGGGGTTGGGTGTAGCCATTGTCAGAGACGGGCCTGAGCCACAGCTAGATTGGTGCAATGCATTGTGGGACACAGAGCAGGGAGGTAGATTTGGACCTCTGCTGGGCTCCTGGGAGGCGGCTTGGCCGGCTGACTTGAGTAAGGACGCCAGGCCTGGGCTCTGTAGGAAAGGCTCCCAATCCACTCCCAGGGCCTCATGTGGCATGGTGCAGCATGAGTAGCTTCTTGCCAGAGTGACCTAGGAGACTGTAGCTGTTATAGGTCCCCTCTCGGTCTCTCTCTAGAGTCTGGCACAAAAAGCCCCCTTGCAGCAGCAGCTTGCATGTCCCATAATGCATTGGTCTCATGTCATGCTCCTTCCACCCCTTCTCTGTTGTTCCCACTCTAACCTTCTCTTCATTTCTTTGTGCCTCAGATGAGTTTCCTGTTCTCGCGAAGCCCCTGAAAGCTACAGCCAGTACGTCCCTTTAGCCTGTTGGTTGCAATCATGGTTTGGTAATTTGGCCGTTTTAGCTGTGTTTGGACACACTGGGAAACTGGACAGAACCAGGATCAGCAAAAGTCTCAGTGTCTGAAATGTGGCTTGTCAAAGGGAGCAAGCCACTGAGATATGGCCCCAGACGTCCTCCAGCCTCATATGTGCCCCCTTGGATCATCAGTGGGGTGGGATGGGCCATGGTCGGAGTCTCCACCGTCCTTTGGCCTCTGGTGGGGTTGGTATGCCAAGCACGAGGCACTGCTCTCTGTTAGTCATCTTTCTGTTGAATGCTGACGGTATTTCGTGTGGTAAGCAGGACCCAGGATGTGTTGTGCTGCTCGCTGGGCCAAGACCTGGTGCATTGGGCCTGGCTGGTTTCAAAGTGCAAGGCAGGGGGACACCAATTTATTCCTGCTCACTTAGCATCTGATGCCAATCTCTCAAGCAATGGTCTGAGGGTCACCTGTTGGATCATTAGGTGTCCTAAGGAAGAGGGCACTGAGCCAGATCCTCATCTGGTGTAAACCGGCACACACTCCATGGCAGTCAGTGGGATAGATTCCCAGTTCACTGTGGTCAGCGGAGTGACGCTGATTGACGCCTGCTGGGAATCTGGCCCACTCCTTTAGAACCCCAAACACAGGACTATAGGACGAGGAGAGCCTTCATCATCCCAGAATAAATTCCGTTCTCTAAATTCCAAACACTCCGAAAGAGGGAATGGGGCTAAAATCTGGATCCTGATCTGAATTTTGTGGCGTGGGCCCCTTTCTGGTGTGGACATGGCCTAGCACTGCCACGGCTCCCCAGTATAAATCGGAAATAGCTCCTTTGAATTCAGTGCGATTACTGCAGATTGGCTGGACCAGAGTCCCTGAGACCAGGCTCTCACTGGCAGGGTCTCCTTCTGTTGAATTGTATAGTTGTGTCCACCGCTGTGTGGGATAGAGGAAGTGCTGGGTGGTCCGTCTGCCTCCCACTGAAATCGTGGGCGCTTTGTGACTGGCTTTATTGGGAACGGGACTGGTCTTAGCTCAGCACAGAAAGGGCTCTCAGTTCTGCCGGTGTAATGCTGGAGTAGTTGTACAGAGTAAACACCATACGGAGCTGTCACCTAACCAGGGCCTGATTCTGACCTCACTCACACTGGTGTCACCCCATTGACGTTGATGGCCCCAGTCCCAGACCATGTCTGTGCTTGGTGCAGCCAGGGAGGCTGTGGAATGCAAAGTTGGCTTTAAACCACCAATCAGGAGCGATTAGATCCTTGGTGTAAGTTAGATCAGCCCCAAGGCTATCTTAAGGGCTGGCTGCCTCTGGCTGTGCTGTGGCATTGACACACCGGCCATGCCTCCTTTACCTCAGCTACAAGCCCTATAGTGGGTGGCAATGGAGAGGTTCCAGCCACTCGCGGGTTCCATGAGCCGGTTAAATTGCCCATGTGTGTGTTGTGCAATGTGGGGGGACTGAAGGGGGACATAACAGTTTTCAAGTACATAAAAGGTTGTTAGGAGGAGGAGGGAGAACAATTGTTCTCGTTAACCTCTGAGGACAGGACAAGAAGCAATGGGCTTAAATTGCAGCAAGGGAGGTTTAGGTGGGACATTAGGAAAAAATTCCTAACTGTCAGGGTGGTGAAACACGGGAATAAATTGCCCAGGGAGGTGGTGGAATCTCCATCATTGGAGATTTTTAAGACCAGGTTTGACAAACCCCTGTCAGGGAGGGTCTAGATAATCCTTAGTCCTGCCTTGAGTGCAGAGGACTGGACTAGATGCCCTCTCGAGGTCCCTTCCAGTCCTATGATTCTGTGATTCTAGGATAATAACAGAGTCTAGTCCACAAGGGATCCGTGTTCCTGCCCTTAGCACCCACTGGACCCGTAACTCTGTAGTTGGAGGGATACGCTATAGTTTTCTCAGTGCTCGTTCTCTCTTTATGCATTAATTAGAAGTGCTGTTGTAGTGGTTCAGTAACCAGTTGCTCCCTGTGGTCTCCTAGTGGACGACGGGCTGGGATTCCTGCCGACGTTTGGACCCTGTTACGTAAACCTTTACGGCAGCCCGAGGGAATTTACCGGGTTTCCAGATCCCTACGAGGAACTCAACATGGGAAAGGTGAAGCTGTGGTGGTTCAGTTTTCCAAAATTCTTCTTTGCAAAGTGAAACACTCTCATTATCCCAGACTTTCATTAATCGGTACTAGGATTGGAGCTGGGTTATATTTTTCGGAAGAATAGTTTGCCAAAAAATGGAGCTTTGCTCGACGTAAAACTATTCACGAACTGGATGCAAATCGGTTCAGCCATTCTCAAAGCAGGCGGTGGCGGAGGAGGAGGAGATGCTGCTGCTGTTGCTGGCCCCGTTTCCCCAAATAGCCTTTAGCTGAGTGCTTAGGACACTTACCCCAGATGTGGGAAAGCTCCCAAAAGGACGTTTTCGTTTCACAAAAAATTCCCCAAATTTTCAGAGTCGGTTTGACCCAGATGGAAACTCTTGATTTTTCACAACTGCTACTGAATTGAAAAAGCCGCTCTTCTCCCAGATCTAAACAGGATCCGTTGCACCTACAGGAAATTATTACCCCTCTTGGCAAGTACATTTTGGCATTTGAGCATAAGCTGAGGGGCAAAAAATAACATCGTCTGCTTTACATCTGTAAGGGGCTGCATAAATACGTTGCCCGATCCTGCTCCTCTTGAACTGAACTAAATCAACGGCAAAGCTCCCGTAGACTCCAGTGGGAGCATATCTGTGATGCGGCCATCTTGGTAACAGCACTTTCTTCTTATCTAACTCTAAGGGAGAGGGAGTGGCCTTTCGGGGCAGGTTGCTGATGGAGCTGGAGACAAAACTGGTGGAACATATTGAGCAGAAGTTGGAGGACATCCCGCCTGACGATATTCTACGGGTAGAGGTATGTGGACATCCTTGCTGAAGCACTACCGAGGACCAAGCATCATGCTGGCTATAAATCACAGGGTTGGTAATTGGCAGAGCTGGGCACTGAACCTGCAGCCTCCAGAACTAAAGCCTGTTGCTGCACAGTTGGAGCCAAAAGGCTCTCCCTGCTAGCCAGCTGCTGCCGCAGACTCATCTTCTTGCTGACTCGGGCATTGAGGGTATACGGTGTGGTCGTCTGCTGCCTCTTGGCCACCCCTCTTATGGAGAGAGGTCGCCCTCTGGGGCCCTGTGCCTGGGGCCGTCCTGTCTCTTCCAGGGCCCTTTGTGAACTCTCAGTTCAAATGGTCTCCAGAAGGGATCCCACTTAGTCCTCAGGTGCCTACCGGCTCTCTGGGCTCCAGCCCTAGGTCAGTGTCCCGCCCCGCAGTACACCAACACAATGAGTGAAATGCAAACTGGTGCAGCCTGCAGCCCGGTTTCTGCCCAGCTCCTTGGGCAGGGTCTCTCCCGGGTCTCCCTGTCAGGAGAGCTTTCTCCTGCTTGCGCTTTTCCCCTGCTGACTCAGGGCCCTGCAGAACCGTCTTGCTCCCTGCAGTCTCTGGAGCTATCTGCCTCTTCTGGCTGCCTTTTACCCTGGGGTCACCTAATTCCTCTCAGGTGGGGCTAATCATGCAGCCAGGGCTGGCTTAGCCCCACGCTCTCCAGCCGGAGGGCATTCCAGCCATGTGCAGCAGTGGGTTTCACTTACATCAGGAGATTTGTTGGGTGACTCTCCTTGCCCACTTCCTGGGTGAGGGGTGGAGTAGGGTCCAAACCCCTCACCCCTCCTGTCTCCCCCTTCGTGTGGGGAGAGAGGGGCAGCTCTCTTGCACGCTGGCCTTCAGCTGCTCCTCCCTGCCCCTTTCCACGCCATCCCGGGACCCGGCGCATGCGGGGGTGGGCGAGGGTTTGGCTGGGAGAGGCCCCAGGCCGCGGCTCCTCCCACGGGGCCGGCTCTGTGTGTTGCAGAAGCATCTGCGACGGCGCAAGTACTGCCTCTTCGCCGCCTTCTACTCGGCCAGCATGCTGCAGGACGTCGACGCCGCCGTCCAGTTCGAAGTCAGCATCGGCAACTACGGCAACAAGTTCGACAACACGTGCCTGCCGCTGGCCTCCGCCACGCAGTACAGCGGGGCCGTGTTTGACGGTGAGGCGCGGGCACGGGGAAAGGGGCGTGGCAAGGAGGCCGCTCCTCAAACCAGGTCGAGCCCAAGGGGACCCTGTGACTACAGCCCCCCAGAGGCAGTGCCCCCGATACGACGGGCCGAGGAAACCACCTGAATCCTGGCAGGTTTCCTGGCCTTCCTGGAAGCCTGTCACAGCACCTCTGCGCTGCTGTACCGTGGGAACCAGGGTGGCCTGGCTCAGATGAAGGCCAGAGCCCTGCCCCGTTACAGGCCCAGCTCACCCTCTGACACCGATTGACCTGAGATCATGGAGCTTGCTTATCTCTAATACACACGCCCCGTGTTCCACTATTTAGAGTTGCCAACTTTCTAGTTGCACAAAACCGAACACCCTTTCCACACCCCCTGCCCCGCCCCTCTCAGAGGCCCCGCCTCTGCTCACTCCAGCCCCCCCCCACTCTTCCCACCCTCACTCACTTGCTCATTTTCACCGGGCTGGCTCAGGGGATTGGGGGTGGGGTGAGGGCTCCAGATGGGGGGGCGGGCTCTGGTGTAGGTCCAGGATGAGGGATTTAGGGTGCAGGAGGGGGCTCCGGGCTGGGGCTGAGGGGTTTGGAGTGCAGGAGGGGGCTCAGCTGGGGCAGGGGTTTGGGGTGCTGGGGGGGATGAGGGCTCTGGCTGACGGTGCAGACTCTGGGGTGGGGCTGGGGATGAGGGGCTTGGGGTGTAGGAGGGTGCTCTGGGCTGGGACTGAGGAGTTTGGATGGGCAGGAGGGGGATCAGGGCTGGGGCAGGGGGCTGGGACACGGGGGGTGGGTGAGGGTTTCAGCTGCGGGTGCGGGCTCTAGGGTGGGGCTGGGGATGAAGGCTTGGGGTGCAGGAGGGTGCTCCGGGCTGGGATCGAGGGGTTTGGAGGGCAGGAGGGGGATCAGAGTAGGGGATTGGGGCATTGGGGTGTGTGTGAAGGCTCTGGCTGGGGGTGTGGACTCTGGAGTGGGGCTGGGATCGAGGGGTTCAGAGGACCGGAGGGGGATCAGGGCTGGGGCAGGGGGTTGGGGCACAGGAGGGGGACAGGGGTGCAGGCTCCAGGTGGTGCTTACCTCAAGCAGCTCCTGGAAGCAGCGGCATGTCCCCGCTTTGGCTCCTCGGTGGAGGCATGGCCAGGCGGCTCTACACGCTGTCCCGTCCGCAGGCGCCACCCCCACAGCTCCCATTGGCCATGGTTCCCGGCCAATGGCAGCTGCAGAGCCGGCGCTTGGGGTGGGAGCAGCTTGCGGAGGCCTCCTATGCATAGGAGCCAGAGAGAGGGGTGACATGCTGCTGCTTCCAGGAGCCTGCCTTAGCTCCACTGTGTCACCGACTGGACTTTTAATGGTCTGATCAGCACCGCCACCAGGGTCCCTTTTCGACTGGGCGTTCCAGTTGAAATCCGGACACCTGGCCACCCTACCACTATTGGATGTTCCTGTTTTGGGATACCTTCAAAAGCCCGCACCCCTGAGTAAAATGTACCTCCCCCTTCCATCTCCTCTAGCTGTGCAGAACTCCTTGGGTGCTCAGGGCCATCCAGGATGCCATGGCCATTTTTGCAGTGTTTAGGGTTGCTGTCCCGGCCACGTTCCATCTTGGGCAATTGCATTCTGCCTGCCTAAAATTTCCTCCCATTTTGTTTTAGTTGGATGTGGTATTCCTCTTCACTCCCCAGCTGAAACTGTTGAGTGGTGTTGCAGGGGACTCAGCTGCCCTCAGTTGCACCCCAGCAGTGGCTGCATTGCTGTGGTGGGTGGAGTGGTTTTGGTGCATGTAGGATATGTGAAGGGTTCGGGGGTGTAAATGGTGTGACAGATGTGTAAGCTGTTACTGTGATTGCAATGAACTGATTGTGTGTGCGTGTACTGCTGCCCTCCTCTGCAGGAAATCAGAACTGTTCAAGTATGAGTCATAGGCCCAATAACGACACATAATGGAGACTCCCCTTTGGATGCCGGGGCCTGCGCTTTTGGAGCAGAACCTTTTTCTGATCTCAGGAGGTCCCAGCTGGCCCCAGCATAGTGGCACCTACATAGCTGTGGGTTTCTTACAACAGTTCGAGTTGCACTCGACATCTTGTTTCATACCAAGGCTGATTGGATTATAATTCATCTCATTGCTTCACACACGGAGGGAACCAGGGCTAAAACCTTTGCCCTTCAGGTCAAAGAGCACAATGCCGCAGGCCTCTGCCCCTTTCTCTGTCTATGGGCCAGTCGGTTGCGGGTGTCATCCCGCACACACAGCCAGATACGAATGTGTTCTGTCCCTCAGGTTGCCAGTATTACTACCTCCCGTGGGGCAATGTGAAGCCCGTGGTGGTGCTGTCGTCCTACTGGGAGGATATCAGCCACAGAACGGACGTGCAGAATCTCCTCCAACGCACTGCAGACAGGCTGGTGAGTGGAGCGTTGCCTTTGCATCTCCGTGGGAGAGCCCAGGGCTGTCAGGTCTGCTGGAGTTTGAGCTGAGCCTTATCATGTACCCCAAGGAGGAATTTGTATTGAGTTAATTAGTGACTCTGGGGGCATGGTATTGCAGGGGGCGGCATCTTTCAGACATAGAAAACCAAGCTCCTCAAACTTTGGGATCACTAAAGCTGCTGAGAAATGAATAGGGGAGTTAATGACAGCGTCTAGGAGGCCAAATAATTATCATAATTACATGCAGCCTCTCTAAGTCCCCATTTAGCCAATAGCATCCTTCACATCCGGGCTTTAAACAGTTGTGTGGCACTGTTGTTAAAACAGCCTCAATGTTCCTCCCCATAGGAGGCTGCACTCAGACAGGTGGCGGGGTTGGTAAATGGTGATCTCCAGGAATACAGGGTGTGATGGTGGGTGTGAGGAACTAAGAATGGCAGAAAACATAGGAGGATTGATGGTGATCCACCCAGAAAGTGGCAGAAAAGGCGTCCGACGGACGTGGATTTAATGTCACATCCAAGGGACTCTGACCTGAGCAGGGAGAGAGTGAGTCAGGGAGGGACTCTCGCTTGCAAACATCTGGCGTCGATAAATAGCCACATACGATGGCAAACAGGAAAGACACACTGAGGGGACACAGGAGGGAACATGTCTAAAAATAAGTGAGGTGACTGTACAGTCTGCAAAGGACTAACCGAAACAGGTTGTTTGGAACCCAGGGAATCTGCTTGACTTGCTCCCAGGCTGGCGTGCTTTCCACTTCATTCTTTCCCGTAATTCGACCGTGCTTGGAAGGGAGCTGCGCTGCCAAAGCAGGAATGTTTGCGCTATTCAAAAATACGACGTTCCGTGCATCAACTGCAGCTCGTGCACATGCTGCGCTCAGCGACTGCAAATACCGCCCCCCACGCAGACGCTGCGCTGAGCGACTGCAAATACCTCCCCCCCCCACTGCGCTGAGCAACTGCAAATACCGCACCACACGCACACGCTGCGCTGAGCGACTGCAAGTACCTCACCACATCCGCTACTGCGCTCAGCGACTGCAAATACCGCACCCCCCCACCGCGCTGAGCAACTGCAAATACCGCACCACATCCGCTGCTGCGCTCAGCGACTGCAAATACCGCCCCCCACGCACACGCTGCGCTCAGCGACTGCAAATACCGCACCCCCCCCTGCGCTGAGCGACTGCAAGTACCGCACCACATCCCCTGCTGCGCTCAGCGACTGCAAATACCGCCCCCCACGCACACGCTGCGCTCAGCGACTGCAAATACCGCACCCCCCCCTGCGCTGAGCGACTGCAAGTACCGCACCACATCCGCTACTGCGCTCAGCGACTGCAAATACCGCCCCCCACGCACACGCTGCGCTGAGCGACTGCAGATACCGCACCACCTCCGCTACTGCGCTCAGCGACTGCAAATACCGCACCACACGCACACGCTGCGCTGAGCAACTGCAAATACCACCCCCCACGCACACGCTGCGCTGAGTAACTGCAAGTACCGCACCACATCCGCTACTGCGCTCAGCGACTGCAAATACCGCACCACACGCACACGCTGCGCTGAGCAACTGCAAATATCGCACCCCCCCACACTGCGCTGAGCAACTGCAAATACCGCACCCCCCCACAGTGCGCTGAGCGACTGCAAATACCGCACCACATCCCCTGCTGCGCTCAGCGACTGCAAGTACCGCACCACACGCACACGCTGCGCTGAGCAACTGCAGATATCACACCACACACACACGCTGCAGTTCAGCCCCTGCTGCACCACAGGCGCAGACGCTGCGCTCGGCAGCAGCAAGTACTGCACTACACATGCGCACGCTGCGCTCGGCAGCAGCAACCACTGCACCACACACACACATGCCGTGCTCAGCAACTGCAAGTACCGCACCACACGCACGTCCATTGCACTCAACAGCCCTCACTCAGCTGCACAAGCTACACACATGCACACTGCACTCAGCAAGCTGTGCTGCTCTGGGCAGACACTGCACCTATGCACATGCTGCATCACAGGGTCACAGCATGGTGCCCCAGTGCTCCATGAGCCCATTGCACAACCTGGGGCCTGCAGCGCTATGTACGCGCTGCCCACGGACTCCCTGTGTGACCCTGAGGAACTCACATCGTCTCTCCGGGCCTGGGCTCTCTCCCTCTGAAATTGCGCAATGGAACAATCAACGCTTTGGGATGGAGCCTCACTTTTAACATACACAGTGCTTAGCACAACAGAGCCCTGATCTCAGTAGGGGCATCGAGGTGATCAGTGGGCCAGACCAATATTCTCCTGTTTCTCAGATCCTGCTCATAACAGCACACTTTTACTAACATGTCTAACTGCTTCTTAGGTTGGCCACAACATGTAACGTACAGAGAGTGCTTTTACAGCATAGATTCCTAGATTCAAAGGCCAGAAGGGACCATTGTGATCCTCTAGTCTGACCTCCTGCATAGCACAGGCCAGAGACCTGCCCCGAAATAATTCCCAGAGCAGATCTTTTAGAAAAACAGCCAATCTTGATTTAAAAATTGTCAGTGATGGAGAATCCACCGGTTTCAGAGTAGCAGCCGTGTTAGTTGATATTCACAAAAAGAAAAGGAGGACTTGTGGCACCTTAGAGACTCACAAATTTATCTGAGCATAAGCTTTCATGAGCTACAGCTCACTTCATCAGATGCATTCAGTGGAAAATAGAGCCAGCTTTCCTGGACTCCTTCATGGCCCACCTTGATTATCACTACAAAAATTTCCCCCCCGACCCCCCGCTCTCCTGCTGGTAATAGCTCACTTTAAGTGATCACTCTCGTGACAGTGTGTATGGTAACACCCATTGTTTCATGTTGTCTATGTATATAAATCTCCCCACTGTATTTTCCACTGAATGCATGCGATGAAGTGAGCTGTAGCTCACGAAAGCTTATGCTCAATTTGTTAGTCTCTAAGGTGCTACAAGTACTCCTTTTCTTTTTGGAGAATCCGCCATGACCCTTGGTACATTGTTCCAATGGTTAATTACACTACCCATTAAAAACATATGCCTTATTTCCAGTCTGAAACCTTCCCTCCGCCCCCATCTAGGTTGACAGCAGGGTTTGAACCCAGAACTTACTTGTGCTAAACGTTCTGTTTGTGGAGCATCCTTTCATGGTTGGAGTGGCATAATATGAACCCTGTGTGTGTGAAATTTAAAATAACCAAGCCTGCCACTCAGGAAATGCTCCAGTACAATAACTCCTCACTTAAAGTCATCCTTGTTAATGTTGTTTTGTTGTTACGTTGCTGATCCATTAGGGAACATGCTCGTTTAAGTTGCGCAGTGCTCCTTTATAACATTGTTTGGCAGCCACCTGCTTTGTCCACTGCTTGCAGGAAGAGCAGCCCGGTGGAGCTAGCTGGGGGGGCGGGGAGTCTTGGAGCCAGGGTGGGCCGGCAGCCCCCCTATCAGCTCCCCGCTCCCCTAAGTTCCCTGTGCGGCGGCAGTTCAGCTGTCCCTCCCCCCACGGCTGTGTGCTGCTCCTGCCCTCTGCCCTGGAGTTGCTCCCGGAAGCCTCCTGCTTGCTGTGCAGGAATGACGGGGGCTAATGTCAGAGTGTCCCCCTCCCCCCTGCTCCTGCCCCCCACTTACGCCATCTCCATAAAGCGGTGTGGGGACGGCGGACAGACAGGACAGAGGGAGCTTGCTGGCAGCAGCTGCTGTCTCAACTTGCTGATCTACTTAAAAAGGCAATGTACTTAGAGTGGTGTCAGCGTACTTAAAGGGGCAATGCACATCTCTCTTTCTCTCTCACACACACACAGGGTGTGTCTCTCTGTCTCTGTCTGCCATGCTGTCTCCCCTCCCTCCATTTGTGCTGCCTTGTAGAGTGTGAGGCTACATTAACAACAATGTGTTAACCCTTGCAGGCTCAGCCGAGTGCTAGTTCATCATTTAGCAGTAAGGCATTCCCTGGGAAATATCCCACCCTCTTCCACCCTCTGACTTTACCACCTCAACCAAGCTTCCCAATCATCATTGCTGTGTACAGTATTAAATTGTTTGTTTAAAACTTACACTGTGTATATGTGTTTGTATATCTATAAAATATAGTCTTTTGTCTGGCGAAAAAAATTTCCCTGGAACCTAACCCCCCCCCCTTTTACATTCATTCTTATGGTGAAATTGGATTCGCTTAACATCATTTCGCTTAAAGTCGCATTTTTCAGGAACATAACTACAATGTTAAGCAAGGAGTTACTGTAGGCTGAAAGCTTGAAGGTCCTTCGTTAAAAATCTGTTTGTTTTTAGGGAGACGTCCCCCAGACTGAAAAAAGACAAAGCCATCTGTAGGACACCAATGTTTCTCTCTTGCTCTCTGTCTCCCCCAGCTGGGGTCTCCAGCAGGAATGGAACCCTGGTGCTTCAACATGAAGAGCACAGGCAAAAAGAGTAGCTTTGTTAACTGGCAGTGGTAGTAGGCTCTAATCCTCTGTGTGGACCAGCAACTAGAGGGGGGTGTGACACCCAGATTCACAAGCACACACAAGAGGCTATGAAAATTGGGGCCTCCCATTGGCTGCAGGATGGGAGGCCTTCAGGCTATGTTGGGCCTTCAAATGACATTGCACTTTTGTGCAGTGCTGGTCTGTAGGGTGCGGGTGAGGGGAAGGCTGGGAGGTGCCATAATCAGTGCATGAGTTCTCTGCTCTGTGTGTTGTGTAGGAAGCAGGCTTGGAGCTGGTCCACCTTGCGCTCAAGGCCAAATGCTCATCAAATGACTTGGATTCATTGGTTGCCCAGTTGATTGATGACATCATCGCAGACTGCAGGTATTTCTGCCAAATTCAACTGTGAGCCTTTTCATGCGCTTATTACAAGAACATTTATTTATGTTGGAAGGGGCCTTGTGCTGAAAAATCCTGGTCATTTGCTAATGTTTACTTCAAAGGTTGTTGAGCCAAGGCACGGAGTTGAAAAGGTGACATTTAAAGCAGATCATAAATTTCCACTCTTTATGCAAGGGCTGCAACCCAGCATACCTGAATAAGCCTCATTGTAGCGCAGCTTGAGCCATTGCAATAGATATGCTTCCAGCTGGAATCTAGGGCTAGAAAAAAAGAGCCGCCTAGAATTTACATTTGCAGCTAGTGTTGCGGAAGGAATGAACTTTTATGAAGCAGTGACTTCTCCTCTGGATGTATTGTGTGTGTGAGAGAGATTCTTGACTCACAGGAACATGGGAACAGCCAGACTGGATCTGACAAGTGTCCCTCTAGCCCAGTATCCTTCCTTCGACAGGCGTCAACACTAGGTGCTTCAGAGGAAGGTGTAAGGACCCCATCACTAGGCAGATATGGGAGAATCATAGAATCAAAGAATATCAGGGTTGGAAGGGACCTCAGGAGGTCATCTAGTCCAACCCCCTGCTCAAAGCAGGACCTAATCCCCAACTAAATCATCCCAGCCGGGGTTTTGTCAAGCCTGACCTTAAAAACCTCTAAAGAAGGAGATTCCACCGCCTCCCTAGGTAACCCATTCCAGTGCTTCACCACCCTTCTAGTGAAAAAGTTTTTCCTAATATCCAACCTAAACCTCCCTCGCTGGGTGAATCTGCCACCATGAAGGTCTTGTCTTGATCTCTAATAATAGGAGATGGGTTTAAAGCCCTGAAAAAGGTTTATCTGCCTTTCAATACTCTTTTTTTTAAGCATTATGTATTATAATCTTGGATATTCTTATTATCCATATGAACATCCAGTCTCTCTTTGACTCTTCCTAAATTCTCAACAACATCCTGTAGCAAGGAGTTCCACAATTAAATTTAGAGCTGGAATGAAAAAGTAATCTGTATTTTTCACAAAATTCTGCCAGAGGAGGATACACTTAGTTTCCAGCCCCTTAACTCCGTCCTGTTTCAGGTGACACCAAATCTTACAAGCTGTTATGCTATCAATAAAAATAGGTCAAGATTTTCTCAAATAAGGGCCCAGAGTTTGGCTCCTTACTCTGTATTTAGGTGCCTAAATAAGTGCTAAGCACCCAACAGCCCCCATTGACTCTGGTGGGGGATGCTGGTGCTTCATATATTTGAAAATGAGGCCACTTCATGTGGATTGAGGAGTCTAAGTGTAGGTTCCTACTTTTGAAAATCTTGGTCTTTCTATACTTTTTCAAGGACAAAGTCGAAATATTGCCAGAGGAAGTTGCGTTAATGGAATCACCTTGTCCCAGAGGTGCTGGCTCTTCCCTTGTCAGTGGTCACAAAAAAGAGGTTTTTGTTTAAGTGAGTAAAGAAAATGAATAGATTTTTCCAGTCCCTTATTGTCCTTCTGCATAGCTCACACAGCCCAGGTTGAATATTAACAGCACGTCACTGCATGGTCAGTGTCTGGTTCCCTGGCACTTGCAGGCTGTTTCATTACTGATGCTACAGCCAAGCAAAAAACTGGCATTCTATCCCCAGATCTTCCACTGACTTGCTGTGGGACCTTGGGCAAGACACTCTGTGCATCTCTTTCACCCTTCCTCTGTCTTGTCTCTTCAGAGCGTAAGCTCTTTGGATCAGGAACTGTCTCTGTGTTTGTACAGCACCAAGCACAATCGGGCCGGGACCTCAGTTAGGTTTGGAGATGCTACTGAAATACAAATAATAATGGAAAGAGATCAATTCACATTCCGTTTTTAAACAGAGCCTGAAACTGGGGCCTAACCAGCTCTTAATCTCCCCATCAAAGGGAGGGAATCCAACGTTATGCACGGATTTGAAAAACCCTAACCTTTCCCATTGAAGCATCAGATTTATATCATAATCAGGAAAGGCAAAGAGTCCAATATGTTTTCCCTTAACGATGTGTCCTAGGTCCTGTGACCTGGACCTATTCCAGGTAGGCACCAGTAGCAGAAAGGTCTGTTGGAAGAGCATTGAATGTCTGGCACAAACTTTTGTTGAATTTTATTTTCCAATATGATTTGACTCTCTGTCTAGGTTTTTCCGTGGCCCACATCGTCGTGATATCTTGGGGCCGTGGGGTCTGAAACTGGAGTTCCCAGGCTTTATCACCATATCTCAATTCACCTCCCCTCATATTGTCCCAACTCCAGCAATTGCTCACAGGGAAATCTTTAATATGGTTTTAGTTGTTGAGTAGGGTGTGATGATAAGCCTTCGCCAAAGGGAATTGTTAACAGCTTGTGGCCTATTCTGAAGAAGGTGGCAGCTATTAAACAACCACTGCTGCTTTTCATAAAGCTTTCCCAGTTTAAAATACCCAGGGGTACAGAAATAGTCACTCTTCATATTGAAAAGTGTTGGAGAAAGGCGCCAATTGACAGCTCTGGAAAGTGATGCCTCCCAGTGACTGAACAGCTACAGCCCTGCTCCCCTCACGTATCTCAGTCCTCAACTCAGAGGCACCATTTCTAGGGAGAAAAGGGGAGTTTGGCCTCTGTGTCTATCCCCAGCCTTCGTTGAGACAAACGTGTTCAGTTGCAGATGCGAGTTCACTGGGAAAAGGACCAAGACCCATTAACTCATTCTACACAGGGCTCACCCCCGCGATGCCACTGACTCACTCTACCAACCTATGTTGGATTTGAACCAGTAACCTAATGGCAAAAGACAGCATGGAGCCTATTAATGGGCCTTTGAGCCACCTGGTCCTCACTGCTCTTTGCTAAGACGCACGTAGGTCACTAGCAAAGGTGTTTGGAAGCCTATGGCATTCACTCACATCCTGTGGGGTTTGTTCACTGGCCAGTAGCTTGTTCTTTCAGGGGCAGGCGATGGAATGGAATAACATGCTCCGCGTGTGGCATGCAGATGAGCCAAGTCTGCTGCTCGGGAAATGCTCCATAAACCAACGAGGATGGCAGCTTTAAGGATGCTCTTTTCAAAACCTATTTATTTGATTTTAAGCCTCACCAGGGAGATGTTCGCCCCCCCGCCCAGCTCCTTGGAAAAGGTCAGAGCTATTGTAAGGGCTGTAAATATTCCATTGCTCCTGTGTGTGCCATACGTGACCCGAGGATAATCCCAGGATTTAGGTTTTCCAGAGATGCTGCTCCCTCCAAAACAAATTCAATTAAACGAGGAAAAAATGTCGCTGAGGGAGCTGCCAAGCCAGTGGTTCGTTCTGGCTGTTTCCTCCTCTGTGCTAAGCTCCTGTGGTAAATTGCTTCTGCATAGCTGAGAGAAATTGGCCTAAATAAATCAGCGAGGAGCACTAGCACATGTTCTGAAAAGAGAGCAGAATTTGCTAAACTAATTAGGATAATATCCAAATTGATGGGCTTGCCGATACCAACCACGTGTGCCTTCTGGGGAGTCTTGTGCATTGCAGCAATGTCTGCCAGGAGGCCTAACCTAAGAGGGACTGGTTAGGCTCTAAAATTGGACCACTGAGTTGCTTGTTTCATTAGAAATCTGGCTGAGCCAGTCATTGGAGAGTTGAACACTCTTTGGGATCCTTTTCAATTTAAGGCCAGAAGGACCCGATACGATCATCTAGTTTGACCTTCTGCGCAGCACAGGCTGGAGAATCTTGCCCAATAATTTTGGCTTCAAGCCCATAGCTTCTGTTTGAGCTAGAGCATATCTTTTAAAGAGACATCTAGTTTTGCTTTAAAGACTCCAAGTGGTGAAGAATCCATCGCTTCCCTAGGTAAGCTGTTGTGAACAGTGAAGGTAATCAATCATCACAATGAGCACCTTATTTCTAGTCTGAATGTGTCTAGCTTCACCTTCCAGCCATTGGATCTCATTCTGCCTTTTGCAGCTAGAATATAGAGCCATCTGCTGTCAGAAATCTCTTCTACATGTAAGTACTTGGAGACTGATCAAGTCACCTGTTGACCTTCTCTTGGATAATAGTCTATCACAGTGAGGCATGTTTTCAAGACCTCTATAGCAGTTGGTATTGACTCTAGCCGTTCTTGGGGTAACAGGAGGGGTAACAGGAAAGGTACCATTGCCTGGAATGGAGTGGTGTTCTTGCTACTTTATTTTAAACTCCAGGGGGTACCGAAGTATACTGGAGGGAGACGCTTTAGAAATGTAGATATTTATCCTTGTAAATGCAAGTTGTTATTTATACTGTGGTAGTGCCTAGGAATCCCGATCATGGATCAGGGCCCCTTGTTCTAGGTGCTGCACAAACACAGAACAAGAAAAGGTTTCTTGTCCCAAGAAGCTGACAGTCCCAGTATAAATACATTATAGATTCCAAGGCCAGAAGGAACTAATGTGATCATACTGTCTGGCATCCAGTACAACAGAGTCTAGGACTTCCCTGAATTGATAACAGAATCTCCGTATAATAAAAAAGTAAAGACCTGTATCTATGCCATGCCAAGAGTCCTCAACCATTCTGCTAACAGAGGTATCTCAACCAACCACCACACTGACATTACACCGAATCTGCATGCACCAGTTTCAGCGGTTCTAAGGAGTCAGTGCGATGAAGGGGACTGCTCAGAGTGGGGATTACTTAGTCCAGCTGCCACAGTCCTTCAAAGGTTGATTCAGTACCTGTACAACCCAACGCAAAGTTGCCAGCACAACCCACCATTCACAAATCAATACCAACAGCACACACAATAACAACACACACTCACAACCTCTTACTGCAACGCTTACGCCTCAACGGCTCGTCCAGAACCTTCCCCTGCCACCTCCCTAACTGCCAGCCTGTGCCCCTTTAAAAATAATGCCCTATTCCTCCAGAACCTTCCCCTGGTACCTCCCTAACTGCCGGCCTGTGCCCCCATACAGACAGCGCCCCTCTCCTCCCGAACCTCCCCCCCACCACCCTAACTGCCAGCCTGTGCCCCATACAAACAGCACCCCGCTCCTCCCGACCTTCCCCCGCCACCTCCCTAACTGCCAGCCTATGCCCCCATACAGGCAGCACCCCACTCTTCCAGAACCATCCCCCACCTCCCTAACTGCCAGCCTCTGCCACCATGCAGACAGCGCCCCGCTCTTCCAGAACCTTCCCCCCAGACCCCTAACTTCCAGCCTGTTCCCCCAAACAGACAGCGCCCAACTCTTTCAGAACCTTCTGCCAGTACCTCCCTAACTGCCAGCCTGTGCCCCCATACAAACAGTGCCCCACTCTTCCAGAACCTCTCCCCACCTCCCTAACTGCCAGCCTGTGCCCCCATACAGACAGCGACCCACTCTTCCAGATCCTCTCCCCACCTCCCTAACTGCCAGCCTGTGCCCCCATACAGACAGCGCCCTGCTCTTCCAGAAGCTCCCCCCAGCTCCCTAACTGCCAGCCTGTGCCCCAATGCAGACAGCGTCCCACTCTTCCAGAACCTTCTGCCAGTACCTCCCTAACTGCCAGCCTGTGCCCCCATACAGAGCCCCGCTCTTCCAGAACCTCCCCCCCCACCTCCCTAACTGCCAGCCTGTGCCCCCAAACAGACAGAGCCCCGCTCTTCCAGAACCTTCCGCCAGTGCCTCCCTAACTGCCAGCCTGTGCCCCCATACAGACAGCACCCCACTCTTCCAGAACCTCCCCCCAGCTCCCTAACTGCCAGTCTGTGCCCCCATACAGACAGCGCTCCACTCTTCCAGAACCTTCTGCCAGTACCTCCCTAACTGCCAGCCTGTGCCCCCATACAGACAGAGCCCCGCTCCTCCCGAACCTTCCCCCGTCACCTCCCTAACTGCCAGCCTGTACCCCCATACAGTCAGCACCCCGCTCCTCCCGAACCTTCCCCCGCCACCTCCATAACTGCCAGCCTGTGCCCCCATACAGACAGCGCCCTGCTCTTCCAGAAGCTCCCCCCAGCTCCCTAACTGCCAGCCTGTGCCCCAATGCAGACAGCGTCCCACTCTTCCAGAACCTTCTGCCAGTACCTCCCTAACTGCCAGCCTGTGCCCCCATACAGAGCCCCGCTCTTCCAGAACCTCCCCCCACCTCCCTAACTGCCAGCCTGTGCCCCCAAACAGACAGAGCCCCGCTCTTCCAGAACCTTCCGCCAGTGCCTCCCTAACTGCCAGCCTGTGCCCCCATACAGACAGCACCCCACTCTTCCAGATCCTCTCCCCACCTCCCTAACTGCCAGCCTGTGCCCCCATACAGACAGCGCTCCACTCTTCCAGAACCTTCCGCCAGTACCTCCCTAACTGCCAGCCTGTGCCCCCATACAAACAGCGCCCCACTCTTCCAGAACCTCTCCCCACCTCCCTAACTGCCAGCCTGTGCCCCCATACAGACAGCGCTCCACTCTTCCAGAACCTTCCGCCAGTGCCTCCCTAACTGCCAGCCTGTGCCCCCATACAGACAGCACCCCACTCTTCCAGAACCTCCCCCCAGCTCCCTAACTGCCAGTCTGTGCCCCCATACAGACAGCGCTCCACTCTTCCAGAACCTTCTGCCAGTACCTCCCTAACTGCCAGCCTGTGCCCCCATACAGACAGCGCCCCGCTCCTCCCGAACCTTCCCCCGTCACCTCCCTAACTGCCAGCCTGTACCCCCATACAGGCAGCACCCCGCTCCTCCCGAACCTTCCCCCGCCACCTCCATAACTGCCAGCCTGTGCCCCCATACAGACAGCGCCCCGCTCCTCCCGAACCTTCCCCCGTCACCTCCCTAACTGCCAGCCTGTACCCCCATACAGGCAGCACCCCGCTCCTCCCGAACCTTCCCCCGCCACCTCCATAACTGCCAGCCTGTGCCCCCATACAGACAGCGCCCTGCTCTTCCAGAAGCTCCCCCCAGCTCCCTAACTGCCAGCCTGTGCCCCAATGCAGACAGCGTCCCACTCTTCCAGAACCTTCTGCCAGTACCTCCCTAACTGCCAGCCTGTGCCCCCATACAGAGCCCCGCTCTTCCAGAACCTCCCCCCACCTCCCTAACTGCCAGCCTGTGCCCCCAAACAGACAGCGCCCTGCTCTTCCAGAAGCTCCCCCCAGCTCCCTAACTGCCAGCCTGTGCCCCAATGCAGACAGCGTCCCACTCTTCCAGAACCTTCTGCCAGTACCTCCCTAACTGCCAGCCTGTGCCCCCATACAGAGCCCCGCTCTTCCAGAACCTCCCCCCACCTCCCTAACTGCCAGCCTGTGCCCCCATACAGACAGCACCCCACTCTTCCAGATCCTCTCCCCACCTCCCTAACTGGCAGCCTGTGCCCCCATACAGACAGCGCTCCACTCTTCCAGAACCTTCCGCCAGTACCTCCCTAACTGCCAGCCTGTGCCCCCATACAAACAGCGCCCCACTCTTCCAGAACCTCTCCCCACCTCCCTAACTGCCAGCCTGTGCCCCCATACAGACAGCGCCCTGCTCTTCCAGAAGCTCCCCCCAGCTCCCTAACTGCCAGCCTGTGCCCCAATGCAGACAGCGTCCCACTCTTCCAGAACCTTCTGCCAGTACCTCCCTAACTGCCAGCCTGTGCCCCCATACAGAGCCCCGCTCTTCCAGAACCTCCCCCCCCACCTCCCTAACTGCCAGCCTGTGCCCCCATACAGACAGTGCCCCGCTCCTCCGGAACCTTCCCCCGTCACCTCCCTAACTGCCAGTCTGTGCCCCCATACAGGCAGCACCCCTCTCCTCCCGAACCTTCCCCCGCCACCTCCATAACTGCCAGTCTGTGCCCCCATACAGACAGCGCCCCGCTCCTCCCGAACCTTCCCCCGTCACCTCCCTAACTGCCAGCCTGTGCCCCCATACAGACAGCGCCCTGCTCTTCCAGAAGCTCCCCCCAGCTCCCTAACTGCCAGCCTGTGCTCCAATGCAGACAGCGCCCCACTCCTCCCGAACCTTCCCCCGCCACCTCCCTAACTGCCAGCCTGTGCCCCCACACAGACAGCGCCCCGCTCCTCCCGAACCTTCCCCTGCCACCTCCCTAACTGCCAGCCTGTGCCCCCATACAGACAGCGCCCCGCTCCTCCCGAACCTTCCCCCGTCACCACCCTAACTGCCAGCCTGTGCCCCCATACAGGCAGCGCCCCGCTCCTCCCGAACCTTCCCCCGCCACCTCCCTAACTGCCAGCCTGTGCCCCCATACAGACAGCGCCCCGCTCCTCCCGAACCTTCCCCCGTCACCACCCTAACTGCCAGCCTGTGCCCCCATACAGACAGTGCCCCGCTCCTCCCGAACCTTCCCCCGCCTCCCTAACTGCCAGCCTGCGCCCGCATACAGACAGCGCCCCGCTCCTCCCGAACCTTCCCCCGCCACCTCCCTAACTGCCAGCCTGTCCCCCCACACCGACAGCGCCCTGCTCTTCCAGAACATTCCCCCCACCCCCCAACTGCCAGCCTGTGCCCCTACACAGACAGCACCCCGCTCCTCCCGAACCTTCCCCCGCCACCTCCCTAACTGCCAGCCTGTGCCCCCAAACAGATAGCGCCCCACTCTTCCAGGACCCCCCCACCTCCCTAACTGCCAGCCTGTGCCCCCATACAAACAGCACCCCGCTCCTCCCGAACCTTCCCCCGCCACCTCCCTAACTGCCAGCCTGTGCCTCCATACAGACAGCGCCCCACTCTTCCAGAACCTCCCTGCACCTCTCTAACTGCCAGCCTGTGCCCCCATACAGACAGCGCCCCGCTCCTCCCGAACCTTCCCCCGCCACCTCCCTAACTGCAAGCCTGTGCCCCCGTACAGACAGCGCCCCGCTCCTCCCGAACCCCCCCCACCTCCCTAACTGCCAGCCTGTGCCCCCATACAGACAGCGCCCCGCTCCTCCCGAACCTTCCCCCGTCACCACCCTAACTGCCAGCCTGCGCCCCCATACAGACAGCGCCCCGCTCCTCCCGAACCTTCCCCCGCCACTTCCCTAACTGCCAGCCTGTGCCTCCATACAGACAGCGCCCCACTCTTCCAGAACCTCCCTGCACCTCTCTAACTGCCAGCCTGTGCCCCCATACAGACAGCGCCCCGCTCCTCCCGAACCTTCCCCCGCCACCTCCATAACTGCCAGTCTGTGCCCCCATACAGACAGTGCCCCGCTCCTCCCGAACCTTCCCCCGCCACCTCCCTAACTGCCAGCCTGTGCCCCCAAACAGATAGCGCCCCACTCTTCCAGGACCCCCCCACCTCCCTAACTGCCAGCCTGTGCCCCCATACAGACAGCGCCCCGCTCCTCCCGAACCTTCCCCCGCCACCTCCCTAACTGCAAGCCTGTGCCCCCATACAGGCAGCGCCCCGCTCCTCCCAAACCTTCCCCCGCCACCTCCCTAACTGCCAGCCTGTGCCCCCATACAGGCAGCCCCCCGCTCCTCCCGAACCTTCCCCCGCCACCTCCCTAACTGCCAGCCTGTGCTCCAATGCAGACAGCGCCCCACTCTTCCAGAACCTTCTGCCAGTATCTCCCTAACTGCCAGCCTGTGCCCCCATACAGACAGCGCCCCGCTCTTCCAGAACCTTCCCCCCAGATCCCTAACTTCCAGCCTGTGCCCTCATACAGACAGTGCCCCACTCTTTTAGAACCTTCAGCCAGTGCCTCCCTAACTGCCAGCCTGTGCCCCCATACAAACAGCGCCCCGCTCCTCTCGAACCTTACCCCCACCCCTCTAACTGGCAGCCTGTGCCCCCATACAGACAGCGCCCCGCTCCTGCAAAACCTCCCCCCCCACCTCCCTAACTGCCAGCCTGTGCTCCAATGCAGACAGCGCCCCACTGTTCGAGAGCCTTCCGCTAGTACCTCCCAAACTGCCAGCCTGTGCCCCCAAACATATAACGCCCCACTCTTCCAGGACCCCCCCACATCCCTAACTGCCAGCCTGTGCCCCCATACAAAGAGCACCCCACTCCTCCCGAACCTTCCCCCGCCACCTCCCTAACTGCCAGCCTGTGCCTCCATACAGGCAGCGCCCCGCTCCTCCCAAACCTTCCCCCGTCACCTTCCTAACTGCCAGCCTGTGCCCCCATACAGACAGCGCCCCGCTCCTCCCGAACCTTCCCCTGTCACCTCCCTAACTGCCAGCCTGTGCCCCCATACAGGCAGCGCCCCGCTCCTCCCGAACCTTCCCCCGTCACCTCCCTAGCTGCCAGCCTGCGCCCCCATACAGACAGCGCCCCGCTCCTCCAGACCTTCCCCCGCCACCTCCCTAAATGCCAGCCTGTGCCCCCATACAGACAGCGCCCCGCTCCTCCCGAACCTTCCCCCCGTCACCTCCCTAACTGCCAGCCTTTGCCTCCATACAGACAGCGCCCCGCTCTTCCCGAACCTTCCCCCGTCACCTTCCTAACTGCCAGCCTGTGCCCCCATACAGGCAGGGCCCCCCTCCTCCCGAACCTTCCCCCGCCACCTCCCTAACTGCCAGCCTGTCCCCCCACACAGACAGCGCCCCGCTCCTCCCGAACCTTCCCCCGCCACCTCCCTAACTGCCAGCCTGTGCCCCCATACAGACAGCGCCCCGCTCCTCCCGAACCTTCCCCCGCCACCTCCCTAACTGCCAGCCTGTGCCCCCATACAGACAGCGCCCCGCTCCTCCCGAACCTTCCCCCGCCACCTCCCTAACTGCCAGCCTGTGCCCCCATACAGACAGCGCCCCGCTCCTCCCGAACCTTCCCCCGCCACCTCCCTAACTGCCAGCCTGTGCCCCCATACAGACAGCGCCCCGCTCCTCCCGAACCTTCCCCCGCCACCTCCCTAACTCGCAGCCTGTGCCCCCATACAGACAGCGCCCCGCACCTCCTGAACCTTCCCCCGCCATCCCCCTGCCAGCCTGTGCCCCCATACAGACTGGTGGCCACTGGGGGTTGGAGGGCAGAGTACCCGGGCTGCGGTGAATGGGGAAGGTGGTTCTCCCGAAGGGGTCGAGCCTGCCTCTCTTACCCAGCTACAGCATCCACAGGGTGGGGCTCACAAGCCGCTTCTCCCTGGGCCAGCGGTCGGCTGCCTTTTTTCACCTGGCTCATTTGTGCGGGTGCCTGCGGGTTCTTGTCATGATGCTGTCGAGCTGGTCAGTGCAGGGACAGGCTCGGCATCCCGGGCTAGCTGAGCTTGGTGTGAGGAAGGGGATGGAGCTACTTCTGGGCCCGAGAGTGCTCCTCGTCCACCTCCCCTTCCCCCCCCTTCCTCACTCCTGTACCGAGCTGACCAGCTAAGGGCCACCTGGAATCTCCCGCAGGGACAGGTGGTCGGGGAAACACCTTCGGGGTTTCTCCACCATGGATGCAGCGTGGGGTTGCTGGGCCTGTCCTGCGGGGCTTCGGTCTCGTGGGGTCAGACTCAGTCAATGGCACGTAGGCTCCCGGCAGCCTGCGTGTTGGCTCTTGAGGGTAACCCACTGCGCGTGCGCGTGTGTTGGAGTGTAGGGCCCACGTGCTGACATTCCGGTCCCTGCGGTGTAATCCTCACTACTGCGCCCGCCAGGGCCTTAGAGGGGTGACTCATGGCCATGGTGGAGCCGTCGGTCCACCCGCCGGAGTATCATGACCAGCAGTTATAAAGTGACGGGCCTCAACTGTGCTGCCAGCGGAGGGCGCCCCCAGATTTCGCTGGAGCCAGTTAGGGGAACTCCCTCCTTCGCTCTACTCTCGGGCCTGGTCCGCCCTGGGCAACGGACCTGAGCGAAAACTGCTGCTCCCCACCGCCAGGGAGGTGGGGTCCGACAGCTCTTTTCCTCGGGGGGGGTTGACCTGGTGGCCGGTTTGGGATGAGAAACTTTCCAGACCTTTTCCCTGGGGTTGACCTGGTGGCTGGTCGGAGCTGGGGTTGACTTGGTGGCTGGGTGGGGACTTAGAAAATTTCTGCCCCATTCCCTGGGTTGACCTGGTGGCCGGTTGGAACTGGGATTGACCAGGTGGCTAATTGGAGATAAAACAGGGCCAGCCACCCACTGGGCCAGAAAAAAAAGGGGCTTATGAGCTACAGCTGGGCAAAAGAGGGAGATATGGGACTTTCCCCATTCACTGCAGCCCCAGTGCTCTGCCCCCCCACCTCCAGTGGCCACCAGTCCCATCATATACCCTGTACCCAGTGGCCACTGGGACTCGTAGTCTCCTGCATGTTAAAGAGACAGAGTCTCCCTGTAGCAGCCTGGCCAACCCCGATGGTTCAAACACCCTGAGACAGACCCCAAACCAGGAGATTGTACCAAAATCATGAGATTTGTTTTTTAAAAAGACGATATTGTAGTTTTGTTCAGTCTTTTGATGTTTGAACTTTTCACTCCCTGCCCTCTCCCCTGCACATGTGTGTGAATCAATTACTGTTACTAGCACTCCCAAATGTATGTATTAGGGTGTTTCTGGCCTCTGCTTGCAGGTGTTCTGCCCATTCCCCTGCCCTCAACCTGCCCCCTGGCGTCCTGCAGCTCATAGTTCTTCATCGCCCCCTCCCAGATCTGGGGGGCTGCAGTGGGTCCCCTCCCTTTTCCAGGCCTGCCGGGGCAGGTCCCCATCCCTCCTGCCCCCCAGCCAGGTGCTGCAGTGGGAGGAGGAGAAGCAAGGGGTGTCCTATTGCTCACAGGGAGGAGGGGAAAGGAGGGTCTTTCAGCTGCTGGGGTCTCTGCTCCCCCGCCTCCAAGAGGAGCAGGGAGAGCTCCGCCTGCTTCTGCAGCATTTCGGATTAGCTTCTCTTCCCTAGGAGGCGGGGCCATGGGAAAGGCAGCCAATCAGAGGGGGAGCTGGTAGGTAAGATTTCCCCCAATGAGAAGTAAGTCCTGGGGGAAAAAAGAGTTCAGACTTGTTGGCAGTTTTTGACAGAGACATTATTAAGGGCACAAGAACAAACTATCCCACTGTGATAGGGGAGGAGAGGTAGATACGCTGGAGGGTAGGGATAGGATACAGAGGGACCTAGACAAATTAAAGGATTGGGCCAAAAGAAATCTGATGAGGTTCAACAAGGACAAGTGCAGAGTCCTGCACTAAGGACGGAAGAATCCCATGCACCGCTACAGACTAGGGACCGAATGGCTAGGCAGCCGCTCTGCAGAAAAGGACCTAGGGGTTACAGTGGACGAGAAGCTGGATATGAGTCAACAGTGTGCCCTTGTTGCCAAGAAGGCCAATGGCATTTTGGGCTGTATAAGTAGGGGCATTGCCAGCAGATCGAGGGACGTGATCGTTCCCCTCTATTTGACATTGGTGAGGCCTCATCTGGAGTACTGTGTCCAATTTTGGGCCCCACACTACAAGAAGGATGTGAAAAAATTGGAAAGCGTCCAGTGGAGGGCAACAAAAATGATTAGGGGACTGGAACACATGACTTATGAGGAGAGGCTGAAGGAACTGGGATTTTTTAGTCTTCAGAAGAGAAGAGTGAGGGGGGATTTGATAGCTGCTTGCAACTACCTGAAAGGGGGTTCCAAAGAGGATGGCTCTAGACTGTTCTCAGTGGTAGCAGGTGACAGAACAAGGAGCAAAGGTCTCAAGTTGCAGTGGGGGAGGTTTAGGTTGGATATTAGGAAAATCTTTTTCAGTAGGAGGGTGGTGAAGCACTGGAATGGGTTACCTAGGGAGGTAGTGGAATCTCTTTCCTTTAAGGTTTTTAAGGTCAGGCTTGACAAAGCCCTGGCTGAGAAGATTCAGTTGGGGATTGGTCCTGTTTTGAGCAGGGGGTTGGACTAGATGACCTCCTGAGTTCCCTTCCAACCCTGATATTCTATATTCTATGAGAGGAGTATGGTAAGAGACCACCCCGGTTAACCAGGAGATCTTCAGTGACCTGAAACTCAAAAAAGAGTCCTATAAAAATTGGAAACAAATTATGAAGGATGAAGATATAAAAAACAGCAGAAGCCTGTAGAGACAAAATTAGTAAGGTGAAGGCAAAACAAGTTTAAACAAACTAGGGATATAAACGGTAAAAAGAAAACATTTTACAAATACATGAGACGGAAGAGGAAGACCACAGACAGGGCAAGCCTATAATTCAATGAGGAGGGAAAGACAATGACAGAAAACACAGCCATGGCTGAAGAGTTAATGCCTTTTTTGCTTCAGGTTTGAGAGGGGTAGCCATGTTAGTCTGTATCAGCAAAAACAAGGGGGAGTCCTTGTGGCACCTTAGAGACTAACACATTTATTTGGGCATAAGCTTTCGTGGGCTAGAACCCACTTCATCAGATGCATGGAGTGGAATACACAGTAGGCAGGTATAAATACACAGCAGATGAAAAGATGGGAGTTGTGTTACTGAGTGGGGAGTCAGTGCTAACGAGGCCAATTCAGTTAGGGTGGATGTGTGGCCCATTCCCAACAGTTGACAAGAAGGGGTGAGTATCAACAGAGGGAAAATTATTTTTTGTAGTGACCCAGCCACTTCCAGTCTTTATTCAGGCCTAATTTGATGGTGTCAAATGGGAGTGGCTGCACACTATTACTGAAAAATTGCTGACGTTCTCAGTTTTACCATATAATTATAAGATAAAATGATTGGAATATAAATATTGTACTTATCTTTCAGCATATAGTATATAGAGCACTATAAAACAAGTCGTAAGAAATTTTAGTTTGTTCTGACTTTGCTAGTGCCTTTTTATGTAGCCTGTTGTAAAATTAGGAAAATATCTAGATGAGCTGATGTACCCCCTGGAAGAGCTCTGCATACCCCCAGGGGTATGCTTACCCCTGATTGAGAACCACTGATCTGTGTTATTGCCATTCTTTCATGTCTCAGAGCTATTATATTCCATTATAGAGAGAGTGGTGGGAGAAGCTAGCAGGACTCCTGGGTTCTGTTCGTGGCTCGGCCACTTTCTGTATGAGACTGAGCAACGAATTGCACCGGCCTGGGACATAGTTTTCCCATCTGTAAAATGGTGATTATAATTCCTATCTGACAAGAACATTGGCTGGGAGGGATGTTTGTCGAATGCCTTTATTATCTGTACTATGGTAGCAGTGAGATCGAGCCCCCATTGCAATAGGTACTATACAACCATAGTGAGAGACAGTCCCTGCCCCAAAGAGCTTACACTTTAATCAGACAAAAGGTGGGAGAGGAAATGACTTGTCCAAGTTCACCCAGCAAGTCAATGGTCAAGTCCCTTCCCCGCTCTGTGCCTCAGTTTCCTGAATGTTAGCCTAGTTCCCCAGCCACTGCACTACACTGTCTTTCAGGCTATCTGTTATCTACTTGCAGAAAGCCATTTAGTTTAGTTCCACAGTCTCTCCTAAAGTGATTGCTAATGGTTCTACCATCAGCATCCACCATGGTTAGTGAGAGGTATTGAGCATCCCTGTGAGGAGCCCAGTGCTTCTGGATTAGCTGTATGTCTATCCCTTGGGAGGTTACTTTACCTCTGTATTTGGCTCTGCTGTAACCTCTGCTGTTTTCCACAATTCAAGAAGGATGTTGATAAATTGGAGAGGGTTCAGAGAAGAGCCACGAAAATGATTAAAGAATTAGAACACCTGCCTTATAGCGATAGACTCAAGGAGCTATAGAGAAGTTTAAGAGGGTGACTTGATCACAGCCTATAAGTATCTACATAGGGACCAGAAATTTGATAATAGGCACTTCAGTCTGGCAGAGAAAGGTATAACATGATCCAATGGCTGGAAGTTGAAGGGAGACAAATTGAGATGGGAAAGAAGTTGTACATTTTTAACAGTGAGGGAAATTAGCCATTGGAACAATTTCTCAAGGATAGTTCATACAGCAACCACCCAGGACTAGGTACAGGGTGAAGGCTCTCTTAACAAAATGTATGGCAGACTTCAACTGCTTTCTCTCAAGTGGTTACTCCTGCCCCACTTGTCTATCTTGGGCAGATGATTGAATCCTATGCAGTTTGCAGTGTTGAAGTTTTTTCAGATGAGATCTTAAACACTATGGCTGCGGAATCATGGAGTCCACACGGCCCTGTCTGAGATTACTGGGGCAGTTCACACCTCTCAGAGATGTTTCAGACTGTGTGGACTCAGGCAGGAAGCCCTGCATTGGCTGAACCTTGGCTCACCTCTGTGAGGTTATCTCTGCAACCATCTGGGCAAGAACTGGAATTATATTTTTACAATGAAAGCGGAAATTCTGGCGCAAGCAATGAATTTATTGGGGCCATGACTTTAGTTAGGGATACAGTTCTGATGGCCCTGTTGTCACGGTTCCAGGCTTAACTACCCCTCTGCCATCTTCATGGTCTCTTTCATGGCACGCCCTTAGATCTCAAGCCTCAAGCTGTCATCTTTTTTGGGGTGGGAATTTGTTCCTTTCCCTCCAGACTAGGGATTTAGGCTGCAATTTCTCCTTCCATTCACTGTGATCACCTTAGTAAGTCTGAGTTTAGCTCAGCAATTGCCGTCCTGTGATCTCCTAGCAGCAATGGGCAGGATTTACCGGAGACCAGCCAGCCTTCGTAAAGCAAAGTATTTATTCAGAACCAAAAGCATTACAGAGAAAGCCGATCTTGACAACAACAAACCGCTTATATGTATGCCTAGCTCTCCAGGTGTCACCCATGGTGCACAAGAGCTGGTAGGTCTCAAAGCCCTTCAGACCCTTCTAGCAACTTTGTTCCTGTTGGTTACCATCTCGTGTGAGTTCTTAGATCCAGTGTGAGTGACCCTTCCTCTATAGCTGTCCTCCCATTTTATGTATTTCTCTGTTCCTTGTCTGCTGGGCCTCTTGAATGTTGTCAAAAACAGTCTATGCCATTCCGCCCCAGGGGGTGGTACTTCCGCAAACCTGCTTATCTGTCTAGGGCAGTGATTTTCAACCTGTGGTCCGTGGACCCCTGGGTGTCTGCAGACTATGTCTAAGATTTCCAAAGAGGTCCACACCTCCATTCAAATTTTACAGAAAAGAAAAAAGGTTGAAAACATGGGTGTAGGGATTTGCAGTAATTATCTCTTAGTGACATTTACTTTCTGATGGTTCATTCATGCTTAGTGACTTCTCTGCAGTCACTGCATTGCTTCTGATGTTTCAAGAAAGAAGGTAACCCCTTCATGCCCAGCAAAGTGAGAGGGGAAAGTGAGTCACACATATCCTTTTGTAAAAATAAATCAGACATTTTCCCAGTCTCCACATCCAGGACAGTTTGTCAGTGGGAATAGAGCCCATGACTTTCAATGCCAGAATCATAGACCTCTACCATTTGAACTGGAAAAACGAACTTGTAATTTGTAGTGGAAGGAGGCATTTAGCCTATATGTGGCACAGCCACTAGAGGCAAACATTATCAGCCCCCACAATTTGCACATATTATGGGAATTATTTTTAAATAACATCTTGCTGCAAGATTTACTAAGCCTGAGAAGACTGTGAGAGAGATAATAGACTATCAGTCAGTCTGTCTGTCTGCCTTCTCATTTTATAGATGGGGAAGAAAAGCAAGGTTAAGGGATTTGCTCAGCGTCACTCTGGAAGGGCTGGGAATTGAACCCGGATCTCATTCTGTTTCAGTTGGACTTTTGTTCTTTAATATATCTATAAGGGTAGCTCATAAATCATTGAGTTTTAACATGAAAACTCTTAAACAGCTTAGCACGATGAAGATGCTGTTGAGCTTCTGGAATATTTATCTTGCAGCTTGAGCCAACTTGTGTGTGTGTGTGTGTGTGTGTGTAGTGATGCACGAAGCTCAGTTACAACTCCTTTTTGGAACTCATTGCAATAGTGTCTCAGGGCTGTAAGTGTGGTTTGAACCTTCCTTGCTCCTGGCGCTTGTTCAGTCACCAAATATCTCTTTGGTGGCTTGTTATTTTTGCATAAACTTGCTCATAAAAAGAAAGTCCCCAGTAAAAGCCGTTGCTTTGCAATGCACAGCTAACATTGGCCTGTTTCTCTGTGCTCCTTTCTCCCACCCCCCATCTGCAGCCAGCCGCTAGTTGATGTCAGCGACAAGACAGCCAGCACCCATCTGGATCAGTACATGTACAAATTCCGCAGCACCAACCTGAACCAGATTGTCCAGGCAGCTCTGAACCTGAAGCATGAGGATTCTGACCTCCAGACAGTGCTGGACCAGGCTGAGGACTGGCTCTTGAGACTAAAAGCCATGGCAGAGGAGGTAAAAGTGGGGGTGAATTGCTTTTGCCCTGATGGCTCTTTATCTTTCCCACCCAGCCCATCTTGGTGCTATTACAGGCTTGTTTGAGGTAAGCCATCCTAACTGGGAGCAACTCCTTAGGATTTGCCTACATAGGGACCGGTGGGGGTGTCTACACTTAAAACATTACAGCTGTGCCACTACACCAGGGCAATGTTTCAGAGTAGACACTGCCCACCCCCTGAGAGGTGGTAGCTAGGTAGATGGAAGAATTCTTCCATCGACCTCGCACCTACAAAGGGACTTAGGGTTTTTTAACACCTCTGAGCAACGTAGTTATGCTGACCTAATTTTTCTAGCATAGCTCAGGCCTTAATCTAAATGAATGGTTGAAGTGGATTAGTTAAACCCCATTAAAACCCTGTGCGGATGCTCTCATTGAGAATTAACATGGCCTTAACTTGGTTTAGTTATATTCACTTTGGAAGCAAATGAAGTTAAATCGAATTAAGGCCACATTCATTCTGAATGAACATCCGCATCAGAGTTTAATGTGGTTTACGTAATCCACTTTACATCGACACCTTTAGTTAATTCGGATTAATTTTCCAGAGTGTCCCCTTAGCAAATTTACCATTAGAACTTTCCCAAACTGATGCACGCTAGGAATTGTACTCTTTGAGACTCAGCAGGTTACCGACCCACCAGGGGAACAGACGATGATCTGGAAATTAATAATCCCCACCCAAACCTTCAAGCAGTAGGCTGTTTGCTTCATTAGAAATGAGATAGTTTAGGACTTTGTGACAGCTCAACTATTGCCAGGAGCTTCCAGGTACAATAAACTCTTCTCTAGTTGAAGCGAATGTTGATATTGGCACAGATTATCAAAGCCTGTTAGGTGCCTAAGGGCGTTAAGCACTTAAATTCCTTTGAGGATCTGGGCATTATCCTGTACAGCAAAACCTGCCTAAGCGCTCATTCCGGACCAGTGAAAAGCAGCCACCTATTAGCAGCTGGTTGTTAACTAAAAGCAGATCAAAACTGCATTGGGCACCTGTGCCCATTCAAGTGGTTGCTCCAGGATGGGGTAACGCTTCACCCATCCATGCAGACTCTCCTTCGGATCTGAGGACCAAACTGGGTCTTTTCCATTCCACACCTCATCATCTCGAGTAGCAAGGGCGCTCCAGGACAGATTCTTCCTTCGGTAATCCCTGTGCAGTTCACTTCCTTCAGAGGGTTTGCAGAGCTGTCACTATACTTTAAAACGTTTACCGGTATAACTGTGACAGTAAGGGGGGTGATTTTTGCCTATGTGGTTATGCCAGCCAAGCCTGCCTGGTGTAGATACACTTATGCCGGTATAAGGTGCTTTATACCTGTATAACTTATTTCACTTCACTGAATTGGAATACGGTATGCTGATGTAACCGCCTGTCATGCTGGTGTAACTGCATCCATGCTAGCCTTGCAGTTCTGCTTTAATTATGCTGTTAAAGAATTAAAGGGACAAACTTTTAAGCGCAGAGAAGGCCTGGGGGGATCCTAGTAAGCAATTCTGTTGCTGATGCACAAGCCAGAGGAGATGTCTAGCTCACCCTCCCATACCTGAGCTGGCTCCGGAGGGCTAAGGACTTGTCTGTCCATGGAAGGTATTCTGGAATAAGGTAGGGAGTGAATTTAAAATGCTATAGCTATGCCAGAGTAAGGGCTGGTCTATACTGAAAACTTACATTGGCACTCTCTGATCTCCACAACAGTTTTCTTGGGGGTTTCATTAAAGGCACTAGCTGGCTGGGTTTCTAACCTCAGAAGAAATACACAATACAGACAATGTCGCCCCGGTCAGGTTTGCTCTTAAGCCTGCTGGCTTCCCGTAGGGTGAAGGTTGCTGCTGTGCAGAACATCAGTGCAAGGGCCTGTGCATCCCACCTAAGCTCTTGATATATGGAGTCCATAGGCCTTCGACTGACCTGCTGCACAGGGGTGAATTTTATCCATCAGCTTCGGTAGCAATTGGTTTGGCTCCTCTCTGCCACACTCTGTTCTAGAGGGAGGTTGGGGTGAGTGAGGGGCATCCAGATCTGGATCCAAATGTTCCTAAAGTTCAGGGGTGCTGGGGAATCTGGAGGTTCGGGTTCAGCCCATTATCCAAGGTAGGGCCCAGCCCCCCTGTTTGGACCCTGACTCCCTGAAATCTGGGCAGTGTTTGGATCTAGGCTGGCGGTCAGTCTTGGCTTTATACCTTAAATGGCAGGATTTAGAACATCCAGAGTCTAGCCTGTTAATTTGGGGTGCAGCCTCTGGTTTCCAAGCCATCAAAGCTTTCTAAGGCCTGATTTTCAAACCGAGGGGAATTTGCTGGCCCAACTGCCAACTCCGACATCAAAGGCAGGAGTTTGGAAGCCCCCTTAAAATGCCTGTGTTTGAAAACTGGGCCCGGCGGTTCCTAGGATGGTGTCCTGGGTTATGGGACGCTCCTTAAAACAAGGCCATGACATTTGGTAGCAAAGTACCATAGTTGGAGCTTTATTAATTCCCTCTACATTCAACCTAGGCTGCGCTTATCCCTGTAGGGTGTGAGACCCCCCCACAGCGATGGCCAAGGCAGTTTTACCACTGATTTCAGTGGGAGAGTGATTTGGGTTTAAATGCCCAGGGCTAGAACCTCAGCGGCTGGAAATAGCTCCGCTGAAGTTAGTGGCAATGTTGATTTGTACCAGATGGGGCGCTGCTGGCCCCCAGAGTCTACGCCCAGCCAGCAGCACGATGTAAAACCCGGGGCTGGATTCTCTGGCGGAGGGAGATCCATCTCTTCTTTGGTTGTTCCAAGATCCTGGTCAGGCAGTTGTGGGGGGGCGGGGGGGGGTGATGTTGCAGCCCAGTGACTGTTTCTGTGATCTTTAAAGCCACCCGCAGTGAAAGCACAGAAGAGAAGGAGCTGGCCTCCCTGCGTTGGGACTGGAGCCACAGGAAGGGTTTTGTGGTGTCCCTCCTTTAATGGGATCTAAAGTCCCTCGCTCCCCTTTGGGGACAGGCTATTTTCATCCCCCAACAGAGCTTTAGCACTGAGGTCAGCGCAGGAGGTACCTGGTGCCCTTGCCAGCTGCTGTGATTGTGGAGTCAGAGACGCTCTCTCAGGGAAGAGGGAGGCACATTTCAGAATGTGGGCCAGCAGCTGCAGTGGTTTCTGGTTTGCGACTCTGCCAGCCCCAGCTTTGAAATAGAACATTTGGTCCTGAAGTCCAGATTAGTGAAGGGAGTCGGCCGCCCTTGCTTGCCTACCTCCTGCTGGCTGGGGCCAGGCATCCCACTGGCTGCTGTGGCTCTCCCCTCTTGGCTGGAGGGGCCGTGCTGCAGAGGAGCTACCGGCCGGACGGGAGGGAGAAATGCCCTGACACTGGGGGAGCGTCTGCTGAAGCAAATAGGACGCTTGGTGCTGAGGATAATAGTCCAGGCTGTTCTGCTGCTGTTTCCTGCACTGGATTTCTCTTTGCTTCCTCATTCCCAGCCTCTGTGTCTCTGCATTCACCCTTCATCCCCACTCCGTCCCCCTCTCACTTCCCCTAAGCAGAACCCGATAACTTCAGCGTCTAAGCTACAATTTCAAATGCACCGTGTTTGGGTGGGCTTGAAATTTGCCCCCGAGCCTTGAGAGTTACACTCTCTAGCATCGTCCTGCAGGCTGGGGCTCACCGGGGAATGGGCAAGTGGCCGAAAGGGAATAGCGGGGTAGCATGATTTCTGCACTCCTGAGTTAGGACTGGCCATGGGACAAGCGCTAGTTCTGTCTTGAAATTGTCGAGCTGATGAAAGGTGCCAAAATGGCAGCCCCGCGGAACGACCTCTAGTGATGCACAGAAACTACACGGCACTGACACCATTGGTGCCAGTGTAACTCCTCCCCCATGGCATCAGCGGGGCTTGGGCTGGCAGCACCGAAGCACAGAGTGCTACCACCCAAGCCAAAGGAGACAGTCCATTAGCTGCCTGCAGCAGTAGGCTGTTATCCTCTTTCTGGAGCAGCCACTAGAGAAGGTTGTGACACACATCACGCAGGCTTGCTACGCAAAACAGGCTAGTGGGCCTTGCTCATGCTTGCAGGGTGCAGGGGGGTTCCGTGTTCATGTCCCAGTCAGTCCTTTCCTTCTCTGCTGTGTCTGTCGGCAAGGGGGCCGGGCACAATGGTGGTTCTTGGGAGAAGGCCACCGAATAACTACGAGAAACTAACAGCTTGTGATCAGTTCTGACCTTGTGCTGGGTCCTCACCTTTGACTGCCAGGCAGAAGGCTCCATATCTGAGATACCCAGCCCCTGCTTGGGAGCTACACGTAGTGCACGTGCTGAGCGTTTGCTGATGCGCTGAATCCTAGTGTAATGACCCTTCCCACCATGTGTCTTCATCGGCGTGTGAATCCAGGACCTTTGCACTGAAAGCTCACACCTCTACTGCTTGAGCTAAAGGAGTGACACCCCCGGGAGTGCTCCACCCCTGCTGTGCCCCAAGGCCTCTCCACTCCACCCCCCCAGGCCCCGCCCACCTGCTGCTCCCCGCTCTCCGCCCTCACCCAAGTGCCTCCCCCAGCTGCCAAACAGCTGATCGGGGCAGCTACCCAAACAGCTGTGGCTGGCGGGTGCTAAGCACCCACTATTTTTCCCATGGGTAGTGGGTAGGTGCCCACAGCACTTGGCAGCAGATGGTGTCCTTGTTGGCGCCACCAGCAGAGGCCAACTAAACCATGGAGACTAAACTGCCGAGATGAAGCCCGTCACAGGATGCACTTGCCTTGCCAGGCTGTCTTTGCTGTGGTCACAGCCAGCGGCCTTCAGCCTCCAGGGCCGTCCTCCTCGGCACAGGCCAGGAGGAGGAAGCTGCAAGGGGTGTGTGTGGTGTCTCTGCGACTCTGGGGCAGAGTTTTTCTGGGCGACATCCACTGGCTCCTCGGACTCCTCCTCGGGGCAGTGGGCACTATCTGGGGTCCTCTGCGTGGTGTCCCCTTCTGGATCCCTTGTTTGAACCCTGGGACCTGCACCCCTATCCCTGTGTTAAATTTTGGGTCTGTGTCCTCCTCCTTTTGTTGGTATTGCGAGCTCCACCTACTACCCCCACATGTAAACGTGCTGACACCACACCTGATGCTCTTGTGGGTGAGGGCTTTTGGAGACTAGGGGGCTTCCTCCCTCCTTCCTGCTGAGGTCAAGTAGCCTGACCCCTTTCATGGACAGGGAAATTCAAGCAGAGGAAAACACCCCCAACAAACCAGCAACTGATTCTGAGGGTCTGCAACTACAGAAGGCAGGAATGGGTCTAGCTGCGTAACAGTGGGGCAGGGTGGTCCAGTGGGTAGGGCCCTGCGTTCAGACTTGGGTTGGGTTCCTGACTTTGGCTTGCTGTGTGATCTTGGACAAGTCCCATCCCTGTTTGGTGCCTTAGTTTCCCCTCCCACCCTTTGTCCATCTGGTCTATTTTGACAGTAAGCTCTTTGGGGCGAAGACTGTCTGACTCTGTGTTTACATAATGCCTAGCATAACGGGGCCCTGTTCTCCACTGGGGCACGTAAGCATTACTGTAATACATTAATAATGATGGGTCTTTCCCGTCTCTGCTTTCTGCGACCCTGCCAGCTGTCTCGGAGCTGCCTGCTCTGTGGTGAGACCTGCTGAGATTCCACTGCTCCCCCTCCGTGTCTCACTTTTCAGCCTGGATTTTTGTTGACTCATGGTATTGATTTGGGGAGGTTGAATAGATGCGATTTGTCTGCCACCGTGTTTTCCAGCCCCAGAACAGCCTGCCAGACATAGTGATCTGGATGCTTCGAGGAGACAAGCGCGTGGCTTACGCCCGGGTGCCAGCCCATGAAGTTCTTTTCTCCAGGACCGGCGCCAACTGCTGTGGCAAGAACTGTGGGAAACTTCAGACGATATTTTTGAAAGTAGGTTGGGTTTTTCTTTTTGAAAGTATATTTGTTTTTAATAACATTTTTCTCCCCTTAAAAAATAACCAACAAAACCCAGCAGGGAAATCTGTAAACAGGGAAAAAATAAAGCCAGCAGTGCCTGTAAAAACAGCAGATGTTTAGGGTTTGGATTCCACTCCTATTTGGGATTGCAAGGTGAGGAGGAGGGGAGAATGCTCTGGTGTTTGTCTTTGCTCCCCAACTGTGCAGAGGAACCCCCCCCCCCCCGATTGTGGTGTTTGCCCCCCAGTAGTCACCTGAGAGTCAAGAGATCTGGGTCTAATCCTGGCTTGCTGGGTGTGCTTGGATAAGTTGCATCGCCCCTCTGTGACTCAGTTTCCCCATCTGTAAATGGGGAACATGGTACTTGGCCTCTGATGTCGGAACGAAATATCCTAAAAATGATTAGCTTTCTGTAGGAGCTGGATTCCACACCCCTCCCCAAGGCACGTAGAGGTGTTAGTGTCAACTGCAGCGCTACACCCGCTTCATGGGTGTAGAATCATAGAGGATTACGGTTGGAAGGGACCTCAGGAGGTCATCTAGTCCAACCTCCTGCTCAAAGCAGGACCAATCCCCAATCAAATCATCCCAGCCAGGGCTTTGTCAAGCTGGGCCTTAAAAACCATTAAGGATGGAGATTCCACCACGTTCCTAGGTAACGCATTCCAGGGCTTCACCACCCTCCTAGTAAAAAAGTTTTTCTTAATATCCAACCTAGACCTCCCCCACTGCAACTTGAGACCATTACTCCTTGTTCTGTCATCTGCTACCACTGAGAACAGCTGAGCTCCATCCTCTTTGGAACCCCCTTTCAGGTAGCTGAAAGCAGCTATCAAATCCCCCCCTCATTCTTCTCTTCCGCAGACTAAACAAGCCCAGTTCTATCAGCCTCTCCTCATAAGTCATGTGTTCCAGTCCCCTAATCATTTTCGTTGCCCTCCGCTGGATTCTCTCCAATTTGTCCACATACTTTCTGTAGTGGGGGGCTCAAAACTGGACGCAGTACTCCAGATGTGGCCTCACCAGTGCTGAATGGAGGGGAATAATCACTTCCCTTGATCTGCTGGCAATGCTCCTACCAATATGCCCTTAGCCTTCTTGGCAACAAGGGCACACTGCTGACTCATATCCAGCTTCTTGTCCACTGTAATCCCTAGGTCCTTTTCTGCAGAACTGCTGCCTAGTCACTCGGTCCCCAGCCTGTAGCGGTGCATGGGATTCTTCCGTCCTAAGTGCAGGACTCTGCACTTGTCCTTGTTGAACCTCATCCGATTTCTTTTGGCCCAATCCTCCAATTTGTCTAGGTCACTCTGGACCCTATCCCTACCCTCCAGCATATCTACCTCTCCCCCCAGCTTAGTGTCATCTGCAAACTTGCTGAAGGTGCAATCCATCCCATCGTCCAGATCATTAATAAAGATGTTGAACAAAACCGGCCCCAGGACTGACCCTTGGGGCACTCCGCTTGATACCGGCTGCCAACTAGACATCGAGACGTTGATCACTACCCGTTGAGCCCAACGATCTAGCCAGCTTTCTATCCACCTTATAGTCCATCCATCCAATCCATACTTTTTTAACTTGCTGGCAAGAATCCGCTGTTCACTGGGGAGCTGCTCCTGCTCATACTCGCGAGGGGAAAATGTCTCCTGGTGCAGTGCTCCTCCACTGCAGCCACAGGGCTAGCTGCCATAGTGACAGCGTAAGCATTCCCGGGGACTGGCTGTCATTAGCAATTGAACCTGCTTCCACACTCCCAGCAGGTACTGGGAGCTGTCATGGAGAACCCACTCCAGAATGCCCGTTGGCAGTGATCTGTGTGCCCGACACCAACGTTTTCACTGTCTCCCTCTTTCCCTGCAAAGGCTTTTCCCCAGGGGGCGGAGTCAGCCGTAGAACTTTGTGAGCGTGGTGCTACTTTGAGTGGGAGTGCGACACCTACTGGACACGGTGAGCCGGACCTGGTTTGATGTCACTCGCTAGTTTGAAGTAGAGTCAGTGGTGGATTCTCTGCCACTTGAAGTCTTTTAGATCCTGATTTGAGGATGTCAGTGACTCAGCCAGAGGTTAGGGGTCTAGTACCGGAGTGAGTGGGTGAGGTTCTGTGGCCTGCGATGTGCAGGAGGTCAGACTGGATGATCCCGATGGTCCCTTCTGGCTTTGAAGTCTATGAGTAACACAGGAGGTGATCAAACAACTAGGCCAAGGCACAGACATTCTCCAGCTGACCATCTGTCTTCCTCAGCACTGTGGTGTCCCTCGATCCTGCTGGGATACAGGGACATACTTAATCTCTCTCTGCCTCGGCTCATCTGTAAGAGGGGAAGAATTGTAACTTTCCCTAGGCCTCAGCTAGTCTGTTTCCTGAGACTCGCAGCCACGGTACTTTTATTGCAGTGTAGATGTACCCAGAGTCCCTTCCTCACAATTTCTGTCCTTGGTTACTTCTGTTCAAGCATAACCTCCTGGTTCAGCCTGGGTTAGGTTCCTCTGGAGCTGCTGGCTCACAAAGTGGATGAGCGCCTACTAGTGCTACCAGTACGCCATTCTTGTAGCTCCTGTGCTAGAAGCCTGTCCTTTTCAGCACAGAAGCTTCTGGGTCCGATTTCCACCAAGGGCCAGCATTTTGGGATTGTTTCACCACCCCATTGCAGTCAGCGGGATTACCCAGTTGTAAACGAGGACAGAATTTGGCTGAGGGAGTTTTAAATTCCCAACCCGCAGCTACCCAAATGAACTGAAGTTATGATCCCCTTGCCAAAGAAAGCTTCTTGTGTCTCGAATGAAATGTCTTCTCTCCAGTCCTCCCCATTTGGGAGCTGCAGCTCTAAAAAACAGCTGGCAGGAAAGGAAGAACCAAAATATTTAGTTTTTTTCTCAACTTCAGCTATGGATGGAAAACTAGCATCACTTAAAAAAAAAAAAAAAAAAAAAAAAAAAAAGCAAGTGAGAGCAAAAAAACCAAACGAGACATTTCACTGTTTATTTTTTCTATTTTTGTTCAAATATGTTGGCCGCTTTCAGTGTCTTAGTCTTGAAGGTCGTCTTACCAGTAGATAAACAGCACCAACCACTCTGCAGAGAGTCACATCCTCTCTCCTGCTCTTTGCGGGGTGAAAATAGGTCAGCAGCCCAGAAGACTCCTGTCTCATGGTTTACCTGCAAGCCAGGACACCTGGGTTCTATCCCTAGCTTGCTGCAGGACCTGGGGCAAGTCACTTAGCTCTGCCTCAGTTTCCCCTGCCTACCTCGCTCACAGGGGTGTTGTGAGGAATGGTATGGAACAGCTAGATCTGGTCTGGAGCTTTTCAGAATAGTTTTTTGTTGGAAGTATCTCGATTCACCAAAACTTTTCACAGGAAAGAGAGAGCGAGCGAGCTAGTGAGCACTTTCCACTTCAGTGTAGCCAGTTGTCTAGTGGATAGAATGGTCACATGGGAGACCTGGGTTCAAGTCCTTGCTTTGCCTGAGTCACAGTGGGGGCCATAGTATTGACTATTCTGCAGAGGGTGTGTCTCTGGCTTTTCACCAAAATATTCAAAAGGTCTTGGTTTTATCCCGATGCAAAACAGGCAAGATTTTGAAATCTTGAAAATGCTCATGGGACAGGAAAATTGTTTCCCACCTGGCTATAGTAACAACTCCCCCCCCCCCCCCCCCAAAGAACCAGTCTTCATCAGGGTTTGAGCCCTGGAGCACAGACCTCCACCATTTGTGCTGATGGAGTAACTCCACTACTTGGCTGCAGTAGTAGGCTGTTACCCTCTAGTGGCAGGGCACACAACAAGGTTAGCCAGTTGGGAAGCCATTTGATGTTATCAGATGCGATACAAGTGATGAGCGTTATTGTGTATTTCCCTGTCTACATAAAGAGCACAGAGCAGATCCATTTAACCTGAGAGAGGTACCAGCTTATGCAGTTACTTACACAGTTTAGAAGCTTTTTAAAGAGAAGGGATCAGATTTTGCTTTCATTTACTCAGGTGTCCCTCTGGAGGTGTCCCTGGCTCCCGTGGGGCCACTTTGGATTTACACCAGCATCACTGGACAGAATTTGGCCTCAGCACATGTCCACATGCTGTATCATTAGCCAAGGCAGTGTTAGCTGGTCCAGACTGCTGGGCACGTGGGGGGAGCTTGTAATCTTTGATGCCAGCATCTGTGCCCTCCCAGCATGGCAATGCATGTAGTGGTTAATGTGCTTCGGGCCATCACCCCCTTGTGTCCATCAGTCCCCTTTGCATGTTGGGGATGTTGCAGAGGGTTCCAGGCCCATTGGCAGTGGGTCAGGGCCTTCTCAGGCAGCTGTACCCGTGTGTCAGACTCACGCTTTGGCTGTAGCAGCCTGTGCCTGCTGCTTCCCATTCCTGTGGGCTCTGAGCTGGTATGGAACCGGGGCTGCTCCACAGCCCTGTCTGCTGGCAGGCTGGCGTTTGGCACAGACCAGCTCCAGGGCATGCAGACGGGAGCAGGGGGCACTGGTGGTACTTTAGGACCCATCACGTGCTCATCGTGTGACTGTGGGCACTGGTGGAAAATCAGGGCCTTCCAGCTCACCTTACCCACCCCCTAATCCAGAGTGACCCTCCACAGGGGAGCTGCAACCACAGAGAGCTCTTAGGGGGCAGACTCCCTAGACCCTCGGGGCTCCGTCCCCAGAGCAACCAGCACTGGCCAGAGGGTGCAGCGGGGAAGTCAGGGCCTGCCGGAAAGGACTTCATGGCCTCTTGAGTCATCCTGTCGCTCAGCATTTGCTGTCATTGGCTCTTGGACCCCCCCCTTCATCCTGCCCCTTGCCTGCCATGGTCACTCTTCAGCTGCTCAGCCTCACTCTCCCCCACCCCTTTCTCTGCCTCAGTTTCCCTTTGCCTGCCTCCTTTACCAGTAGACTAAGCTCTTTGGGCCATGGGGAGGCAGCTTCCCCCCCGTGCATGCAGCCCCCTGCTCAGTGTGGGCACTACCCCAGCTAAAGGATGGAGGGAGCTGAGGATCCCAGGCACAAAAAGCTGAAGCACCAGCCTGTTTTTCAGGAGCAGGCTGCCACTGCTGTCTGGAGAGTAGGGACCTGGTTGTGCCCACAGGGCATGGCAGAGACCGGGATGTGGGGCAGTTGTGCCCAGTGGTTGGAGCAGAAATAGGAGCCCAGGGCAGAGCCGAAGTCAGGAATCAGAACCGAAGGGCAGGACTGGGTTACCTGGAGTAAAGCAGGCGTGGCAGCAGGCAAGTACTTTGAACACCCACTGAACTGCTGCTGGGCTTAAGAGCCGGTCTGCTGGCAGGTGGAGCCAGTCAGGCAACTGACTATAAGCCAGCTGTACTCGGTGGGTTGCCCAGAGACTGGCTTTGCCACAGGCTCTGATCCCTCACAGGGCACAGCGGGTCGGGGCGGCGTGGGGTTCTGTTGTCCAGGAGCAGGTTCTAGGCAGTGCAGCCACGATAGGGCACACCACACACTCCTTTGCATGCCTGGCTGGCCACGTCACTGGGCGCACAGGAGCGAGTAGGGCTCTGCTTCCACCTTCTCTCATCCTTACTGGACAGGCGTTAGCCCAGAGCAGCCCTTACCCTTAGCAGGCAACCGCTGCCCTGCGGACGTTCATTGGGTTCCCTTTCTTTGGCAGTACCCACAGGAAGAGGCGATGGGACCCAGGATCCCGGCCCAGTTGCGGGTTCAGCTCTGGTTTGGGCTGGCTGTAGACGAGAAGGAGTTTAACAAGTACGCAGAAGGGAAGCTCTCCGTCTTTGCCGAAACCGTGAGTGGACACCGGTGTTCCCTCTAAATTTTCCCCACCCACGTGCGGAATGAATTTTGTTGTATGCACCAATATGGAGGTGATATGTCACATCAATTGGTGCATGTAGCAAAATTCATCTGGTGGGGTGGGGCCCAGAGGTTTGGCGTGTGGGAGGGGCAGAGGGTTGGGGTATGCGGGGGGCGGGAATGAAGGCTCTGGATGGGGGTGCAGGCTGCCCCAGGGCTACGGCAGGGAGAGAGGATTCCACCCAGCTCTCTCTCCCCGGTCGGACCAGGGCGCCTCACCCCTGGCTGCGGCAGGTCCAGGACGGGCCTGGGTTTGGGCTGGGGGAGGGGCACCTGTCCCCTGGCCACGGCAGGTCTGGGTTCCCTGAGCGCCTGCCCGGCACTTAATAGGCTGCGGCGCAGTTGTGTGGCCATGCAGTTTACAAGGAACTTAGGTTGACACTGAGTTTTGGATCCTTGAGTCCTCCCGCTTCTTCCCTCTAGGGGCGCTAATGTGGCAGGTAAGCGTCCTGCCCTGGAAGGAAGTGAATTCAGGGCTCTGCTGCGAGTTGGTGCAGTTATTCATGGCAGGAAGGGCAGCCACAGTTCAGCTGTAAACACAGTCATTCCAAGCAGACCCTGAGCCGGGGATTGGGTCCTTCACCTCTGGGTCACTAAGTCAGATTTCGCTCATGCTAACAGCCCCTGAAGATCATGGCCACGCTCTTAGGTGGCCTGCACGGAGTTGGCTTCTCAGGCCACTCCTGTGACGGTATCCCTCAAACTGCCTCTGTGATGGAGTGCTCTTCCCTGTGTAGTGAATTTACTCCCAAGTAGCTGCTCTCTATGGGTCTCTGTCCATGCTCTCGCTGTTCCCATATACCCAACTGTTATCCTGAAAGTGTCTCTCATTTTGATGTCTAAGTATGAGAACCAGGTGAAGCTGGCACTGGTTGGGAACTGGGGGACGACTGGCCTGACCTACCCCAAATACAGCGACGTGACCAGCAAAATCAAACTGCCTAAGGACAGCTTCCGTCCCTCTGTCGGCTGGACGTGGGCCGGGGACTGGTTCATCAGCCCAGAAAAGACGTGAGTACATCGCTTGATGGACACAGTAAGATAACAGTTCTGGTGCCCACAACTCAAGAAGGATGTTGGTCAATTGCAGAGGGTTCAGAGAAGAGCCACGAGAATGATTAAAGAAAACCTGCCTGTAACGGGGTGGGATTCACCCCTGTGGCACCTCCTGCTGGTTCCTGGGAATTAGCTCAGTTTCCAGCTCCAGAGCGCCCTCTGCAGGCCCACATCCCTCCTGGACCCTGGTGCCCCTTTCTTTGGATGCTGCCCCGGGCAGTATACCCACTCTCTGGGTCTCCCCACCCAGGGGAACCCCCACCCACAATCCCCACCTTGCCTCAGCACATGGCTGCTGCCAGCCACCATCTAGCTCCCTCTCACTGGGGTGGACTGCAGTCTAATTGCCACTCATCACAGGCAAGGAGGGGTTTGGACCTGCTGCCTCTGCCTACCCCTCGGGCTATCCCCTGCAACCCCAGTACCTATTTGGCCTTATACTAGACCACAGCCCGGGAGGGGGGTTTCCAGGCTAGAGCTCCCCAGCCGTGCTCCACTCCAGGTACCTTCTCAAGCTCCCCAGCAGCCAGGCCCACCTCCCTCCACAGGTAGAGGAGACTCTGTCTGCTTCTGGCCCACTGCCCTCTCATAAAGGCCAGCTGAGCCCTGATTGGGGCGTGGCCACAGCTGAGCCTGCTTCCCCAAACAGCCTGGGAACTGCGTGAGCACCCCGCTACACTGCCTTAGAGTAGTAGACTCAAGGAGCTCAGTCTGCTTAGCCTAACAAAAAGCAGATATGGGGTGATTTGATCACAGTTTATAAGTACTTGCATGGGAACAAATATATATTTGTATATTTAACACCATTATAAATGATGGAGGCAAAGCGGGGTTTGGGGTGGAGGCTGACAGGTCGCAACCCCCCATGTAATAATCTCGCGATGCCCTGAGGGGTCCCGACCCCCAGTTTGAGGACCCCTGGACTAGATGATCACAATGGACTCTTCTGGCCTTCGAATCTATGAATCTGTCCCTCAGCAAGGGGCATGGGAGCTCCCTGTTTAAATAGCATTTGTCAATTACAAGACATTTCATCTAAGGGTCCATAAACACCCTAAGGACATGTAGCGACCTGATAGCAAACCATCCGGCAGCCTAGAGGGGTGTGAGTCTGGGGCTCAGCTCTTCCCCTGACAGCTGTTGAGAATTCAGTGCATTTCCTAAACTATTAAATTAAGATGATATGTATTGCAGTAGCATCTAGCAACCCCAGGTGTGAACCAAGCACCTTTTGCGCTAGGTGCTGTACAAATACAGACAAAAAAGATGGTCCGCTGAAAGGAGCTTCCAAGCTAACAAGCTGCTGGTCCCCAGTGCAGAGCCTAAGTACAAGAGATTTGGGTATGGGGCCTACCTGAGGGATTTGGGAGGCTGGACCTGGAAGCAGGTTGCAGGGAATTTCTGCAGCGCAAGAGCGGCCCGTGCTGGCTTGGTGGCCAGTGGATCCACTCACTGCATATATCCACAGACCTGGTCCTGGTACCCACCAGTCTGTCCATTCCCCTGGTCTGCAGCTGGATAGGGCTCAAGGGGATAAGCCGTGGCCTTTGATCCTGACCTACCTTGCCCATGTCTTTAGGTCAGACTGGATGATCACAGTGGTCCCTTCTGGCCTTGGAATCTGGGAATCTGTGAACTCCAGCTTTCACAGACAGTGCCACTGCAGAGCTCAGCTGTATACTGCACAGGGCTGGGAGATCCATTTGCACCGCCTTCCCACTGCCTGGGGCCTCCAGGCACGATCCATGGTATTGCTGGCCTCCCATAGCTCTTGAACTGCCAGGAGACAGTGGCCCTGTATAAGTAGGTGTTACTTCACCCACCATGGATATGCAGCCACCTCTGGGGTGGGACATGGCAGCTGTTGAATGTGCAGTGCAATGCAGGTTCACACAAGAAGCAAATCCAGCTGGAATAGCGTGTCCGGCTGAAACAGCAGTGCGGATGCTGCAGTTCAGGCTTATATCTGCTTTGGAAGAGCCTATAACTGGAGTGTCCACAATCCAGCTGTATTTTCTAGGCATCTGCTCAGTGGCATTGGTGAGCATTTTCCGTTCTGTGGGTAACGGGTTGGGATCTAGGAGGCAGCAGCTGGCTGAAAGGACGAGTGTTTGTGGAGACGATGCAGGGAAGCTCTTAGTTGCTTTTCTTTCCCTCTCATCCTCCCTGGATGCAGGTTACTTTATGACACAGATGCTGGTCACATGAGCTTTGTAGACGAAGTGTTTGAGAATCAAGTCCGGCTTCCTGGAGGCCAGTGGATCCACATGGCTGAGGCCTACACGGATGTGGTAAGAACTCCCCTCCCCCCCCCACCCCTGTAGACTGCTGTTGTATTCCTTTAGATGGCAACCCCCCTGATTGTCCTAGGACTCTGTTCCCAGCTCTGCCACTGGCCAGCTGGGTGACCTTGGGCAAGCCACTTCCCCACTCTGTGCCTCAGTTTCCCCATCTGCCAAATGAGGATAATGATCCTGGCTTGCTTTGTAGAGTGTTTTGAGATCTGTTGGTGAAAAGAGTTAGGTTATTTATTCATAGTGTCAATCAAACCACGCCCGCATTAACCGACTGAAAAGGTAGCCCGTGTCGTAGATTGTGGAATCCCCTACAAATGAGTCAGTTGTCACATTTCAGACTTCAGGAATGTATTTGCACCGAGGGATCAAAAAAAAAAAAAGGTTTAGATTCACTGACCATTTCACAGAGGGGTTATCGGGAAATGACTGCAGCTCATCCACTGATCAGCAGATCCCCTTGTGCATTCTCAGGGAATCCATTCTGCACCATCCGGCCAAGTGCTGTCAGTTTGGGGAGGGCTCCCTGTCTCATTGGTCCATATCTAGCACAGCAAGTGAGTCCCTGCGGGGAGTCTCAGCACAACCCGAACAACGGAGCTATTGCAGCATTTCCATCCGTAGATACTATTTACAAAGCATCAGGATGGAGCCTGGCACTGGGTGCTCTATGCTCCAGAGCGCTCACAGGCTAAAAGGAGAACTGATACAAGGCCAGCTTTGTTGCTAGCCACCTTGGAAGTCCGTGTGGGCTGTGGGTGCGCTCATAGGCCGATTATTGCTCAGTAAACGCACCCCATGTCTTCCAGAATGGGGAGAAAGTGCTTCCTAAGGAGGAGATCGAGTGTCCCCCAGGATGGAAATGGGAAGACGTGGAATGGGACACAGATCTCAACCGAGCGGTTGATGAGAGAGGTATGCCAGAACCTTATGTATATTTGAGCTTCCCTCCCCATCCCCCTTTACTCTGCTCACCGTGGCCATTGCCTCTCCAGGGAGGAGCCCTGCACACAGCTTCCCCATCGCAGCCTACCTGTCCCCCTTTGTCCACTACAGCTACAAAAACATTCCCTCCATTTCTATCTGGGTCTACTCTGGTGCCCCACTGCAGTGCTTCCATTCAGTGGGAGCTGATGGATCCTGGGATGCGTCTGTGCTGAGAGTTCTCTCCCCCATCAGTCTAGCACGAGGACAGCTCAGCTGAAGTTAGCAGGGATGGAAGCGCTCGTGCCAGCAGGGTGAAAGCGTTTTTACCCCTCTGTTCGTGCTGGACCAGCGATGGGGAAAGGGCCAGCGTAGAAGAGGCCAGCAGATCCCTAGCGCAGCCACAGCCAGGATTCCTCACCAGAAAGATACCGACAGACGGGCGAGAGAGCAACAAAAGTCCCCTAGAGGGACTGCCCCTGCTTTGACAGAGCCAAGCTAAAAGGGGGAACATTGGCTGCGAGCCTTGGAAAGGTGTGAGTGCCGAGGAGGAAAGGAATGTGTAGGGACACAAGGGGTTATTAGGAGGAGGGTGAGATGCAGCTGGGCTGGATCTGAGCCTCCTGATAGTGCGAAGCAGCCAGCTGGGTAGTGTGCTCCCATAGGACGGAGTAGGCACCCATCACATACCTTCTTATTGAAGGGACCAGCAGATTACTTAACCTGGCAGCCAAACCAACCAGAGTTGCTGGAGTGGGAGGCAGCACGGGACACCCCACTGGAGTTCAAGACCAGCACGTTAACCACTCAGCCGTCCCAGATGGACGACGGGGGACTGCAAACCAGCCTGGACAAATGACTAGAAATGCTGGGAACCATCTGGATGACCTAGAAGGATTTGTTCTAAGGTCACACCCTAGAGTTGAATGTCCACAGAGCAGCCCCCTGCATGAATCAGCAGTAGGGCGTGCACACCCAAGGCCATCTGGTCCAAAGCACGGAGCCTCGGGCACTTGAGCTAAAGGGGTAACTCTGACATCTGGCAGCAGTAGTAGGCTGCTATTCTCTGTGTGGCCAGCCACTCGGAGCGGGGAAGCGACACACACTTTAAAAGCATGTTGCAGGCAGGTTCTGGAAAGCGAGCTTTGTTATTTAGGAAAACCCCAGCTGAAATTGATTTTGAAAGCGTCTGCAATGACTTAATGGTTAGATGCAAAGGCAGCTGCCCTATCCCCGCGTTAACCCTGGTATCTCCTTTACTCTGAGGCTGGGAGTACGGCATCGCTATCCCGCCAGACCGCAAGCCCAAGGCCTGGGTGCCGGCCGAGAAGATGTACCATACTAGCCGCCGCCGGCGGTGGGTACGGCTCCGCAGGAGGGACCTTAAGCAGATGGAGGCTCTGAAAAAGGTATGGCGATCCCAGAGGAGAATAATACCTAGGGCCAGATCCCCAAATGGGGTCCATTGGTGTTGCTCTGTTCCCAGCTCTGCCATTGGGCTGCCGGGTGATCTTGGGCAAGCCACTTTGCCTCTAATTCACAGTCGTAAAATGGGGGTGATGCTACTGACCTCCTTTCCAAAGCACTTTGAGATCTGATGGAAAGCCCTGTTTGAGAGCTACATAGTATGACTTCTGGGGTGGCGTATGACTCTACCTGTGTAGGGGGAGAAAATTTGGCCCTTGGATGGTATGCTTTTCTGGGCAGGGACCTTGGCTTCCCCTCGGCCTCAGAAGCACCTGGGACACTGACACAATAGGAATAATTGTGAGGTTATTGCTGTTGTTTTATTAATAAGTCAATGGGGCAGGTCCCCTGCTGGTGTCCGTCGGCCATAGCTCCATTGGAGTCAATGGGGCAGATCCCCTGCTGGTGTCCGTCGGCCATAGCTCCATTGGAGTCAATGGGGCAGATCCCCAGCTGGTGTCCCTCGGTGTTGCTCAGTTGAAGATGATGGAGCTCCTCCAATTCACTCCAGCTGAGGAGCTGGCCCATTGTCTCCGAGCAGCTGACAAAGACCAGTTATTCCAGTCCCTGGTGAGGTGAGTAAGGGTTGTTGTCCCCCACTGCACAGATGGGGCAATTGCAGAAGAGAGGTCCAGGATCAGATTTGCATGAATAGCTGCCATGTCGATGTGCCTCTGTTTTTGGATGAGCAGCTTGAGACGCTTTGACTGAGTGCCTGCTGCTTCCCGTGACGTCCTCTGGAACGGAATTGCATTTTAAACGGAATTAAAAACGAGAACACCCCTCAGCAAGGATTCCTGCAGGCGTTCCTGCTGCGAATGGCACAGGGAGCCTTTCCCCTCAGGCTGTAGCTTTAACCCATTGCAGGCTGGGAGTGGCTGAGAGGCGTGGCTCAGGCCCCAGTGGGGAAGGGCAACCTTTGCCAGCAGGCTCAGGAGAGAAGCCAAGGGTTGACTGAGGCTTGGAAGGTGACCTTGTCTCTGACTCCCGAGCCCCGTTGGGCGAGGGCGTGTCGGCAGGGCAGTGGGCATAGCTGATGTGGAGAAGCAGAGGACCCCGTTTCCAGAGCTGGCACTTTTCACTAGGACCCAATTCCTTCTCACATGTGGTTCCCCCTCCTCCCCACCTCACGTGCAAGCCCGCCCAAGCTTTCCTGGCTATGGTGAAATATGCACAGCAGGCTGTTCGGCGAGGGCGAGATCCGCTCCCGTGCGGAGAGGCTAGCACAAGGACTTATACACCACTGGAGCCCCGAGGGGCAATAACCCATTTAGCCCGTGCATTCACGGCCGGAGATCAGACCCTATGGACGGGGGGATCCAGGCTTTGTGCTGGAAGCTCTGCCCAGGGCTCGGTTTCGGCCTCCCTGCCTAATTTCTGAAATATTCCTGGCATCCCGCTGTCTCGATGCTCCCCGCTAGGTGTCGCCGTTGGCCCAGGAATGCAGTTGAAATGGCTGCAGCCTGGAGGCTTGCGACAGTCAAACGCCCCCAAGATTTTCTCTTTTGCTCTTTCACTAGAAAATGCAGGGAGACCCGACCGCCAAACCACTGCACAGAGGTCGATCGGGCCCCCGTGGCTTTCCAGAGGCTCCGATAGGCTAGCGACATGGCACGGCAGCCTCTGAAATCATACCAGGGCACCTAAGCTCTGCCAGCCAGCACGCCTGCCCCTTTAGTATTATTTGATGAAGAGAACTTGGTGCTGGTGAAAGGTCCCAGTTCTGTCACACACCTCCTGGGGGACCTTGGGCAAGTCACTTAGGCTCTCTACACCCCTTGTTCCCCCTCTGGCGAATTGGGATAGGAATCCTGCCTTTGACTGGTTAGATTGTAAACTCACTGGGGGCAGGGACTGTCTATAACCATAAGTTTGTCCAGCTCCCAGCACAATGGGGCCTGATCTCAGCCGGCTCCTACCACCATACAAATACATGAGTGATAATATCACAACGGATGCCGATGTCTTCTCCTTATCCAGAAGACAGGCAGAGCTTCCATCCCCGCCCCAGGCCTTAGCTGTGATCCAAAGAGAGGGGGACTTGTCTCTAGGGTCCAGTCGATCCTCCAAGGAGCTCAGACTCGCTGGGCAGGGGACTGACTCATTTTACAGGCCTGTCATGTCGGAAGGACTTTCAGATCCCCAGCCAAGTGTGAAACAGTGACCTCGAGCTGAGAGCCTCAAGCTCCCATTACCAGTCTGCCCCGCTTTCCATCTCAGTGTAAATCCAGTGCAGAGGGTCCAGGGGGAAAGTATCGACAGGGTTTATCAGCGAGGAAACCCGTCAGAAGCCCCCTGCTCACTGGTGAATAACCAAAGGTGGGCAGGGGAGGAAACATACTGTCAAGCTCTGAAGTATCAGATGCAGGCAGAGAAACATGGGGGATGCGGGCAGCGAGGGGAGAAACTGACCTGATGCTTTTCTCCTTTACAATGGCAAAGTCTCTAAAGTGCCTCAGCCTACAACTTCAGCAGCTCCCCCAGGCTCCCCAGCTTTGAGCTAGTCCAGAGCTTGGAGGGGAGACCTCTAAGGAAAACAGGGTGCTGCGGGTGACCCGGTAGGCGGTGTCCTTCCCCTCGAGTCATCGCTGAGCTCATGCTCTGCATCAGATGAGGTGTAAGACAAAGCGCTTGGCCGGTCTGTGGTAAGAATCAAGGTGTTAGCTGACTTTAGCAGCCTGGCAACATTAGCATGGGGTCAATTACTGCTGACCTAGCTCCTTTCCCCTGCAGTGTCAAGTGCAGATGATCTTCTTTATCTCTTCCCCACTGCGCCTACAAGTGGTGTTAAACACTGACTGGTCGTATTTATTCTTTATAGCGGGGCCAGGTCTAAAGACCCCAGTCCAGGGCTGGGGACCCATTGCTGTAGGCGCTGTACACACATACAGTGAACAGACAGCCCTTGCCATCCAGAGTTTACAGGCCAAGACCCAGCTCCTCAAAGGTATTTAGGCACTTAACTGCCATTTAAATCAATGGGAGTTAGGCTCCTAAATACCTCTGAAGATCTGGGCCTAAGTAAACACGGGTCTTCTTTCACCCCACAGGTGGCTGCACATCAGTAGTGGGTAAATTATCCCTATTTGGGGTGCAAAGGAGATGGTAGTGAATGAAAGGCTGTACCCTGGATGGCTCTGCAGTGCCGTCAGATTAATTTGGGGGTCTCAGCATGGTTCTTGATTGATGCCAAAGAACCACCAGCAACTGGACCAATGGGTTACCCATTCTAACTACCAGTGATGAATGGGTCTGGGGGGATGGGGCAGCTCAGTGGCAGTATGGGGGAAGCTTGCCCTGTGGCTGCGTGTCCTGGGCCTGCTCTGTGGATACTTGGCACCACTCTCCAGAGGTCAATCCAGCTCTTGGCATCAGCGTTAACCAGAAGGGGGCTGGGGAGCAGATCTGTCCCCCTGCAGATGGTCCTTCCTTGCAGCGCTGTGATTCCCCTGCTCTCTGCCCCCATGCAGCACAAGCAGGAGGAGTTGGAAGGTGAGGGCTGGGAATACGCCTCTCTCTTTGGCTGGAAGTTCCATCTCAACTACCGCAAGACGGACACCTTCCGCCGCCGTCGCTGGAGGCGCCGCATGGAGCCGCTGGAGCGCACTGGAGCGGCCGCTGTCTTTGCCCTGGAGGGCGCTTTGGTAGGTACCAGGGCAGGTTTTATTGCCAAGTCCTGGGGTTTCGGAAGGCAGTGGGTAGAAATGGGCTTGAGCCAGGAAATTCAGATCCAGATCCAAATTATTTGATAGATTGTGAGGCCGGATGGGACCATTAGGGTCATCCGGTCTGACCTCCCGCAAACCACAGGCCAGAGAATTTCGCTCAGTGATTCCTACAGCAAGCCAATAACGGCTGGCTGAGCTAGAGCAGATCTTTCAGAAGAACATCCAGTTTTGATGTGATGACTCCAAGCGATGGAGAACCCTGGCCCTTGGCAGCGGTTCCAGTGGTTAATCACCCACCCTGTTCCTTATTTCCAGTAAGAATATTTCCACTTCTCAGCCACTGGATCTTGTTCTGCCTTTGGCTGCTAGATTAAAGGCAGCTGCAGGGTGTGGGGTTAGCTCTGTCTGTACCAACCCAACTCCAGTTGGCCCAACCAAGGTGCCACTCTCCTTTTGGCTCCTCCTGGTGTCGTGGGAACATGTGCTTCCCGGTTCAGGCCTTTGCTGCTGCAACATGCACGATGAACACACAGGTGGGTCAGAGTTATCCTTGTCTCTCCGTGGAGTTACACCAGGCAGGGCTGGATTTAGCCTGGTGAGTCTGGCTGCCAGGCACAGGGGGACTGCTCAGCGGACTTGCTCAGCGCACCTGTACGGGATAGTGAGAAAGGGAGCTGAAGAGGGCTCTCCAGCTGGGATGAAGGCAGTACAGCTCTTATCACCATGGCTTGGGAGAGGCTATCCCAGCAGAGCTGCTGCTTAAGGACTGTAAGGTTCAAGTCCCAGCTGCATGGGCAGTGAATCTGGCCATCGGCCAGGGCAGGGATCCCACTCAGCTAGTTGAATCTACTGTAGAATCTCGCCAAAGGCAACAAGGAAACCCAGATATTCTCCAGAATCATAAACTGCGCCTCCAACCTGCCTTGGTACTTAGAGCTCAGGGTGCATCTCAGCCCTTTATTATTGATACAGGGATCAGCCAGGATGCTTGGATCCAAACCTGAACTTCCCCAGAGTTGGGCAGGGGTGGTGGTGTGGGCCCAGTCTCTAATGCAACACAGGCCCATACAGAAGGAGAAATTCAATAAACCACTGTAATATCAGACCCATCCCCCTAGGCTCAGAGACACATCTCCATCAAAGGAGCCGGCACAGGTGGCCCAGTCCATTTCGAATAGCTGTGAGTCCCACCTTGGAGCTCAGGCTTGCAAACAGCCTTGTTATCTGCTCTCTGGGCCCTTCCATTATTTGTTTAACTAATATGCTGGCTTTCTTTACATCTTGGATTTCATAATCGGTTGGCTTTTCCAATAGCTAAATGGGAAACAACCACTGCAGTACAAAGCCCCTATTATAGGGTTGTTTTTTTCCCCTTTGGATTTTTCTTCTTCATGCTACATTTTGTCCTTCCTTTTGTCTGACAGTTGAACTCGGTGGTAAGTTTTAAACAACTTACTACATGGAATTCAATCATGTCAGGTTTTTTATATTCACATCGACCCTGCGAGCTCTCCAGGTTTTTCCAGAGAGTAATCTTAATTGTTGCATGCCCTGAAGAGATGCATGCTCTGCATGCAGGCTCAGGAGTTAGGACTCCTGGGTTCTATTCCTAGTGCCACTGCTCATGCTCTCTGACTTGGGGCCACTCACTTAATTCCTTTGAGTCTTGGTTTCTCCACTTATAGCAGTGGTTTTCAAACTTTTTTCCTGGGGACCCAGCTGAAGAAAATTATTGATGCCCGTGACCCAGTGGAGCAGGGGACGAGGGGTTTGAGGTGTGGGAGGGGCTCAGGGTTGGGGCAGAGGGTTGGGGTGCGGAGGTGAGGCCTTCAGGGTGGGGCCGGGGATGAGGGGTTTGGGTGCGAGAGGGGGTCAGGGCTCTGCGCTGGGGATGAGGGGTTTGGGGTGTAGGAGGGGCTCAGGGTTTGGGGGGGGACTCAGGGCTGGGGCAGGGAGTTGGGGTGCGGGTGGGTCAGGGCTCTGGGCTGGGGATGAGGGGTTTGGGGTGCAGGAAGGGGTTTGAGGTTTGGGGGGGCTCAGGGCTGGGGCAGAGGATTGGGGCTCGGACTTACCTCCGGTGGCTCCCAGTCAGCAGTGCAGCCAGGGAGCACTACGGACCACGCTGCACCCTGGAAGTGGCCAGCAGCAGGTCTGGCTCCTAGGCAGAGGCGCACTAGCGGCTCTGCACAACTCTCGCCCGCAGGCACCCCCCCCCCCCCCAATTCCCATTGGCCGGTTGCTGGCCAATGGGAGTGTCGAGCTGGTGCTTGGAGTGGGGGCAGCGCACGGAGCCCTGTCCCCCCCCGCCTAGAAGCCAGGCACTGCGGGCTGCTTCTGGGGCACAGCGAGGTGTCGGAAAAGGTAGGCCCTAGCCTGCCTTCGCTGGGCAGCACCGCCGACGGGACTTTTAACGTCCCGGTCAGCAGTGCGACCCAGTGCCTTACATGCCGTGACGCTGTAGTGGGTCGCGACCCACAGTTTGAAAAACACTGCCGTAGAGGGCAGTGGTGTCACACACGCACAGGGGCAGTAAAGCATGATGGTCTGCCATTAAATTGCTTTGTGACCTTGGTCAGCTCCTTTCCCCTCTCTGTGCCTCAGTGTCCCCTTCAGCACAATGGGGATACAGATATGGACATTCCTTTGTTGTTGTGTTCAGGAGGGTTTCCTTAGAGATCGACCCAAGCTGCAGAATTTGGATCCAGTTTAGGTTTGGTGGCGGGGGAAGAATGCCCCATTTTTGTGCTCACTTTGAAGACCGTAGTAGGGCGGGTTGGGAAACAGGTTCTCTGTCCGGAAAGATTTTGTGATTTCCAAAGTTTTCCTATCCAGAACTGAGAGTCTCACATGGGGTGGTCTCGATTTGTTAGCTCACCAGTCTTGCTCCGTCCCCCACTATTTGGCCACACCCAGCTCTGCATTTGTCAAGTCCTTGTGAAGGAGTGACCCCTCCTGGCCAAGTTCTTGGTAGTCTGTCCCCGTTCCGATAACAGGGAAGCAGCAGATCCATGGCGCCAGGAGGGTATAGCAATTTCCCCTCTCTTGTTATTAACACCTCCTCATCAGTTATTGGGAGTGGACCACATCCACCCTGACTGAATTGGCCTTGTTAACACTGGTTCTCCCTTCTCTTCATGTGTCAGTATATTTATGCCTGCATCTGTAATTTTCACTCCATGCATCTGAAGAAGTGGGGTTTTTACCCACAAAAGCTTATGCCCAAATAAATCTGTTAGTCTTTAAGGTGCCACCAGACTCCTCATTGTTTTTGTGGATACAGACTAACATGGCTACCCGTCTGATACTTTTCTCCTAAATCACACACTGAGTTAATGGCAGACTGGGGGCTAGAATCCAGTTCTCCTGCCTCCCTAAGGGACCCTTCACACAGGGTCTAGACGAGGTGGGAGAATCCCCTTCTTGTAGGCTGTATTCTCCCTGCCTTTACTATTGTGGAAGTGTGCATCACTGCCCCTTTCTGGATAGAATCGGAGCTGCTCAATTTTGTGTCATAGGCTCTATACTGTTTGCAGTTTGATAGAGATTCTCCTTTAGCGTCATTGGCAGGATCCTGAACTTTTGAGGCAGCAGTTCTAGCCCCATTGTTGCACTGAAAAATGTGGGGTACAGCAAAGAGACAGCAGTGATCTCCCTGGATAGCTGTGGATTAAAATTAAAGCAAGAAAACAGAACTAGTTTCAGTGCATTTTATTATTGCTGGATTTTACAGCCCCGTCTTTGATGTTCTGGGCAGGGGCGGCTCTACCAATATTTTGCCGCCCCAAGCAGTTGCCGCCGAATTGCCGCCGCTGCATCAGCGGTGGAGCTGCAGCCGAATGGCCGCCGCGCCCGGAAGAGCGGCGGAGCTGCCGCCGAATGGCCGCTGCGGGACAGGGACTGCCGCCCCATTCTGAATGCCGCCCCAAGCACCCGCTTGCAAAGCTGGTGCCTGGAGCCGGCCCTGGTTCTGGGTGCTTGCTAAACATCTGGGCAGGGGAAGCCCTTGCCTCGTAGAGAGAGCCTCACAATCCACAGATAGAGAGGGAGCCGAGAGGAGGCGAAGGAGAGCAACAGTGGGTAGCATGTCTCTGGGTCAGCTCAGTTCACTGTAAGCAGCATGGCAAAAGAGGGTCCTGTGTGTGTGTCTGTGTGTGCGCGCACACTGCCATTGTAACTGTGCCTTGGGGAGTGGGTGTGTGTGTGTGTGCGCACTGCCATTGTAACTGTGCCTTGGGGAGTGTGTGTGTGTGTGTGTGTGTGTGTGCGCACTGCCATTGTAACTGTGCCGTGGAGTGTGTGTGTGCGCGTGTGTGTGTGTGTGTGCGCGTGCGCACTGCCATTGTAACTGTGCCTTGGAGTGTGTGTGTGTGTGTGTGTATGTACGCACTGCCATTGTAACTGTGCCTTGGAGTGTGTGTGTGTGTGTGTGCGCACTGCCATTGTAACTGTGCCGTGGAGTGTGTGTGTGCGTGTGTGTGTGTGCGCGCGCGTGCACACTGCCATTGTAACTGTGCCTTGGGGAGTGTGTGTGTGTGTGTGTGCGTGCGCACTGCCATTGTAACTGTGCCTTGGAGTGTGTGTGTGTGTGTGTGCGCACTGCCATTGTAACTGTGCCGTGGAGTGTGTGTGTGTGTGTGTGTGTGTGTGTGCGCGTGCGCACTGCCATTGTAACTGTGCCTTGGGGAGTGTGTGTGTGTGCGTGCGCACTGCCATTGTAACTGTGCCTTGGGGAGTGTGTGTGTGTGTGTGTGTGTGTATGTACGCACTGCCATTGTAACTGTGCCTTGGAGTGTGTGTGTGTGTGTGTGCGCGTGCGCACTGCCATTGTAACTGTGCCTTGGGGAGTGTGTGTGTGTGTGTGCGCGCACTGCCATTGTAACTGTGCCTTGGAGTGTGTGTGTGTGTGCGCGCACTGCCATTGTAACTGTGCCTTGGGGAGTGTGTGTGCGCGTGCCCCAATATAACTGTGCTGCAGTGTGTCTGTGTGTGTGCGCGCTGCCACTGTACTGTGCGTTGGGGTGTATGAGTGTGTATGTCTGTGCTGCCGTTGTAACTGTGTGTTGGATGTGTTTGTGCATGCGCGCCATGTAACTGAGCCTTCAGTGCTATGTGTGCTGCGGTTGGAGTGTGTGTGTACGCTGCCATTATTACTGGGCGTGTGCATTACTGGGCGTGTGCATTGGAGGGTGAGTGTGTATATGTGTGCACTGCCATTGTAACGGTGTGGGGGGGGTATGTGCGAAGCCCTGGTAATTGTGCGTTCGGGGTGCGTGTGGGCGCAGCTGTTGTAACCGCATTGGGGGGGTGCGTGCCAATGTCAGTGTGTCAGTGTTGGAGTATGAGTACGCTCACCATTGTAACTGAGTTTGCGGGCGGGGGGTTCACATGCCGTTGTAACTGCACCTTGCTGCTCCCCAATCAACCTTCTACTGTTTCCCCTTTCCCCAGAGGGAGGCAGGGCTTAGACATCTAGCTGCGTTTCTTTCGGTCTCATTTCAACCCCCAGCAGCCCTTCCTGCCTGAGAGCTGAAGTTTTATGAGGGCTTTACCAGCCGCACGAAGGTCCTGGTTTCAGATTCATTAGCCTGTAAATAAAATGGGTCTGCCTAAATGCCGGCTACTGTGCTGGGGGTGCGGGAATCAAGAGAGATGACTGCTCTGGGGTGACTGTACTGTGTCGTAGACGCAACCCCCCTGCCCCTGCACTGCCATCGCTGCTCAGCTTGGGTCAAGCAGGCCCAGCTGGAGGCATGTAAGGTCTGAGTCTCAAAGCCGGTGCGCGCCCTCAGCTCCCCCTGACTGCGGCTGGGATGGTGGGTGGTGGGAAAGTCTTCAAATCAGGCCTCAAAGTTGGGCTTCCGGAGACCAAGGTGCCCAAAGTTAGAACAGGGACCCATGCCCCGTGATTCCTGCATCAAGCCCCTACCTTCTGGCTGAGCTACAGCACATCTCTTAGAAAGACATCCAGTCTTGACTTGGGCTCCAAGTGACGGACAACATCACGTCTCTATGTAAGCCATTCCAGGGTTGCCTCCTAGACTCCGTCATGATCTAGAGGCAACCTCATTCCTCCAGAGTTCCTGTTTGCAGCGGGGAAGCACCAGCTCCTTGTGTGGCTGGGTTGTGTGTATTTGGCTGGGACCCCCTTGAGGGCGAGAAGAGTGGGCACGGTCACACTGTCGGATCTGAGCTATTCTGCGAATGCTGTGAAGAGCCCAGCAGGTGAATTACACCCCAGCTATGGGCCTGGCTCAGAGACAGGCCTAATAGCTCAAAGCAAACTCTCAAAGTCTTTGGGCTCAGCTCTCTGAATTCCCATCTGCAGTAGGTCATTCTGGTTTGCCTTTATGCCCTCATAGTTTGGGGTTAGTGGCCACATTTTCTGTGGTTACTTGGGTTTTTTTGCAGATTGCTTTATAAATGATCTTGCCATACTTTATGGTTTTGCAGATTCATGCCTTTTCCAGCACTCCTCACTAACTGGGTCTCATTCCTGCATGACTTATGTGTTTTCCAGGATGCTCTGTGCCACAATAATACCTTATATTTATATAGTGTCTTCCATCCAGAAAGCTCAGAGCCCCTGGGTGCTTTAGGGTTCATTCCCCTGCCTTTCAAATGCAGCTATCTCTGGGGAGCAATACGGATGATATCATGCCAGGAGGCATCAGTGTCATCACCATGAAGTAGGGTTGTAGTATTTGCCTCCTACAGCAAAAAGCCAAATGTAGGCAGCCCTACTCCAGGAGGATCAACTTCTGGACCAAAATCAACCAGACAGAATTCCTGCTGTAGCTTTTCTGTGCCAAACTGAGGAAACAAGTCTGCACATGTTTGAAGGGGAAAGACCGCAAGTAGAAAGAGGGATTTAGCGTAATACAGCAGAGAATAAATAAGAGTAATGGGGTAAATTTAAAGGAAGAAAAGGAAAGCTTAGGTGGAATATTAGGAAGACTCTGAAGGCGACGAGATGTTGTAGGCTGTAGAACAGTCTCCCCAAGAGAAATTTTGGAAGCTTCATTTTTTAAACCACCCTGGACAGAACATTAGTAAATGCACCGTGGAAAGCATCCACTACGGGCCGGGCTGGATGACCTTGTAGATCTTTTCCAGCTCTGATTTCTGTGGTTTCTTCACCTGGTCAGAGGGGTCACTGTTGTAAAACGAAAGGCAAAAATACAACAGGAGGAGGAAGCCAGAACGGGGAACTGAACTTGGCTCCTCTACAGGGCACTGCCAAGCATTAGGATGGTCCAAAGCCCATTGGAGCCAATAGGCTCTAGCTGCTGGGCCAGCCGTGGAGATGCATCTGCTACCTTTGGGTTTACCCTGGCTGCCTGCCAGCTATGGAGCTGGGAAGGCACTTGACTATAGGGCCTCTCGAAGGCCCTTCTGCCTGTTCCATCAAATTCCCGCTACCTGCTGGGTTCTTTGCGCCATGCTTCTGTGCCCTGCTGTGGTTGTGGTGTAGCTTCCCCGAGACGGTCAAATTATGGAGCGTCATGTTGTTGCAGGGAAACCGAAGCCCAGTGAGCACTGAAGTGCAAAGGGGAACGAAACAAGCCAGCACCCGGCACGGATTTACTGAACTATTTACAAGGGTTGTTTTCCAACAGGAAGATCATACCAAACATGACCAGAAGGAATTTGTCTTTGATACAAGAATGTGTGTATGCTACTTTGGGGTTTCTGGGCCACAGTCTTCACTGCTCTAGCTGATTTGTGCGTCACTTTGGCCCGTTACCACCATGTCTGCCTTGGTGAACTGGATAATCATCTGCATCATCATTGAAACCACATTAAACACCAGGGCTGGGACCACAAAGGGGACTAAGAGAGATTGGTTCCCAATTGGTGCTGGAATTTGATCGGAGCTGACAGCTGTCTCCCTTAGGCTCCTGTGGGAAATTCCAACACAATGGTGGGTGCTGAATTCCTCAGCCTCATGGCACCACACTGGCCATACTCAGCATGTTGGAGGATCAGGAGCAACCCGGTCCTTGGTCCTGGAGATGTTCACCTCCAGGTCACTGGTTTTAATCCCTGCCTGCTTTGTGGTGACCCAAAGCCACAAGTAGCTACCAGGTGACCTCACTCCATTTCCTAGCAGCTTCTGCCTCCAAAACCCCTCAGCTGCAGCTGGTAATAACTGGCTGACTTAGCCAAAAGCACATGCTTTGAATGGGCCTCCGAGATGCATGAACTGCCTTCCCATGGCAGGGCATATGGTAGAGCCACGCTGGCCGGGACAGTGAGGAAAACGCACCAGCGAGAGGTCTCCAGGGCTGAGAATCCTGCTTTCAGAAAGACCATTAATTGTACGGTGTGCAAAAGAGCTCAGGGAACAACTCTGCACAAGCTGCCTTCTCTACATGTTTGCCAGCGAATGCATGTTTCAAGGCTGCTTTGACAAACCAGCCATGCCGTTTCCTGCTGTTTCATGGCAGTTCCATCTCTGGGAGAAAAGAAAAAAAGAATTCCCCTTCGATCCAGACACTAATGGTGTGACCAGGCAATGGCGCGGTTAGTGGACCAGGTTCTTAGCACGGAGCCAGGCAGGATGTGTCAAGGGAGCAACCCCTGTGTGTGATGGTAGAGGGTCAATCAGCCGGGCTGGTTAGCTCCTTCCTACTTCTCTAGTCTGCTTCTAGAGATCTGTGTCCATAGGTTACCAGGCCAACTGGAAATTATGCTGAGTTCTCAGTTCATATAGAGCCTGGGAGTTAATGGGACCTGTGCATTTGAGCTCACTGGGAACGGGACTGGCCCTGTACATGGCTCTCAGCTGTGGGCAGTGATCCTAATCCTGATATTCCGATCAGACAAGTTCGCCACTGAAGTCAGGAGGCAGTGAGCAAAGGCGGGAAGGGGGGCCCAGCTGGTTTCATCCTTGGGAGTTTCTAGCTTATTCTTTCATTGGGTGGGGCAGGTTTGGGGAGTGTGTGTGGTCCCCATAGCCTGCCAAACCCATGAGTTCCAGGCAGATCTCAGGGTGGAAGAGGGGGCATCAGCAGGAGGAAAGTGGCATCTGCATAACAGAAATTGGCAGTGATTGATAGAAACCAAAAGAGACCAGTCTCAGGATTTTAATGCTACTGTGCTTCTCCCCACACAGCCCCCTGGGCCTGCACTGTCTGCTTGTCTGGGGTGCGGCTCGCTTGTTGGTGAAACCACGTTAGTACACCAGACAGACGGATGATGGGCACAGGAGGCATGCGCAGTAAGACAGAGCCCACACCGCTCTGCTCTCTCCAGGTCACTGTGCAGCTTGTGTTTTGCCTCCTGCTCCAGCCTTGGTGCCCGGTTAATTTACTCTGCAGAACGACCCCTTGGTGAAAGGCAAGAAGCTGCCACGCAGGGCACGGAATAGCGCCCGGGGCCTTTGCCCCAGGTAGCCTAATCCAGACCCACACTGGGTGACTGCCTGCAGGAAGTGCCTCTGCTTGTAGACGGCAGCTGCTCTGCCTTCGGGATGGAAGCAGCTCCACGGGTGACCTGGCAGCGGTGCCCTGGCCACTACTGGCCGCCGGGCCATGGCTCGAGAGCCTGAGGCCTGTGAAAGGCCAGGCAGCCGTTGCTGAGCCCGGGAGTAGCCACGGCAACTCCATCTCCCTCCGCCTCATGCTGAGGAGGGAAATATGCCTCATTACGCTAGAAGGTAGGGAGAGCCAGATTGTATCCTCACTAATGTGCTTTCCTTGGATCCTCTCTCTCTCTGTGTAACACACACACACACGTTTCTATGCACAGCTTCTGATTTCACACCTATACACCCATCCAAACCACTTCCGATGGCCATTAACGAGAGGTGCAGGCCGCTCTGCCTCTGCGCCCGCTCAGACTCGTGCTGGGGCCAGCGGCCCCGGCCACACACAGGGTGCTGTTGGCCAGAGCCGGCCGCATGCACCCGCTGTAGGGACTATTTCATCACGTGGTGCTGGCTTCTGGCTGCCCTGGCACTCGCCTGCCGCCAGTTGGCTGACAGATGGAGGGCTCCCGTTGGGCCTGTCACACGGCTGCCTCCGATGCTGCCTCCCACTCTCGCAAAGCACTGATCCATCTTCCCGCCGATGGACTCGCCCCTCTGCTTTCCACTCCACAAGGGGCTCTTTTCGGGGGGGCCTGGCCTGCTTTCCCAGCAGTTCTCAGGAGCCCTCCCTACAGCCACCCTTGTCTTGGGACGAGGTCCCCTCAACCACCTCAGGAACAGGACGTTCCGCCAAGGCCTTAGACAAATACATTCGCACAGCGCAGGCAGAGCCAGCTGTTTCCTTAAGAGGCAAAACTTTCCCTCCTTTGGGTCACTCTGCTCGCTGGGACAATCCCTTACGAGACCTCCTGGCCCATATATTACTCATTAATCCAGCACCTCCAGCTGTGACACGGGGAGGTGCCTGCTTCAATCTCTGGTGGGGTGGGAAAGAGGGCAGCTGCCCCATAAGCTTCTTCTGCTAAGAGAACACTTGCCCGGAGTGGCCAAGGCCCTCAGCTGGCCATCTTGGCCGACTCACCAGTGTGTTATACGAGTAATGATACATGCCGTTCGCTTGGGCTTGTTGTTGTCTGCGGGGATGATGGACAGTCGGGGGACTAGGGACCTGTTTGCCTCTTTACCTGTTTTTCTGTGCATCGTCCACTCCTAACCCTTAAAGGCAATTCAGAGAGGATGACACGCTTTCAGCAGCACTTTACGGGGCAACTGATAGCTGCTGATACAGGATCATTTCCCACTAACCGCCCTGAACCAGCTCCCATTGCAAGCTCCAGCAAGGGTCCGGGAATTCAGAGATGGAAAAGGCCAACGGGCTAATTCCAGTCCTTCTCTCCCTAGCCAATGCAGGATTGTTCCTTACAGGGCATTCTCCTGAACCACTCTCCAGTCGAGTTATACAGGTCTGAAGCAATGAGGCTTCAGGGTTGACAGGAGTGTGACCTGAAATAAAGCTGGAGGGTCAGGCCCTTGAATTTAGTGATGGAAAAGGCCTGGTGGGTCCTACCCAATGCTGTCCCCCGCCTCGGGCCAGTATAGCATTGTTCCATACAGAACTACAGTATATTCTCCAGTGTTTCTGTTATGATGTTGTCATATCATATGATAACACACTTTCCATTCCACTAGTATCTCTTGGAGGGTGTTAAACAGCAGCTACTAATGTTAGACATTTTAAGATCAGCAGATCTGGTTAATTTGTACCCAAGAGTTTTAAAAGAGCTGGCTGAGGTACTCACTGGACTGTTAATGCTGATTTTCAATAAGTTTTGGAGCATGAGGGAAGTTCCAGAAGACTGGAAGAAAGTTAATGTTGTGCCAATATTTAAAGAGGGTAAACAGAGCGACCCGGGTAGTTATAGGCCTGTCAGTCTGACCTCAATCTCAGACCAGATAATGGAGTGGCTGATAATGGGCATGATTAATAACGAATTAAAGGAGGGTAATATAATTAATGCCAATCAACATGGGTTTATATAAAATAGATCCTGTCAACCGACCTTGATACCTTTTTTTGATTAGATTACAAGTTTGCTGTGTCACGGTTCAGAGCAGCAGCACCTGTATTCCCCCTCTGTCGTCCAGCTAGGGGATCCATTTTCAGGCTTCTGGTTCCTCAGCCATCACCTTTCCTGGGTGGAGACACGTGTCTTTCTCCCTCCTAACCAGGGTTTTTCCAGGCTGCACAGTTCCCTGCCTACACTACGAATTTCCCAGCAACACAGACTGCCTCAGCTGCTCGGGTTTGCCGTCCTTCCTCAGAGGGTAATAATAACCTAGTTACCCACAGTTAAGTTACCACACCGCTCTTTCTAAGCAAGCACATTCGTTCTCAAGGGTGTCTTGCCATTGGATCAGGCCCATGGATGTGTCCCTTGTCTGAGCCACACCAAACACTCCTCCCTGTGTTGGGATACAGGGGACCTCTTTTGCCATTTGCACAGAGCTTGCCCTTCCTGCGTGGGCTCCCCATTCCCCCCTGCCCTGGTGCAGACCTTGCCTGCTACGTCCCTGGAACAGAGTAGGGCCGGGGGCAGATTCTGTTCCCCGGTGTGGCCGCACAACAGCGCTGTGTGGATTGGGAACTTTTGCAGCGTCTAGCTTTCGAACAGCAGGACACGTGCCAGGCCATCCTGCATGTTTGGTGAAAAGGTCATAAAAATAGCTGTGGAGCTATTCAGCTCCCAGCAAATTCCTTAGACACAGGCTGGGGCTTTGCGTTTTTCTCCACGCTAAGGAAACCTAGCTGGGAGGCTGGGAAGGAGGGGTTGAGAGAGATGGGGGTGGGGGGTAAAAGGGAAAGAAAAGGAGGTAAGCTTTTAAAAACTCTGCATGACTTAATTATTGTAAATAAGTTGCACCGCAAACCCCAGCGCTTCATCTGCAGACAATGCCCTGGTAATGACTATTCCTGCCCTGGAGCTTTTGGGAAAGAAGAAAGGGCTCTGCAGACCACCTAAGTTCTTTGACGCATTTTTGGGCCCGGGCGGCCCATGGCTCTGGAAAATCCATCTCAGCCCTATTTTCAAATATCTCCCTCCCGTCTTTCCCAAACATTTGATAATTGGAAATATTTAAGGATCCGATTGATGCTAGCCAGGAAGTTATCTTTATGCACCTTTTCCTGCAACTAAATATTTCAAGTCACATATGGCAATTAGGAGGTGATAAAGGGCTGGTGCGCGCACGCAAAAACAAGAAGAGGAAAAAGCATTGGCCCAGGTTAGGCAAGGATCCTTTCAAGCAGCGAGTGGAGTACTTCAATGCATTTGACACCATCTGTATCACCATTAACAAAATTCATACTCCATTAATTTTACTCACAAGGGGACTTAGTGCAACACTTTAACTACCCGTGCTGTGAGATCTTTCAAACAGAACAATGCGACTGAAGGGCCGCTTACGTGCTTTGCTTTTTTTCTGGGTTGTACAATAACATTGTGATGCACCGGGCTCTGATGGATGGGGTCAGAACTGCTCATCTGTGTGTCAGAGGCCTTATACTGCCATCTGCGATTTTCTGTTTGCTCAAGGGTTGGGGCCGGTGCTCCAGAAATAAGAGAATCTGGGTTCTATCCCTGCTTTAGCTGTCAAGTTCGACGTGATCTCAGTGTGCAGGATAGTGACATGCAGGAAGTCAGAGAGGCAGCATGGTCCAGGGGCTAAGGTGTTGGATTGCATCTCAATAGACCTGGGATCTGTTCCTGGCTCTGACGCTGGCTTGCTCTGGAACCTTGAGCAAGTCATTTTCCTTCCTACCTCTGGTCTATTTAGGTTGTAAGCTGTTGGGGCAATGACACTTTCTTACTACGCGCCTATGTAGTGTCTAGCAGAGTGAGGTCCTGACCTGAGGTGAGGCCCCTAAGCAGTGCTACCCTAAATTATAGCAACGAAGCCGTAGGTATGTCACCAGCTGGTTACAAATGTTAACTTTGGGTCAGCTGGTTTGGGTGAGATTTGAACCAACAACAAGGTTGTTTGGAGGTTTGACTCAATTCTGTTCATTATATTTTCTCATTTTCATACATCTTCATGTTTATTGTCTCCGATGAGGCGGGAAGCAGAAATCCTTGGAGAAATGCTATTCTCTTGGTTCACCAACCCCAATCTAAGCCACAAAGCACCAGAAACCTGATGAGAAAACTTATTTGGGTGAGAGAGATTCCAGCCTGATTTCTAGAGTAAAGAAGGTTCTGGGTAGAGTCAAATAAGCAGCCAGACTTTGGTCAGCACCACCCGTCTGGAGCCCACCCCCCAAACCTACTCCTGCACCCCAACCCCCAGCCCCAGGTTGTAACCCCCTCACGTACCCTAACTCTCTCCCAGAGCCTGCACCCCAACCCCCTGCCCCAGCCCTGAACCCCCTCCCAGAGCCTGCACCTCCTCCCACACCCCAACCCCCTGCCCCAGCCCTGAGACCCCTCCCACATCCAAACTCCCTCCTGGAGCCTGCACCTCCTCCTGCATCCCAACCCACTGCCCCAGCCCGGACCCCCCTCCTGCACTCTGAACTCCTCATTTCTGGCCCCACCGCAGAGCCTGCACCCCCAGCCAGAGCCTTTACCCCTTCCTGCACACCAACCCCTGCCGCAGCCCAGTGAAAGTGAGTGAGGGTGGGGGACAGCAAGCGATGGAGGGGAGGGGGGATGGAGTGAGTCAGGCGGGATAGGGTAAGGGTGTTTGGTTTTGTGCAATTAGAAAATTGGCAACCCTACTTCTTAGATGTCTATATTTATACTTAGCTATATTAAAACAAATATTGTTTCCTTGCACCCAGCTTACCAAGTGATCAGATCACTCTGTATCACTAACATGTCCTTCCCACTATTTACCACTTCCCCAATTTTTGTGTCCTCTGCAAACTCTATCGGTGATGATTTCATGTTCTCTTCCAGATCATTGCTAAACATGTTAAATGGTGTAGGGACAAGAACCAATCCCTGGGGGACCCCATTAGAAACACACCTCCTTGATGATGATTCCCCGTTTACAATTCATGTTGAGTCTAAGTTATTGTGTCAATGCTGTTACCGTTATCAACCAAACTTTGTAATTTCATCAGAAAAACATAGCAAGTTAGTTTGACAGGATCTGTTTTCCATACAGCCGTGTTGATTAGCATGAATTATATTACCTTCCTTTAGTTCTTCATTAATCAAGTCCTATGTCAATTGCTCTATTAGATGGTCTGGTGCATAGAGCAGTAGCCTAGCAGTTGGGAGACCTGGGTTTAAGTCCTTGTTTCTCCTCAGTCTTTCTCGGTGCAAGTTGCTTAGCTTCTCTGTGTGACAGTAAAATGAGATTAAGAGCACTGCCTTACCTCATGGAGAGGTTAAATACCTTAAAAATAATGAAGCACTAAGATACTGCCTTAAGGAGGGGCGGTACCTGAGATAGATGGGATCTAGGCTAGACTGCTCATTTCTCAGCACATGGCCCATTTGGACTGTAAGCTCTTCTGGGCAGTGGCTGTCCTTGTTTTATGTCACGGACCGTCACGTCCAACTGGAGCCATCCCTTGGGTGTGGCGAATTGGGGAGACTGCCCCGCGCTCTGGGGGGCCTCGTACTTCTATAAAGTTGTGAGGAGGTAGGCGGGGAGGCAGGCAGGTGAGGAGGCGAATGGGGAGGTGAGCGGCTAGCGGCAGGTGGGCGAGGGGGGGACGAGGAGGAGCCCCCCACCAGAACCTCCCCCTCTCTCAGCACCTCCTGCCCGCCAGCGAGCCCCACCGATCAGCACCTCTGCTTCCCTCTCAGCGCCTACCGCCTGCCGTGGATCAGATGTTTCGTGGTGTCAGGAGTGCTGGGGAGCGGAGAGGAGCGAGGGCCAAGCATGCTCAGGGGAGGGGGTGGAACTGTGGGGGGGTAAGAGGCAGGGTGGGGCGAGAGCGGGAAGGTGCGGGGCAGAGTCCGGGTGGGAAGAAGCAGGGCAGGGGTGGGGCCTTGGGGGAAGTGGTGGAGTGGGGGTGGGGCCTGGGCGGAGCCAGTGGGGAGCCCCCCCCCCCCCCCCCCCTCCCCCGGCAGATTAGAAACTCAGTGCCTATGTCCCAGGCCCCGCACCCCCCTAGGGATGGCCCTGCGTCCAAAAGAGGGTTATTCAAAAGCTGGGCTCTGCGGGACTCATGTTACGTCTATTTCTCCTTCAGGGGGGCGTGACAGACGACAAGAGCGATGATGGAAAATCGGTTTCGACCTTGAGCTTCGGCGTAAACAGACCCACCATCTCCTGCATATTTGACTGTAAGTCATCTAGGATGTAGGGGTGAAATTCCCAAGGCCCGGGCACCACCTGAGATCCAGTGAAGCCCAGAGGGTGCCTGGGGTTTGTGCTTGTCTCTCTGCACAGGGGTGAATTTCACCCTAGGTGTAAATACCCCAGTTTACCTCACGTCCATTCCCCAGTACCTGAAGGTTCAGCTCATTTCCATCCTGAGTAGAGCAATGCAGCAGTCTTGATTGGGCCTTGACGTAGGTGTGTTCAACATGCTGGTGTATCACATGTTTGTCTAAACGAGATCCTCTTTCCATGGTGTACAATATTGAGGTGCGGATGGCAATTTTTGTTTTTGTGGTGTTTTTTTGCCACTGATGAAAACCTTGTAATATCTGCTCCCTGGGGGCTCACCCGCTGTCAGGATGAGTCGAGGCACCAGAGAAAGCAGACCAAAAGGAAGAGGCTGGGATTGAATGTAGATTTGTTTATATAAGGGCTAATAAGACCAGGATCCACATTTTAAAAAGGTGCCTAGGGCCAGGTCTACACTACACTGGCACAGCTATGTCAGTCAGGGGTGTTAAAAAACCCACTCACACTCTGGTGACATAGATTCCAGGAAATCTCAACCCCAATTATGTCAACAGAAGAGTGCTTCTGTCAGCGCAGAGAATGTCCCTCAGTGTGGTGGGGTATTCTGCTGGCAGAAAAACTCTTCCTGTCAGCATACACTGTGTGTGCACTAGGGGGCTCTGCTGGTGTAGCTGTTAGCATCTGTAGTATAGATGAGGCTAGATATTCATCATGACAGCAAGACTTCCAAGGGAGGTTGTTGAATCCCCATCGTCAAAGGTTTTAAAGAACAGATTAGACAAACAGCTGTCAGGCATGCTTTAGGTTTATTTGGTCCTGCCTCAGCACAGGAGGCTGGGCTAGATGACTCCTCGAGGTCCCTTCCAGCCCGACATTTCTATGCTTCTGTGATCCTAAAGCTTGCTGTGAAGATGCTGAAAGTGGATCTAGGTGGGAAACTGGGAAAAATTTTGAGATTTCAAAAAAGTTTCCTGTCAGCTGAACATGAGCTCCTAGTGCAACGCTGTGACCAAAGGGCCAACGCGATCCTTGGGTGTGTAAACAGGGTAATCTTGTATAGAAGTAGAGTGATTATATTACCTCTGTATTTGGCAACTGCTGCTGGAATCCTGTGTCCAGCTCTGGTGCCCACAACTAAAGGGTGTCGATGAACTGGAAAGAGTTCAGAGAAGAGTCACGAGAATGATTAAAGGATTAGAAACATGCCTTATGGTGATAGACTCAAAGAGCTCAAACTATTTAGCTTAATAAAGAGAAGGTTATGGGGTGACTTGATCACACTCTATAAGTTCCTGCATGGGTAGCAAATGTTTAACAATGGGCTCTTCAAGTCTAGCAGACAAAGGTCTAACATGGTCCAATGGTTGGAAGTTGAAGCTAGACAAATTCAGACTGGAAATAAGATGTAAATTTATAACATTGAGGATAATAAACAAGTTGGAACAGCTTACCAAGAGGCCTTTGAATCTATGAACATCTGCCGAGTTGTTCAGTGAAGTGCTGCTATGGTGCCCCCTACTGGAATGTTCACGACAGATCCTCTGCCACGCAGGGGTCCTGTGCCTGGAAGGACGTTTTTGTTCGCTGAAAAAGCTGGGAACAGCAAAGGGAATGCGGATGGGGGTGCGACCTATGTCATTACATCCACAGCTAGGTGGATGCACCGACTCGCAAGATGTGTGTGATGTGTAGCTAACTCTGAGGCCTTAGGGTAGAGGATCCCTCTATGGAGCACCTCCTTCTGCTCCCTGCAGGTACCCCGCCCAGCTCCTAAGGCAAGTTTTGCCCCAGTAAGTGTATAGTCCACCGGGACAGTGCAGGGAGCTGGTGCATTTCCCATGCGATTGTAGTGGGACCAAAAAAAAGGTTTTCACAACTCAAAGGCTAGACTAGACCATTCACCAGATAATATACAATAGGCAGGCCAGATTCTGCTCTGGTGTAAATCTGGAGTAACTCCATTGCTGTGGATGGCGCTACTCTTGATTGGCTTCCTTAGGCCCAAGGCGTGACACCCTGGATCCAAGGAAACATTCAAGCCCCTTGTATAATTATCACAGATTTTTCAGCACTTCAGCGGTGCAGAACTGAATGCTCTTTTCTCCCCGTTTCTCAATAAAGATGGAAGCAGATACCACCTGCGTTGCTACATTTACCAAGCTCGGGATCTGATCGCCATGGACAAGGACAGTTTTTCAGGTAAGCACAGATGCTCGTATGGGCACACAATTTAATTCCAAGTTAGCACGGTAGCTTAGACCAGGGATCCATAAGGCAGCCTTCAGTGCTCTATGGGTAATTGTTGGTACAGATTGAAATAAAAGGGGTTTGTGCTGCTGAGCAACAGAAGACAGATGCAGGAGGTTTTCCCAAGGAAACAGGAGGGAGTAGCCTGATTCCCATCAGAGAAGGAGTCAGACTTTCAAGAATCTTCTGTGAGAAAGCAGCCAGAAACCACAGTCGACCTGGGTCACTCCTGAATCATGTCGCTTTTGCTTTGCTAATGGTCCCTGCTCACAGATGCAGACTTATGTTGAAAGCCTGTGGCACAGCTGGAGAGCAGAGAGCTCGGTGGTTTTAAAAAGAAACGAAGACAGGGATGTTTAAAGCAGTGTGCTACCTTGATTCTGCCAGTCCCTGTGCGTGCGCCGCACCAGTGTGCATAAGAGTCTACATGTGAACGCAGATAAGACCGAGAGCTGGTGATAGTCCTCTCTGCACTGACCAGTAATAAGTGTCAGGCTCCCCTGATGTGCATGGAGGAAATGAAAGGATACAGGGCAGATAACGAGCATTTCTGCACCGATATTGCTTTACACTTGATCCTTCCCGGTCTAAATGATGCTCTGATTTGGGTGCTCCTCTCTTAGGCTTCCCACATCCTGTGATCTAGTATGGCTCTGTAATGTGAGGCACAAAGAGCCATGCAAGCAGCAAGGAGAGAACTCCCTAATCAGGAAGTTCCTATGTTTAAGCTCCCCGCTGCAACGCATCCTGATCGTCTCCGGTAACTGTACAAGACCAGGAACTCTGTAACCACTTCACACCTCCCGTGCTTTATAATAAACGATTGAAACTTAAATTATAAACCAAAGTATATGCACACAAGAGTCCAAAGTAAACATTAGATTCCTTTAAACTATTTACACTACCATGTCCCCTTATCAATGGCATTTACTTGGTCCGGAGCAGTGTTCTAAAGATCAAGTCTTTGCGGGGCTCTGATCAATCTTCCAGAGCATTTACCCACTTGTATTGAGATTGTGCATAAAGTTCCCTGTGGACAGGGCTCACTTCCGGACAGTGTAGGTCCCAGATCCCTTCTTTATTGTGTTGGGAAATATTGAAGAATCCGAAGTTCTTTTGGAGTCTCCACTAGGTAGGAACTGGGAGTGTCTGCCAAGTTCTAAACAGCTCCAAATGTCTGAGAGCTTTTCAGCCAAACTTTGTGTCCTGCTCTCAGTTCAAGCAGCGCTTTTGTTCTGTGTGGAACACTGAAGTTTTGTGATTGACACATTTTTATTTCCGCCCCCAGTTTTCAAAATTCCTTCAGATCGGGCCACTTAGGGCTAAGCTGTAGTGGTGCCACAGGTGAAGATGCCCTTACTCATCTTCCCATTAGAAGTTCTGCTGGAGATAGCTCAGACGCAAGCGGTGTTGGCTGATATACCAGGAGTGCTTTATACAGGTCCACTGATTTTTGCAAACATCCTTTTAAAGTCTGTCCTGCTCTCTCCACCTCCCCATTGCTCTGGGGGTAATATGCACTACTAGTGTGAAGTTCAAAATCCAAGTTCTCTGCAAATTCTAGGAATGTTTCAGAGATAAACTGAGGCCTGTGATCAGATATAAGGACTTCAGAAACTCCATGTCTTGCAAACATTGACGTTAGTTTCTGGATGACCTGTGCCAATGAGGTCTGTGTAAGTATAGCCAAGTCAATATATCTGGAGAAGTAATCAACTACAATTACGTATGTTTGTCCTTTACAGAAAAACAAATCTCTGGCTAGTTGCTGCCAAGTGTAAGGGGGCTGTTGCCCCCTTACTCACATTCAGTGGGGGTGTTTTAGTTTCTAGCTCCCAGTACTAAAAAGGGGGAAGGGTCGATGGGGAACCAGGACCCTGAGGCTGACAGCTCCTAGGAACAATGGGGAGAGGCCAATGCTCCAGGTCAGCCTGAATGACAGGGCGGGCAGGCTAATCAGGGAGTCAGGAGGCCAGGGAGGTCCCGTCCTTCGTGTAAGCTGGACTTGCTTGGGTCAGACCGAGTGGGGCCGAGCTAAGGAGAAAGCAGAGCCCAAGCTGAGGTGGGGAGCAGAGCTGGGCCAGATCCAGAGAGAGCAGCCCCTGTCCGGGAGCAGAGCTGCAGCCCCAAAGCCAAAGGCACAGCCCAGAGAGAGCAGACTTGCCATGGGAAGAAAGCTGCAGCAACCAGAGCCAGAGGGGCCAGAAAAGCAGCCCAGGAAGCAGGTCTGTGCTGGGAGCAGGGTCACAGAAGCAGCCTGCAGAGCAGACCTGTCCTGGGAGCAGAGCTGCAGCAACCGGAGCCAGAGGGGCCAGAGAAGCAGCCCAGGAAGCAGGTCCGTGCTGGGAGCAGGGTCACAGAAGCAGCCTGCAGAGCAGACCTGTCCTGGGAGCAGAGCTGCAGCAACCGGAGCCAGAGCGGCCAGAGAAGCAGCCCAGGGAGCTGGAGGCAGAGCAGCAGCAGTGCTGAGACCGAGTGGTGGAGCTGGTGCTGGAGCAGTCCGAGCTGGGTGCGGTGAGCAGCTGGGGAGAGCGAGGGGGACCCTGGGCAGCGGGCCCAGCCCAGGGAGACGCCTCAGCCAAGAGGCTCTGCAGGCCAGGCTTGGACTATAACCCCGACAGAGCGGGGGCGACACTGGGAAGAAGGGTCCTACCACTTAGAGCCTGAGAGCGTGTGGCCACCACCAGAGCGAGTGTCCGACCCACAGCATCCCTACAGCACAGCCAGGGCCGGAGAAGAAGGCCTGGGACTTACAAGGAGCAGACTGTGAACTGCCCGGACATTCCAGGGACACCGTTTGTGATGTTCCCTGCCACAGAGCGGGGTGATGTGTTTCCTTTCACCTTTCCCATTTTCCCTTATTCTTTTTAAAATTAGTTGTTGATTAAATAACTTGCATTTGCTTTAAGTTGTATGTAATGGTCAGTGGGTCAGAGAAGTGCCCAGTGCAGAGAGAGTACCCCGGAGTGGGGACACCCTGGCCCCTGTCCTCGGTGACCACAGCAGGGTTGGGGGTCGAGCCCCCCAGGAATCCTGGGCCCAGCCTTGTTGGGATTACAAGGACTCTGCCAGACAGGAGAGTGAAAGGGGAGTCCTCCAGGACAGGGAGGCCACTGGGTAAAGGAAGTGGGAGCGAGGACTCAGATCCTTTTGCTAGCCCACTTCACCGGGGTAGTGCAGAAGCCAGGAAAGTTCCTCACAATAGCGGGACTATTCCCACGCTTACACAAGGTCTGTCAGGTAGTTCTGTGGAGAGTAGCAGTCAGGGTGATTGTTTCCCGCTCTTGTTACATATCTTGCCCTTGCAGCCCTCTACTAAGGTCTTAATTTGCCTACTCAGACTGGGCCACCATATGGATTCTTGGGGTCTTGCCCTGGATTTGTTTATACCTTGTTGTCCCTCACGGATTTGGAGAGCATCACTTTCTGAAATACTGTGGGGATAAGAATGCACCATCCTTGCAGAAGCAGGCCATTGGTCATGTGAAGGTCATTTTTATTCTGCCAATATGGTAGCAGGTCTGTTGGCAGTTGACTTCTTCAACCCCACCCTCTTTGGCAGAGGTGAGTCAGTTTCTGGCAGGTCTCGTCCTTTAGTTGTTCACTTCTAATTTGCTGAAGTCTGCTGGCAGATGCTGGAATTGCTGCCAGAAAAAGGTCAGTTTAGACTTTGTCACCTTTCTCTAAAGCCTTTTCCTCTTCCATTGGTGGCTGCACATCTGGGGCTCTAGGTAGAAAGTCTGCCTCTCTGAATGCTTTCCCTGATCTGTGTTCAGCATTGAGAGAAAATTGAATCAGCCATAGTCAAAATCTTTGAATCCTAGGTGGAAGGTCATCCAGTTGTTTTGAACTCAATAATGCAACTAAGCATTTGTGGTCTGTTTCAGTATTAAAATTCAAGCCAAACAGGTAGGCACTGAGCCGTTCACGGCCCAAGTGACTGCTAGAGTTCCTTTTCTACCGCTGCTCAGTTTCTGTGACACTTCTTGGTATTAATGCACCAGGTCTCTGATCTCCTTCTGGCTGGGTGCGCACTTCTCCTGAACCATACGAAGATGCATCCATAAATTCATAGATTCATAGATATTTAGGTCAGAAGGGACCATTATGATCATCTAGTCTGACCTCCGGCACAACGCAGGCCACAGAATTTCACCCACCAACTCCTGCAAAAAACCTCTCACCTATGTCTGTGCTATTGAAGTCCTCAAGTCGTGGTTTAAAGACTTCAAGGAGCAGAGAATCCTCCAGCAAGTGACCCGTGCCCCATGCTACAGAGGAAGGCGAAAAACCTCCAGGGCCTCTTCCAATCTGCCCTGGAGGAAAATTCCTTCCCAACCCCAAATATGGCGATCAGCTAAACCTTGAGCATATGGGCAAGATTCATCAGCCAGATACTACAGAAAATCCTTTCCTTGGTAACTCAGATCCCACCCCATCTAATATCCCATCACAGGCCATTGGGCCTATTTACCATGAATATTTAATTACCAAAACCACGTTATCCCATCATACATATCCTCCATAAACTTATCGAGTTTAATCTTAAAGCCAGTTAGATCTTTTGCCCCCACTCCTTCCCTTGGAAGGCTGTTCCAAAACTTCACTCCTCTGATGGCTAGAAACCTTCGTCTAATTTCTAGTCTAAACTTCCTGGTGGCCAGTTTATATCCATTTGTTCTTGTGTCCACATTGGTACTGAGCTTAAATAATTCCTCTCCCTCTCCGGTATTTATCCTCTGCTACTATGGTTGGATACTTGACCAAATATTGTGCCAAAACAGGTGGAGTTGTCAATAGTTCTTTTATTTTATGAAATGCATTTTGTTTTGTGCTCCCCTAGATCTACATATTGTGACCTTTCAGGAGATCCCTTAAGGATTTTGTTAAATGAGTTATACTTGGTAAGAGTTTCCCCACAATGATTTGTGATGCCCAGGAGTCTCTTTCCAGCAGAAATATCTTTGTATTTGGGTTAGGTGAGTAATGCCTTCCCTGAATTTGGCTTTAGGGGTGTTGTCAGTCCTTGTATTATATATATTATTTGTTGAAGAACTTTCCATCCTTTCTCCAGTTTCTCAAGGAATTGGCCTCAACCATCCAATGTAATGTTACTCGCCCCACATAGAATCTTATTTAGTCTTTGCAGATCTTCTTCATCCCGGGATCGGTTATAATTTTTTTTGGAATTTCAGTGACTGCTGCCCAAGTATCAATTTTGAATTTAAGGCTTCAACCATTTAGAGTCATGCTTGTGCACCAAGGTGTTGCCTGCTCTATTGAGGATATAGTCTCAGAATTAGGGATTCGTCATCTGATAATAGCATTTCCCTCTTAAATTGTTCCCACTACTCTTGATAACCTGTATATTGTCCCATTTTGTGGCCTCTCCCATATTCCATCTGTTTAGCAGGCCATTGTTGCCAGCTATGGCTTAGTGTCTTGCCACACCTTCCACAGCTTTTCCAAGCTACCCTCCTACTAAGGGTCTTTGCTCTCCCACTCTCTACTTGTGCACTGTTCTTAGGTTGTAAATTCGGTCTGACTGCTCCTTTCACGTTTGGGTCTTTTCTCTTTCCTGTGTCAATATTATTTGATGCAGTCCCGTCCCGTCCCCGCCAGGCTGCTAGCTTGTGAGTCACACTGCTGTTCCTTATGGTTTCTTGCAGTCTCACTTTTGCTATAGCTTTTGCTACTGTGAGATCTGGGTCTAACTGAAGCTGTGCAGGTAAACTGATATCTCTTATACCAACAACTATCCTGTCTCTTAGTAGTTCTTATTGTCACATTCCATATTTGCAATGTTCAGCAAGACTATGAACTGCAGGAATAAAAATCTCAGCTGTTTCCCCTTCTTCCTGGCACCTCCTATAAATTTGGCCCTTTCATATGTAATATTCTCTCTGCCTAAGAAATGGGCATCAAAAGCCTTTCACTTTGGAGTATTCTTTCTTTTTCTCACCAGTGAGAGGTAAGGTACATAGGACAGCAGCATCACCCTTGGCAAATATCAGAGCATTTACCTGGTGTCCTTGTGCTTTCTCTGTTAAACCAGAAGCCACCTGGAATCACTCAGATCTACGGATCCAGCAAGGATCAAAACATCCCGCAAAATCAAACGTCTCTAGCGGCACCATTTGCGCTATGGACTCCATTGCTGCGCTGAGACAGGGCTCTGCCTCCTTCCTACTGCAGCTTTCACAGGCCTCCTCCCTGGCTTTCCACTTTCCTCACTCGCTCACCACCCTGGGGGCCTCTTTCCTTTCCTTTATTCCTTATTTAGAGAGAGGGATTCCCTCACTTTTAACTCTATGTCATGTGAAGATATAAACACAGAGAGCCATGCTTTCAGCAGCGGCTAGAGAACATCCTGACCAAGAAACTTCTATGTTATTAAGTTCTCCACTGCAGTTAGGAGCTCTATCACCACACCACAGGTTCTGCCTACCTTGAAGAGTATGATCTAAAGTTTAGAGCGGAGGGTATGAGGGTCACAATTCCTGTGTTCCAGGCCTAGTTGTAGGCGGGGGGAGTGTTGTCTAATGGTTAGAAGTAGGAACTGGGGGTCAGGATGCCTGTTTCTCTCCCCAGCTTTATTATGTGTCTGCTGTGTGACCTTGGGCAAGTCACTTCCCGCCTTTGTTGCTGAGCTCACCCATCTGTAAAATGGGAATAATGAACTGACCTACCCCTAGGGTCTGGTGAGGCACAATTAGATGATGGAACTCACTGCTACTGGATGTCATGTAGCAAGACTCCACGAGAGACTGGACATTTATATGGATAACAAGACCATCCAGAGTATAACAGTTGATGCCAGTTTTTTTGAAATCCTGCTGCTTCAGGATCCTGCTGGTCTCTATCTATTAGGGATCAATATGAGGCCTTCATGGGGGACAGGTGATCCTACATCTGCTACAGTGAGTTTAGTCACACATTCCTCTGCAGCATCTGCTGCTGGCCACTGTCAGAGATGGGATACTGGAGCAGATGGACCTCAGGGCTGATCCAGTCTGGTGATTCCCATGTGATGCTTGCCACATATTTTGGGACTCTCAGCTGGGATGTCCTATATGCAGTAATAATCAACTATTGAAGAAGAGCAGAGCAGCAGACTGGGTAAGTTACAAGGGAAGTCTTCAGGGTCCTTCTCTGGCTGAGTCCATGTGGCTGAGAGCCACAGCTATGACAAAGCAGCAGGGCATTTGACTGAAGGAGCCCATTGCCTGCGCCTTCCTTAAACTGATCAATAACAGTTCACACTGTGGGCATTTAGGTGGCTGTTTTTCAGTTTCAGAGTGAACACAGCACTGAGATTAATGGAGAGACCATGCATGGATCCCTTCATTGTGCTGCCGCGGACACCCACTTTCTCCCATTTTCAATGTCTTTCTGCAGAGGAAGGAGAGAGCGTGGCATGTGCAGTAATGGCATGGACATTCCTCCAGCTTGCTCAAGGCTTAGAGCTAGCTTCAGAATCTGAATGTGGAATGCCCACTGGGGGGCTCCTTTGTCTGGGAGGGCTGACAGGGATGCAGTCATCGGAGGTTAGGTAATGGAGGTTGGAGCCTTTCTGTCTCTCATGTGGATCTGGCCAACGTCTGTGGCAAGCCTAAGTCTCTCCCACTGGATGGTCTGAGAGGAGTTTCGTGGGTCTCGGAGTTCTTTTGAACAGACCACAAACTCCCATCTCAGATGATCCCAGCAGAAGCAGAGACCATGGCTCTTTGGACTTTTTCCCAGAGGTCTGAGTCCAGTGCTGCCACATAGGTACTGCATAACCTCAGGTAAGTCACTTACCCTCTCTATGGCTCAGCACACCCCATCTGTAAGACAGGAGAAATGATACTGACCCCCCACAGGGTATAATTAGATGGTGGAACTCACTGCCACAAGCTGTCACTGAGGCCACGAACAGTGAGAGGGGAGGAGAGGTAAAACCAGGGACTGGTGACAGAGGAAGAGTTAGGAGAACAGTTGAGCTGGGCGCATGCAGCCCCTGGTTATCACCACACCAAAAGCAACATCGGAGTGGTGCAGAGAGAACAAGATTCCCATATGTAAGCGTCTCTCGGCGTCATCCTGCTGAGGAGGCTGTCAAGACGCCTACAGCTGACGTTGGAGTAGCTTCTGAGTGAACCAGCCAACTGTCTGGTAGCAGGAAGCCTCTCCAGGGTGCCCCGGGGACCAAATGCTGTTCTCAGAGATGCTGGCCAGTGCAAATCCAGAGAAATTCAATTAGCTTCAGTCGAGTTACCACCAAGGTAACAGAGATCACAACCCGGCCCTTTGTATCAGCCTCTCAGCAGCGAGTTGCACTCAGCAATTTGCCAAATTCTCATTTTATTTACCCCTGTGGGACAGAGTGCTGAGAGCCAGTAGCTGACCCAGCACGCTGACCACGTCTGCAATAATTAAGTCCACCAGGAAAGGCTTGATGGAGGTGGAGAGTACTTAATTGCCTAAGCAGACTTGGCATTGATGAGCTAATTATCCCACCAGCTGGGGAGGCTAGTTAAAAGCACAGGAAGGATATGCAACGGGAGGGGGTGCTAACAGAGGCTGTTGGAGGCTAGGTCTCTGGCTGCAAAGAACGCTCCCACTTCCTGGAGGAAGGGCTGAGGGTTGAAGGACACGGTAGGTAGACATGTTGCACAGGGATTGTGATGGGAATTTGGTGGTGGTAACATCAATAAAACAAAACACCCAGAGGTGTTGACAAGCAAGAAGCGTCCAAGACTCTAAGGGACCCCAGAGTGGGAGAGAGCCTGCCCTGTGACACCTGCATTAATTGGACTGGCTGGATTTACAGTGGTGTAAACAGGAGCAGATGACTCTGTGCATCTGTAGAGCAGGGCTCTGATTCCCCTCGCCCATAACCCACTGTGGGTTGGAAATGACTCCAGTGCCATTATGGCTGCATGAGAAGAATGAGGAGGGGAGAAGGAGGCGCAGGATGCTAACAGAGCACATCTAATCCTGTCAGAGACCCCAGAGCACATGCAGGCAGCCTGCCCCTCAAGGGGGGTGTTCATTCAAAAGGGGTTTAATAGAGCGTGGAAACAAGCCCCTAGCAGCTGCTGATGCCAACCCGAGACCTGCCGATGATCTCTCCAGAGAGGTGCCATGCCCTTTTTGTTAATGTATCATGTGAGAGCTGCACTAGGTCTAGGGTTGCCAGTTCAGGTTGGACATATTCCTGGAGATTTCATCACGTGACATCATCTGAAGACTCCAGGCCAGTCCTGGAGAGTTGGCAACCTGTAGGCCCCATCTTTCATAACAGGCAGAGATATTGGTATCTCGGCTTTCTCCTCCTCCGTCCATCTTCCTTTTTCTTTTTCTTTCTTTCTTTTTGTTTGTTTAATAGCGTTGAGGGAGATCTGAAAGGGAATTCCTTCTGGAAGTCTGGCCTGGGAACTTTAATGTTAACAAAACACCAGCGACTGTACAAATTAAGCTCAGATTGGAGTGGGATGAAGAAAGAACATCACTTTTTCCATTCCCCACTTAACCCCTGAATCCCTCCTCTGCTCCCTTCCCTCCGACCATCCTCCTCTTCCTTCCAACAAAGAAACAGGGAGTTTAAGCTCCTGGGCTTGTTGTGAACCAAAGAACCTCTCTGAAGGGGGAGGCCCGGCTCACGTCGTGTTTATTGTGAATGAAAGAATTGAGTGAAAAGCCAGTTGGAAAAGAAAATACCTGACACTGGCACATCTATAAAATCTTTAGTATTTATTTTTACTACCAAACACTAAATCAGAGCAGTCTGTCCACCCTGGAAACTTTGGAAAGGAGGTGCGGGAATTGAAAGGCTAGGGGTGTTTTTCTTAAAGGAGCTGGGACTCAAACCAGATTTTCATGGGATTAAGAGCATCTGTATCCTGTCTTTTTAATTGTACTAAAATGTGCCTACCATGAAGGATTTCATCCCAACTAGAAACGAGGTGAGTGGTGTTTTATATCCCGAGAAATATGGAGCATTTTATGTGATAATAAACACTTGTCTGTATTCTCAGTGGAGCTGGTAGCACTGTCTATCATTAAAGTTGCCCAACACTTCCCATTACAAGGCCCTGTTTTCAGTTTCTTATAAATTTGCCAAATCATAACAGTTTTGGCTGAAATTTTCCATGCCTCAGGCTGAATTTTTTTTTTTTTAAAGTTTCTGCAAAAATTTTTTTTTTCCAGAACGAGGCTGGGGAAAGAGACATGTTACAGGGTTTTTTTTCATGATCATTTCATTGAGATGCTCCCATGTTTTGGGGCAAGGACTTGAGATTTGCCAGGGGATCGTCCTGGTGTCAGGGCTGTGCTGTCGGCCATCTCTGTGATCATACACCCAAATATGGCTGAGCTATAAGTCTCTGTTTGCACATGCTCAGTGGAGACTTGTTAGAGTTTGGCAGCTGAATTCTCTGAAGATTCCATCTGACTGAGCATGTGCAACAGTAGAGTGGAAATAGAACTCAGGAGTCATGACACCCAGTCCCCAGTGCTCACCATTAGACAAGAGACACTCACTGCCTTTGTATTAAAACACAGAACCGGGTTCCCTAGCAGCTTTAGAAGCCAGAAGGCTGTGGTAGCCCCGCACTGAGCCACCAACATATTCCTTCTATTTCTTTGGCAGCTTTTTGACTCTGGTAGGGGGAAGGGTGGGGATCTTCGGTGTTATTTCACCCTTTATTTTGAAACAGGAGGGAAGAGGTGGGAAAGAGTGAACAATCAAATAGTGTCGGAGTCCACCCAAATCTTTTCTCCTCTCTGCCTCCACAATGAGTTTGTTGTTTAAAATAAAACTCAGACTGGCTTTGAGAGGGGTGATTTCATGTCTCCTGATTGGCTGGGGAGAGAGGGAGTCCCTTCCTTAGGAAAAACGCAGCCAAAGACAACAGGAGCAACAAAATGTTACAATGCGGACTTATGATCTCACTTGCTTTAACAAAGCAGAGTTCATTAAAGGCACTTTACACAGTTACAAAAATAAACCCTGCCACACACACAAGGGTCCAAACAAAAGGGCTTTATAAAGACAATTCCCCCCCCTCCTGCTTTTTTTTTAAACCCAGGCCCAAACACATGGTTTTTTGTTTATTGTAATGGATTCTGCTGCCTTCCTTGTCCTGGAAAAAAGTGCACAAGTGGAAAAGGTTCTGTCCATGCTGTAGTGTAGCCCGTGGCATCCCAAACAGCCCAGCTCATTAAACACAGCTGCATCAGTTGGGAATTCAACAAAGGCGGGGCAGTACTAAGGAGCGTGCGGGAGAGAGAGTACAGTACAAACAACGCTGCTTAATCAGCCCCCAGTTTTCTGGTGGGTGAAGCCGTGGGCTTAGAAAGCCATCGCTCCCTGCCTCTCTGGGTTGGATTCACTGGGGTGCTTACTCAGTCCTTTTGAGGTAGATAAATTGATTTGCAAGAAAGTTAGAGCATGAGCTTTTCGGGGCTGAGGCTGTCTTTTTTGTTGTACGCATGGTCAAGCACAATGGGGCCCTGGCCCCTGGCTGGGATCTCTTGGTGCTACCAGATAATGAATGATAACGTTTGCTCTAAGGTCTTACAGGTGAGACCTTAAAAGGCACTCGTCCTGCCCTGAGAATCCTTTGGCAAATTTTCCATCCATCAGGGTGCCCTTGGCCAAAATACTCTTCCCTGTTGTATTCCCATGGCACTGTTGATGATTGGGAGGCATTTCCCCAGAGCTGGCTGCATTTCAGGGGGAAAGTTTGGAATATGGACTTTGTGAAGCTGCTTGGGAGGGATGATGCTACAGTGGTGACAAATAACATGTTTCAGGTGTTAATTGCCTTGCTTGCTGTCTGGCCCACTAGGCACTCCTTAGCTCCTTCTCCCAGTCCAGCAAGCTAAGGGTGCAGGTTACAGTGGGACTTGTCTTCACACCTGATCTCAACAATGCACTGCACTAGGCAAAAGGGGTGAGGCCGTATGCTAGAGGGTCTGTTGCCTGCATGCTCAGCCGAGGTATCTTCTGCCCCTTTTTGGGGCCCATTCCAAGAAGAAAGTCAGTGCTCTGAAAGTCTAGGAGCTTAGCCTGGGGAACTCAAACTTTTTTTGCTGGGCCTCCTTTTGAAAATATTTCAGGCTGTGACAAGCCCCACACCACCACTCTTGGTACTGGACATAGCTTTTGCGGCATCAGTGCAGATCCTTCCAGAGCTAAGTAACTATGCCAGGCCACCCTTACTTCTGCACTGCTGCTGGCGGTGGCCCTGCCTTCAGACCTGGGCGGCTGGAGAGTGGCTGCTGCTGGCCAGCCACCCAGCAATGAAGGCAGAACTGCCTCCATCTTAGCCTGTGCCAATTTACCCAGTCTCCGTGAGACACGTGTTCCCCTCCATGTCCACGCGGGAGCTAGTGACTGTTCTGCTTACCCACGTGGCGGCTGCAGTCTGACTCGCCACTTTGCTAAAGGGTTATAAGCCCTGATGTACTGGAGGAGAGACGCAGAACAACCTCTAGCTTCATAGCCAGCATTAATGTCTTGTCAATTTTAAGGCCAGAAGGGAACCTTAGGGTCATCTGAGCTTCCACGTAACACAGGCGTCGTCTTTACTTCTGCCAGCCCAGGGCCTCAGCCCAAGCCGCACATCTGCGCCGGCAGACCAGCTGCTGATAACCTCCTCACCCCGCTGGGACCTGAACCCGCACTTCCTAGCATAGGCAGCCACTCTTAGAGCCATTAAGCCGCTGGAGCTAGATAATAGCATCCCCTAGCACTTTTCATCCATAGAGCTCAAAGCACCTTACTAAAGAAGAAAAGGGGGACTTGTGGCACCTTAGAGACTCACAGGTTTATTGGAGCATAAGCTTTCATGAGCTACATTTTCCACTGCATGCATCCGATGAAGTGAGCTGTAGCTCACGAAAGCTTATGCTCAAATAAATTGGTGAGTCTCTAAGGTGCCACAAGTCTTCCTTTTCTTTTTGTGAATACTGACTAACACGGCTGCTACTCTGAAACCTTACTAAAGAAGGTGACCATCATGACAGATGGGGAAACTGAGGCACAGAGTGGTGACTTGCCCAGGTTCATGTGAGCAGCAGAGCTGGGAAGAGCCCAGGTCTCCTCACGCCCGGTCAGGTGCCCTACCCGCTGGGCTGGGCTATACTGCCTCAGGTTAGTTCTCGGTGCCTGTAAAGTACTTTCAGAGCCTTGGGTGAGAGGCGCTAGTGCTACAGTATATACAGTAGATCCTTGGACAGCAGCACTTTGGCCATTGTGGAGCCAGGAGAGATGGGAGCAGCCTAGGGCTTTCTAGAAGACTGTAGTACTCAGTGGCTCATCACGGATTTTGCTGCACGTTGAACCTCGTATTGCCCTTTCCTCCCATTCCTGTTTCCAGTATGGACAGACATAGCCCTGTTTATACACTCCTGTGATTTCCCTAACTCCCCACCTCCCTTCGCTGCAGATCCGTACGCCACCGTCTCCTTCCTCCACCAAAGCCAGAAGACGGTGGTGGTGAAGAACACCTTGAATCCCACCTGGGACCAGACTCTCATCTTCTACGAGGTCGAGATCTTCGGGGATCCCCAGAACGTTGCCGACGTCCCCCCCAACATCGTTGTGGAGATTTACGACCACGACACCTATGTAAGCGTTATCATGCACCGTGCGGACCTATCCGCAGGGCTGGATTAAGGCGTAGGCAAACTAGGCATGTGCCTTGGGCCCAAATTTGAGGGGCCCCCTGATTTGGCCCGACCATCCCTGTCATAATGGAGCCAAACTTGAGTGGCGCTGTGACCACATGCTTCGGGTCACAACGCCACTCGCTCTAATTTGGCCTGGCTGTCTCTCTATCATGATGGAGCCCAGAGCCGTATGGGGAAGTAGGGCCCAGATGTACGTGTTTGACTAGGCCTGAGTGATGGGTTATTCTGTCCCTCTGCACCTGCGTGTGCTGTCAGCCAGAGACTCGCTCTTTCTGTAATGTTTCATGGGCAATGACGTACTTTGCTAGGGCAGCCTCTTACTCATCTCTCTGCAGCTCTTCGAGGGTGGGGGCTGGGTCCGTGGTTAGCATGCTGGACTGGGGATCAGGAGATGTGGGCTCAGTTCCTGGTGACCTTGGGCACGTTGTGCTCTTTGCCCTATAGCCCCTTGTGCAAAGTGGGGATTGTGGTTTTTTAATTTCTCTCACCCTTATTTTTGTTTAGATCTGAAGCTCTTTGGGGGCAAGGACTGTCTCTCACTAGGTGTTTGCACAGCACCTTGCACAGTTGGGCCCTGAGTTCAGCTAGAGCCTCTTGGCATGGCCTAAATATTACTAATAATTGCTGCCTTGTGTTCCAACTGTTGTGACCCTTCTCTCCCTGTTTTGAGTTCTATACCCTGCTCACATCTTCTCGCTGTTAAAGCTGGAAGGCCCAGATGCTCTTAACTTCCATTGTAATACCTTTCAGGATTGGGGCTGAAGCTCTTTAGGGGCAGGGACTGTCTTTTGTATTATATTTGTACAGCACCTAGCACAATTGGTGTCCCCTGCTCCTGATTAAGGCCTCTAGGTGCTACTGTAATACAGATCATAAAAACTGCCCAGCACTGCCGCTTCTTACTTCCTGAAACCCACTCCCTCTCCACTCCCCCACAAAATAATGTTGGGAGAAAACCCTTTCAAAGCCTAAATGTCATTCACGTTCCCATGGTCATGGACTTTCTAGCTTGGGAGTTCCTGCAGACAGTTTAACAGGCCAGCTCCTGTGATTTTATTGCACATTGCTGATAGTGGGTGATATTTTACTCAAAGTGCCAGCTCCTGGAGTCAGGTGCTTCTGTGAGAATTTCACCTTTCATTTAAAAAATGTAAGTTTCTAGCCATGATGGTTACAGAGAGAAGCTCAAAAACATGACCCCTAAAGGCTCCAAAGCCAGAAGGCAAATTTAAAAGCCCCAAAATTTAGGATTTTTAAAAATCTCATGATTTTTTAACCCAATCTCATGAATGTTTTGCCCTGACTCCCAATGTTGGAATGAAAGGGGTTAGCCATAGCAAGTGAGACCGGTGCGGGGTAGCCATCTAAGCCAAGAAGTAGGACTATGAGCGAGGCCTCCGCGACCTCCATGACAGCCAGTGTGTTGCTTTCAGGGTGCGGACGAGTTCATGGGCCGCTGCATTTGCAAACCCAGCTTGGAGCGCTCCCCGAGGCTGTCCTGGCACCCTATCACTAGGGGGAACCGAAGTGCAGGAGAACTGCTCGCCGCCTTTGAACTGATTCAGAGAGAGAAGGTGAGGCCTGGAAAGGACTTCCCCTGGAATTATGAGACCAGATCTCATTGGAATCTATGGGTGCTTAGCAGGGTCAAGCTTCAAGCGTACAGGGGCTGGGAACCAATTTGGGCGAGTCCACACGGGCCAGTTTGCTGGCTAAAATAGCTCTCCAGTTGCCTGCAACCAGCTTTAACAGATGCAGGATATTCCAAGGGCGCGGGTCGTCTCAGTGGTTCCTTTCCCGTCTTGGTTGCCACATTTAGGCAGGGCTGCTGTTGTCTAGCCCAGCAGCCACCTGAAGGGAGGCACTTCCTGCCATTTGAGGCCAGCTGTTCCTTCATTTGGCTTTTGCGAAACCAGAGCATTGGCTGCCTGGTGCCCCTACCTCAGTCTCTCTGACTCTGGAAGAGTCCAGCTCAGACTGTGGAGGCGTTGCTCGCAGCTCTAGAGCTAGGGCTGAGCTGGGATTCGGCTCCGTTGTGCTGCATGGAGAACACAGTGGATCCTCCCCACAGTTGAAGGGCTCACCCTGGGAGCCTAGAATGAGCTTCTGGAGGGTTTGTATGTAGAGATTGGAAGAGCAGGCTGAGCAGCAAGCGTCCAAGTCAAGTGTCTCTCCTTTAACAAGCTGATGGGAAAGCGACTGGTCTTTGGCCCCAGACCAGTTGGGAGAGACTCTTCTTTGGCCCCATACGTGCTTATCTTACCCCCCACCATGCACAGGCCGCCCCCGCGCCGTCTTCACCTCCATGTGCTGTTCCACTCACCCGGGTTTGGCTGATCTCCAGATTGTCCCAGTGCCAGGGAGAGTGCGTGGGATGGAAGGCGAGGGAAGTGGCTGCTTCCCCAGGAAATGTTAAGGTCGCTCATTGAGTTCCCTCCTCCCTCCCCCTGCTGCTTCTCTCTCCCTCCTGCTCCAGGATCTAAGCGGGAGACACGGGACATTCAGGCCTTGCTGTTCTAGACCTCGGGGTCTGCACTTGTGATGTCCTCATTACCAGTGTTTGGCATTACCAGTAGCTTGGGGCTGTGGGTGGGTACAGGGCATCCCCCACATAGGGTAGGCTCATGTGTGGCAGACAGTGGAAGAAGCAAGGAGGAGCTGTGCGGTAGGGAAAAACACCTTGGGGAACGAGACAGGCTGCCCAGTGCGTGGGCACCCCGAGCCAGCTGGCCAGCAAGAGCTATTGACCTTGGCAAGCGCCAAGGTTACATTTCTGGCCGGAAAGAACAGCGTGGGTGAGTGGCTGCCAGGAGAGGAAGAGGGAATTGGTTGGGGGATGGTTGTGTGGGGCTGATGGAGGACACTGAATTTGACACTCATGGGCCTTGCCGTGCGTTAACGTCTCCAGAGATAAGGCAGGTATCTGTGATAGCGCAGCCCATGCTTACACAGCGGCCGGACCACGTAGGTGCATATGAGTCTCTAAAGGCTTGACCTTAACAGAGCCAGCTTTTGTAGCTCAGCCAGTAGAGACTCGTGCACTCTGATCTCGCCGTCCCATGTTCAGTCCCCACAAACAATGACCCGCCCAGGGATGTGGCCTTACCGTAGGTCCCCAGAGGCCTGGGAAGTCAGTTGGCGTTGCTGGGAGCAGGACCTGGCTGTGAGGGTGTGAATGTTCTCGCAGATAAGAGAGCAGGGGCTCTCTGGTGACAATGCAGGGATCATCCACTGACGGTTTGTGTTTTGCTCTCCACAGCCGGCTGTTCACCATCTCCCTGGCTTCGAGGTAATGCTTGCATCACAGTGACAACTCTGAGGGCCTGAAACACTCCCCCAATGGGCCAGATCCCCAAGCCCCAGCTCCAGCAAACTCCCATTAACGTCCTGGGAGCTTTGCCTGAGTCAGGCTCCTATGATCCGTCCTGCTCAGATTGATTTCACTGCTGATGTTCCCTTTACTGTGGAGCTCAGCCCCCAGGCTTGGAGCCCGGTGAGCCATCCCCAGAGCGGTGGTGTATGTCTCTGAGAGATGCCAGAGAGGTTGCTGCTCTCTGTCTGCCGGCTGCTGGCCTCTGCAGCCCGGGCCCCACGGGTTCTAGCGATGGCTGGGTTTAACCCTTTCATCGCAACACTCCACAGCACTGCCCCCAGATCAAAGGGTTGTGGCATCCCCATCAGCACAGCCGCCTTTCACTCCCTCCTTGGCCTGGCAGGCTCCATCTACCCTACCTACCACCTGCTGCTCCTGCCCCCACTGGCATCCTCACCCACCCACCATCCTCTGTGCCCTTTATACACTCCTGCTACACCCGCCCCTTCTTCCGCCATCCTCCTACCTGATCCCTTCCCCACTGCAGCCTCTCCTTTCCGCTCCACGCACAGCCTTTCCTGCCCTCCCCACCCCCTTCCTGCTCTCAGTGCCAGGGTACGCTTGGCCTGACTTCTCTCTTCCCCTCCATGGCAGATGTGCTGGAGGGGAGGCCCCTGTGATGCTACCTGTGGGATGGAGAGGAAGGGGTAGCAAGTGCGGTCCCCCATCCCAGACAGGCAGTGCTGGCTGGGGTGTGGAAGCAGCTGGTTGGCAGGGAACAAGTTGGCAAGAGGGGGCTTGGGATGGAGGAGGCCTGGTGAAGCTACATGGAATGTTTTCATAGTCTGAGCATGGACAGCCAGGTTTCACCCTGAAAACAGATACAGGCGTAATGTGTCTTATGCCCCCATGCTACACAGGAGAGCTAGCCAGAAAATGAACAAATGCTTTTGGAAAAATTTGAAATTTCAAAGTTGGTTCCATTTCGTGAGGTTTGAAACAGAGCAAGTTGTCATTTTTCTGACTTTTTTGGTAAATTTTCAAAATTTTGAATCTTCATTTATCTCCTTCCCATCTTTTTCCTTCTTGCCACTAAGTGCAATTAAATACATGATGTCCAGGATTTTATTTTCCCCTAAATTGTTAGTTCCACCCCACCCCCTCAACTTCTCATTTTGCTACTCTAAAATTGTTAAAAACTTCTCCACTTTTTATAAAGTTACAGAGCAGCAAAAGGAAAAAATGAAACTAACTCTGCCACTTGTAAAGCTTCAAAACTTCTCCAACTTTGAAAAGGTAGAAGAGTAGCAGAATGACAGTGTTTCCTTTTTCCGTTGGCTATTTTGTAGCTTTTCTAAAGTTGAGGAAATTTTGAAAAAGTTAGAGTGGAAAAAGAAAAGTAGGGCTGTCAAGTGATTAAAAAAATTAATCATGATTAATTGCATGATTAATCAGGCTGTTAAATGATAATAGAATACCATTAATTTAAATATTTGTGGATGTTTTCTACATTTTCAAATATATTGATTTCAATTACAACACAGAATACAAAGTGCACAGTGCTTACTTTGTATTTATTTTTATTACAGATATTTTCACTGTAGAAAAGAAACAAAAGAATTAGTATTTTTCAATTCACCCAATATAAGTACTGTAGTGCAATGTCTTTATCATGAAAGTTGAATTTACAAATGTAGAATTATATACAAAAAATAACTGCACTCAAATAAAACAATGTAAAACTTTAATTCACTCAGTCCTACTTCTTGTTCAGCCAGTCGCTCAGACGAACAAGTTTGTTTACAGTCGCAGGAAATAATGCTGCCCGCTGCTTGTTTACAATGTCACCTGAAAGTGAGAACAGGCATTCACATGGCACTGTTGTAGCCGGTGTCACAAGATATTTATATGCTAGATGTGGTAAGGATTCATATGTCCCTTCATGCTTTGACCACCGTTCCAGAGGACATGCTTCCATGCTGATGATGGGTTCTGCTCAATAATGATCCAAAGCAGTGCAGACCGACGCATGTTGGCTTTCATTATCTTCTGCCACCAGCTAAAGGTTGATTTTCTTTACGGGTGGTTCGGGTTCTGTAGTTTCCGCATCAGAGTGTTGCTCTTTTAAGACTTCTGAAAGCATGCTCCACACCTCGTCCCTCTCAGGTTTTGGAAGGCACTTCAGATTCTTAAACCTTGGGTCGAGTGCTGTAGCTATTTTTAGAAATCTCACATTAGTACCTTCTTTGCATTTTGTCAGATCTGCAGTGAAAATGTTCTTAAAATGAACCACATGTGCTGGGTCAGCATCCGAGACTGGTATAACAGATCAGGGGACATACAATTTTCCCCCAAGATGTTCAGTCACAAATTTAATTAACACACTTTTTTTTTAATGAACGTCATCATCATGGAAGCATGTCCTCCGGAGTGGTGGCTGAAGCTTGAAGTGGCATACGAATGTTTAGAATTTCTGGCGCGTAAATACCTTGCAATGCTGGCTACAAAAGTGCCACACAAATGCCTGTTCTCACTTTCTGGTGACATTGTAAATAAGAAGCGGGCAACATTATCTCCTGTAAATGTAAACAAACTTGTTTGACTGAGCGATTGGCTGAACAAGAAGTAGGACTGAGTGGACTTGTGGGCTCTAAAGTTTTACATTGTTTTGTTTTTGAGTGCAGTTATGTAACAAAAAAAATTCTACATTTGTAAGTTACACTTTCACGATAGAGATTGCACTACAGTACTTTTATGAGGTGAATTGAAAAATGCTATTTCTTTTGTTTATCATTTTTACAGTGCAAATATTTGTAATAAAAAATAATATAAAGTGAGCACTGTATACTTTGTATTCTGTGTTGTAATTGAAATAAATATATTTTAAAATGTAGAAAAACATCCAAAATATCTTATAAATTTCAATTGGTATTCTATTGTTTAACAGTGTGGTTAAAACTGCGATTAATTTTTTAAAATCACGATTAATAATTTTAAGTTAATCGTGTGAATTAACTGCGATTGACAGCCCTACAAAAACCCCTCAGGCCCTCAATATTCATTCTATGGTGCTCAGAGGTGAAAAGAAATAAGGGGAAAAGTGGGAGAAAGGGACACATAGAAAAAAGTTACATGTTTGAAATGCGGAGATTTTCATTTTTGATGAGAAAATGAACTAGTTCAGGGAAATTAAAACTTTTCACAAAGTTATGAGTTGTGAAAAAGGCAAGTTTTCATTGGGCAAATATTCAAATGAATTTTTTTTGTACCAGCTCTATTCTGAGCAGATAAAATATCAGCGAATGATGGCCGTGCTCTACATGTATGGGGTCACCTCTCTCTTCAGCTCTGAGACCCGTCCATGGCCCTCCTGCCCTCTCTAGGAATCCCACAGCCGCACTGGCCTTGTGCAGTAGGACAGCTTACTAACAGCTGGGGGCCTGTGGACTCCCTACCTAAAGGGAGAGAGGGACTGAGCTAGGGGCGAGATGGCCAGTAGGTAAGGACACAATAAATTGGACCCCAGGAGCAGAATGTTTTAATCACCTGTGAAATTGGTAGCAGGGCACCACAGAGACCTTGTGGCCAGGCACCCTACCCCTGTTAGCCTCCTTTTGTGAACCCTGTAGGAACTCCACACAGTCTCGCTTCTGGCTCAGAGCACCCCCACCTCAGGCTGGTTTAATAACAGAAATGGTTCACGCAATCCTCAGCATGCCAATCAAAGTCCCTAACCGTAACACGAAGGGTTACACTCAGCGCTGGTGCTTCTGCTGCACACAGAGCCCTAGCTCTGCCCGGATCTGCTCCACCCAAAGCAGCCAGTCCCTGCCTTTTCTGGCTGGAGCGCTAGCCTTGACTTCCTCTCCCGGGCAGCCAGAGCCCACGCTGTCCTGCTGCTCTTTATAAGGAAGCCCCTGATCCGACCCAGGTGTGTTTCCTTTGTAATCAGGGTTGGCTGGCCCAGGCCCTCCAGCCCTTAAAACCAAGCCACCCTGTTACACGTGCATTACACTAGGCAGCTAGCTGTAAGAGCGACTGGCTCTCAGATGCATCGTTGCCTGTATTGCCCTGAGCCATGACATCAGCATTACTTTCATAAAGGGGCTTATTTCCAAACAGCTGCAGGATGTTTCCTGCGGTGCAGAGCGTGCGTGTGTGAGTGTGTTAGATAATGATATTTTAATGTCCTTTCTCTCTTCCTCCTCCAGAGCGAGCTGTCCGCCAGTCTGGATGAGGTGAGCTTACCGTGTCTGCAAAGTTGTTCGTCTCTTCCCCATATATTTAGTTATGATTTTATATGAAATTCTGCCCAATGCGGGCAAGCGATCATTTTGATGGGTGAGCCCAATGAATAGCATTAGCTTTTTACTTCTATTAGTCACCCGAGGAAAGATAGGTATGTGGATTTTGTGCCTGATCTGGGACAGTTTTCTAACAGCAAGGCAAGTAGGGTGAAATTCACTCTGGTGCAGAGGACTGGCGTGATGCCTCTGCACCCTTAAGGCTTAAGTGGGTCCTAAGTGATGCCTGGGCTTTGTGCTGGGCACCTGCCCTGGGGTGAATTCCATCCTTAGTGAGGTGCTGACAGGTGCGAGGGGTTTGGGAAGTTGCAAGATGGTGGTAGCTGGAGGGCAGTTCAAGCTGTGAAGTTTAGATCGACAATCCCCAAGATGTGGAGTGTTTGGGTCTGTTGGGCTGCCTTCGACCCGCTGCAGCAATTAAGGCCAGACACACAGCTTGGTCCCAAATCGTAACTGTTCCAAAACATGGGTGTCCCTGGGTCTGGTGATTTGGTTCTGGCCCATTATAGAGATCAGGCCTGGATCAGGACTTTCCCCAAAAGTCTGGGTGATCTTTAGATCTGGTTTGGGCCCATCTCTAGTTGCAAGAGGAGTTAGAGTTATGCATGCCTCAATTAACAGACCTGATCCTGTCACTTAGTCAATCAAGGTTCATGCCATTGGATCCCTAGGTCCTGGGTTCGCTTTTTGTAGTATGGGGTAACCTCCTGGTTACCCCACACTAGAGTGGGTTGCATTTTCACGTGGCTCTATTCAGCCCCAGTGCAAACATGTGCAACTCTGCTGGGCTGAACAGCTGCACCTGCTTGCACCAGGGATGAAACTGTGCCAGTGCCCACATCACCACTCTTGGTTTCCTTTTTCAGCAGCTTCGGCAGACAGGCCAAAGAGCTGACTGGGGTGTGGAGATTCCCTTCTCCCCCTCTCAAAGGCAGGGTAGGGCACTGCTTGGAAACAGAACTTCCATCTTGGGAAAAGTTCTGAGTTTTCATCCCAAATCAGGACAAAACCCCCAAACAGCTGGAACAGAAATTCCACAAGGTTCTGTTTTGGAAATACTGGTGGGGAAACTGGTAGCCCAGGGAGCTGGCCACCCAGGGAGCCAGCCAGCCAGGGAAACTGGTAGCCCCATTCTTGCAGAATGTTTCACTTCTGTCTAATCAGCATTTTCCGATGGTAGAGTTTTGACCAGCTCTGTTTTCAATCCAGCTCTTTCCCCCAGCGCCAAATACCCCTGGGCTCGGTGCTTCCTCTCTGGAGGAGAGGGACTTACCCTCATGCTTTGCAGGCGCTGAACTGAACTCTGCCAGGGAAATGTAACCATCTCTTTGCTTTTTCTCCCCCACGGCCATTTCTGGGATTGGCGCTCCACAGCTGGGCACGCCTGCTTTCTTCTACGAAGGGCTCCTGCAATGGGTACCATTCAGTCTCCAACCCTTGACCCTCCCGTTCCTCTCTGCACATGGCTGGGGATTAAGCAAAGTCCCAACAGAGCTTCCCAGTGTGGAAACCGGCTCCTTTCCCACTGGAGAGACTGCCTGGCCTGCCCAGACCAGTCAGCCGAGCCGCCTTGTGAAACACCCAATGACAGCACTCATGTCTGCTGAATTCTCCACGGCCCTTCCTCTGGGGAGTTTTCTCACCCACATGGGCTGTGTAAATGGCCTCCCAATGGCTATGGGAGAGCCAGGCCCATGGTGATAATGATGGAACTGGAGCCAAACTGGTGTAACCTGGCATTGTGCCATTGGAGTTGTGGGTCAGATCACCAGCGACTGTAAATCAGAGTTGCTCGATCCAAGTCAGTGGACCAGACTCCCACCTGGTGTAAATTGATATTGCTCCACTGGAGTCACTGGGGCCAGATCCCCAATGGGTGTAAACTGGTGTAGCTCCATTGGTGTCAGTGGGCCAGATTCCCTGGTGGTGTAAATTGATTACAGCTGCAGTGAAATAACTTGGGCCAATTGTACACCAATGGAGAGTTGACGGAAAGGGAAGTAAATTGCTTTGTCTCTCTCAGGCCTGATCTGCATCTGCTTCCCAAGACGTCTCCTCCTCCATAAGACTTTGCTGCATGTTCCAATGCAAAAGTCAAGTCCCTGCAATCTCCCGCATTAAAACTGCCCCAGCCTGTCAGCAAATCCTGCCTTGATGCTTTTCACACCTGCTTCTTCCGATGGATGGAAAAGAGGGGAAGCTCTGTTTGGTGACTGCTTGTGCCCTGCCCATGGCTCTGTAACCCCTTTCCCCAGATGTCCACCCTTGACCTGCTCACTGATCTTTTCTCTCCACCTGCTCCTGACAGAGGTTAAAGGTCAAAGTGCTTGTAGCTTCAGCAGCTGGCGCACCCTTGCAAACAGTGTTGGATGGAAAACCTGTTCTCACCAGATGGAATTGTTGGATTTTTAGGGACTTGGCTACCACCACTCACCTACTGACATTTCAGGCACCGCTCTGCCAAACTCCAGCACTACCACTTTGCCAGTGGGCTTAGCCAGTTATTCTTTAATTCATGGGTTTGTTTCCCTTCCCCTAATTTTGCTGTCAGATTTTGAGTCCAAAATCTGAAAACTCAATAAACTCACCCAAAGCCCCTGAGTTTGCCTGGTTCCAGGTAACTGGCTTGCTCTTGGGCTGCTCATCTCTACTTTCAAATTATCGGGCAATACTTTCCTCTTTGTTTTACTCTTCTCGGGTCTTTAGATTATTTTTCCTCCTGTTGTGAGGCAGGCCCTGGCACAATCTTCCACTTATGGCTTCTTCTCTCATCTTAGGTTCAGGGCGAGAGAGTGCCGCATTGGATGCGAGGCATCCGGACTCCTGGGTTCCATTCCCAGCTCTGTCGTTCAGCCTGGACAAGTCACTTTTGATCAGAACTTCAGAGGAGCGGTAGTTCCTGTTGAGTTCAATGGGAGCTGCACATGCTCACTACCTCTGACGGTCAAGCCACTAACCATTCTGCCCCTCAGCTTTACCCATACAACTGGAATCTCATTCCAGAGCTTTCTCAAAGTGAGGGATGACTAAAACCTAATGGGGGAAGGGTCTGATTCAGCAAAGCTCTTTTCGAGATGCTTAGCTTCAAGCATATGCTTTAGGACAGGTGAGCATGTCTTTAAATCCAATTGAAATCAATGCAACTTAAGCACCTGCTTAAAATTAAGCATGTGCTTAGCTAAACAAGGATGGACTTAAGCAGGTGCTTGACGTTAATCATGTACTTAGGTGATTTCCTGAATTGGGGTGCACGTTACCGTGCTGCCCCTTAGTGACTGTTCCAACGAGGATAAAAGCCCTTCTCCTAGTGACAGCTAACGAAGATTCTCTGGAAATGGTGGAGGTCAGAGTGCCAGGTACTGAAGTTCCTGGGTTCTATCCTCACTGACGACTATGGGTACATTACACCTTCTGCACCTGTAGAACGCTCATGGTGAAATCTTGGGACCTTAAAGTCATGCACCTAAATAAGTGCCTTGATTTCCAGAGGAGCTGAGCACCCACCGGCTCCCATTCAAAAGTTGAGGGTGCTCAGTGCTTCTCAGGAGCAGACCTTGATCTTTGCCCATGAAAAGATAGCATGTCTCCAGGTTGTAAGCCTGGCCGACCGTGTATGTGCCCAAGACACTCAAGGACAGGGGTGGATGGGGACATATTTACTATTTGCCCTGTGTTGAAAGCCAGATGCTCCCACCATCCTGCCTGCCCCAGAATGGAATGAGCAAAGTCTTCAGCTAACAAGCTGCTTTGATTTGGCAGCCACCAGCAGTTGCCAATGAAAACCACAGCTCAGTGTACAATCTATCCAATATGCCACCAAGAAAAATTTCTGTGTAGTACTTTTAAATATATAAATCTGACCCAATCCTATACTTGAAATATATATATCCGCTTAATGCAATAACACTGAAGCCTGGAAAGAATCACGGCCTTCTAAATTAGTTCCAACTGTCCTCAGTTGAGGGGTGCATTTTTAGAGATTTGGCTTGCATTCCCATTTTTGGTGACTCTGAACTCTGAGATCAAGGTCAGGAGAAACCAGCGCTCCAATGTCCAGCTCTCGTTCCAACGCAAGGAATTACACTCCACCTGTCTCAGGGGTTCTCAAACTTCATTGCACCACAACCCCCTTCTGACAACAAAAATTACTGGAGAACTCCGGGAGCGGGGACAGAAGCCTGAGCCTGCCCAAGCCCCATTGCCCTGGGTGGGGGGGCAAAGCCTGAGCCCCACTGAGGCAGGGGGCCTGCAACCTGAGTCTTGCCTCCCAGGGATGAAGCCCTTGGGCTTTGGCTTCGGCCCTGGGTAGTGGGGCTCAGGCTTCAGCCTTGGGCCCCAGCAAGTTTAAGCCAGCTCTGGCAACCCCATTCAAAGGGGGTCATGACCCACTTGGAGGTCCTGACCCACAGTTTGAGAACTGCTGACCTATCTCAATCTGCCCCCACATGCAGTTCCAGTGGATCCCTCAGTCTTCCTTTCTTGTCCTAGACTATGGGGCAGCATGGCTGGCATAGAACGGATGTCGTTGTTTCCTGCAGAAGTGGCTGCATTTCAATGGTGGGCAAGCAAGCCCTTTAAAGACCTAGGGAACAAAAACCAACATGTAACAGTAGGTTATTGTTTGCTCCCGACACTGGGGCAGGGGGAGAGAAGTGGTTTGCACGTGACATTTCTCCCCATCAGCCCTTCTCTCTGACTAAGAGCTAGCGGACTCTGAAATCTGTTCCCTGTGCAGTGATGGGCGCTAGGGGAAAGTGCGGTGATAGGAGGCGCGTGATCTGTGGTCTATAACAACCTGAGCTGATGTTCTCCTTCAATATCCCCCTGCAGTCTGCAGACTCGGACCTGCCCTACCCTCCGCCCCAGCGGGAGCCCAACATTTACATGGTTCCTCAAGGGATCAAACCAGTGCTCCAGCGCACTGCCATTGAGGTGAGCGGTTCGGTGGGGCGGAGCGAATAGGGGAATATCCTGGCTAACAGCTGCCCGCGACTAGATCAAATCTGACCTGCACAACTGTGCATCATAGATGCTTACAAAGGGGGGCTGCTGCTGAAGAGTGGCTCTCCCAGGAGAGGGCGCCTAGTCTTAAAGCCTTCCTTCCCCTCTGAGCAATGCCTCAACTGGCCCATGGGCTTTCCTTTTATCATGTAGTCCTGTCACATGACTGCCACCTGACCTTATTTCCCAGCAGGACCTCCTGCTTCAGCTTAGCCATGTGATCTTTTTGGGAGAAAGAGGAGTCCCAGAATGCCTAGCCTCAAAGAGGCTTAAACCCTTAGAACAGGGCAAACTGGCCCTTGGCCACAACTACCCTTAAAGGGGACAGTTCGCTCTGTGTTTAGGGCAGCCCTTCAGAATTAGACTCTCCTCTTCCCCGGCTGGAGAGAGAGGAGAATCAGGTCCGTGGGGGTGGGGAGTGGGGGTTCCTGGTGTAGCTATATCAGTGCAAAAAACGCAGTGTAGACAAGGTCTAGGCTCAGCCTGGCTTCTTATCTGTCATCTGCTGTCACCGCCTCCCCTCATCCCGGTGTCCTTCCTCATCTCCTCTTGTCTCTTCATCCTGCAGATCTTGGCCTGGGGGCTGAGGAACCTGAAGAGCTATCAGCTGGCCAGCATCACCTCCCCCAGCCTCCAGGTGGAGTGCGGAGGCCAGACGGTCCAGTCCTGCGTCATCAAGAACGTCAAGAAGAACCCCAACTTTGACGTCTGCGTGCTCTTCATGGAAGTGGTGAGGGCTCCCTCGCTGCGCACCTGCCACCTGGCTCACAGAGCTATGGCTGCACCCGCTGCTCCGCAGCACTCCACTGGGTTAACCAGCATGTCTGCTTTCCAGGCTGCCCACATTTTAGCTCTGAATATCGGAGCCATTCCCAGTGGGAATGAGGCCACCCTCTTCCCGGGGGAGACTGCAGCAAGCTCAGCCAAGATGGGGGCAGATCTGTATTCCCGTCCTTGATTGCTTAGGCTCACGCATGCTCCTAGAATAGGGAGATTGGGGGGTTGCTGTCGTTTACCAGCAAGAGGATCTAATGACCTACCACTCCAGTCTGTGATTCTGAAATGCAGCTCTCTAGTAAATTCATATTCCACCCCAAAGTTTGTCAGCCTGTAAGCAGCTGGAATAGCTTTGCTGAATGTCAGGCAAGGAACCGTGGATACTAACCATGCTCCATAGCCCTTTGCTGCAGGGTTAAAATGCAGTGACGTGAGGCTGTGAGTTCTGATAAGAATCAGACCCTCAGAGTTATTCTGGTGCCTCATTCCAACTGAAATCCAGGGGATCCTTAGAGGATCAGGGCCCAAGCCTCTAGTGAGGAGCTCTGACATGACTCTCAGGGGCTGCTTCCGCTCCCGTTAAAATCAGTGGGGGTTTAGCCCATTGAGTTGAAAGGGCGCAGGACTTGGTCCGGACGTGGCAGGTTGAGGGCTCTCCGTGTCTTTCAGGAGGTGCTCAGACCCCTGCTAAATCGGTTTTCTTCTGAGAGACTGAGAGTCTTGCTAGCCTGTTTTCCCAGTGTGACCCGCCTGCCTCTGTCTGCAGAGAGCCGATGAGTGACACTTTGCCCTGATGTACACTCCCCTTTGGCGGCATTGCACAGGGTACAGTTAAAGGCAACATTTGCCCCAGCGGCTCAGAGGGGTGTGAACAGCCTCTGCCCAGCTCCACACTGTTAACTCAGGTGTCTAATGAGGACAGTCTGAATCACCACATGGTTGGTTATCTGCTGTGCACGTTAGCAGCAACACCCAGCCCTTCTGGGACTGCGGGTGGGGCTTGGGTTTGTGGGTGGAGCTTGAGGACAGCATAAAGGAGCCCAGCTTTAGCTCCAGTCTGCCCGCGGGTTTATTCCATGTGCTTCTGCCAGACGCAGGGAAGCTGTCCTTTGCCCCTCTCCCCAGCCACACAGTGCTCAGTGTGTGCTTCCCTCGCTGCAGCGCCTACCCAAGGAAGCTCTGTACTGCCCTCCTGTCATCATCAAAGTCATCGACAACAGGCAGTTTGGCCGAAAGCCCGTGGTGGGTCAGTGCACCATCCAGTCCCTTGAGGAGTTCTACTGCAACCCGTACAGAGAGGAGACCAACACCCCCGAGGAACAGCCAGGTACTGGAGGGGAGAGGCTTGCTCCTTTGTCCTCCTCCCTTCCCTGTTTCAACCACTGAGGGAAGCAGGAGACTCTCTGGTTGAGCGGACAGAGCACAGGACGCTGAGCCTGGAACTCTGTGCCTCCGTTCTCCCGTGACAGCATGCCGAGCTTTGGTCAGTGCAGGGCTGACTCACCCTGGTAGTCAGAGCAGGTGGGTCTCATCAGGAACAGCGTAGAAGGAGACTCAGTCTGTCTGAGGCCAGATAGAGCTAGAGGGAAGGGCAATGAGAAATCCTGATCAATCCGCTGAGGAGATGCCTCTTTGTGCCTCAGTTCCTCATCTGCAACAGTGGGATGATCGCACTTTCCTTCCTTGCAGGGGATTGTGAGGATAAATACATTAAACACTGAGAGGTGCTCAGGTGATGGAGCCAGAGAAATACCCTCGATAGATCCACTGTGCGTGGTGGGCAAGCCACAGATTTACATTTTCCACCAGTATGTTGGGAGCAATAATACTTATGAACAGGGCAATTGCCAGATTGGATCAGACTCCAAGGTACATCTCTGACAGTGGTCAGTCCCAGCTATTTCAGAGGAAGATGTGAGAAACCCCTTAGTGGACAGTTATAGAATAACCTGCCCCTAGAGGAAATTTATTCCTGACCCCTATTAGTTAGAGGTTGATATACTCTGGAGCATCAGGGTTTCTCTCTCTATTATTTGCGTTAATGTAACTGTGGATGCGCTCATTATTCCTGTAAAAATGCTGAATCCTGTTTTTTGAATCCTGCTGGGCTCTTGGCCTCAATGATACCTAGTGGCAGTGAGTTCCACAGGTTGTTAAGTCTCATTGTTTGGTGAATAATTTTGAGACTGTCATCAAAGGGAGCCAATTAGTGCCGTTTGTGCTGGTGGTTTTGTGAGATACTTTTAGCGGTACTCCCATTGATACTTGCACAGTAACAAAGCACAACATAGTGTAGGTCCTACATAAACAGTGGCAATGTGTATATAAATGTATATCAATTGCTCAGTGACAGGGTGGTAGATTAAAACATTAAAGAATCAGATGGACAGAATCTCAGTGGATAATAAAGTTAGCATGTCGGTCCTCAAGCTGCTGGGCTCTGTGTTCTGTGGAGCATCAATTTCCTAGTTAGATCCACTCTTCTTCTCTTTGCAGATGAGGTGAGCCTCACCCCCAGAGACGAGGTCCTCATTGATATCGACGACAAGGAGCCCCTGATCCCTGTTCAGGTAGGGAAGGAGTGGTAGCGGTAGAAAGAAAATAGGTTTCTCCATCTCTTTGGCAGCAGAATGCAGCTGGGGTTGCATGGGTTTGGGGCAGGGGGTGGGGCTTTGCGATGTATTGTGAACTGTACTGACCCTGCAACACGCACATTGCACCTGATCAGTGGCCTGTCCTTTCGCCGCTTCCAGTGTCTCTGAGTAGGGACAGGTGTTTGGTCCCCCAAAGCAGGACAAAGGATCCCAGTTTCCTCCTCCATTTGAACACAAGACGGGGTGGGGTGCGAGGGGTCTATCAGGCCTCCCCTGCCTTCTCCTGGGGGCATCAGTGCCCTGGCATCCCCCTGCTTAAGGAAAACCCACTCAAGCCTGGCTACCAGTGAAACTTAGTCCTCTGCGGGCCTACAAGGGCCAGGAGGAGACACTGATCAAGAGGGAGGCAGCAGGCCAGTTAAGAAGGCTTGCCAGCTTCTTCTGAGGGGCAGTGCTGAGTGGGGCTAGGGCAGAAGAGGAGTTTCCCTGCACTAGCCCAGAACGCCAGGGTCAGGTCAGGACCCAGGCTTAAACACTGCAGCTGAGCACTCACGTCTGGTGTGTGTCTGTTAGCTTAAAGGGGCAGGCAGCCAATTCTTGAGATTGGGTTTCCTTCACCATTTAAAATCGATGCTGAGCTGATGGCCTGGGCCCTTCTGCTCTGGCCTGGCTGCCACAGCAGCAGGTAGCTTCTTTGCTGAGCCCGTCCCTATACTGAATTATCCCTTTGGCCCTCCCACAGGTCCCCTTGGTGAGCAGTTGGTTGTTGCTCTACAGTAAAGATCTACAGCAGCCTATTATCAGGTGTATAGCCCCTAGAGGGTCCCTCCTAAGACCCTGGCGCTGCTGCGCTGGGTGCTGTACATACACCTAGCAAGTGATGCACCCTGCCCCAAAGAGTTCACTGCCTGAGTAGATGAGACAGGTGCTTGTCACTTTACAGATGGGGGATCCCAGAAACTGAGTGGCCCAAGGTCACACAGGGAGGCCAGGGTAGAGCTGGGAGCTGGACCCAGGTCTCCTGAGTCCTATGCCAGTGTACAAGGCCGCTCTCTTTTCCTGGCTAGTCCTTCTGGGTGCCTTTAGGGCACAGCCTAGAATTTTGTGGTGGTCCATCGCTCAGGCTCCTTCTTTCTGCCTGCACCCACACTGTGGCTCCCAGACTCTGACTGCTCCTGCTGGTGGAAAACAGCAGAGTGGTCATTGCACCGAAAAGAAACAGGCGGTGGATTTCTGTCCCGTGGAAACCAAGGACCACTCCAGCCTTTTTCAGTTTCTGTTGGCTTTGCTCTATCAGTGGAGCTGGAAGCAGAGGTGCAGTGTTTATAGCAGCAGCAGCTGCTGACTGCCAGATCTGCGGGGACCAACCCTCTGTCTTTGGCTGTTATCTGAAAGGGCAGAGTTTTCAGAAAACCCAGTTGTGGGTGGGTAGTGACAGGCTGTGGCATTTTCTGGGATTTCGGCGATCCGGGGGATTTGACTCGCTCGAGGGGAGGTGCCGAAGGAAGAACATGTTGCTGCTTCCCCTTCCCGAGCTGCCAGTCTGGTGCTGCTCGCTGGCATTCCAGCCCTGCCCATGCGGTCGAGAAGACTTTGGTCTCCAGAGGGCACCATTTCTGAGCTCAGCTCCCGAACATGAGGCTTCCCAGCTCCGTAACCGTTTGGCCTTCTTAGCTGCTGTCGAACATGTGCAAATGGTTAAGCCTGTGTGTTTGAGGCACAGGGCTGCATGTGAACTCGATTGCTGAGAAACCCCAAGATGAGGGGTTCCAGGAAGGTCAGTGGAGCATTTTAATCGGCTCCTGCTTTTCCCCCTCTGGTGTGCTAAGCGCCCGCTTTGCCAATCCCGCAGATTCCTCACTGCCTACTTTAAAGAGCCCCTGATGCTGCACAGAGTCCTGGGAATGGAAAGCCCTTGTTCCCTGGAAACAATGCTGCTTTTTACAGTATCTTTCTTCTGTTTCTCATCATCCCTTGTGTTCCGTTGCTGTGGAAAGCAGGGTCTCCCATTTCTTCTGTTCCTGCTGCTTGTTCCTCACCTCGGCAGGGTATCGGCCACCTCCTTCTGTAATGCCCCGGGGGACTCTGCAATCCAGTAGGTCTCCTCCCCATAACTTATAGGATCCTCCCTGGAAATGGGTCCACACCAGCACCACAGGATCAAACAGTCTCCCGCAACTTTGGGGAAGTTCTGGTTCAGATCCTGGTTTGAAGATGAACTTCACACTTCGTTTCCATCTCTAATCCTAATTCACCACCCTCTCTATGTGTGCATTACACTGCTTCCCCTGCCTCTAATGTGGGATCTTAGTGCAACCTACCCACCAGTGTGTCACGTGTGCTCGATCCACAGCATCTTTGCACACCAGGGCCCTTGACTAGGTGGCTTGAAAGTTTGGGTCAAAGTGCAGCAGTAAAAGTTGTCCGCATAGCACTAGAATCCTTGCTTATGCATCCCTGCTAATCCACACCCCTGGCAAGGGAGCCCGTTGCAAAGGACTGAAATTTGCAAAGCTAGGGAATAAGTATAACATTTTGAAATGCAGCTGCCTGAAGATTAGGCTCCTAAATCCATGGTTAGAAACCTAAATAAAAGTGGTTTGGCGTCTCAAAAGTGCAGAGCACTCACAACCGCTGGGAGCAGCAGGGGCTCAGACCCTGCGCAAATCAAGCGAAATGTGGAGCTAGCAGATGAACTTGACGCCCAGATTTGAAAATGTTGATCTAAGTGAACACTCGTAATCAAACGGGGGGACACCCCAAGGATCATGCGATAAAAATGTACTCGGTCTCTGTTTGCCATTTGTGGATTCCTTTGAGTTATTTATGATAATGTTTCATAATGTACCAGGAAAGGCACTGGAACATGTCTTGGAAAAGACTGAAAGTTTAGTAATAGGATACTGTGATGCTCTGTTCAGGAAACCCAGAGCCTTAAGCCGCTGTGTCAGAAGGGGTGAGCTTTGCTGGAGGTTAGACTGTGTGTCCGCCCCCTGCCACACCAGTCTGTGCTTCACCAGCAAACTCCTCGAGACTCTGCCCATCTTCACCTAGCCTGGCAAGTGGCAATCAGGGACCCCCAGTTCCTGAGTTCCCCAGAGACATGTCTCTGAGTCCAGTCCCTCTCACTGGACACCCATGGAAATAATTCCGTTTTGCTGTCTCCAAAGAGACAGTACCCACACCTACCTATTGGTTGAGCTGCAGACTCACTCTTTACATCAATATAACAGTACTGCATGGGTTACAGTAAATCTAAGAAAAACGCTGTATTAATAAAAAACAGTGTTTTAAGTGACGCTAAGCAAGAGAAAAAGAAATGGGTATGGTTAAAAACAAACAAAAATAGCATGTTTTGTAGTGCCCAAAACTTGATCCTAGCAAGCTATGGCTTTGTCTAAACAGCTTGCTCACTTCCGTCAAGCTAACAGCATCTCCAGCCTTTCCTGGTAAGAGGATCCAACATTCCCAGAATCAGAAGGTGCCGTCCCCTAGGGTCTAGATAACTAGAATGTCTTTTGGCTCCCCTGGTATTTCCCAGAGTCCATTGTCTTGACCTCGAGAGCCAGGAAGATGTCCCGGGGTGCAGACTCTGTCCCCCGATGTGCTCACTACGCTGTTTCCTCCACCTCCTGTTAGCTTGATTGCTTTGTTTACCTTATATGTAAATGCATTGCCATTGTCCAGGGCTTACAAAGCTTGACCCAGACAGGTAAATGCACATTCCTTTGTGTAAGACAGGCTTCTTTATCAACTCTGCCCCCCAAACATACTGTAGGAACATATTGCTAGTACATAACATAACTCTTAACACACCATTCATCCGTACATCACATAAATATATTCATGACCAGCGTGTCACCAGTTTTTATATGATACCTTACTTGATACACTTTGTATACAATATTATTTTACTATAAATTAGTTGATTCAATACTTATTCTTTGGGGTTCAGACCCCCTGCTTTCCCTCTGCGGAGTCCAGACCCTGATTGTCACAGAGACCCCGCTGAGAATCAGAATGATAAAACCACTCTTCTGTAGAGTTCAAAGCACTTTATGCCAAAGGAGAGGCAGTGTGGCGTAGTGAATAAGGGACTGGCCTGGTACTCAGGAGGCCCCGGTTCTTTTCCAGTTCTCGTAGTGACCCTGGGCAAGTCCTTTCTATACCTTATCTGTAAAATGCGGGATCTCCTTTGAAGAGCACTTGGAGATCTACTCATGAAAAGCACTATAGAAGATTTAGACATAGTCATATATTAATAGACAGAGTCAAAAATGTTCATGAAACTGTCATCCTGTTTTTTGTCTAGCTCTAACAGATGTTATTCTCCCCACTTCACAGAGGGGGGAAACTGAGGCAGGCAGCGGTGAAGTAATTTGCCCAGTGCCACACAGTAAGCTAGCGGCAGACTGCTGATTCCGAGGTCTGAGCGTAATGTGCTGGATCATGCTACCTCTGCCCAGGGATTGCTGTTAAATCTTCTCTGAGGGGCCGGGGAGGTGGCTGGGTTATGAGGTGTGTGTTAGCAAAGGGTGGATTGGTACTAAAGATGCCCGTTGAGAAGAACCCCACAGAACAGTTGTTGGCGGCGCGGCACCTGGAGATTGGGCTGGGATGAGCATTTTCTTATGAGCATGTCCTTCAAAATTCAGGTCAAAGCCCGGTAAATAATCTGATTAGGGGGTGCCTGTTGTTTGCTTGACTAGCATTTCAGAAGGTCCTTTCCAGGAATTTGTGAGCACAGTATTTGCTCTGGGCAAGGGATGGGGGTCCAGCGTTGGTTGGCTTTGTAAGGGATGGCGGGGGGGGGGGGGGACCTTTGTTTAGGCATGAGATGGTGCCTGGAGGGACGGGGGATGTGGGGAGGGAACCGATGCTGGTGGAAACTCCGGCTTCAGTTCTGCAGCACTTCTGGCCGTCTCTCCTCAGTACCTCGTAGGCAACAGTGAGACAAGCTCTGCTGTCAGTCACATGGTTTAATTTCGGAGCACATCCGTCAGAGTCTCTTTGGATTTACCCCAGGATAGCGAAGAATTCAGCCCCGACTGTGTCTGCTTCATCAGTCATGGGAGACATGAGGCATCTCAGGCTCCTGCTCATGGGGAAGGTGCCGTTCACATGGGCACCTGGGTCCAGATTCATTCTTGCTGTCACTCCAGTTACTTCGCTGGACAGATTTAACCCCTGACTGTGTATTGCACCCAGCAAGGTTGGCTATTCCTGGATGGGACTTGGGCCAGTGGTGGGGTAATCTGGAGAAATTGCTCTTGATGTGCTTCTAATGACCTGTGAGTTAAAGCAGATGAAGATCTTCACTAGAGCTGGCCAGAGAACCAGGAATTTTCCTGCCCAAGTTCTCTTGGGGAAAATCCTCTTTTGCAATAGTCCCATTGGGACATTTTGGTTTTCCTGCTGGGAAATTTGGAAATGGGGGAAATTAGGTTTTCCCCTGCACTTTTCCTGTGCTCTGTTACTGCTTCCCAACTGATAAATGTTGGGGAACAGTCAGAAGAGGGGGGATAATGGGGGCAAACACTTTTACTTTTAATGTAACACAGTTAAGTGACGGAAATGTTGCTTTTAAAAGTGAAAGTGTTACTGGTTTCTAACTAGCCAAAATTGGGAAACTGACTAAAAGGAGGGAAACCCACCATTTTGAAAGCAAAAAATGTAAAAATTACAAAAAAAGAGAAAAGAATGAAAGAAAGAAAGTCCGCCCCCACCCCCCGAAATAATTTGCTTTGAAAAACTTCCAAAAAAGAAATTTTTTGTCAAAAATGAATATTTTGTTTGTTTTTGATTAAACCCCCTTTTCCAACTACCTCCCTCCCCCATTTTCCTTGGAAAATTTGGGACCAGCTCTAGTCCGTGCTCCTGGCAGCATGTTTGGATTTTGCAGGAGGCCAGCCCAAGCTGAACAGCCTCCTAATGAGATGGATCACAGCTGGTGGGGTAGACATCCAAACACAGCAACAGCTAAACTGGCTGCACGCACGCTGCCCCGTGCACCAGGAAACAAGGTCCCCGATCCCCAGTGGGATTCTCTTTGTTGTACAGTAGTTGCCCCGAGGTTTCTCTTTACTGCCAGCTGTGGGGAACTAAACCCCTTCCCCAAGCTTTGCTATTGGCCATGCAGATAGGAACTGCAGGCCGCTGCCACTCTGGGTGCGAGGTGGGAGCCTGTGGTCCTGTGATTATTGCTGGTGGGAAGGGCTTGGAGTTGTGTTCAGGGGCCCTATATAGGTGGGGTCTGTGGCTGTGTTTGAAGCAATGGTCTCTTTTCGACTCTGCATCAGGGGCTGCGACACGCAATCCTTTTGCACATAGATCCCTCTGCATGGTTTCCCGGTTCATCCCATTTGTAATGGGCTTTGTTTGCAAGCTGCCAGAAATGAATGACACCTCAAAGCGAGGAAAGGTCTTTGTCATAGGGTGGCCAGCCCCTTGAAGGGCCTGGGAGCAGACAGCCAACCCTGCTCTTAGGAACCTGGCAGGAGAGTGCTGGGAATCATCAGACCCAGCGGGGCAGCGTCAGGTGACTGGGCCTGGTGATCACCAGCTGGGGGTTACAGAGGTGGGGCCTGGGACCCAGAGAGGAATAGGGGAATGGTCTCCTATAGCTACAGTCCAGGCTGCAGGCAGTGGGCTGTGGGCGGATGGCTCTGTGGACCATCCCCAGCCTCAGGGGAGACCCTGAGCACTAAACTGCCAGAAGCCCACAAGCCATACTGGGACAATTGCTTTCTGTTGTCAGTGCACATGGACAACAAACTGAGCCCCGAGGCAAGGACTGAGAGTGAGCTGATCAGAGAGTGGCTGGTTATTGCCCCAGGCAGGTGAGCGAGCCCGCCAGCCCACAATCCCCCAGAGGTAACAGGGCATCATTGACTCGGAGCTTAAAGACACCGAAGGTCCCAGCCATCAACTTCAGTGGGAACTAAGCTTCTCGGGTTGGGCCCAGATTTGGCATCTGGAAAGCGGCAAGATTCCAGTAGTGATAGGCAACCATCCAAGACGCCATGGTTCTGTTCAAGGAAGCATGCCCCCAGATTGGGATCATCACCGCCAGAGTTTGGGGAAACATGCCGCAAGCTTGAGCTGTGCCAGGCTGCAAAGGGGGGGTAGGTGGGTGATGTAAGTTTGCGAGACAGCTATCAAACATGATTGCTTCTAGATCCTACTGTGGCAGTCTGACGGCCCACCCTTGTTAGTGAGACATTTCTGGAAATGGAGAGGCGAGTAGCTGCATGGAGCGGTTGTTACTAATTACCATATATAGCAGATTTGGCCGGAGAGCGCTCAAGAACAGGCCTCAGAGGGAGATGCCCAGTATTCCCTGATTCTGCCTCAGCAACATTACTAGAGCCAGGGAAGCCCAGAAGTGAGAGAGAATGGCAGGGGGTGAGGAAGGAGCAAAGAGAACTCTTCCAAACCATAATGCAGAGTGCCGAGTTTGAGCTTGGGCGAAAGGTTCAAATAGTTCCTTGCGTTAGGAATATAGGAACTGCCAGACTGGATCAGTCATTGGTCTGTCTAGTTCAATATCCTGTCGCCAGTAGTAGCTGGTAAGACCTGCTTCAGTGGAAGAGGCAAGAAACCCAACAATTAATGGAATAACTTGCCCACAGAAAAAGGTTTCTTCCTGACCACCCATTAATTGGGCTATGACCTGAAGCAGGAGGGTTTATATCCCTTCCAAAGCACTTGTTAATTATTTTTTTAACATCTACTATTTTACCTGGATATTTCTCTTATCCATACAAATGTCCATTCCTGCTAATCTCTTGGCTTCAGTGGTACATTGTGGCAGAGAGTTCCCCAGGCTGATTACGAGATAAAGCATTTCCTTTGATTCGTTTTTAAAGTGGCTGCCTTTCATTTTCCCTGGCCATCCCCTCAGTCTGGCATTCTGAGACTGGGCAAACAGACGCACCCGGGCGATCCAAGCCACTTCACTAATTGCCCTCTTTCTCTTGTTAATGGAAATTCCTAAACTTTATTTTGCCGGCTGTTTATTATTCCAATTGCTGCCTTTGTGTGGGAAAAAAATATTTCCTCTTATAAATGCTCTTTATTAGAGCGGCCCGCTGAGAATCTTGCGGGCACGGAGACAAGGCTGCAGCTGCGCTGGGAGTTTCTGCCCGGCACGCTAAGCGAGGCCTCTGTGCCAGTTCCTTTTGGCCCAGTTGCTCAAGTGCTCTGTTCTGCAGCCCTTCCATTGCGAGGCCCAGAGCTAGAGACTAGCTCCTTTCAGATCTAGGGCTGGATGGGTCACAGACCCTGACCTCAGGGTAGGAGTGGAAAGCATTAAGGAGTTGTGGCCCGGGTAAGTTGCTATCCTCATTGCAGCCTGGAAAATGCTCCTGTCTCTCAGGCTGGTTCTAGAGCGCCCCATGGGGGCCTTCTTCTCAGACTCGTGACTAAATGCTGCAGTTCGGCCCTTGCTGCACCAGAAGGTAGCGGCCGCAATCCCAGCAGCGGTCAGGAAGCACGGCCGAGGGAGAGGAACTCTGCTCCCGTTCCCCACTGATGAAGGCCTCCTAGTGAGGAGGAATCTCACCTCGGTGGTAATTCTTCCTGGAGTCTTTAGTGCTGCGGGGCCTGGGCTTGCATCATGGCCACCAGCGTGAAGACCCCTGCCCGCCCACAGGGCCCCCAGCAGCACTTCATGAGCAAGCCTGGATAGAGGCAAGAGTATTGGCACCGCCATCACTCACAGGTCACTGCCCCGATAGAACTGCCCTCAGGGCCTGGGCGTGGAGTCAGTGTCGCAGTCTCTGAAACGCCCGGGTGTATCGGCCATTTTTCCCCCTTCATTTGTCTTGGGTTGGTAAGAATCTCCCCACTAGGGCAGAATGTCCCTTGAGGCGTGGGTGGCTGCTGTCCATAAAGCCTGATTCTCCCATCTGTCCACAGACAACACGCCTGTTGCCAGTGTTATTCATGTTTAAAGGAGCCTCCACCGAATTCATGGCCCCATTGTGGTAGGCGCTGCAGAGATGCATCGCGAGAGTCAGCCCCTGTGTGGAAGAGCTGACAATATCAACAGGGGAGGCAGACAAATGGGAGGAGCGAGGATTACAGTCCCTATTTTACAGATACAGAATTGAGGCACGGAGGGATAAAGGCCCAGATCCTCAAAGATTTCAGGCATTTAACTCCTATTGAGTTCAATGGAGGAGCCTAAATACCTTTGAGGATCTGACCCTAAGTGACTTGTCCCAGGTCACACAGGGGGTCTGTCAAGAGTTGGACATTGTATCCTGATCTTGGATGAAATTGTTCCGAATTATTTTTTTTTGTCTGAAAAATGGCCTTTTTTTTTTCCAAAAATGTCAGGAAGATTTTAATTCCTTTGTGATCTCTTCTGATTTTTTTTTTTTTATGGGAAAAACAGAAAAAAGTGTTGACTGTTAATTTCCGCCTCCCTCTCCTTTCTCACGCTGTTCCCTCCCCCTGTCCTTTTTGCTTTCTCCACTCTTTTCCCCCCCATGTTGCTACTGAAAAATGCGGGGGGAAGGAGGAAAAAAAGGGAGCAAGCTCAGAATCTTTTTGGTTTTTTTGTTTGGAAAACTGAAAAATTTCAGTGCTGGGGTTTTAATTTGCATTGAAAAATCTGAATTTTAAAAAAAATATTTGCTATTTGTTGTGTAGCTCTATATGTATGCATGCTTACATGTCTGCAGTATGCTGGAGAGAGAGAGAAACTGCAGGGATTATATAGATAGACATGCATGCGTATATAAATAGACATATACCTATGAGCCCTGGTTTATTTTTAAAAGGTCACCACCAGTGTTGGGGGTGCAGTTGACTACAAACACACACAATTTAGGCACCAATCAGCGATTCAGGCTTCTAAGGGTATGTCTACACTGCAGCCACTGGCTGTGTTTGCCGCTCGAGCTGACATGCCTGAGCTAGCTTGAATCTACCTAGCTTGGGTCCTGGAGTGGTGCAGCAGCAGTGTGAACTGGCGCTGCTGGTAATTACCCATGGTTCTGGACGGGCGTCTCCAACCCACGTTGCTGCAACATCACTGCTCTGGGAACCCCGCTGGCCCAGGTATGTCTGCTTGAGCTGCGTATAGACATACCCTTAAAAAACGGTCCCATTCTACTCACTGACGTCAATGGGAGTTTTGCCAGTGACTTCAGTAGCAGCAGGCTCCATACCTGAGTGCTCCCATTTACGCCTGCCATTGAGCCATAGAAGCGATAAATTGTAATAATGGCACCCTCTAAGTGGGGGTTGCGTGGGAGGCCTCTTCAGAAGCACGTTTGATTCCCCATCGCCACGGGCCTTGCACAGCCGTTTCCGCCAGTGTCAAGTGAATGGAAAATGCTGCTGACGGTGTGGTGTTAATGACAGCTGGAGGTTTGGATCAATGCAGAATTAGGCCCTTGGCACGCACCACGACTGTGTGTGTATCTATTTAATTTGAGTCTATGCAGCCACTATCTCTACTGATCTATCTGTCATCACTGGGCTGAGTTTATTTTTTCCAGCTGATCTCTACCAAGTCTCCAAAGCGCTAGGGCTAAAACAGCTGCTGGGAGACGGACACGCCGCATCAGACTACAGACCGTTTCTTCTTTAAGCCGACCCTGAAGCCTGCTCCTAATTAGGCTAATTTGGAGCGAGGCTGAGAGACTCCTCTATTGTGTATACTGAATGCCCTGGCATTGTGCAACTGTTTAAATGGCAAAAATTAATCCTGTTTAGATGTGGTGGATCGTCATGGGCAAATAATTATTCTGTTTGCCGCACCCTGTCACCACTGGCGCCACAAGATCCACCCCTCCTGCTCTCCCCACCCCCCAGCATGCTATTCCAGCCAGGAACGGAGAGAACAAACATTAATTTTATTTAGGGCCAGCGAGCGGCAGGGGGTTGGGGGAGAGAAAAGAGGGATCAATAGTTAACTGCTTCAAACCTCGGCATTCATCCAGCATTGCGGGGGGCTGCTACTGCATGTGCAAGCATAGCAAGGGGTCCGAACCCCAGCTCTGAACCCCTCCAACGTTGGAGGAGTTTAAGGTCCAGGTCTGAATGCAGCAGCTCACATGTGAATCCTGGATCAAAACCCAAAGAAAGTTTGCTTCTGGATCTGGCCTCTGTGCCTCTCTTTCTCCATTGGCTAAATAAGAAAAATACTGAACCACCCCTGCAGAGGCCATGAGCTCTTCAGATACAAGGGGTTAAGGTTATTACTGCACTAATCATGGGAAGGGATCCCCCCCAAAATGTAGAAGGTGTCTCCTTTGGTATCATCAAGTCCCAAAGTTTAGCTGAGATTTGCATGGTTTCTGGCTTCGTTGCAGAAGCTTCCTGCAGAGCTAAGCACTCAATCCTGCAAGCTCTGAATATGACCTTCATCTCCATTGACTTTCATGGGAAGTGAGGACTCCTTCCAGAACTGGGTGATTCCTTGCCCAGATTTGGCCAGGAAATGCTGAAACCACAAAGGAAAACAGTCATTTCCATCCCAGCTGAGAGTAGGGTGTCTATTAGTAAATTTCATACAGGAACTTGATCTAGCAAGACTTCCAGAGCAGACAGGCTCTGAAATGCACCTGAACTTTGAGCTGCTGGTCCTAACCTGTTGTTGTTCACCATTGCATGCGCTAATCAGAGACAGCCGCAATCTCCCAGCCCTAAAAGCCTCTAGACTTTGGAGTGTTCCCTATCTAGTATCTATGTGTCTTAGGGTATAATCCTGCCACCCATTGCCATTGTATTCAAGCTGCTTCCATGTAAAATCAATAGCAACAACCAAGTCCCCCTTCCTGGAGTCTCCAGCTCTTCTCCCTTTCGGGGGTCAGAACTCTGCTTGGTGGTGGGATTTTTAGTGGGTGTTGGGAACGAAAGGGGGGTGTTCAGATTGTGCATGTCAATGATGGTGGAAAGGCTTTTTCAAAGATGAAGTCTTTCCAAAGTTTCCTAGCTATGGTCAGGCTCTGGATTCACCTGATCTCCTGTGGGCGATTGTCCTGTGGCTGGATCCCTTCAACAGGGAGCGCTTTGACCCTAGCTCTCCAGCATTCCGTTCAGGGCTTTGAGCTCTGCCCTGTCCCAGAGGAGCGCAGCTGTCACGGGGCGTCATGGGTCGAAGTTCAGTCTTTGGTGTGGCTGGGGCTTGATCTTTTAATTGCTTTGAAAATTAGGGCCCAGGCCTTAATCCAGCATTGTAAACTGACGGGGATCCAGTGCAGGGTCTTGAGGGTGGGTCTGATGTGTTTACCATAGCCTGAGCCATGGAGAAAGTGGGCATTGCATTCTGTACCAGCTAGAGCCCGGGAATCATTTTCACCTGCAGCTTCAGACACAGGTAGTTACAGTAATGCAGTCTGCAGCTGATGAACGCAGGGATCACTGGGGCTTGCTCCTCGTCGGGGGGAAGTTTCCAGGTGAGCTGGAGGTGAAAGAAGGCATCTTTTGGAAACTGATGCTCCTTGATCATCCGGGCTTAGCAAGGTGTCAAATAGAGCCACAAAGCTTCGCAGCCTTTTAACAAATGGGGGCTGGAAGCCTTTGATGGAAGGTGGAGACAATGTCTTCGCCAGCTCTTCAGAGCATTTCCCCCAACCGAGCAGCATCACTTGGGTCTTGCCTAGGTTCAGCTTGAGCCAGCTGCTCTTCATCCAAGAGTTAATTTCCTATAGACAATCGGACTTGTTAGCAGTGGCAGTGAGTGAGCGTGAGATGCACAGCCGCTAAACCTGGGGGTGGGGGCAAGGGTCATCTCATTCCCTCTCCCAGAGGTCTCATGTAGATACCGAAGAGAAGCAAGGCTAGTCTGGATCCCTGTGGGGCCCAGCAGGTCCCAGGTCTTCGAAGAGGAGGAGAAGTTGCTCATCATCACTCTGAGTTCTGCTGGAGAGGGACGACTGGAGCCCCTGCAGTGCTGGGCCATCTGCTCCCGCTATATCATGTTGGGCGGGTGGGCAGTACTATCTGGTTCACTCTGTCAAAGGCTGCGGCGAGGTCCGGCAGTGTGAGCATGGAGATCTGACCTGTGTCAGTGGCCATGAGGTCGTCTTTTAGTGCCACTAGAGCTGTGCCCTTGTCTGAACCCTGATCGCAAGGCATCTGGGATGATGACTGGTGCCACATGACATTGGAGCTGGGTAGTTACTGCTTTTTGAGTGGTTCTCCAGCCTCAGTCCCGTCTTTGGGTTCTGTGGGCCAGATTTTCATCATTAGCTTCTAATTTATCACGTGCAATTGATCACATGTGCACTGCAAGAGGCTTGTCCAGCTTAGCATGTGCTTAACGTGACCAGCTTAGCAGCATTAAAGGGAATGTGCTTTGTCAACGTTAGACTTTTAGAAGGAGTTAGTCAACATGTGTTAACCTTTAAATCCTTGTCTAGACAGCTGTGTGGCTGGGTTAATGCACCATTGAAGGCCTTGCGTATACAGGAGGTCAGACATCTGATTATGGTCCTTTCTGGCCTTGAATCTATGAGAATTTGGCACAAAATGTCCAAAACATACCAATCAAAAGTTGTTTTTCTTTCATCTTTTTTTTTTAACCTGACAACTTCCCTGTCTATGAGGCTGGGGGAATGATGGACTACATAGCACATGCCCATATTTCACGAATACCGTCTGTATAGGCGTTATAGTCTGTATAGGTTGGAACATAGGGCTTTGGCCTGGCCAATGAGGGAGCTGGATTCTTGTCCTGGCTGTGCCAGTAACCAGGGCAAATCACTTCACCTCTCGATGCTATAGGTTTCTCCACTTGTGAAACAGCAGTGATGATATTTGCCGTCCCCTGTAAAGCATTTTGACATTCACAGAGTTCAGTATGAGCTCAGTATTCACAGAGCACAAACACTTTTGTTTTGCTTTTGCTTTGGGAGCTGTAAAAGTAAATCTTTCGCGTTTTTCTAGCACTTTCCATTCCTGTGTTTTTACCTCTTTGTTTATTGCTCCTGAATGTCTATTTTAATGAAGAGCAAAACTGGGAGGACAATTACTATTATTATTTTAGTACTGACTGTGTGCGCAAGGTCCACAAATTAGGATGATTCTGGCCCCAAAGATCTATCAGTCTCTAGAAGACATACGTAGAGAATATGGGTGTGCCTCAAAGAACCCTGAGCAGGGAGTAGCTTAGAGTTTTAATTTATATATATGTAAAAAGAAATTAAACCATTTATTTATTCACTTCAATTTCATACAACCAGCGAAGGAAAAAAGTACTTGCCAGTGCTCTAGGCACGTCTTACAAGAATCAAAAACACGCTCCGTTGAACTACACCTTGCAAAAGACATCAACATTCCAGCATATCAATACTGTTGAGACATTTTTCACCCCACCCCCCAAAAAAGGCAAACCTAAGCTGAAAATTGATAGCATTTCAGAAACTACTCACTACATCCATGAAACTCAAAGGCTTATCTCCACGCCTAACAAAGTAATCACTGTTACCCACAGGAAATAACTATGTTCATGAAAAGATGGAAAGTTGAGGTATGCATAGACACTGAAATTGAGGAATGGGAGAACATATGGAGCGATTCTCTGTCTATCTCAATAAACATGTTAATAAAAAGTAAATGACATTAAAATTCTTTATCAAAGGCACCCAACTCCCCTTAAAGTTAAAGAAATTTATGGTACAGGGCGGGCAAAATGCTGGAGAGGATGTAGTAAAATGGGAGCATACATGGTGGGCCTGCCCCAAAATTAAGACATTTTGGAAAGCTGTTGGGGATTTTATACAGGAGATAATGGTGTCAGCTGTCAGATAACCCCTTAGTGTTTTTGTTAAATTGTCCTAAAAACTCTGCATCTTATAAAAGCCCTAAGGAATTGATCACTCATCTCCTGGTTGCTGCTAGAATTACCATAGCAAGATGGTGGAAGAGGAGTTACTCCCCTATATGTATTGACTGGTATCAAAAAGTGTGGGAAATTCTGGTACTAGAAAAATTAACTCATCAAGTCAGAGTTTTACAAAGGAGAAAAAAAAAAGCTAACTCCTGTACTGAGAAATCTGGTGGAACTTTTTGGAGTTTGCTGGAAGAATCGCTGTCAGCAAATTGGATAGTTTGAGAACTTTCTTTGAATACTATGGGAGAGAGAAATCCCTTCAACAATAGTGAAACTCAAAATTAAGATATTAAGACAAAGAAAATAGGAGGAAAAAGGAGAAAAGCTTCATATTGTGTAGAGTTTTGATAGGACAACTAATGAATAGGTTACGCATATAAAGGTAAGAAAAACAGAAGTTTGGACCAGAACATGAGATAATGAAAGGTCTCATCAGTTCAGCTTTAGGGACTCCCATAGGCCAGTTTATAATTGTGTATTTGTGTATATACTATGTTATTTCTATTTAAGTTGTAAAACAAGTGTTATAAGATTTCTGTTGTAAAAGAATGGATCTGTTAATAAATCAAAGCAAATAAAAAAATACGTGACTGAAATCACCCCAAATCCAAAAGCCCAGCCATACTCCCAGAAAATAATAATAAAAATCTCCCGACAGCCAACCAAGCTTTCCATTCTCACCCCAAAAAGCCCATGAAAATTGACACTGTTATGCAAAAGTCCTGTGGAATTTTATTTGTGTGAAACAAATAAAGGACTATGGAAACAATTCTAGTCCTATCGAATTTAATAGAAAATGACAGCCTTTCTGTGGTTGTGTGCCGTGCAGTTGTAGCTGTGCTGGTCCCAGGTTATTAGAGAGACGAGGTGGGTGAAGTATTATCATTTATTGGACCAACATCTGTTGGTGAGAAAGACAAGCTTTCAGGCCACACAGAGCTCTTCCTCGGGTCTGGCAAAGGTACTGAGAATGTCATAGCTAAACACAACGCTATCAGTAAATACACTCTCAGTACCTTTCCCAGACCTGAAGAAGAGCTCTGGGTGGCTCGAAAGCTTGTCTCACTAATAGAGGTTGGTCCAATACCTCACCCGCCGTCTCTCTCTAACCTTTCTGTAGGGTGTTTGACTATCCTATAGAATTCTATAGCTGGGGTATAATTTTCTGTTCTCTCAGGTGGTCCAGTAAACCGAGAGAACAATTATGCACCATGTGACCCTTCTGTGAAGATGGGCGTTGCAGTGCAACCTCTCGTGCCACAGATATGGGCAAGTTCAGAAGAAGGAGTGGGGATGAGTTCCAAAGCGGGGGGCTCCTCCTGGAGATCACCCTGCCAGCTGTCCCCTCCCATTTGAAGCATTGGGAGGAAGCATGGTGCAACAGACAGAGAGTCAGGCAAAACCTGGGTTCTGTCCCCACCTGTGACCTTGAGTGGGGCCCAGATCTTGTGTTAGGGCCTTTAGCTACCATTGCCATATGAGTCATAATAGCCTTTAGGCCTTCAGCTCAGGCACCCCCAATGGTTACAATGAGCAGTGTGCCATGTGTGGGAGAAGTGATCTCTCAAGCAATCAGGTCCCAAACTGCTTTGGGCATTTTTCTGTCTTGTCTTTGGCAAATGGAAACTTTACCCAGCCATGTATGGACTCCCCGTCTGCCTCATGCTTGCACACACATGTGGAGGGGAGTGGATGCCAGCATTGCTCTGTGCTGATTGTCCGATTGTGTCTGAAGCAAGGGAAAAGGTTATTTTCCCCCTCGTCTTGAGTGCATTGTGTATTCCTCGGTGTGTCTCTAAGCCGTTTGCTCCACTTCTTTCCAAGTCTGGTTTTGGTTCCTTGCACATCAGATTAGTGTAATTCGGGAACAGGATCACATGGTTGTCTTTATTTTAAAACACGGCCTCTGATGCCACCGAGCTGAGGTGCACCCTTGTCTCTAGCAGGTGTGGGATGGTAAGTTTGTTTTAAAAAAATGTGTGCAGAATGTGCCCATTGTTACCGTGTACATAATGCAATAGAAATGTCATGGGTAATAACGTAGAGCAGGAAATGTACTGCCTGAGACCCACAAGAAGGAAACTCTACTGCACCCAGGGTCTCCAGCACCCTTTTGCAGGGTTCCTGAATGACACCTTGGTGCCCAGTTACACTAAACCCTTCTGGCAGATGCTCATGGGCCTGAACTTTGACGAGGACTCAACACCCACATTTGTCAGCCAGGTTTTCCAGAAGAGCCCAGTGTCCATTTAGACACCTGGTAGAGCAGCCAGATTTCCAGCCCCCAGCAGTCTCGTTCTCAATGGGCTCTTTTAAAAGTCACCTGAAGTCCCTCAATGGGAGCTGAAATATGCCCCCCACCCAGTGTGGGCACTGAGCACGTTTGGAAATCTGAGCCCCGTGGTGCTTTTCAGCTGAGACGTGCTCCGACCACCAGCCCAGCCAAGTGGGAAAGAGAATCTTGGCGCCCCTGGTGGAGCTGATGGGTAACAGATCACAAGGCTCCCAGTCTGAGTTTCATCTGCCATAAACCTGCAGGGTGCTCGTGGGAGGTGGGCTGAAATCAAAGCCCAAATCTGAGTCCCTGCTCACAGCATTGGTGATTTTCCAGTTGAGAACCGGGGGATGGGCTCCCTCTTTGTGCCAGACCCCTGGATCCTGAACAGCTGCAGACGCCCTGGAAGCCTGGGTTTGGATCTAAATTTTGTGGCTTGAGCCCAGATAATGGGATTCCACTCTAGAGTCTGGCTCTAGAATCAGCCTCACGCAATGTGTCAGTTATTACAATCTTCCCCCCTTTATAGCACCCTGGATGCTTCACTCCATGGACAGTGAGGGGCCATTGGCAACAATACGTAACTGGATTGAAATATACTTTAAACCATGAGCTTGATGGGAAATTTGTCAAGTTCAGCTTGATGTTCAAGTCAATACATTGTTTCTTGGTGAGCGTCTCCCATTGTTTGTCCCACCATTTCTCACCCCCAAAAGAAATGTGCAGTTCAGACATTTCCTCCTTTTGAGATGTTGGTCCAGTTTCAGCCTGCTGCATTATTTATGGTGGAGAAGAGACAATCTAAACAACCAACCGGACAGCTGTTTGTTGGCCAAGGACAAGCAGCTCCATTCAGTGCTTGTTTAGAACAGATCTGGCTCATGAGTTTCCTAATCGCCTGAGCTAAAACACCTTGGGCTTGATTTATTCCTGCTGACACCATTGGCCTCAGCAGTGAATGTAGCTCATTTCATTTCAGGTTCTGTGCATACATGCTGGAAGTAGGGGTCCTGGGGGTGCTGCTGCACCCCATGACTTGAAGTGATTTCCATCATATACAGGATTTACAGTTTGGTTCAATGGCTCTCAGCACCCCCACTATAAAAATTGTTTCAGCACCCCTGGTTCTCTGTGTTGACAGGGTGAGCTGTCATCTTGTTTCATGCGTGAGACAATATTTATAACAATTTCCAGCCTCGTTCATAGCTTCTACGTAGCGTGAGTCTCAGTGCAGTTTCCAGTGGACAGTCATACAAAACCCCACTACTACTGACCCCCAATCTTGGTAGAGAAGCCAAGGATACTGGGCCTTGGAGACCGAACGCTTGTCCCTCACTCTCAGGCTCATCTGTGCTAGAACTTTAGGTGACGTGTTACCTCAAGAGGTCGTGTTAACTAACATGATGTTAACAACAACTCAGCTCTCAGCATAGACAGGAACTGAGCCCTGTGTTAGCTGGTCAGGAGAACAGACCAGTCCTCTATTAGGGGGTAGCTGTGTTAGTCTGTATCCATAAAAACAACAAGGAGTCTGGTGGCACCTTAAAGGCTAACAGATTTATTTGGGCATAAGCTTTTGTGGGTAAAAAAACACTTCTTTGGAGGCAGTCCTCTGGAACCCTGGAACCCTCTGGAACCCTGGTGGTGACTGGAGACCTGACCAGTCCCCATCCACACTGACAGCAAAGTTGTGCTTGACAAGTGTTCATCACGCTCCTCTGGGCCGTACTCTGATTTTCCTAGTGAAGACAAGGAAGGCACATTGGTAAGGCAACACCAGGGACACTTGGCCTGTAATTGTCTATGCTGTCCCTGATCCACGTGCAGAAACTTTCAGTCTCCAGGACTGTCAATCTGTCTCTTTTCCCCAACACTAAATTCACTTAACACTGCCCAACCCCAACCCCCACAAACCCTTCTGTTTTCCTCAGATTTGGATTTTCCTGAACATTTTAGCTTATCCTAAAAATAGCTATGGAAATGATTACAGATCATGGCCCATATCCTCCCCTCACGCTGGCAGAGTCCAGTCTTGGGAGAATGTGGCTCTGTTATTTGGAAGGCTTTTGCATTGTTTTGATTCCTTAATTTTGTTCTAAAATTTGCTTTTGTCGTTTTGTTGAACTGTGTTTCCCTAACCCCATTGCTAACCAGTCATTTTAATTTGTAGCTTGCAGAGGGCATGACCAGCTCCGCTCTAATTAACATGCCAGCTTCTTGGGCCGATCTCCATGTATGTATTGCTTCATTTCTAACTTACTTAAGTGGGTTGCCTGGTTTTCATAAAGACTATCATTTAAAAAAAAATCTTCAAAAATTGGACCAGGGCTTTTGGTAAAAGATTCCTCTGATCTGCTAGAAAAGTGACAGTTTGTGGGCATGTTTGTCTTTGGTCAATCATTTCCCTTAAAGTCAAAGAAACCAAGGTGGGGTCGGGGAGGACAACCAGAAAGTATCCTCCCTCCTATTCCGATTGTAAGTGCCCAGCTATGCATGTTCTGGAGGGCTGGCCTTGTGAAGAAGAAGGGATATGGGTTTGAGTCCAAGATGTGGGATTAGGTGGAAATTATCCAGATCCTGCATGGCAGTTCGTGATGCTCTAGATCTTCTTTACCCAGTTCATTTGTCAAAGTGGTATGTTTTCTCATCATTTGTGGGAAGAGCTAAAAAAAAACATATTCAGGGTGAAACCCATCCCTGTTTAGGGGACTAATAGGAGACCTAGGCACCATTTAAGTCCTCAGCATTGGTCTTAAGTGGGACATAAGCCGTGTAGAGACAAGTGGTGCTGGTCCACTGCACTGGACAGATTTTCAGCCTAAGTGCTTTGAAGGCAGCAGCCTATAGATGGATTTTCAGGGCAATCTTGGTCCCCTGGGTCTAGAGGAGTGCTATGAAGGCTAGAGCTGTATGGAGGGAAGGCCCACAGTTGGTGTCAAATCATTCCGCCTCTCGCCCGTTTGTAACAAAGTGCAGTATCTTGTTCCCACCTTGAATTTTTTGCAAAATCAAAAGTTTGCATAGTTTTTGTTGCCAGACAGGGTGATAAAATTGTGTCCCTTGATCTGTGTCGATAGCCACAAGGTGTAGCTTTGTAGACCTGCAGTGGTCCTGTTCTACGTCAGGGAAAAATTCCACTTGCTTAGACCATGGTTGAATTTGACCCATAAACTATAGGACAATTTCTGCTTCTATTGAAGTCAACAAGAGTTTCCCATGCACCCCTGAAGTCAGAATTTAGCTGCATTGCTTTCCATTTCCCTAACTGGAATAAATCCAAGTAATTCCTCCCGACCAACACTGCCCTCACCTGATTCGTTATGTGTTCATGTATACAACAAAGAAGGGCCAAACCCAATCCCAAAGCCAAAGCCTTTGAAGACATTCAGATCTGAGTCTGTATCTAAACTTTGTGTTTCTCTGGGATTAGGCACAATAAATCCCCTTGGATTTGGTAAGGCTAGGTTCAAATTCTGCTGCTAAAAGAGACCGAGATGGGCTTCCGCAGGCTGTACTGAACAGGTAGTTGATGGAGTATGTTCCATTTGTTGCATTGTAGGTTCTTGCTGCTGCGGCTTTTTGCATGTAAAAAGCCCGCAGTGGCATCTACACAGATATGGTCCAATGTGTCATGTACATTGTGTTCTCATCTCCTTTAAACAGACCCATCTGTCCTGTTGAATGAACACATTTACCTTTAAAACCCAGTATATTTTTTATGCCTGGAAAACGTATCTTTTCCCCAAAGTGGTTTCCTTTCTCCATGCAGAAAGAAGAATGAGTGGCTTTGCTAGGATTTAGAATATGGAAACAAAGGTCCATAAATAGTCTTTTCCCTCCCCCGTTCATCAACATCTTTAATTTAGGTGAATATGTTTTCGCTTTAGTTCAAGTAAAATTTTGAAAAGAAAAAAAAGCTGCAAGTCATTAATTTAAAATAAAAGCCACAGAATATTGGGCTGCAATAAACCAATTCCAGTGCTGGAACCCTATAAGAATGTGATTAAATATAATAAACCTCACGATCTAAAGCCCTGCTGACGCCTCTCGGGGAAAACCTTGGAATCCATTCTGTTTTCAAAGCTGCACCACTCACACCCCATGTATTTGACCCTCCATGTCTCTCTGTTCTTTATTGCTAAGGATCTTTGCACAAAAAAGAGGGCCTTTAGTTGCTTTGGAATTGGGCGTAGAGGCTGCAGCTGGAAAATTTTAGGTTAAATATTTGGAAAAACTTTTATGGCCAAAAATTCCACGCATACAATGCCTCTGAAGTCCACAGGGTCCCACCAGATCTCACTGGGTCTGGATTTGGCCCCGTGGCCCTGGAGGACAGTGAGACAAGATGAGACAGGAGGCTGTGGATTTGTCACCAGTGGCAATCTAAGGTTTAAGACTAGTGTACCCACATCTTCGGGCATGTCCACATGGGGTTTTTACCTTGAGTTAACAGATTCATAGATCCCAGGTCCATTCTGATCATCTAGTTGGACCTCCTATATAGCACAGGCCAGAGGCCTGCCGCAAAATAATTCCTAGAGCAGCTTTTAGGAAGAAAAAATTGTCAGTGATGGAGAATCCACCATGACCCTTGGTACATTGTTCCTCTGTTCTCCCTGCAGCGGAGCCTTTCTGAGAAGAATGCCCAAGCTAGCATGTGGCTATGGAACATTTAAAATGCAGTGATGGGGCTAGACCAAGTAATCTACCAATGAGAACACTTGGCAGCTGTGTCCCTATCTCCTGCCTACCCTTAATACACTGCAACCAATAGAACCGTTGTATGCAGATTAGTTGTAGAGGAAAAGTGATGTCTCAGTGGGTCCACTTAAGAGCTTCACGAGCCATGGACTTGGTCCTATCCATAGGCTGTATAAAGCATAACAGTTACATACAAAAAGAAAGGAGTACTTGAATGCATCCGATGAAGTGAGCTGTAGCTCACGAGAGCTTATGCTCAAATAAATCAAGTTACATACAACAATCAGTAGTAACTTAGCTTAATTACAATTTAATTTCTTCAAGCATAGTGTGTGCACACAAGATTTCAGTGAATTTTAACTACACGGAAAGTTTGAAGAGTCTGTGTTATTCAGTTATTAAGATAATTAGGGTCAAAGGGGAGATGCAAAATTTGTTAAAGGGCCCATTTTAAAATTTTATTTGCTAAACTAGTTAGGTTTATTTGTAATATCTCAGAACATTAATTATGTATTCAAAGATAAGTGCTGGATGTTTGGGGGCTGGATATTCTGTATTTTTCATATGTAAGGCAGGGATTCAGCCTTCGGTTAGTGCACAGCTCAATTCAACCTTCACTGTGGAGTTGCAACTAGCACCTCCATAATGATAATCCCCATCCCTCAGGAAAATCCAATATTTCAACCTTTGCCTGGTGAAATTTTCAGATTTATTTGTTGTTTGCAGTTATATGTAAATTTTGCCATTGAAGACTCTGATATCTGTAAGTGTTCATTGCAGATATTCACGTAATTATTATTATTTTCAGTTATTAGTAGTACTTCAGCAGTGCGCAGAAACACCCCAACTGTGACTGAGACCCCGTTGTGCAAGGGGCTGTACAGACCTTGTTGGTAGACACAGTTTCTGCCCCAAGGATCTTAAAGTCTTGCAACTTGTGCTGTTTTGGCTAGTTGTTGTACTATTGCTTCTGTTCCCTGACTGGATCATTTTTGCAACTAACTAGCAGAGAAAGTAGCAAATTTTACAATCCAGCAGCTTTTGACCACTGTTCATTTCAATGCTTGCTCTTTATGAGTCCTCACACCAGCATGGTGAAATTCCCAGCTGTGCTGGGAGCCTGTGCGCCACTTAACCCCTCAGAATAGGACTTGATTGATGGAGAGTCCGTGTGCTCGTCTGTGCTGTGCAGCAGTGAATTTCCCCCACTAGGAAGATACAGAAGTGATGGGCTGGGTGCAGGAATCCCTCGGTGAAATTCTCTAGGCTGTGCTATGCAGGAGGTCAGATCAGATGATCATAGTGGGTCCTTCTGGCCATACAGTCTATGAATTGTCATCTAGTGTAACATGTCAGGGGCTGCTAATCCCTTTGGAAATGCCTGTTGGCTCTGAATTCACAGACACACTCTCCTAATACACTAAACAACACTTTCCTTTCATTGTCGACAATCCTGAGCCCTGTTCCCTCTCGCTGATTTCTGTGTGGGGTGCTGTGGGGAAGGAGGTCAAAGGCACAAAAGGTAGCTAGGTACCTGATTCTCACTGAAAGTCTCCAGTTTCCATTTGAACTTTAAATTCTCCCCCATGCACCTTGCAGGATTGGACCAGGAGAGAAGAGCATTTGTTTGTTTTCTTGAATGGGCCTGGTTCTCCATTCACACCATTTTGGCACCGGTAGAGCTCTATTGACTTCAGTGGAGTTATCCCAGTTTGCACTGGTGTAGGTGAGTGAAAAGTGAGGCCCACAAGGAAACTCATAAGAACATAAGAATGGCCATAGTAAGTCAGACCAAAGGTCCATCTAGCCCAGTATCCTATCTTTTGACAGTGGCTAATGCCAGGTGCCCCAGAGGGAATGAACAGAACAGGGAATCATCAAGTGATCTATCCCCTGTTGCCCATTCCGAGCTTCTGGCAAACAGAGGCTAGGGACACCATCCCTGCCCATCCTGGCTAATAGCCATTGATGAACCTATCCTCCATAAATGTATCTAGTTCTTTTTTTAACCCGGTTATAGTCTTGGCCTTCACAACATCCCCTGGCAAGGAGTTCCACAGGTTGACTGTGCGTTGTGTGAAGAAACACTTCCTTTTGTTTGTTTTAAACCTGCTGCCTATTAATTTCATTTGGTAACCCATAGGTCTTGTGTTATGAGAAGGAGTAAATAACACTTCCTTATTTACCACATCTGCACTCAGTATTCAAAATGTGGGCGTACCATGGATTTATATAGAGGTGAGCTTTAAAGAACATGTATCCAGAGGGGGGTCAGATTGAGAGGAAGGGTGGTTTTGTGGATAAGGCACTGGATTGGGATTCAGGAGATCTGAGTTCAGATCCTGCCTCTTTCACACACTGCCTGTTTGATCTCCAGGTACATCTATACTGCAGCTGGGAAGCATGATTCCCATGAGATGTATATATGCTGGGGTCTAAAAATAGCAGTTTGACTGCAGTGGCTCAGGCTAGGCAACCAAATATGTGCCTAGAGTCTCTGATGGGCTCGCGCTGCTGTGACCACCCTGCTATTTGCAGGCGCTAGCACGTGTACGGCTATGCGAACCGGGAGTCACACCTCCCAGCACTTGTGTAGACATACCCATAGTCTCTCTGTGCCTTGCATCCCCACCTGTAGAATGGACCTGACAGTGCTTCCTTTCTGCCCACCTTGGTCTGTTTAGATTGTAAGGTGTTTGGGGCCACACTGTCTCTCACTATGCGCCTACCACAGTGCGATGCTGAATTGGTTGGGGCCTCTAAGTGCTACTGTAATATAAAATAATCATGATAATTTGGAGCAGAAGGAGCAATCCCACGCTATTTGCCCAAATCATTACAAGGCTTTTTATTTTGTTGGCTAGTTGTGTCATTAGTTGTAACAAATACAAATAACTCATCCCATGACAAGCTAGTGAGGAGAACATGGGCCAAAAAAAAGAAGAGTTGAAATCTGTAAACTATTTGGAATAATTGGTTATTTGCTGTGTTTGCTACTTCCAAATCAGAGCACATATTTTACGGCTTATCCTGTTACTATTAGCTGGACGAGCTGTCGGGATCAGATATCTACAGCTGAAACTGATAGCTGATATCCCGCTCTGAAACAAAGTCCAGCCCTCCCTCTCCGCATTCCTGCGGTCGCTCCCTCGAGCATTGTGCACATCCCGGTCCATTGTGCCACTCTGGCAGAGGACGTGAAGCGGCGCTAGCGAATAATGGAATCTGGAGGGAAACGCTGCAGAGGCTCCGACGCTCTGGATCGGTTTGTAGAGCAGGCGAAGGCAGTCAAGTTTCTGAGGGGACGTATTATGACATGTAAGCGGTCAGTGCGATGTGTGAGCCTGGGGGCTTTATGCTTCTGTGCAGCCTCACAAACTCCATCCAAGCCGGGTGGTCCAACGGAGCAGGCACAGCAATGGCCATCGGGGCTCTATTTCTGGCTCTATCACTTTCGTGGTGTGTGTCCTCAGAAAAGCCACTTTCCCGCTCTCACCTTCCATTTCCCCTCCCACTTTTCTGGTGGTAAGCACACATGCACAGCCCAAAGCAACCCTAATGCGGGCGCGGGGCGGGGGCAGAACGAGGACAATTACCGACGCCAGTGCACATTGTAAACACAGGGCCCCTGGCCTAGCTGACTTTTGGAGAGAAGCTGTTAAAACAAACAAAAGGAAGTTTAATAGGCAGCAGGTTTAAAATAAACAAAAGGAAGTATTTCTTCCACACAACACATGGTCAGCCTGTGGAACTCCTTGCCAGAGGATGTTGTGAAGGCTAAGACTGTAACAGGGTTAAAAAAAGAACTAGATAAATTCATGGAGGATAGGTCCATCAATGGCTATTAGTCAGGATAGGCAGGGATGGTGTCCCTAGCCTGTGTTTGCCAGAAGCTGGGAATGGGTGACGGAGGAGGATAACTTGATGATTCCCTGTTCTGTTCATTCCCTCTGGGGCACCTGGCATTGGCCACTGTCGGAAGACAGGACACTGGGCTAGATGGGCCTTTGGTCTGACCGACTGTGGCCGTTCTAATGTTCTTTCCCTCATCTGTTTCCAAATGTTTGCGTTATTTAGATCCAAACAAATGTCCATTTTGTCCAAATTTGGGCAAGAAAGCAAAACATTCAAGGTGGAGAACTAATGACACAGTGGGAGAGAAGAAATGCTGCCTGAAATTCCCAGAGATGATCATTTCGCAGCTCTAGCCGTAAATAATTTGGGGGCTGGTCAAAGGAGACTCCTGTGACAGGTTGTACCCCTTGAAGATGCCACCTGATGTGCTGAGATACCACTGAGCCCACCTGTCCTGCTGAGCCAGGCTCTTAAGCCTCCTCTAGCACACACACAAGCTAGGCCACACTCCTCTGCAGAAAGACACAGACACTGTGATCAGCTCTGGGAAGACTCAGCTTAAGGGACTTGCCCCAGCACTCAGGTGCCCACCTCCCTTGGAGTGAAGACCCAAAGGTATATTGTTTTGCACTGTATGGAAAAATCTGCAGCGCGCAAACTCATACATTGGCCCCTCCCTCAAGGTGGAGGAAGATATGCACAACTTCTTGCCCCACCCCCCAGTTAGAAATTATAGAAACTGGGTGTAATAATAAACAAAACAAATTTTATTAACTATAAAAGGCAGATTTCAAGTGGCTAAAGGGGTAGCAAACAGAACAAAGGAGATTACTGAGCAAATAAACCAAAACACGCAAACTAAGCTTGATTCACTAAAGAAACAGGTTACAAAATGTAAATGTTGAATTAGGCAGGATGCAGAGTTTCTGTAGCTCAGAGTTCTAGTTATTTCTTTTTACTGACTGGACCCCTGTCTCAGTCTGGACTCACCTCTGCCTTTCCCTTCAGGTTAGTCTCTTTTGTCCCTTCAGGTTCTTTCAGGAGTCCTTCTCCTTGGGTAGTCCATGGAGGAGAGTCTGGAATGCGTTCCCTCCCAGCCTTAAATAGAATTTACATAAGGTGGGAAGCCTTTTGTTTCCAAACTTGACCTCCCGCTCCTGTGAGTGGAAAATTACTAGAAGTCCAAGATAGAGTTTAGTACCAGGTGGCAGGACCACCTGACCTAGCAGTGTCACAGCTAGTCCCAGGAGAACTCTCAGGAAGAAGAGAGATTAATATCTTCAGTCTTCTTGTTTCTTCCTAATGGGCCATCAGCCCTGTCTGGCTTTTTCATTATTGTACCTGAAGGACTAGTTGTGGGTGACACCCAAAATAGCACATCTGAAATACAGCAACATGGTCAATATTGCTAACTTCAGATACAGAAATGATACGGGCATACAAATTGGATAATCACATTCAGTAAACCATAACCTTTCCAATGGTACCTTACATGAGCCATCTTGCGTAAAGTACATCTCAGTTATGTCATATCCATATCATAAGCATATTTCCATAAAGAATATGGCGTGTAACGTCACAACTCCGACCCTCCCGCCACACTTTTGTCATCGCCTGAAGAAGGATGAGCAGGATTTTCCTCCTCTTTAATTCTGCACCCTCACATCCATGCTGCTGGTCTGTGCTGCTGCATGTACAGCACTGGCATTGATTCATTTTCCTAAAGGATCCCCCAAGGTGATACGAGAATGGGTGGAATGACCCTGTAACAGAGTGCTGGCCCTTTAAGGAGAAGCCCAGGCCTATAGTGACTGCAGCCTAGAATGGAGGTTGGGACAGCAAGGAATTCTGGGATAAGGGGGCAGGGCTATAAAAAGGGACACTTCCACAGACACCTGGAGGGAGCAGGTGCCAGCCACCCTGTTACAGGCCCCAATACACTTGTGTTGTGTGCGGTGCATGATCAGCCAGAAGGGAAACCGATGGGAGCACATGACAGGCTGCTGCCCGTCTTCTGGCTGCCCCTTCGCTGCTCCGTGATGGGAACTGTGGGAATCTTCTAGCATCGGGGGTCTGGTCCATGGGCCAGATTCATTACTGGTGTAACTCTGTTGACATCAGTGTGGTTGATATGCCTCCATGCCCTGTCTCAGCAATGGCTGTAACCTCCAGCCCTGAGATTTTCAATGCATAGGGGTAACCTGCTGCATGATGCTTGAGGGTGAGGGCTATGTGTGACACTGCTTTTAACAGTGAATGGGAGCTTTTCTTGTGTGTGTGTGTGTGCGGGGGGGATTTCACACGGAGCAGTTAAAGAATTGCCTGCATGGATGATCATTTAAGAGTAAGCCACAACATCTCCTGGCCTGGCCCTACGGAGCCCTAACACAATCTGTGTTCCCATCCAGCGTTAGGTCTCACACATGCCATCCCCCATAAAGGGAAACACATCCACCTGATGTTAGACTTTGGTTGGAAAGCAAAGAACTGATTTTTGTCTCTTTAACATTACTGTTTACTTATTAGCACTGTAATTAAGCGTACTCATACAGGGAGGAGTGGGGTCTAATGGTTAAAGCAGGGGACTGCATATCAAGGCTCCTGGGTTGTATTGCTGGCCCTGCTACTGACTCCCTGTATGGTTTTGGGCAAGTCCCTTAGCCTGTCTATCAAAAAGCCCTCCAACCAGCTCTAATAATGATACTGATCTATCTCAGAGGAGGTTGTGAGGTTTACCTCATTCACATCTGTAGAGTGAAACACACACCTATGCGAGGGCCTGCACAAAGACCATGTGCTCTTTTAAGTCCCTTTTAAGTCTTATTTTGCGGGCTTAAGTAGGATTTAAGAGCACATATGCCTTTGGCTGGCCCTTTCCACAGGGCTGAATTTGAGCCCTGATTCAGGAAGGAATTTAAGTTTAGACTTAAATCCCATAGACTTCAATACTGTGATTAAAATTAAGCACATACTTGAGCGCTTTGCTGAATCAAGGCCTTAGTCTCAAAAAGGCTTAGAGATCCTCTGCTGCAAAGGGCCATGTGTTTGTAAAACGCTGTTATTAGACCTTCTTAGAATGTGAATTAATTTCTCTTTAACATAACCCTTCATTTTGCCTTATCACAGTACTCCCTTCCGATATGTCACTTGGTAAAATAAAATGGATTGTTAGATTGTAAAGTGAGAAGGGACCGCTGTGAAAATCTAACCTGACCTCCTGCATAACGCAGGCAAGGGGATTTCCCTGTATTAATTCCTATTTGAACTAGAGCAGATCTTTTGATTTAAAAATTGCCAGGGATGGAGAATCCACCACCACCTTTGGTAAGTTGTTCCAGTGATTAATTAAACTCACTGTGAAAAATGTCCAGTCTGAATTTGTCCAGCTTCAACTTCCAGCCATTGGATCATGTTAGACCTCTGCCCACTAGACTGAAGAGCCCATTGTTAAATATCATTGTTAAATAGCCCATGTAGGTATTTATAGACTGGGATCGAGTCACCCCATGACCTTCTCTTTGTTAAGCTAAATAGGATGAGCTAAATAGATTCATGTGTTGCTCTTCTTTAGTGCCTCTTATGCAGGGATCTCAGCACTTTCTAGACATTAACCAATTCCCCTGAGCATCGCTGTGAGGTAGGTAAAGATTATCCCCATTTTACAGATCGGGGAGGCCAAAATGGAGGCACAGAGCAGTGAATTCCCCTGGCAGCCATGGGAGTCGTGACTGCTCAGCACGTCTGAAAAATTAAGCCACTTAGGGCTTGATCTGTTGCTTGCTGTTATCATTGGCAAAGCTTCCATCAGAATCAGGCCTTACTGCGGTGTCTGTCTATGGATCATGGTGCTGACTTGAGGCATCCAGCTGTGAAAAGTCTCAGCCCAAGTGACTTGCCCATGGCCATGTACCCAAGGACAGAGGCCCTGCACATGGTAAATGTCCCACTTATGTCTGCTGTCGGGTTAAGTGCGACTCCAGTGACTCCTTGGCCCGATGCTGGATCTCTGCCCAGGAGATGGATTCCACCCCTGCTGAGTCAGTAGCCGAGCTGGAAATAGAAACCCAGACTCCCAGTCCTGCCCTCTGATCAGTACGCAGCCTGGCTTCCCAGATAAGACTCTTAAAGTGCTTTTGGCTGTTGCCTTATGATTAAATCAAATCCCCCTAGCCAGTCACTTGCGTGTTGGGTCCTTTGCTTTAACTGGCTTTTCCATTTGCAGGCAAAACGATTAATGTCCTTCGCTATTAACATTCCAGCTGCTTCCTCTGGCTTTTTTTCTTTTCTTTTTCTTCTTTTTGTAACATCAGTAGAAATCAGCAAAAATATCTAACCAAATGCTTTGTCTTGGGGCTGCAGAAGATACCGTGGGTAAGTCGTGAGATTAGTTTAAGTGCTTTCTTTGTAACTTGGTACCTGTGGAATGTCATAATAAAGCCAGGTTGGTTAGGACGTAGATTTTTAAACAATAAAACAAGGGGAGTGATGAAAGGCAAGACTTAAAAAAAAGGAGGCAGCAGAGGCCTCAGAGCTAATTTATGTAATATTGCGATTAAAGACACTGTCTATTCAAGACAGCAATTTGAAGCCTGCACTGTTGGCTTAAAATCTAAATCCAATAAACCTCTACTATGATTCCTCCATTAGGTCAGTGTGATGGAATTTTGTGGACTTCTAAAATAAGACATCATTAGTTTTCAGGAATGTTTCATGAATCACGGTCAAAGCCCCTTCATCTTTGCTTGCATAAATTTCAAAATTGTGCACTTATAATAAAATAATACATATTTTCTGAACCTGACAGCCAGCTTTCTCCTTGGAATAATATCCGCAGTCCTGAAAGCCCATTAGCCCTCCCAGTTTACATAACTGATGAGGTGCAATCTCCTTACTGGCTTTGAGTCTCCTGCCATTCACTTTCAAAAGTCTAAGCTTATGGGATTGGTGATTTCTGTTTATTGTATAGATCTGCATGGTTGTTACGTTCGTCTAGAGCGAGGTGGAATTTCTTGGGTTCAAGGTTTGTTTCAAGGGATCTAGTTAATACTACGGTAGTGTCTAGGAGACCCAGGCATGGACCTTGGCCCCCTTGTGCTAGGCGCTGTACAAACAGAACAAAAATGCAGTTCCGTCCCCAGAAAGTTTACAACCTAAGCTTAGAGTTGGGGGTAGGTTTTATTTATGAGATATCCCAGTACATATCCTCAGCATTCTGAGACATGTGGCCCTGTTGGTCTGGGGGCTATTATAACCCGTCCTTCCTTCCACATGGAGATCCTCAGCAGAGGGCCACCAAGATTGGCAAAAAGCTGCCATCTGGAAACAAATTCTGATGGCTTCTTCTCCAGAACATCTTTGACCCACTTCTGGGGTGAGATTCACCGCTGTGCACAGAGGTTTAGGCACCACTTAGAGTCCTGAATGCCTAAGTGTTGTCTGACAACCTCTGTCTTGGCCACCATACTGGGGATTGACCCAGCAACCAGGGACCCTCAGAGCTAAAGGAAAGACTCTATACAGCTTGGGCTAAAGAGCCAGGTTCTGTAACATATCAAGTCCAAACTACTGAGTTTGGCTGGTCGGGAGTGTGTAAAAACCACACCCCCTCGCCAACATAGCTACAGTGGCAAGGTGTGGACGCAGCGATGCTGACAAGAGTGCTTTTTTGGGCATAGCTAAAGTCATTTGGGGAGGTGGTGTTACTATGCCGGCAGGAAAACTCTGTCTGTTGGCACGCACTGCGTCCTCACCAGGGGGCTCTGCTGATGTAGCTACGCTGGTTGAGCTGTATCAGAAGAGCCTGTTTAGTGTAGACAAGGCCACAGCCTCGCTGTTCTGTGGCTCAGGCCCAAAGGGGAACGTGTAACACCCACTGGGTGCATGGGTTTTGTGCTGGCTCTGTGCACAGGGGTGAATATCAACCATAGCGATTATGTTAAATGGCGTGGTTTTTGCCGGGTGGTTTCCCAAGGGAGATACTTTATTTTTTCCCCCTCTTCCAGGAGGAAGAGTTCATCGACTGGTGGAGCAAGTTCTACGCTTCAACAGGGGAAAGAGAGAAATGCGGCGGCTACTTAGAGAAGGGCTTTGACACAATGAAGGTAACTTCATCTCCTTGTGCCTGAGGCCTTGCAGCAGCTGTCTGATACTGGTTGTCTGTGGAGTGAGATTTATTTTAAAAGGGGAGCGCCAGTACAGGGGTGTTTTTTCCAGACTTGATTCTGACATCAGTGGGAGTTTTGCTGTTGATTTCAACGGGAGCTGGGTTGGGTCCTTGGGACGTGGCATGACTCCCATGTGTAAAGTTAAGCACGTGGGTGGAGCTGGTTGTGGAGCCCTCTCCCACCCCCTCCCAAAAAAACCCAAAACTTTTTTTGGACTAAATTAAAGTACTAGACATTTTGGCCGACAACCAAAATATTTAAATTTAGAAATGCTGCCAGGGTGCCTCATGGAAGCTGTAGTTTCTGTGTCTCATGCTTCCAATCTCCTCTATAGACCGGCTCCCTGGTCGGACTGCATGTCCCATAATGCACAGTCTCCCCTCTTGGAGAAGGGTGGCAGTGCATCGTGGGAGTCCTTGGTCATGGGGGATGTAGTCTGGCTGGGGAGCCCAGCCCATAGAAGAGAAGGGGGACATGAGACAATTGAACTACAAGTCTCATGAGGCACTGAGGCACCCTTCCTTAACTGAAGTATTTCTCTTTAGGGGTGTTCCCTTTTTTTGGGTGAAAAATCCAAATTTCCTCCAGCAAACAAACATTGTTCAGAAAAATTTTGTTTGTTGAAAAGCCATATTTCTGATGAAAAACAGTTTCAACAGCTGGACAATTTTTGACCAGCTATACGCACAAGTAGCTGTTTGCAGCGTCGAGGCTTATGGGCTGGGTGTGGCAGGGAGCTACCAGTCTACAAGTATTAGAAGAGTGTGGGGTGGCCACTCATGCATTCCCAGAATACTCGTCATTCTTGTACCAATGGGCCTGCCCCCGCCGGCGTGATCTCACATGCATGGCGTTTGCGAGGTCACACCAGTGGGGGTGCAGTGGCACGCTTTCAAAATAGCATCCCCCATCGGATATTGGACAAAACCATGTCTGGTTTTGTTTCAGCACTGGGCTGGGAACAACTAACCACCCAAAAAGAGGACTGTCTGGTTTATAACCGAACAAATGACCTGCCTAGGAGAGCATGTACCCCAAGGAAGGAGAGGATTGTTAAGGCTAGTACAAGAGGGATGAATGAAATCCTCAATCCCACAGTGACGAGTGTATCATAACAACCCCCGTTGAATTTAAAACAGAGAAATCATCGCCTGACTGCCAGGAATGGTGCGATCCCTTGGGCTATGAAAAACCCTCCATGGGGAAGCAGCGGGAGCCCTGTTGCTTGAGGATAGGTCTACACTGGAATTAATAACCCACGGCTGGTCTGTGCCAATTGACTTAGGCTCTCGGGGCTTGGGCTAAGGGGCTGTTGCATTGTTGTGTGTGTGGGTCAGGGTCAGGATGGATCCCAGACTCTAGGCCCATGCTAGCGGGGAGGGTCCCAGAGCCTAGGCTGCAGCCCAAGCCCAAACATCTTCACCTCAATTGGCCAGCCCTATGAGCCCGAGTCAGGCATACCCTGAGTCATTTAAAACCTCAGAGTGCTTGGAGAGTGACAATCCCACATTGGCCTCAAGGGACAGTCTAGGTCAGTGGTTTCAACCTCTGGTCTGCGGACCCCTAGGGGGCAGGTCTGCAGACAATGTCTAAGGGCTCCATGAAAGGTCATTGTTACCATAGTGATCTGAAAGACTTTCTTTAGGGCTCTGGGAGTAAGGCAATACAGAGGCATCCATGGTATTCTGCAGATGGTGTGCGTCTTGTACTTTAGGGGTGAAATTCATCCTTTTACTCAGAGGGGTTTTCCTCCTTAGGTCTACGAGACAGAGCTGGAGAATATGGAAGAATTTGAGAGGCTCTCCGACTTCTGCCACACCTTCAAGCTCTACCGCGGCAGAACACAGGACGTTAACGAAGATCCCTCCGTGGTGGGGGAATTCAAGGTCCGACGGCCACTCTTGATACCCAGAGTCACTTGACCTAGCGCTAGTCAACTGGAAACTAGCAGCGAAACCCTCTAGCGCGTGCCCGTGAATATTTCTTTGTTATAAAGCAGGGAAGGATCTGTTGGACCCCGGGCCTGACAGAAGTCGGGAGCGTTGCAGAGGGCAGAGCAGACAAGAGTTGGTGCTTAACATGCTGGATGCGACGCGTGTGTCTACACTGCAAACACAGGGTGTGATTTCAGCTCATGTAGACCTACCCCAGCTAGCTCTCATTTAGCTAGTGTAGGTCGCAGAGCAGTGAAGCCAGGGAAGCTTGTTCAGCAAGCGCTAACCCCATGAATAATTACCCAGGGTTCCAGGTGGCTTTGTACAGTGGCTTCACTGCACCCGTGTCTGAGCTCGCTGGTTCAAAGCTAGGTGGGCTATGATTGTTCGAGTTGCAATGACACCCTGTGATTACAATAGAGCGAGGCTTGGCAGAATTTGATTTTTATTTTTTTTAATAATTTCGGCAGCTAATGTCAATGCTTATTTTGTTTGTTCCCCCCGTCACCCCCCCGCCCTATTTTTATTTACTGAAATGTTCACAGTTGCGTGAAGTTATGGGTTGGAAGCATTTATTTTCATTTTTATCAGTTTAAAGTTTCACAGTTACAGGGAAGTGTGGAGGGCCAGACGATGAGGGTGTCAGATAATTATTTAATGACAAGAGACAAGGAGATGACAAAAGTTAAAGCTTTATAATAGTTAAAACACAATCTGTCAACATTGTATGTCATAGAATCATAGGGTTAGAAGGGACCACGAGGGTCAGCTAGTCTAACCCCCTGCCAAGATGCAGGATTGCTTGTGTCGAAACCATCCAAGACAGATGGCACTGTCGTATGCAGTGTAGTTGTAGCTGTGTGGGTCCCAGAATATTAGAGAGACAAGGAGGGTGAGGAAATATCTTTTATTGGACCAGCTTCTGGTGGTGAGAGACAAGCTTTGGAACCACACAGAGCTCTTCTTCAGGCCTGGGAAAAGTACTCCCAGCCTCACAGATAAAGGCAAGGTGGAACAGATTGTTTAGCATAAGTAGTTAGCACATATTGTAAGGGACCATTCAAAGTAGAATGGCCCGTTAGCACCTCTGCAGTCAGAGGTCAAAAGGAGGAGTGTTAGTGGGTTACAGGTTGTTGTAATAAGCCAGAAATCCAGTGTCTCTGTTCAGTCCATGGGTTTTTGTGTCTAGCAGAGTAATGAATCATTGGTGTTGATCACTGTAGCAGGGGAGATATGGCTGCAGGTTTTGTATCTTGTTCTAGCAAGGCCTGGTGCTGCTTTGAGTTGGCATGTCCTGGTCTGTGGGGAGCTTGCTTCTCATGATGAGCTTGCAGAGGTTGGGGGGTTGTTTTAAGGCCAGAAGTGGGGGTTCAGGAAAGATTTCCTTTAGGATGGAGTACCCATCAAGTATGGGTTGTAGTTGTTTGATGAAACCCTCTATAGGTTCCAGGGTGGGGTGGTTCCTGACAACCAACTCAGAGCGGCACCAGAACAACAGAGGAAAACCTGCAGACATATCTTCACTGCTACAACGATCAACACCCCCCACAACACACCTTTCCAGATGCCTTCATCCTACACATGCCCATCACATGTTCCGTACCTTATCCAGTGCACTAAATGCCCCACTAACCACCATGTGGGTGAAACCAGACAGTCACTGCGCTCTCAAATGAACTCACACAGAAAAATGACAAAAGACAAAAGCAACCCATCACCTGTGGGCGAACACTTTTCACGAAGCGATCGCTCCGCATTGACCTCTCAGTCCTCATCCTCAGAGGAAACCTGCACAACACTTTCAAAAGACGGCTACAAAACACGAAGCCTTGGTCTCCACTGCGGAATTACTCTGAGACAGCCATGTCGCTGAGCTCAGGTGGGTGAATAATCCACACTCCTGAGCAACGTCGTTATATGGACCTAAGCGCTGGTGTAGACGTCTCCCACTGACACAGCTACCGCCTCTGGCGGCGGTGGAGTTGTGACGCTGACGGGAGAGCTCTCTCCTGTCCTCACTAGAAGCACGACAGCAGCACAGCTGCATTGGTGTAGTGGCACATGATGCAAACTTCTCGCGTAGACCTGCCCTTAAAATCACAGACGGAAGAGAGACGCTGGATTTCTGGTTTATTACAACAATCCATCACCCACTAACCCCCTCTTTTTGTCCTGTGACAACAGGAGCGTTAATGGACCACTTCACCTTGAATGATCCCTTACAATATGTGCTAACTATTTATGCTAAACAATCTGTTCCACCTTGCCTTTTGCTGTGACGCTGGGTGTACCTTTCCCAGACCTGAAGAAGAGCTCCTCAGGTCTGTCTACACAGCAAAGAAAAATCTGCAGCTAGCCCATGCCAGCTGACTTGGGCTCACGGGTCTCGGGCTGTGGGACTGTTTCACTGCTGTGTAAACCTTCCGGCTTGGGCTGGAACCTGAGCTCTGGGACCCTCGCACTTCGCAAGGTCCTCCATCCAGAGCCCAGATATCTACACAGCAATGAAACAGCCCCAAAGCCCGAGTCCCGTGAGCTCAAGTTGGCTGGCATGGGCCAGCTGCGGGATGCTAGTTGTTGTGTAGACACACCTGGTGTGTCTCAAAAGCCTGTCTCACCAACGGACGTTGGTTTAATAAAAACCTGACCCACCTTGTCTTTCTGACATCATTTGTCAAAATTGTAGCAGCATTTTTCTTACTTGGCCTGTCTGTAAATTTAGATTATTTTCAATGGAAATATTTTTTGTTGGTTTCTGTGTGTCCGGTGAAATCCATGGGGAAGCAGCGGGAGCCCTGTTGCTTGTAGCAGCATTTTTCTTACTTGGCCTGTCTGTAAATTTAGATTATTATCAATGGAAATATTTTTTGTTGGTTTCTGTGTGTCCGGTGAAATCCATGGGGAAGCAGCGGGAGCCCTGTTGCTTGAGGATAGGTCTACACTGGAATTAATAACCCACGGCTGGTCTGTGCCAATTGACTTAGGCTCTCGGGGCTTGGGCTAAGGGGCTGTTGCATTGTTGTGTGTGTGGGTCAGGGTCAGGATGGATCCCAGACTCTAGGCCCATGTTAGCGGGGAGGGTCCCAGAGCCTAGGCTGCAGCCCAAGCCCAAACATCTTCACCTCAATTATCCAGCCCCATGAGCCCGAGTCAGCTGACATGCAGATATCTAATTGCATTCAGAGCATACCCTGAGTCATTTAAAACCTCAAAGTGCTTGGAGAGTGACAATCCCACATTGGCCTCAAGGGACAGTCTAGGTCAGTGATTTCAACCTGTGGTCTGCGGACCCCTAGGGGGCGGGTCGGCATTTACCGATAAAAATCAAACACTTCCATGTCTAAGTGTGGACAAACCCCAGGTCACCTCTAGAGCCCATGTTATGGATAAGATGTTAAAGTCTTGATGCAATGGCCTATTTATTTGTATTACAATAGCACCTAGAAGCCCTGGTCTGCTCCACCCCATTGTGCTAGGAGCTGTACAAACAGAGAACAAACAGACAATCCCTGCCCCAAAGTTCTTACAATCTAAGTAAGAAGAAGTTGCACTTAACACCACTGTAGTGTGGCTGGCAGAGGGCAGCTGCTGTGTTTCACTTAGAGGGGGCAGCATTTCAGTGGTGGGCAAGTGATTCTCCATAGTGTGTGTGGGAGAGAGAATGTGCATTGTACGCTGTCACCAGAGCGCTTTGGGATCCTGCCGAATGAAAGGTTTTGTAGAAGCAGACTGGATTGGTGCTTATTAGGATGAAAGATTTATTATTAGCACCCCCATGGAGAACTGGTCATAACAGTGTACAAACAAACGCAATCAGAGCAAGGTCTGACTGCCTTATCCCCTGGCGATGGCCACATTCTGAACCGATACAGGCTTAGACATAATCCGTGTGGAAAATCACATCTGGAGTCAGCACTGCCTGTGGCTGACTGGGTCAAAACAATGGTGCATCTTTCTTCCCTGGGGTGGGGACAGCATGTGTGTGAGAGAGCTGCCAGGCTGTCTACGCAAGTGCTCGGAGCCAGTCCCTTCAGGGCACTAGCTCCACTGGTCTCTCTTTGAATGGCTCTGTAGCAAATGATGCTTTGTGCATGTAAAGCACCTTTTCATCTGAGGATCTCGGCTCCTTAAAAACATTAAGAGCTCAGTTCTCATTTGCACTAATGGTCCTTTGCACCATTCTGGCAGCGTAAGGGGACAAATGACAGCAGCGTAAATGAGAATCAAGGTCTAAGTAATTCAGCCTCAGATGTCCCTTGCATAGTAATTAAGAGCATATAGGATATGTCTACACTGCAATTAGACACCTGCGACTGGCCCGTGCAGGCTTGCAGGGCTCTGGGCTAAGGGGCTGTTTAATTGTGGTATAGACGTTCAGGCCCGGGCTGGCATCTGGGCTCTAGGACTCTGCTAAGGGGGAAGGCCCCTCTTGCGTGCCCGAGTCAGCTGGCATGGGCCAGCCATGGGTGTCTAACTGCAGCGTAGACTTACCCTTTGGCATCACTTTACCAATCTACTACTGACTCGCGGCCCCCTCTGGGTTGAAACACCGCGGCTGTTTAACAGCTTTAGGACAGGAAGTGAAGGATCGCGCCTGCATTCAGTGTGGCACTCTGTCCCCCTCTGGTGGTGTGCGGGACACAGAAAGAAGCTGCGGAGCTTGCTGTCTCTTTAGCTCAGGCAGCAGAAGGGTACACGTAAAGATGCTGAGGTTCCATCCTTCCTGCTGACGTCCTGCCTGGGGATGTGGTGTTACACAAGCAGCATTGCACTGATTTGCCCTGAGTTCAGTCACACAGTTGCCAGCTGTTAGCATTTGTAGTGTAACACGCCCGTATGAGCACACATGTGGATGCTCAATGTCTTTTCAGGGCTCGTTCAAAATGTACCCCCTCCCGGATGACCCAAGTGTGCCGGTCCCACCACGCCAGTTCCATCAGCTCCCAGCCAAAGGACCCCAGGAGTGTCTCATCAGGGTCTACATCATCCGTGCCTTTGACTTGCAACCCAAGGACTCCAATGGAAAGGTATCCTTCAGGGGAGCATCTGGGAGATGTGGCAATGAGGCTGAGGGCGGAAATCGCGGAGTGGACTTCCATGGCCTGTGGCAGAAACACCCTAAAAAATGGGGGAGGGGGCACAGGTGCCTGAACCATCCCTTCTCCCTGGGGCCTCGCCCTTGTACCACCCATTCCCCCTGAGGCCCTGCCCTTGTTCCGCCCCTTTCCCCGAGGCCACGCCCTCACACTGCCTCTTCCTCCGAGACCCCGCTCTTGTGACGCCTCTTCCCCCCCAGGACCCCAACCCCGCTTGCTTCTCTCTGCCCCCTCCCCCTGTCGCTCACTTTTCTGGCCTTGGCATCTAGGAAGAAACTAACACCAACTTGCTCTTCAAAGTGCTTTTTCCATGGTTCTGAAGCCCCAGGGCCTAAGCTCTCCTGTATTGTTGTTGGGCTTTTCAATAGGGCGGGATGCAATATCCAAATTCATTTCTGGCCAAAATTTCAAAGGAAGCAAAAATTACCTTCAAAAATTTTTTTTTTGCAGAAATCTTCAGAAACACCCTTTTTTGTTTTTTTTTGGACAAAAATTTAAAATGAAAAGAAAATTGTTTTTGGTTCAAACGAAAAATTTCCATTTTGTTTCTGCTTTTAAAAATGACAAAAAACATTTTCTGAAACTCCCTCCCCCCTCGCCCTGGAAATAGTTAAAAAATGGAGAGAAGGAAAGGGAGGAAAAACCAAAAATGAAAATCGATTTTTTTTTTCAGTTTTCAAAAACTGAAATGAAACAAAAACTTTCCTTTCCATAGAGGAACTTTCCTTCAAAGAATTTCAGTGAAATCAGAAGTGTTTTGGGTGGGAAAGCCATTTTCTGTCAAAAAAAGAAATCATTAAAGGTTCAACCGTCTCCCCTTCCCAGCATGCTCTGATTCTTCCTGCCTGATGCAGCCAGGAGAAAACTGGCCGCTTCTTACTCAGTGCCTGTGCTCCTTGTGTGTCTTTGAGTTACGTCTTCCGACTTAGCTAACCGAGGGCTTCTCCATCCTTCCCTTGTAAAAAACTTGTGGGACAGTGAAAACGCCCTGAGGATCTCAGCATGGGTTCTTCCCCTCCACACTGGAGTCCCCGGCTATTATCTCCCTGGGAGAAGGCCATTTGCTGATCTGAAACAAAGTAAGGGGATGTGTCCCTTTAAGAGTGGGGTCATGCATAGTGTAACCCACAAACCTTCTGGGTGTGGTGCTCTGTCCCATCTAGTGGCAAGAAGACGACTTAGAGCTTCATGAGTCTGCTACAGCGTTAGCTAAAGGTCACGTGGCTTTTAGCTCATGCAGTAGAGGTTCACGCATTTAGCTCCAGAGGTCCCAGGTTCAATCCTGCCCACTGACGACCAAGGTCTGTCGGTGTTACATAAGCACTGACTTTGATTTTTCCCCAGGGGTGCTCCACCCCTGCTCCGCCTTGAGGCCCCGCCTCACTTTGCCCCCTTCCCAGAGGCCACACCCTTGCTCCGTCTCTTCCTGCCCCTGCTCCAACCCTCCCTTGAGGACCTCGCCACTCACTGCTCTCCACCCTCCCCCAAGTGCCTCCCCCAGCCGCCAAACAGCTGATTGGCGGCCCTGCCAATCAGTGGTGGCTGCTGGGTGCTGATCACCCACTATTTTTTCCCCATGGGTGCTTGAGCCCCAGAGCACCCATGGAGTCGGCGCCTGTGGGGTAATGAGATCTTCAAGGCAACTCTGTTAAGCCCCTTCCATGCTGCCCCCTCGGTTGCTCATCCCCACGGCCTGTCCGTGCGCATGCAAGGCCTGGCACAGGGGTCGCAGCTGGATCAGCCAGCGCTAGCACCTTTGGGAATTTGTTCTGAACAGCAAAGGGCCAGATTCCGCCCCCCCTTGCTGATGTGGGGTGTTACTCAAGGGTCTGTTCATGGAATAAGGGGTTGATCCATATGACTAAGGGTGGCAGAATCTGCTCCTTAGTGATTAGTATTGTTGTTGAAGATGAGTCTGTAGCAGCCCCACCTCCTCTGTTGTTTCTTTCCTCCTGTCTCTGTAGTGTGACCCCTATGTGAAGATTTTGGTGGGAAAGAAATCCATAAATGACCAGGACAATTACATCCCATGCACGCTGGAGCCTGTCTTCGGAAAGTACGTTTCTCTTTCGCTTCAGTTCCAGATGGGGATGGTGGGACTTGCCTCCCAAGGCAGGATCACAAGCAGACCAGAAGGAGCAGGAAAGGGAGAGGAAGGCAAAGGCTGGTGTCAGAGAGCACAGATGGTCTTGTGACTAAGGCAGTGCTTTGGGACTTGCAAGGTTTTAGTTCAGTTCCTGACTCTGTGGCTCTCCTGGGCGAGTCATTTACTCTCTGTTCTTTGTCTGTGAAATAGCGGTAATAATGCTACATAAGAACGGCCATCCTGAGTCAGGCCAGTGATCCATCGAGCCCAGCATCCTGGCTTCCGACAGTGGCCGGTGCCACGTGCTTCAAAGGGAATGAACAGACCAGGGCGGTTACTGAGTGATCCATCCCCTGTCATCTAGTCCCAGCATCTGGCAGTCAGAGGTTTAGGGAGCATAGTTTTGCATCTCTGATCATCTTGGCTAACAGCCATTGATAAACCCGTCCTCCATGAACTTATCTCATTCGTTTTTGAACCTGTGTTATACTTTTGGCCTTTAAAACATCCCCTGGCAACCAATTCCACAGGTTGGCTGTGCGTTGTGTGAAGAAGTACTGCCTTATGTTTGTTTTAAACCCGCTGCCTGTTAATTTCATCAGGTCACCCTGGTTTGTGTGTTATGCGAAGGGGTAAATAGCACTTCCTTGCTCACTTTCTCCACACCTTTCATGATGTTATAGACCTCCGTCAGTTATTTGCATTGTGTCTTTAGCGCTATAAGGCCTTCAGCTCATGGGCCATCCCTTTACTATGTGTTTGAATGGCCCATAACACAATGCTGATCTGCTCTCAGTTAGGGCATTAGATGCTACCATGATACATGTAATAATACGAACTCGGCTGTCCACAGCAAGCTCCTCAAGCCGAGGGTAGGGTCTCTTTTGCCAGGCTTGGCTTCCAGCCAAAGACCAGTCTAGACAGAGTTCTGCACCTACCACCCCGTCGCGAAGACGAGACGGAAAACCCAGGTCCCGGCTGCTCATGCCTATTAAAGCTCCCATTTCACAAGAATAACCCTGGGATCCTGGCTGTTTTCCAGCTTGGCCAATTACGATTTGCTGACCTGAATTCCTCCTGCTGCTTTAATGGGAGGCACAATCACTCACTTCCCCTCCTAAAAGCTGCTGCAGAGTGGTGGGAGCGCTGTTAAAAGGGCATCGCATTCCACCGTGGAGGCAGCCACGTTTCAGCTGCAGGTGAAGTGACTCCCAGACACGATGGGCCAGATCCTGGCCTTCGGTGTAAACCAGGACTGACTCCACATGGAAGTCAGTGAAGATCAGTGAGGTAAGGCCAGCGTGAGTGAGATGAGAACAAGGCCCATCCTAATGCTTGTGCATGTGTGTATATGATGTAAAGGGAGAGTGAGGACCATCTCCATTGACTTCAGCAGAGCTCTATCAGTTTACATCAGCTGAGGATTTGGCCCCAGTGACTCCAATGGAGCTACACCGATTTACACCAGCTGGGGAGCTGAGCCAGAGAGTTTAGGAAATTCTTTGGGATGCTTCTGGAAGAAAGACACCCTCCCACCCGCCATTTTAAAGTAAGGTATTATAAGAACATAAGAACGGCCATACTGGGTCAGACCAATGGTCCATCTAGCCCAGTCTCCTGTCTTCCGACAGTGGCCAATGCCAGGTGCCCCAGGAGGAATGAACAGAACAGGGAATCATCAAGTGATCCGTCCCCTGTCGCCCATTCCCAGCTTCTGGCAAACAAAGGCTAGGGACACCATTCCTGCCCATCCTGGCTAATAGCCATAGATGAACCTATTTTTAACCCGGTTATAGTCTTGGCCTTCACAACATCCTCTAGGAAGGAGTTCCACAGGTTGACTGTGCATTGTGTGAAGAAATACTTCCTTTTGCTTGTTTTAAACCTGCTAATTTAATTTGGTGACCCCTAGTTTTTGAGTTATGAGAAGGAGTAAATAACACTTCCTTCTTTACTTTCTCCACGCCAGTCATGACTTTATAGCCCTCTAGCATCTCCCCCCTTAGTCGTCTCTTTTCCAAGCTGAACAGTCCAACTCTTATTAATCTCTCCTCATACGGAAGCCGTTCCATACCCCTAATAATTTTTGTTGCCCTTTTCTGAACCTTTTCCAATTCCAGTATATCTTTTCTGAGATGGGGTGACCACATCTGCACTCAGTATTCAAGGTGTGGGCATATCAGGGATTTATATAGAGGCAACATGAGATTTTCTGTTTTATTATCTATCCCTTTCTTAATGATTCCCAACATTCTGTTCGCTTATTATTCTGGGGCCACTATTCACGAGTGATCCCCAGCTCTCCTCTAGTTGCTTTCCATCTGTAGATCGCAAAGCGAGTCAGGACCATTTCCCATTTTGTGGATTGGGAAAGTGAGGCACAGGGAGGGAAAGCAGGCTTGCTCAAAGTCACACAGAACGTCAGCAGCTGACCTGGGCATAGAACCAGGGTCTCCCAGGGCCCAGTCCAGTAGCTCATTGCTCTGATCAGCCACGGTGAGGCAGTGGTGAGACAGGCAGGCTGATAAGCCTGCGTTGTTCTGTCATGTGATGGAGGGTGGAAGACATGAGGTCTGTTTCCACTGGCTTGTCTGTCCTAAGAGGTGATCAACAACAGACCCCGGGGAAAGCCACTCGCCCCCAGTTCTTCTCTCTGTCGTGGGTGGTTGTGCCTTATGGCTGGAGCAGGAGTCGCTAATCAGGAATTGGAGCCCAGGGTCAGAACCGGAGTCAGAGGCCAGCTGCCAGAGCCAGGGTCACAGGTGAGGAGTCGGAGCTGAGGAACAGGACCGGCTCACCTGTATGAGGGCTGGGAACAAGCAGGCACAGGAGCTATCGCAACGCTGGGCGAGTGCTTTGAGCAGCCACTGAACTGCTGCTGCTGGGCTCAAGAGCCGGTCTGCTGCCTCTTCCCACCAGTCAGGAGGTGCACCCATCAGGCAGCCGACGCCAGGCCAGCTGCCCAGAGACTGGCTCGGCTGCAGGCCCCGATCCCTGACACTCTCTTGCTTTTCCCCTTTCCACAGGATGTTTGAGCTGACCTGCACTCTGCCTTTGGAGAAGGACCTGAAGGTCACTCTCTACGACTATGACCTCTTGTCGAAGGATGAGAAGATTGGCGAGACCGTCATAGACCTGGAGAACCGGTTCCTGTCAAAATTCGGTGCCCGGTGCGGCCTGCCCCAGACCTACTGCATGTAGGTACTTCTGATAGCTCAGGTGGCACTGAACTGCCCTGTCGGGGAGACGTGGCTGGGTCAAGGAGGGAAGATACCCAGCACCATCCTGGGCACCTGCATCTGTTGTGGTATCAGCACACCGACATGCCCAGGAGAGGCGCTCCCAGGGGAGCTTTGTGTCAGAACATCACCGTCACGCCATGTGATGCCTCCTGGGCCCTGCGTGGCTGGTCCCAAAACCCCAAGGGCTTGCCACGAGCACGTGGGAGTCACCCTGCCAAAACCAGGGTCATCCTGCAGATATTGGGATGGGGGGAAGTCCCTACAGCTTGAAATGTCTCAGCCAATGGGGCTCCCCCCATCTCCGCTGGGAGACGGTCAGGTCCAGCCTGAGGTTTCCTCTGCCTATTCTGGGGGAGATTCACCCGCAGGCAGGGTGAAATGTGCTGTGTAAGGCCGTAACGAGGATCCCACTGTGCCTAGGTCTGTCCCCTGGAACAGCTCCTCTCCCGCCGTGCTGCTTCCACCCGCAGCTCCTTGCTGGCTCTTAGAGTTCAGTTTGGGTTTCTTTAAAAAATACCCTGGCCTCATTCGCCCCCGCTGCAGTTCTGCCGCAGCCCCGGCAGTTGCCCCAGGAACAGTCGTGGCCCTTGGAGGTGGGGTGTATTTTACAACACTTTGTTCTTACTAACGTCTCGCTTCAGTTCTGGACCCAACCAGTGGCGAGACCAGCTCCGACCTTCCCAACTGCTCCATCTCTTCTCCCTGCAACGCAACTGCAAAGCTCCCATCTACAAGCCAGACCGGGTCATATTCAGGGAACAGGAGTACATCCTCTCTGAGTTCGGTAAAGGAGTCTCCTCACATCCATAAACCTTTCCCACTGCCCCTCCTGATTATTGCACTGGAGACTGGCAGAATGTGAAACAGGGTAGCGAAACTGATGGGTGAAGATGAACAGTCGAGCTGATTTACAGTGACAGCTTCAGCTCATGTTGTCTCTGCTCTGAAAACCCACATGGCCAGCCCAAAGGAGCCACCAGCATTATAGAATCTGGATTGCTCCTATCAGCTCCTCGAACTGCAGCACAGATTGAGGCCCTATTGTGCTAGGCACTGTACATACACATAGGGCCAGTCCCTGCCCCAAAGAGCTCACCGGCTAAACAGATTAGACAGCCCAAGAGTGGGAGAAAGGACGAATGGTGCTGTTTTTATAGAGGTGGAACAGAGAGATGAAGTGACTTTCCCAAGGTGCTGTAGGGAATTCTGTGGTATACTCAAGAATTGAACCCAGAACTCCAGTTCAATGCCTTAACCACAAGGCCATCCTTCCATCAGCTTAATACCTTCTGTAACTGTAGCAAACCATGGCCAAACGCATATAGACACCGCTCTCATCAGGAGGAATTAGAGCCTGGGCCTTCAGCTGCACAAATGCAGGCCTTTAGCCCTTGAGCTGCAGAAAATCTGCCACAGCATGGAGGTAGCAGGCTGCTGGACTTGCTGGGTATAGCCACGAGAGGGCGACAATATCACATACACCAGGCCAGCGTAACACACCCTTACTTTTATCATCATACAGCTTGAAAGGCAGAAGCATTGTAACTACAACCGTGTGTGCCCAGGTGGCCACCTCTGATTTCGAGGGCAATCCGCTGTGGTATACACACGAATGGCATTTCTGTGCATGGTTGAAATCTACCAGGATTCACCATCTTGCCAGGAGGGTGGAATTCCTCCTCTTTGGACTCAAAACGGTGCATTTCTGTCCAGCCGAAGAGGCGAAATCGCACCATGCAAATATGTAGGGGTGCCGAAAGGTGTCAGTTTCCTCATAAGGTCTGACAAGCACAAAGGGTTGTGTGATCACGCAGCTGCGCTTTGCTTGCACGGGCTGAGAGTGGTGCAGCGGCCTGGGGTACGCAGCAGAGATACAAAGCACTCCCAAATGTGTTAGGGTTTTGCTGCACAGACCCCGCTTGGAAGGAGCTAGGAAGCAGCCACTTCTTCACAGCCTCCTGCTCTGCGTCAGGTTTTCGCCAAGTGCTGGAGAGGTGTTAAGTTGAGGGGGGCTCGTCTCTCCCCACCCCAGCCTGCCTTTCACCTTGCTTTCTTTTAATGGCAATCACTTCAAAACCAGAACAAAGCTTGGGGGTTTGACCTCAGCGAGATCTGGAAACCAGCTGTGTGTGCAGAGCAGTGTCAGATGTGAACCTGGCGGGGCATAAAGTGAAGCCATTAAATACGAGAGCAGGGGTTTTACAAGCATTGTGCCCAGACCATTATTTCATAACCCCCACATTGTTGGTTTCAGAGAGAGGTTTTTATTTCTGAGCCTCACACACGTACACACCCAAGCCAGGTTTCCAGGGCTTGGGACGAATCCCATGTGTATGAAGTTTAACCACTTCAAGGCACTGCCAAGAAAGAAGCTGGGATATATCACCTGAAAACAGCAGAGCTGTAATAATATTGATATAGCGCATTTCATTTCAAAGGCCCTCAGGGTACTTTGAACCGACTCTCAGCTCTGCTGAAATGCAGCCACCTCTGGAGTGGAGGACTCCAGCAAATCAGTGCATAGATATGTGGAGAGGGAAAGTTTTGGGTGAGGACAACTGGATACACTCCCTCCTCTTCCATAAAATGATGAGGGATCTTTAATGTCTGTGCAGAGCAGAGCAGGACCATAGTTGTTAGATCTTGTCCAATAATAGCAGACAATGCACCTTTTCCCAAGGTTAAGGGACGGAGAAGGGAGCTGTGACTGAAACGTGATTCAGAAGGTAGGAAGCTTCTGGCATTCATTGCACGAGGGTCAGCAGAGGTCGGCACAATGGAGGAACGTTCTGTGCTGGCCTCTTGTGAAAATCTGATCAGAAATATCACAGGGGGCAAATGGGTGTTTGTATGTAATCACTAGGGGCCCAATTCACCTCTCCAGTGGTTAGGACGTTAACCTGGGACTTGGGAGACCTGGGTTGGATTCCCTGATCTGCCACAGACTCCCCGTGTGACATTGGGCCAGTCACTTAGCCTCTCTGTGTCTCAGTTTCCCCATCTGTACAACGGGAACAGGGCCCTGCCCTGTCTCACGGGGTGTGTGTGAGAATAAATAAAGTAAAGTGTGTGAAATGCTGTGAGATCTACTGATAAGTGCTATGGAAGAGCTGAGTTGCTCCTTATTCAGATCAATGCCAGGAGAGAAGACCCTGACCCGGGTACAAGCTGTGATCTCACTGGTTTCAGCAGTGCCCCTCCGCGGCCCTCGGCATGTTAGAAAGATGGGTTAAACTGACCCAGTTTGAACAATGTTGATCAAACCTTAACAAAAATATATGCAGACCTCCGAGCAAACTCCCCCAAATGGTCCCGTTCACCTTCCCATCTCCAGCCACTCTACCCTAAACCAGCGCTGCCAGTGCGGCTTTTTATCAGATGCGGGACCTGGTGGGACAAAGAGGGCTGTGGCTTTCAGAGCTGAGCATCCCTTACCAAGCATGCCCCCATCTGTCCCCCTCCAGCCAGCTCCCTCCTGGTCCAAGCAGCAGGCTGCTAGCTCATGTGCCCCAGATTGTCACAGCGTCCATGGGACGGGCTTCTGGACTCACGCTGACCCAGGGTAGTCCGTGGAGTGACCCAGGGGTAAGCCGCAGTGTGAGATCAGAATCGGGCCCCGGGTCGGTGATGGAGCCATGAAGGGCATTCAGTAACCTCGCTCGCTGTCTGATCTCTCTGTGGCAGAGGATGGCAAGCCCCTCAACCCGCACCTGGGAGCGCCGGAGGAGCGGCTCGCCCTGTACGCGCTGCGGAAGCAGGGCCTGGTGCCTGAGCACGTGGAGACGAGGCCTCTCTACAGCCCGCTGCAGCCTGAAATTGAGCAGGTAGGAGCCACAGGGCATGTCAGTGACCAAGCCTGAAACAGAGCTTTTCTACTGGTCCAGCAGCAGCCTGCTCAGAAGGGGCCCCTGGCAAAGGATCTGCCATGCATCACGGGTTCATACTGGGCTGTCAAGGATCAGGCTTCTGATGACCCTGGCAGTGCCTTTCTACGCCATGAGCAGCTGCATCTTGTGCATGCATCCACCAGGGGGTGCTAGGCTTCCCCTGTGTATCAAACAAGAACCAATCATGGCCTGATCCCGCAAAGCGTCCCTCCTGCAGAGTAATCCCATTGGACAGGTGGCCTTGCTGTCAGTGAGGACTGCTTGCTGTGTGGACAGGGATTGCAGGAGGTGGCCGTGGTTATGAGTGCGTGATGCCCGAATAGATCCATCACACAGATTTCCACCAAACTCTTCGGACCAGCGCTAGTCTATAACCCACTAAGTAACGATGGGCACTTCCGTAGTACTGAGCAGACAGTGATGCCTATAACACCCTGGGAGCAGACTATTGCCTGCCCTTTGCAGATGGGAAAACAGAGGCGGGGATGTGGGTTAAAGACTTTCTCATGGCCACAGAGGCGCTTTCAGGTTTAAGACCTAGCATTTCCTGGCCACGCTGTCTCTCCAGCCACTTTATTCCCTCTGGTGGAGCACGCTGACTACAATAGCACCTGAATCTTATTTACTGGTGTGCCAATAGCAGGCTCTGCTCTGTTACAGCAGCCTTTAGAGAGGCCAGCTGAGGTCGGGCTGTACAAACACATAGCGATAGACACTGTCTGCCCCAACAAGCTCACAATCTCAATAGAGAAGGATTACAGGACAAAGAGATGTGCAGGGACTTGACTGGGGTCATGCAGCAGGTTAGTAGGTGAACCAAGATTAGAACCCAAGGCTCAGTCCTCTAGGCTGCACGACATTGTTGTAGACACAACAGCAGAAGAGATGGTCCTTGGCCTGCGGAATTTATAATCAGACTAAACACTGTTCTGTTAACTCCTTTCTAAACATTGTTTCAGAGTAGCAGCCGTGTTAGTCTGTATTCACAAAAAGAAAAGGCGTACTAGTGGCACCTTAGAGACTAACCAATTTATTTGAGCATAAGCTTTCATGAGCTACAGCTCACTTGAAGTGAGCTGTAGCTCACGAAAGCTTATGCTCAAATAAATTGGTTAGTCTCTAAGGTGCCACTAGTCCTCCTTTTCTTTTTTCTAAACGTTGTACTGCCCGTGCGGGCGCTGCGTACTTTTGGCTAGAACTATGATGAGCAGAGTTGTTTTTTCTGGTCTCCCCTGGTGAGCAGAACCAGAAATCTTGGGAAGAAGCCTGAGCTCAGGCGGTTGGATAAGTCTTGAAGGATCTTCCAGATCTTGGGCAGTTTGCCCATTGCCACCCCCACAGAACTAATGTGGACCAAATCCCGAGAAGCGCTGGTTCCATGGAAGTCAAGCAGGTTGCAGGTACTCAGCACCTCTCAGGATTTGTACCAAGGATCAGTAGAAGGATTCACTCTGGCTCTTCTCATCAGTTGTGAAGAAACTGGGCCCAGGGAGTCCACGGGGCAGCTCGACTGGAGTTCCCAAAAGGAAGGCCCTGGCCCACTGTTTTAAAGCTAGGAGATAGAATGTGTGCACCTGTTTCCAGTAAGTTATACGCTGGGCTTTCAAAGGGCAGGTCTACACTAGAAGTGTCTCCTGCTGACATAGCGCTGGTGTGGACAGCGTTTAGGTTGCTGTAACTTGTGTTGTTCAGGGGATGTCTTTTTCACACCCCTGAGTGATGTAAGTTAGATCTGCTTAAGCGGTAGTGGAGACCTGCCCAAAGTTTGCTACTGTTTCCTGTTGCAAGAAGATTTTTCATGGCCTCCCCCCACCCCAAAGCCATTTATGATGGGCTGATTTTCAAAGTCAATAAGTTTTATGCCCTTGACACTGCACAGAAAGTATATCTTTATCACCACCCACTGGTATTTAACAGTTAAAGTGACAACCTTAAAAAAAAAAAGAAAAACAAACCTCTAAGCAGATTTCAGTAGGATCTCTGCAGCACGGGAATATAAAGCAACTGGAAAATGGAGTCAGATGTCCCTAGATTCTTCCTTGCACCCATTCCCAACAACATCAAAAAGTAACAGGCCAGATCCCCAGCTGGTGTTAATCGATCTAGCACCATTGAGTCAATGAAGCTACTACACCCTTTGACACCAGCAGAGCATCTGGCCCAATGTAGGTAGATTCAGTCATAGAGTTTAAGGCCAGAACACACCATTACATCATCTACTTTGAGCTCCTCTGTATCCCAGGCTTGTACATTTCACCCAGGTATTGAGCCCAGTAACTTGTGTTTGGCTAATGAGTATCTTCCAGAAAGAGATCCAGTCTTGATTTGAAGACATCAAGAGATGGAGGGAGAATCCATCACTTCCCTTGGTAGTTTGTTCCAATGGTTAACCACCCTTACTTCAAAATGGGGGCCTTCTGGAAGCTAAGCCAGACGGTTCTTGCTCAGCCTCTCTCTATTAAATGAAAGAGCCGTTTCGTACGCTGTATGTGCTCCCCAGGAGGGTACTTTGCTTCAGCTCCCAGATCTGTTTGCTGAAATAAGAAGTGGGCTCCTTGCCATTGTCGAAAATAAATCTCCTCCTGCCTTTGAGCTCTTTCATTGTTTCGAGTCGATATTTCCATGAACACATCAAACAAGGAGAGTGACGTTAACCCAGTTCCTAGACCTCACAGCTGTTTGTTTCATTACAGGGAAAGCTACAGATGTGGGTAGACTTGTTTCCGAAGTCTCTGGGTCCGCCTGGACCTCCGTTCAACATCATGCCGCGCAGAGCAAAGAGGTGACTTGGCTTTTGTTTCTTGCTGGTGTGTGAGCTCCCTGTCTGGGATGCTGATGGAATAGACCACATTATCTGCTCACTTTTACACAAAGAAATAGTGGCTGCTTGCACGTTCTGCCCAGGGAATCGTTATGCACATGTCAGAGGAGATATGAGTGCTTGGAGCGTTCTCCTGCCCTAATTGCCTACAGCCATATGCTTCTAAAGCATCCTTTAGCCCAAACTCTCCTGGGTGACTTTACACCCAGGGAGATTTCTCAGATGAGTGAAAGTTACAGGATCAGACCCTTTGCATCTGAGCTATTCTGCAAACAAGCTGCCTTTAAATATAGCCTTAGCTTCCTTCCATTTTAGACCACGGTTTTTATTCCATTCTGATGTCTCGGTGTGTGGTGGGGGGATATTTCAGGTTCTTCTTGCGCTGCATTATCTGGAACACCAAAGACGTGATCCTAGATGACCTCAGCATCACTGGAGAGAAGATGAGCGACATCTACGTGAAAGGGTAGGCGATCCCGCTGCTTCAGGCTATGTTAGTGATGTGTCAATGTGTTACAGATCAGCAAGGAAACAGTTAACTATTGCGACATTCAGGTGGTCTTCATTCGGCATCTGAGTGAACCCCTCACTGAGATAAATGGGGCAAGTTCACACCTCTGCGAGCTGTTGTTCCAGGCTCTTTGCAAACACCAGTGCATTAGCTACAGTCACTTCGCATTTCTGCAGTTTTCTTTGCAACCATAACAGCTGAGATTCTGAAGGACAAGATAGCAACTTGAGAGAGGTGCTAGTATGTTGTATTGCTGGATACCAGCCCAACTGAAGCCTCATCCATGGCATGGATTATGCATGTGTTGTATACAGAGCTAGTCTTGTTTACATAGCTGCCTTTTTGAAATTCCTTTTCCTGGACAAAAATGTGGCAGCTGGCAGTAACTCCTCTGGCACGTTTTCCCTTCTCTGTCTGACTCCATTTATGTTTTATCTTGTGTAAAATAGTGCGATCACAGCCAAGGGAGTTACTTATTTTGTACGTTCTTGGTTTTATGAACAGGAAGAGGGAGGATTTTGAAACAGACTGTAAATCCCTTTTTTACAATCCCAATTTTCCTCCTGTAAATCCAAAATGCACACGGCTTACCTGGTATTCGCATCAAGTTCATTGTTGTCAATTCTAGCCAAGAGGTTCCATACGTTTTGGAGCTTGGAATTCGCAGAGTAGGGCGGGGTGGCATTGGGGAAGTGGGAATATCTAATGTTTGATCAAGCCCCCCCCCCCGCCTGGTTTTTTATCATTCCCAACAAACATACAGATCACCCATTGCTGTAAATGAGCTAAATGCTTTGCCCAACCATCATTTGCCATGTCTTCCCAAGATGGGGTAATCAACATTCCTGCATGACACTGGCTCCTATAAAGCCAATCCCACATGACACATAAGTGATTTGGCACTATGCCCTGTGGTACAAAGGCACCTCTGTCACAAGTCAGACTAGTGACTATGTGTGACTCCTAGTTGTCCTCCTAACTAGAGCTCAGAGGCTACTGTGATGGGCTGGGTCCTTAGAAGCAGGCAGATGAGATAGATCACAATCAGGGCCCTAATACCTCAAATAAATAGCAGTGCGTTTTGTTTGCAAGAAGCTAAACTGCTATTTATTATCTGTATCAAAGAAGCACCTAGAACCCCAACAGAGACCAGGGCCCCATCGTGCCAGGCATGATGGTCCTGTGTTAGCATCAGTACAGATATGTCTACAAATACATTAAGGACTGTTACAAAGAGGACGGTGATCAATTGTTCTCCATGCCTACTGAAGGTAGGACAAGAAGTCATGGGCTTAATCTGCCGCAAGGGAGATTTAGGTTAGCTACTAGGAAAAGCTTTCTAATGTAAGGATGGTTAAACACTAGAATAGGCTTCCAAGGGAGGTTTGTGGAATCCCCATGACTGGAGTTGTGAAGAACAGATTAAACAAACAGCTGTCAGGGATGATCTAAGCTTACTTGATTCTGCCTCAGCGCAGGGGGCTGGACTTGACGGCCTCTGAAGGTCCCTTCCAGCCCCACATGTCTATGATTCTATGGCAAGGAGATTTTTTTATTTTTAATTTTGTATTAAATTTTATACTAAATAAATGTATAATTTTGTATTAAAATTTCCTACAGAAAGTTATTTTGCAATTACTGACCAAAACTGTCAAAGCTAAAGTTAGGCTCCTTTATGTAGGTAGGTCCCAGGTCATTTAGGACTTTGTAGGTCAAAAACAACATCTTAAAACCAGTTGGAAACCAACAGGCAACCAGTGGGCAATATGCCAATCATTATTCCTTCAAAAAGAAAAGGAGTACTTGTGGCACCTTAGAGACTAACAAATTTATTTGAGCATAAGCTTTCGTGAGCTACAGCTCACTTCATCGGATGCAACTCACGAAAGCTTATGCTCAAATAAATTTGTTAGTCTCTAAGATGCCACAAGTCCTCCTCTTCTTTTTGCGGATACAGACTAACACGGCTGCTACTCTGAAACCTGTCATTATTCCTTCAGTCATCTTTATATCTGCACCCATCAGTTTTGAGTGAGTTGCTCAAAGATCCTTTGTTTTCATTTCATTATTCAGTGCCTTTGTATTTTGCAGCTGGATGATTGGCCACGAGGAGAACAAACAGAAGACCGATGTGCATTACCGGTCTATGGGAGGCGAAGGGAATTTCAACTGGAGATTTGTCTTCCCCTTTGACTACCTTCCCGCTGAGCAAGTCTGTCACATTGCTAAAAAGGTGAGCTTCTTACATCCGCCTAGTTATAGTCCTTGGGGGACTGACTATGCGTCTTGTTAGAGACAAGGTATTTGTGGTAATATCTTCTACTGGACCAACATTTGTTGCTGAAAGAGAAAAGCTCAGAAGCATGGTCCAGTAAAAGAATTACCTCATACATCTGGTCTCGTATCCTGGAACCAGTATGGCCACAACAACACCGCAAACAACATGTGCTTGTTCTACACAGCAAACGACACACTGAAGTTACGCAATGATATGCCTGCCATTGATCTGTTTTTACATGGGAATGATGGGGGTGAAGGGAGGATTAGTGACACTTCTTTCCTTCTGGCCTTCGAATCGATGAATCAGTGGGTTACACAACAGCAGTGGTTAAGGGGTTAGAGCAGGAGTTCTCAAACGTCATTGCACCGTGACCCCCTTCTGAGAACAAAAATTACTACATGACCCCAGGAGTGGGGACAGAAGCCTGAGCCTGCCCGAGCCCCACTGTCCTGGGTTGGGGGACCAAAGCCCAAGCCCCACTGCTCCAGGCAGGGGGTCCAAAGCTGAAACCCAAGGGCTTCAGCCCCAGGCAGGGAGCCTGTAACCTGAGTCCTACCACCCAGGACTGAAGCCCTGGGGCTTTTGCTTCAGCCCTGGGTGGTGCGGCTCAGGCTTCAGCTTCAGCCCTGGGTGGTGGAGCTTGGGCTTTGGCCCCGGGCCCCAGCAATTCTGAGCCAGCCCTGGTGACCCCATTAAAATGGGGTCACAATCCACAGTTTGAGAACCGCTGGGTTAGAGGGACTGACTCTCGAGAAGGGGTTCTGGACATATGAGGTAGTGCTAGTAAAAGACAGCCACAAGGGGGATCGAACAGACCTTCAGAGGGCACTCGATTTACCTCATGTGTGCCCAGCTGTAGCAGTGAACCCCGAGATGAGGAAATTGTCGTCACGTATCCTGAATTGGGGCCAAATATACAATGACAGTCCTCAGCACTGTGCTGCTGATCAAGCTACAAATAGTCAATTATCTTCATAACGTGGGTTGGCAAAAGTGAAGGGAGGGAAGAGCCTACAGATATTGGAAGGGGATATAGGTGTCAGGGAAGCCTAGGAGCAGGCAGGGGTGTGTGGGTGGGTAGAGCTAGACATGCTGGGATTAAATTAAGGAAAATGTAGGCAGAATATCCAGGAATACGTTCATGGGTGGGGAGGGGTGAGATCTATTCTACTTTGCCCCACCTCCCCTACCCCAGTTCTCCCGAGAAGTTTTTTTTTAAGGTCCCATCTCTCTCTTCAGGAACTGGCTTGCTTTGGGGTATCATCATGTAACCCACTGGCCCCCTGGGTGTGGTGTTCTGTCCCTTGTAGTGGCACCGAGACCACTTGGAGAGATTTCAGAGTAGCAGCCGTGTTAGTCTGTATTCGCAAAAAGAAAAGGAGTACTTGTGGCACCTTAGAGACTAACCAATTTATTTGAGCATAAGCTTTCGTGAGCTACAGCTCACTTCATCGGATGCATACTGTGGAAAGTTTAGAAGATCTTATTATATACACACAAAGCATGAAAAAATACCTCCTCCCACCCCACTCTCCTGCTGGTAATAATTATCTAAAGTGATCACTCTCCTTACAATGTGTATGATAATCAAGTTGGGCCATTTCCAGCACAAATCCAGGTTTTCTCACCCTCCCCCCACCCCACAAACTCACTCTCCTGCTGGTAATAGCTTATCTAAAGTGACCACTCTCCTTACAATGTGTATGATAACCAAGGTGGGCCATTTCCAACACAAATCCAGGTTTTCTCACCCTCGCCCCCCCATGAATGCGTATGCTTTACAGCCTTAGCTAAGGGCCACATGGCTTTTAGCTCATGCAGCAGAGGCTCATGCATTTAGCTTCAGCAGTCCCAGGTTCGATTCTGCCTGCCAATGACCAGGATCTGTCGGCGTTACAAGGGGGGGCTCATCTGGGATTTCCACTGGGAAGTCTCTGAAGCTCGGGATGTGCTTCCTCAGCTAGGGGAAGTATGTAACACCACACACCTCCTGGGTGTGGTGTTCTGTCCCATCTAGTGGTGCTGAGACCACTTAGAGAGAGAGAGAGAGATATTAATGAGTCTGCTCTACAGCCTTAGCTAACAGCCATAGGGCTTTTAGCTCATGCGGTGGAGGCTCATGCATTTAGCTCCTGAGGTCCCAGGTTTGATCCCACCTGCTGATAACCAGAGTCTGTCGGTGTTACAGTTACAAACTCCAATACTGAATTAACCCCCCCACAAGAGTTCTTGCCTCCATCACACTGCCCTTCCAGTAAGAACTTGGTCTCTGTGTGCATTCAGCCATTGGTCTCTCTGCCTAAGAAAGCTTATTGGGGTGTGGCCTTTGCCTAGATGTGAGCTAGATTAGGAGCCACTCTCCCAATTCCTTTCACAGGAAAATAACTTTCTGGAGTTAGATGGATTGGAGCCAGTGCTTTGGTGTGAAAGACTCCTTAGTTCCATTACCAATCCCCTGAGCTAGCCAGCCCCTCCACCCACCGCTTCAACCCCCCATGAAGGTGCCCAGTTTCAGTGCGAATCACTGGATACTTAAGATGATTGACAGAATCATACCTCTACCCATTTCACGCTTCATGTTAAACAAATCAAAAGTACAGTGTGTAGCACATTCAATTATCCCCTTTGAAAAAGCAAAGCCCCCCCAATAAACCCTTTAAGAAAATACATCCCACTGTGCCGATATTGATTCTCCTTCGACCACATGTCTGCCAACACTGTATCAGAAAATAAACAGCTTGTAAAATAGCTCTGTAGAGGCAAAAATAACGAATGAAAAGCCATGCTTTGTGTTTGCAGGACACATTCCACTCTTTCAATTTTTGATCTCGCCATGTGCTGTTTGAACTCCAGGTTCATTACTGCTGCTGTAAAAAGCCCATGCACTGATCTTTAAATACAGCTATAGAAAGCGGAATTTAAATCAAAACGGTCAGACAGCAAATTCTAAGCAGCTAAAAGCCACCTGTGCCCAGGCCTCCTGGAGGTGGCATTTGAGCTGAGAGTGCTGCAGAGAAGAGTGCCGGCACTGGCTTTCCACTCCTTTGTTTGTCCTGGGGCTACACGCTCTGTTAGTTAATCCACAAAGAACCTTGAGCTCCCCATTGAGAGATGGACCTCGGAATGCAAAATTCAGATCCGGATTGCAAATATTCATCCTAAAATTGAGGGAAAATCAGATGAAGAGGTTTGCTTAAGGCTAGTCTCTGCTTGTAATAGCGTAATGAAACATCAAAGGTAGAGATGCATAAAGATCCGTTGAATCATCTTCCTCATTCCTCTGCCAATGCAAAATTGGTTCCTACAGACTTTCCTCCAGGGCTTTGGCTAGTTTTGTTTTAAACAATGAGTTTTCTGCTACTTCCCTTGGGAGTTTACTCCGCAGATTAATGGATCTCACCCATAGAAAATGTCCTAATACTCACCATGCATGTTCTTCTTCTACTTCCCCTTCATTTTGTGTGATTCTTGATTTAGTTGGGGATTGGTCCTGCTTTGAGCAGGGGGTTGGACTAGATGACCTCCTGAGGTCCCTTCCAACTCTGATATTCTATGATTCCCTGATTCTTCTATAGCAGTAGGCTCCGAAGACCTAGACAAGAGCTGGGTGCTATATAAACATATAGGGAGACACCACCCCTACTTCAGTCTTATTTAAGATAAGACACAGGAAGTGGGTATAACAAATGAGAGTGGGTAGTTGGGGTGGGAGCAGGTGGATAACAGTGCTAAGAATAAGTGGTTATGTAGGATACCCGGAGGCATGACTTGATGATTGTGAGACATTTAAGTGTAGGATGTGTATGTAAATTAATATGCCCCCAGTTTAACAAAGTGCATCAGCACATGTTTAAGTCCCTGTTGAAGTCCTCTGCTTGAATGCTTTGCTAAATCAGGGCCCAGATATAGCAGCAAACTTGACCGGCTTTCTATGTAGCCATTATTAGTTGGCAGTTTCCTGTAGGCATCATGGTAGTGGTGGGTCTTAAGATGGATCTGAAGAGAAGCGGGGAGCGGCACTATGGACTAGTGGAAAAAGTGGGCAAGAAGGAGACTTACATCCAGAGGCTTGTTTTTTCCCCATGACTCCCAGCTATACCCGTGTCCAGCCCTCACCCTACCTCGCTTCCTTGTAAGTTGTTTCCACCAAGTAATTCCTGTTGATTCACTGCCATTTGTTGATGTCTTCCTGGTAGTGACCGCCCAGGAGTGTTGTGGGCCAGAACCTCTTCTGGGGTAACTTGGCCATTGCATTCCATGGACCTAAGCAGATGTATGCCAGCCTGGGGTCAGGGAGAAGAGCCAGAGACTCTGTGAAGTCCATTAGGGACTTTGCTGTTGCTATTGATTCTATGTGGGAGGTGCTCTGCTACTGAGGTGGCATTATAAAATCCTAAGACAAATCAGTAGACAAGCAGATCTGGCTCAGTATGCTCATCACACATCCCCTGGAGTTTATCCCTTGAGTTATGCGGACAGTTACCCATTTCCTTCCTCCTCATGAAAAATAACCAGAATTACAATTACTGCTGCTACAACACCATAGCTTTTTTCTCATGGTATATTGTGCTTTTCACCTTGAAAGATACCAAAGCTCCTTGAAGAACTTAGGTTCTGATCATACAAGGTGCTGAGCACCTTCTGTAGGATGCCAGGGAACCTCAGCTAACACTGGATTCATACATGGAGTGCCTGCCGGATCAGTGGCACATTCTTTAAAGCCCTCTCTTTTGAAAATGTTTGCATAGGGTCATGTAAATCATAGAATCATAGCAGATTAGGGTTGGAAGAGACCTCAGGAGGTGATCTAGTCCAACCCCCTACCCAAAGCAGGACCAACCCCAACTAAATCATCCCAGCCAGGGCTTTGTCAGGCCGGGCCTTAAAAAACTCATCAGATTTCTTCTGGCCCAATCCTCCAATTTGTCTAGGTCACTCTGGACCCTATCCCTACCCTCCAGCATATCTACTTCTCCCCCCCACCAGTTTAGTGTTATCTGTGAACTTGCTGAGGGTGCAATCTATCCCATCATCCAGATCATTAATAAAGATGTTAAACAAAACCAGCCCCAGGACCGAACCCTGGGGCACTCCACTTGATACCAGCTACCAACTAGACATCGAGCCGTTGATCACTACTCGTTGAGCCTGACAATCTAGCCTGCTTTCTAGCCAACTTTTCTTTCTTCTCATGATTAGAGCTGGTTGGAAAATCCAAGTTTATTCCTGCAACATAGTGTGCCCAAAACATTTTTGTTTGATATTTTTAGTGGAAAATTTTGATTTTTTTCAATTGAAGAAAATTCAAACTGAATTTTACATTTTGTTGAAATTTTCATTTCATTTTGGCTATCAAAAACTGGGATAAAAAACAGTAATTGATTTTCAGTATGGAGATTTCCCCCCCTCCTTTTCCTGCTTTCCTCCCTTCTTTTACAGTGGAAAAAAATAAGGGGAATGTAAAATACAGAAGACAAAGATGAGATGGTGGAACCTGAAAACTGAATATATTTTGGTTTTTGAAAAATGAAATGAAAATTTCAACTTGAAACAAAAAAATTCAGTTTGTTTCCATTGGAAAAATCAAAATTTTAATCAAATCTAACATTTCCGTGTTGATGAATATTTCAGTTGAAAAATTTCAACCAGCTCTATTTCCGATTATTGATTTTATTAATAATAAAAGAAGCAAACATATACAGAAATGGATAACATAGCAAAAAGATGGAAGGCAAAAATGGGTGAACCGAAATGCCTGGCAATGTACGAGGAATATGATGTGGGAGACATTACTGAAAGATAGGGGAATAACAAAAGTCACTCAAACACTCTGGTACCTGGCTATAAATTATATAGAAAGGACAGATTGCAGAGACTGAGGAATTAGCACTATGCCAAATACATTCCATAGACTGCATGAGACACAATTCCAGAGTAGAGAGCACCATGCCATAGGGTCTGGAGTGGGCAAAACTTTTGGCCCGAGGGCCACATCTGAGTGGGGAAATTGTATGCAAGGCTATGAATCAGGGCTGGGGCAGAAGATTGTGGTGTGGGAGGGAGTGCAGGAGCAGGCTCAGGGCAGGGTCTTGGGGTGCAGGAGGGGGCTCCGGACAGAGGGTTTGGGTACAGGAGGGGTGAGGCGGGGGTTCAAGGCAGGGGGTTTGGGGGCTCAGGGCAGGGGGTTGGGGTGTGGGGTGCAGGAGGGGTTTGGGGTGTGGGCTCCGGCCCGGCGCCGCTTACCTCGAGTGGTTCCGCGGTGGCAGCGGCGCACAGCGGGGCTAAGGCAGGCTCCCTGCCTGCCCTGGCCCTGTGTCACTCATGGATGTGGCCAGCATGTCCGGCAGTGGCTCCTGGGGGTGGGGTGGGGCAGGCGGCTCTGCCGCGCGCTCCCCTTGCCTGCGGGTACCACCCCCGAAGCTCCCATTGGCTGCGGTTCCCTGTTCCCGGCCAATGGAGCCCTCTGCCTCCCCCCTCCCCCAGGGGCCGCAGGGATGTGGTGCCGGCCACTTCCGGGAGCAGCGCAGGGCCAGGGCAGGCAGGGAGCCTTTCTTAGCCCTGCTGCACCATGGGGCTGGCAATCCCGTGGGCCAGATTGAAAGCCCTGATGGGCAGGATCTGGCCCATGGGCCATAGTTTGCCCTCCCCTGGTCTGGAGAATAAAAATCCCAAGTCTATTATTATTATTATTAATAATAATAATAATAAAAATAATTTATTTAACATTTAGAGAGTGATGACAACTACAGCCTTTCATTAGCTCTTGGCTCCATTGTGTTAGGCACTGCACAGTCATATAGTAGTAACAGTATATTACTCATAGGGTTAAGGTGCCAGCCTCCTGATCAGTGAAAGGACTTTGAGGATAGAATTTTAATGGAGACTGTTGCTACCAATCCCAAGAATTAAAAATTATGCCAGTTCCCCCACAAAATCATGAGATTGGCTTAAAAATCAAGAGAATTTAAAAATAAGAAATGTTGGGTTCTTTTCATCTGCCTTCTAATTTTTGAGCCTGAAGAGGTCACATTTCCAAGCTTTTGTTTGTTACCAGGAAGGCTAAAAACTGAATTTGTGTTCAAAGTGAATACTGAGACTTTATTGCAGTCACCTGACTCCAAGAGCTGGGGCTTGAAGAAAAACACCAAGGATTGTGAAAGGCTGGATAAAATTGTGAGAGTTGGCAACAGTAGTCAGAGCTCAAAGAGGCAAAATAGTCAAATGAAATAGTAATAATGGATGATTTCAGCTGCCTACTTATTATAAATAGATGAAATGTCCTAATGGGACAAAGTTCAGAGAAGCTGTTTCTTGACACCTTGAAGGATTGCTCCTTGGAACAGTTAGTTCTAGTTGTCACAAGAGGAGGGGCTCAACTGCCACAAGAAAAAGCAGACAGCCAACCACCATGAGATGCTCCAGGGCCTCTCGCCCAGCCACAGGGTCCCCCTCTGGAGCAGCCAGGAGGAACAAATGCAGGCTATGGGGCCAAAGAAGAAGCTCTTTCCTCCAGGCACAGGCTGAAACAAGCCAGACTTTCTTCAAAGCTACAGAGTGGAAACCAGCAGTTCAGGGTCACAATGCCCCAGAGAAAATGCTCTTGACTTTGTATTCCGTAGAACATAAACAGCCCAGAAGAATTGCAGAACTGTCAACACTTTGCTAGCGATAGAAACAATTTCTTATGCCTCCTTCCTGTATTATTCACAATCATAAAACATTTACACACCGCCCCCTCTCCAAACCACTGCAAAACAAAACCGACAATAATTCACCTCCTTTTCCCTCCCGGGCTTGCAGAATTGTTGCAAAGGGTAATTTTATGGTGCACCTTCGTAGCAAGGTTTAATCATCGAGGCAAATTTCTCGCTGCTTCAAAATAGACCATAAACTTAGCTATGCATCGAATTCCTCCCCTTTCCCCTCCACCTGATCCCTTTTCACAACCTAGTTTCCAGATTTGCTCTGCAGTGTCTCCTGGTTCACATGGCTCCTAGGAGGAGTGTTCTCCTGCTGGCCAAGCCACGCTGACAGTATTTTTCCACAAGAAAGGCCAAGCTGTACCGATTGTGCAAACTGTGTGCTGTATCTGAATCTGCCAAACGTCTCATCCTGCGTGAGTCATCCTTAGTCAGGCAGAGAGCCTCACTGAAGGCAGGGTTGGTCATCTGAGTAAAAGCTGCAGTGTTGGACGGTGAATGTGCTTATTGCAGACTAAAAGTTGAGGGCCGGATTCTGATACCCTGGCTGAGCAGTAACTGAGTACATGAGCAATCCCATTGTGCCAGTTTCTGCTGCCCAGACTCAGTAGCACCGTATTCCACATGTTATTATTGGCATTAGAGTAGCAATGAGAGGCTGAGATCAGGGCCCCATTACAGTCCCTGCCCAGAGGAGCTACAGTCTAAATCGGCAAAGGGTTTGGGGGTGGGGGGAAGCAGAGATAGAGAGGAGATCTTGTCGCGGTTACACAGCTGCTTAGGAGTAGAGGCCAGGTCTACCAACACCCAAGTCAGTGCCCTGCCGCCAGTCCATGCTGCCTTCCGCTTTCAATACGGTTGAGTTCGATGGGTCTATGTGAGTTCGATGGCGCCGCTGTAAGGTGGCTCACGTAGTCGCTCTGTGCCAATGGGAGAGGGCTCTCCCGCCCACAGCATAAAACCAGCTCAGCGAGCAGTGGTAGCTGTGTGGGCAGGAGACGCTCTCCCACCGACATAGCACTGTCCGCACCTGCGCTTCCGCCGATGCCACTCATGTCGCTCAGGGATGTGGGTTTTTTCACACCCTTGAGTGACGTAAGTTACACTGTCAGAAGTGGGAGTGTAGACAATGCCTACGTATGAATAAGGCCATTGGAATCAAGCCCACTGAAATCAAAATGGGAGCGCCCATGGAGCGTGAGTTAGCGTGGCGGGACTTGGCTCAGACAAGGGGCCCCAGTGTTCGGCTTGCTGCGAATTCTTCGTCTCACCCCATGAATTGCGAATAGATTCTACATTTCATCCCTGTTCCCAACATCATGTTTTCGGTGGCAAAAAGTATGGACTCGGCTGATGAAAGTCAGTTAAATGCCACGTGCTTTTCACTGTGGGAGACACTGTGAAATTGAACATCCAGCGATATCTTCGGCTTCTATGATATGTTCACCCTTAGAGCCAGTTATCCTCGTTGTCGGTCCCTCAGACTCTAAGTCTCTGCCCCTCTTGGCAGGAGCTCCGCCTCCTTTCTTCTCGTGAGCAAAAGGAGGCCACTCCTACCTCCAGCATTTCATAGAATCATAGAATATCAGGGTTGGAAGGGACCTCAGGAGGTCATCTAGTCCAACCCCCCGCTCAAAGCAGGACCAATCCCCAATCAAATCATCCCAGCCAAGGCTTTGTCAAGCCTGACCTTAAAAACTTCCAAGGAAGGAGATTCTACCACCTCCCTAGGTAACACATTCCAGTGTTTCACCACCCTCTTAGTGAAAAAGTTTTTCCTAATATCCAACCTAAACCTCCCCCACTGCAACTTGAGACCATTACTCCTTATCCTGTCCTCTTCTACCACTGAGAATAGTCTAGAACCATCCTCTCTGGAACCACCTCTCAGGTAGTTGAAAGCAGCTATCAAATCCCCCCTCATTCTTCTCTTCCGCAGACTAAACAATCCCACTTCTCTCAGCCTCTCCTCATAAGTCATGTGTTCCAGACCCCTAATCATTTTTGTTGCCCTTCGCTGGACTCTCTCCAATTTATCCACGTCCTTCTTGCAGTGTGGGGCCCAAAACTGGACACAATACTCCAGATGAGGCCTCACCAATGTCGAATAGAGGGGAACGATCACGTCCCTCGATCTGCTCGCTATGCCCCTACTTATACATCCCAAAATGCCATTGGCCTTCTTGGCAACAAGGGTACACTGCTGACTCATATCCAGCTTCTCGTCCACTGTAACCCCTAGGTCCTTTTCCGCAGAACTGCTGCCGAGCCATTCGGTCCCTAGTCTGTAGCTGTGCATTGGGTTCTTCCGTCCTAAGTGCAGGACCCTGCACATATCCTTATTGAACCGCATCAGGTTTCTTTTGGCCCAATCCTCCAATTTGTCTAGGTCCCTCTGTATCCTATCCCTGCCCTCCAGCGTATCTACCACTCCTCCCAGTTTAGTATCATCCGCAAATTTGCTGAGAGTGCAATCCACACCATCCTCCAGATCATTTATGAAGATATTAAACAAAACTGGCCCCAGGACCGACCCCTGGGGCACTCCACTTGACACCGGCTGCCAACTAGACATGGAGCCATTGACCACTACCCGTTGAGCCCGACAATCTAGCCAACTTTCTACCCACCTTATAGTGCATTCATCCAGCCCATACTTCTTTAACTTGCTGACAAGAATACTGTGGGAGACCGTGTCAAAAGCTTTGCTAAAGTCAAGAAACAATACATCCACTGCTTTCCCTTCATCCACAGAATCAGTAATCTCATCATAGAAGGCTATTAGATTAGTCAGGCATGACCTACCCTTGGTGAATCCATGCTGACTGTTCCAGATCACTTTCCTCTCGTGTAAATGCTTCAGGATTGATTCCTTGAGGACCTGCTCCATGATTTTTCCTGGGACTGAGGTGAGGCTGACTGGCCTGTAGTTCCCAGGATCCTCCTTCTTCCCTTTTTTAAAGATTGGCACTACATTAGCCTTTTTCCAGTCATCTGGGACTTCCCCTGTTCGCCACGAGTTTTCAAAGATAATGGCCAATGGCTCTGCAATCACATCCGCCAATTCCTTTAGCACTCTCGGATGCAACTTGTCCGGCCCCATAGACTTGTGCACGTCCAGCTTTTCTAAATAGTCCCTAACCACCTCTTTCTCCACAGAGGGCTGGCCATCTACTCCCCATGTTGCGATGCCCAGCGCAGCAGTCTGGGAGCTGTCCTTGTTAGTGAAGACAGAGGCAAAAAAAGCATTGAGCACATTAGCTTTTTCCACATCCTCTGTCACTAGGTTGCCTCCCTCATTCAGTAAGGGGCCCACACTTTCCTTGGCTTTCTTCTTGTTGCCAACATACCTGAAGAAACCCTTCTTGTTACTCTTGACATCTCTTGCTAGCTGCAGCTCCAGGTGCGATTTGGCCCTCCTGATTTCATTCCTACATGCCCGAGCAATATTCCTACATGCCCAATATTTAAAGGGGCAGGTCAGCATTTTGAAACTCAGGTCCCTTAAAGTTAGGCCCTTCCCGTAACTGGGAGTTGCAGGTGCTCAGATCATCCGAAAATGGGGTTGCATAGTCTAGGTACCTAAAATATGGATTTGGGTGGCTCACTTTAAGACATCCACGTTTTAACCATATCTCTTTTGTAAGTTGACTCTCTATATCCATAACACTTCCCAAGGGTCCCTCTTCTGTGGTTTCCCCCTTGGGTAGCTAACAGTCCCTCTACAGGGTAGGACATAATCAAAATGTAGGAAAGGGAAGACTCAGACGCCAGTCCTTTTTAGCAGTTTTAATTTAGAATAATTTATTACTTGGGAAAATGACTCCCCTCTCCCACCCCCTTGAAAAAACACCAGTTTCTCGGAGGAAGAGGTGAAAAAAATTGAAGTTTCCATTTATTATTTTATAATTTTTCTGGATCCTAAAATATTTAAGATGCATAAATAAAACACCCCATTTCAAAACCGTCAGTGTGTTTTTACAAAGTGAGCAGAGGATTGGAGATAAATTGAAATACAACCTTCCAGAGGGATCTCTTAAATGAAACCAGTTTCAATGGGGTTTAAATATTCCCCTCCCCCCACCATCGCCCTGGTCAATTATTTATGTTTTTACGGAGTCTGACACATTCTTTTTTCTTATATTGCTTGATATAATGAATGCGAGGTTTGTAGCTCCAGTGGTGAATTTATGGCGGGGAGAATGTGTCATGAATAATTCCCACATTTCCTGGTTTTAATTAAATCAAGTTCCATTTATGATAGTGCCATGTTGACACAGGAGGGCGTGAAGCCTTGCCTACGGGATGCACCATGGCTCTTAATGAGAACATTCAACAGAGATAGTGGTCCTGACCCTGCATCCCCATGTGAGCAATACTCCATTGACTAGATCCAGGAATTATGAAGCCTTCACTGTGCACGAGTCTCCATCTCTCTCTACCGAAGCGTCTCACTCCTAATCTGCAGGCACTTTCTAATAGCATAGTACCAGGCCCTTTTAGAGAGGACACTGACCAATTGTACCAAATTAAGTGGCAGTTTTTTTGACGTGGGCCAATATCCATGATAAACTAGATGATGCCACCACAAGCTCAGTTTCACTTGGAGCCTACACAGGATGTGAACCCAAGTTTCCAGAGGGAAGATTTGCAAAGAGCAAAGCTGGCTGATAGTGAATGGAGGGAGAGCACCATATCTAATGGAAAGTGCAGGGAACATTTAGATAGTCACAATGCAATTTCTTACATCAGCATATGGCCAGACCACCAGGACTGACATCCCAGCTCTTGCAAAGAGGGCCATGGGATCTTTAATGATTCGGTGTTCAAGGCCTAAGACTCTTCCGGAGGGACCATTGCTGGAATATTAGTGGGACTGTCCCGGGGTCACTCACCACCTGGTGCCTCCTGCTGGGCATTTTGGGAACTAGCTCAGTCCCAGCGGGTGCACCCTCAGGTGGTGGTGGCTTCCGTCCTCGCCTCCGCCTGCAGACCCGTTATGGCTCCTTCCTCTCAGCATCTGCTTCATGGCACAGCCCTGCGGCCGAGTCACCATCCGTTTTCCCCCACTTCCAGGGGACTCCTCCACCAAGAGTCCAACCACTCCTCGTAGCGACTTGGCAGTACACAGCTGGGCTGCTCCTTCAGCGGCTAGTGGGGGGCCCAGGCCCACCCACTACTCTGGGCCCCGGCCCAGGGATCATACAAACAGCAGCTTCCTGCTGCCTCTTCCTTCCAGGCCACTGTCTCTATTCCCTGGGCCACTTCCCCGCAGCCTCAGCGCCTTCTGCTCCTGCCTCTGGCTCCAGCTCCTTTGCCCTCTTCCCAGGGCCTCGAGCCTGTAAGTCTTGGCAGCCCATCAGGAGCTCTCCCTAGCTTCCCCCGGTCCCTGCTAGCCCCTGCCCTTCCCCAGGTGCTGGTCTCTCTGTAGTCCCCTAGGAAGCCGTTCTTCTCCCTAGGCTCCCTACAGCAGACTCCCTCACTCTGGTCTGCAACTTCCTTTTATATGGGCCAGCTGGGCCCTGATTGGCTGTTTCCCCTGCAGCCACTCCTTGGCTGCCTGCCGCTCAGCCTCCCTAGGCTGGTTTTAACCCTCTCAGGGCCGGTGCGGGGCAGGCCCTCTGTGACAGGGACCAAGACTCATCTGGTGGGACCATAACTGGAATACTGTATCCAGTTCTGTGGTTCACGCTTCAAAAGATGATGAAAAATTGGAAGGGTTCAGAAAAAACTCACAAGAATGATTCGAGATCTGAAAATCATGCCTTCCATTGAGAGAAACTGAAGAAACTCAATCTATTTAGTTTATGAAAGAAAAGTTTAAGAGGTAACTTGATCAAAGTCTGTACGTATCTGTATGTGGAAGAGATTTCTTACAGTAGATGGCTCTTTAATCTAGCAGTAAAAGGCAGAATGAAATCCAATGACTGGAAGCAGAAGGGAAACAAATTCAGACTAGAAATAAGGCATAAATTGTAAACATGGATGGTAATTTGGAATTTGGGATGTGGTGGGGTTCTCCATCACATGCAGCCATTCAGTGAAGACTAGATATCTTTCTAACAGATCTCCCATAGCACAAACAGAAATTGTGGTCTTGATGCAGGAATTGCAGGGTGAGGTCCTCTGGCCTCTGTTATGCAGGAGTTCGGACTGGATGATTATGATTGGTTCTTGTGGCCTTAAAATGTATGCTTTGAAAAGAGAGATCCTTCAGCAGCATGGTACCTGTTACCACCCTTCGGGGTCATTGGCCCTGGGTGGTCTAGGCAGCAGGAGACACCTACACCACCACTGAATGTCTCCCATCCATGCTTTGGCTAAGGCCAGTGTTTATGACATGTGAGAACTAATGAGGTTACAGTCTGTGGTAGCATGGCTGCGCGCACTGAAGGAGCTAAAGACACACAATGTCTGAAATGACGATTGCCCCGTATTCCTCTTTCTGCTCAACATCTTTTCTGGTTTGTTTCCTTTCCCCTGTGATCACAGGAGCACTTCTGGAGCTTGGACAAGACGGATAATAAAGTCCCACCCCAGCTTATCCTCCAGATCTGGGACAATGACAAATTCTCTTTTGATGACTACTTGGGTAAGTTGGGACGTGTCCTTAGTTCAAAGAACTGATTTCTCAGGTTGCTGTCAATTCTGAAAAATATATAAAAAAAAATTCGAGTCGACCTGAAAAGTAATTTTTAGAACATTTTTGGCAAATAGAAAAGTAAAAAAAAAATCCTTTTGAGTAGAACAAAATGTTTTGTTGGACTCAACACTAAACATTCCACGTCGATTTAGTTTGATTTTTTTTAACTTTAAAAAAACCAAATGAAATTTCTGTACAAGTCATTTTGAAGTGAAAAATTGAAACTTTTTTTCAGAAGTTTTTTTGGTTTTGATATGAACCACTCGGTGAAGCCATCAGACATCTGAGAAATGTTTTGGTGTCTCAGAATTTGCGTTTTTTGCTGATAAAAAGTTTCAGGCAATGAATGTCACACCCCTCTAATGCCCAGTACTGAAATAGAGAGAGAGAGAGAGCAAGATATGGCCATAGAGATCAAATCACTATAGAATCCTTTGGATTACAGGAAAGTCTAGTGGGTCAGTGGCAGTATAGTTCAGATCCCTATATCACAGCAGGACTGATGCAATCCCTAAATGATAGATCTCCGGTCTCCACCTTCAGTGCACCAGGTCCTCAGCTGATATAAATTATTAGTAGTTCCAATGATTTCTGTAGAGCTGCTCTGATTTACATGAGCTATGGTTCTATCCCAGTACCTCCATTAATGCTGATTTCACAAACCTTGGTACCTGCCCCATCATCTTCAATATTCTTAAGAGTTTAAACAATTTTTCTTAGGATTCCACCTTGATGCAGCTTTCCATAAGCCCAGAGCATCTTGTTTTGTCTTCAGTAATGAGTGAGAATTGGCTTCAAACCTCTTTCTAACACCCTTTTAATATCCTGTATTTGTAGTCACTTTTCATGTTTCCCCTCTGCCTTTTCTCCTCCAGAACAAACATGCCCAGCCTTTCAGCCCATGCCAAGGTAGATAAACTGAATTCCATGCAGTTTGCTACACATGAGTCTTTAAGACAAGACTTTAAAATACCAAGGTCCGGTCTGTTCTGCATGGACATTAAAGATCCGGGGCATTTTGTGTAAGAATGCAGGAGCTTGGCTTCCTTGGCCAAAATCCGGCCCCCTCTGTTTTGTGCAGTTTGCTGGGCGTTCTACCCCAGAAGTGGCTGCACGGGATGTATATAGTGTGTGAAGTGCTTTGGGCTGTTTCAGGTGCCATAGAAATGTGAGGTGTTCCATCTTCTGATCTCTTCAGGGCATTTTAATTTCTAAACCTTTTTGATCTCTCTTCTCCAAACTCTCTGTGATTTGACTGCTCTGCATTGAAATGTGTTGCCCAAAACTAACCTCACTCTTCAGCTCAGCCCTGCTGCATGTTGCAGTGAGTTTTCTGGCCATTCTTTTGATTTCTGAATACAATGTGTGCGGGTGATGATCAGTGTGGCCTGCTCTCCCAAATGTATGGAGTGAAGTGATTTTGGCCCCCTGCTGCAGAAGCTTTGTCCCATCAGTTCTCCCCCAACATCAGTTCACCCCCCCACCCACCAGCTTCCCCATCAGTTCTCTGCATCACTGTGCCGCCTCCATCACTTCTCCCTCCCCCCCAGCAGTCCAGACACGCTCTGCCCCCAGAGGGAGGCAGCCAATCTCAGAGGGGGTTTTCCCCCAGTCAGGGCTGAAATTTGGGAGAGGGTCTTTGTGTCCATGTATTTATCAGTCTGGCTGGAGGTCCATGTTTCTGTCTCCCTTCATGTGCACTGGAGTGGGCAGGTGGGTTTATCTGCATGTCCACATAGCCCATTGTTGTCCAGGGTGTGAATAGGCAGTTGCCTCTGCACCGCAGAATTGTTTAGTGGCTGTTTATTAGGTGCCTGACTCAGGGTTGGAGGAAGGATGTTTTCTAGTTTGCTTAAAGTGGGGGCTGGGACACAATGCACCCCATAGGTCTGACGCAGCCCCCAGCTTTCTGTGCTGCAGCCGCTGTTGTTAACACAGAGGGGCAGCTGGGGGAGACTCCACATCTAACATGCAGTGCTCCCCCTGGAACACAGCAGTATCCAGGGTCTGTCTTCACTAAAGAGTTAACGCGGGGTGTTGGGTGTTCCCCTCGCCCCTTCCCATCCACACCCCCAACCCTCTGACCCTGGTGAAGAGCTGCTTTTCACTCGGCTAGCTGGCCCAGCTGGGCACGTGGGTCATAGCCTGTGTCCCACTTAGCAGTGTGGACCCAGGCTACATTACGCGAGCGCTGATAGTTCTCCAGCGCCTTCCCACCCTTCCCCCTGTGTGCCCACAAACGCAGACCAGGGCTCTCAGAGTTCACGGGGAAAGACTTAGAGTGGTTGAGGTCACGGCAGCACAAAGCACTATGGGATACGCCTCTGAAGTCCTAGTGGACCCCACGAGGGAGAGCAGCACCAGTGAGGGCTTTGCAAGGTGGCTGCATATGTTAAAGAGTGCACATGCAATCTTCTCCACTGAATGCAAATTAGAGGTGGTCCCCATGCAAGGGAGGGCCAGTGTGACCCTCTCTCTGGGCACTTGTGAATGAAAACACCGATAATTCCCAGCTCCGACCCTGCCCTGCATTGTCTGCACAGGGTTAATGCAGGAGCAGCCGGAGGCGCTGCCTGGGAAATAGGCCGTTTTCCTGCTAGGTTTGCTCCTCCTGAGGGATCAGGCTCCCTCAATCTCTACTAATGAAATCCCCAGGTGTCTTCCTTCACAGTGCGCTCAGGGCTCAGCTGGGCCAAGCCCTGGAGGTGGCGGGACGGATCCTGAGTGGGTGTAAATGGGGGCAGTGCCACTGACGTCCATTTGCCCCAGCTCTGGACTGGGCCCAGCATGCCCACTGCTGTCCCCCAAAGGGAACTGCATGGCACCTCAGCACCAGCCCTTCCCATCCCTCACCGAGCCTCATCCCTGACCTGCAGGGACCTCACTAGGATGATCTGGTGTCCAGTTTTCGACTGGAACGCCCCGTCGAAAAGGGACCCTGGCGGCTCCGGTCAGCACCACCAACTGGGCCATTAAAAGTCCAGTCAGCAGTGCTGCAGGGCTAAGGCAGGCTAGTCCTGGCACTGCGCTGCGCCCCGGAAGCAGCCAGCAGGTCCGGCTCCTATGCGGGGGAGACACGATGCTCCGCGCGCTGCCCCCGCCCAGAGCACCAGCTCCACACTCCCACTGCCCGGGAATCACGGCCAATGGGAGCTGCAGGGGCGGTGCCTGAGGGTGAGAGGAGTGCGCGGAGCCTCCTGGCCCCTCCGCCTAGTAGCTGGACCTGCTGGTTGCAGCACAGTGCCGGGACAGGCAGGAAGCCTGCCTTAGCCCTACAGCATCACTGACTGGGAGCCTTCTGAGGTAAGCCTGCACCCCCACCCTGAGCCCCCCCCCCAAACTCACAGCCCCTTTGTGTACCCCAAGCCCCTCATCCCTGGCCCCACCCCAAAGACCACACCCCCAGCTGGAGCCCTCATCCCCCCTGCATCCCAACCCCCTGCCTCAACCTGCACCCCCCTCCTGCACCCTGAACCCTTCAGTCCCATCCCAGAACCCGCACCCCCAGATGGAACCCTCATCTCCTCCTGCATCCCAATCCCCAGCCCAGAGCCCCCTCCTGCACCCCAAACCCCTCTTCCCCAGCCCCACTCCAGAGCCCACACCCCCAGTTAGAGCTGTCACCCTCTCCTGCATCCCAACTCCCTGCCCCAGCCCAGTGAAGGTGAGTGAGGGTTGGGGAGAGTGAGCCACCGAGGGAGAGCGAATGTAGTGAGTGGGGGGCAGGGCCTCAGGGAAGTGGCGTGGCAGGGGACGTCGCCTCGAGGAAGGGGCGGGGCTAGGGTGTTCGGTTTTGTGCGATTTGAAAGTTGGCAACCCCAGACCTCACCCTGACAGGGGAGGCAGTGAGTCCAGCAGGGCTAGGGCTGGAAGCCAGGTTGGGGCGAAGCCAGAACCTCCAAACCCTACATGCATTTCAGATCCCTCTCTGATTGGCTGCCTTTCCCATTGCCCTGCCTCCCAGGAAGAGCAGCCAATGAGAACTGCTGCTGGAAGCTGGCAGGGCTCTCTCCCCTACTCTTAGGAGCCCACACTGCTTTCACAGGAGGGGAGGGGGGAGCAGAGACCCCAGCAGCTCAGGGCAGCTCCACCACTTGTCCCCCTGACCCCTGTGAGCAATGGGGACCGGATGGTACAACCCTGATCCTTCCCCTCCCCCTGCAACACCTGGCCTGGGAGAGGGAGGGAAGGGGCTCTGCTGCAGTCCCCAGGGCTTGGAAGGAGGAGGGTGAAAAACTGGGAGCTGCAGGAGAAGCCGGGCTCCGGCTGGGGAGCAGAACTGAGTGTTGAACTTGGGATGGGCAGTGTGGGGTGAGAGCTCCTGCGAGTGGGGCCCAAAATCCCATGCTGGGGGCAGGGGCTGTTAAAAATTCCAAAGACCAAAACTACACAGTTAGGTTGTGTTTTCAAGACTTCACATGCTTTTGAGCCAATCGCCTGGTTTTGGGGTCTGTCTCGTGGTGTTTGAGCTGCCGGGATTGGCCAGGCTGCTCTAGGGAGACTCTGTCCCTTTCACATGCAGGAGGCTACAAGTCCCAGTGCCCAGTGGGTGCCGGACAGGATGGGACTGGTGGCCACTGGGGGTCGGGGGGCAGAGTACCCGGGCTGCGGTGAATGGGGAAGGTGGTTCTCCCGAAGGGGTCGAGCCTGCCTCTCTTACCCAGCTACAGCATCCACAGGGTGGGGCTCACAAGCCGCTTCTCCCTGGGCCAGCGGGCGGCTGCCTTTTTTCACCTGGCTCATTTGTGCGGGTGCCTGCGGCTTCTTGTCATGATGCTGTCGAGCTGGTCAGTGCAGGGACAGGCTCGGCATCCCGGGCTAGCTGAGCTTGGTGTGAGGAAGGGGATGGAGCTACTTCTGGGCCCGAGAGTGGTCTTCGTCCACCTCCCCTTCCCCCCCCTTCCTCACTCCTGTACCGAGCTGACCAGCTCAGGGCCACCTGGAATCTCCCGCAGGGACAGGTGGTCGGGGAAACACCTCCGGGGTTTCTCCACCATGGATGCAGCGTGGGGTTGCTGGGCCTGTCCTGCGGGGCTTCGGTCTCGTGGGGTCAGACTCAGTCAATGGCACGTAGGCTCCCGGCAGCCTGCGTGTTGGCTCTTGAGGGTAACCCACTGCGCGTGCGCGTGTGTTGGAGTGTAGGGCCCACGTGCTGACATTCCGGTCCCTGCGGTGTAATCCTCACTACAGTGCCCGCCAGGGCCTTAGAGAGGTGACTCATGGCCATGGTGGAGCCGTTGGTCCACCCGCCGGAGTATCATGACCAGCAGTTGTAACGTGACGGGCCTCAACTGTGCTGCCAGCGGAGGGCGCGCCCCCAGATTTCGCTGGAGCCAGTTCGGGGAACTCCCGCCTTCGCTCTACTCTCGGACCTGGTCCGCCCTGGGCTACGGACCTGAGCGAAAACTGCTGCTCCCCACCGCCAGGGAGGTGGGGTCCGACAGCTCTTCTCCTCGGGGGGCGTTGACCTGGTGGCCGGTTTGGAATGAGAAACTTTCCAGACCTTTTCCCTAGGGTTGCTAAGTAGCAGTGCTTGTGTGCCGTTGGTGCCAACAGTGAGAATCTCCAGTCGTCTCCTGAATTTTTCTGTTCTGTCTGGAGGAACAAAACCCCTCTGAGATTGGTTGCCTCTTGTCATAAATATAGAGGGAAGGGTAGCATAAAATCCCTCCTTGGCAGTACTGAATCGCCTTACCTGTAAAGGGTTAAGCAGTTCAAATAACCTAGTTGATGGAGAACAGTGTTAGTAGCTGGGGGAGAAAAGAACATATGGGCCAAAATCATCTCACTCAAATTTGGAAGAGCTGGCAACACTGAATTACACATGCATGGTGGGGCGGGATCAAAAAAGAAAAAAGACCGACCAAAAAAGTCCATATTAAATTTTTTTATAATTTTTTATCTCATAATTTTTGGAGTTGACTCATGATTTGTGAGCCTTTGGGGGACTGTGCTTGGCTTTTCTGCTGGGGGCATGTGTGTCTCCACACACTGCAGATGGAGGGATGTGTTGTTTTGTGACAGGAACACCCAATCCTAACTAGGAGATTTTTGGTCCTGCTCTCGCTCGTGCCTGATGGAGCCGAGCCCAACCCCCAACAATGTAAATAATTAATTTGGAGCCCCCGCATCTGACCCTCCTCCAGCCCAGCAATTGTATTTGCCCCCCCAAGTCTCACATTCCGCAGGCACCTGCACAAATGAGCCAGGTGAAAAAGGGCAGCCGCCCACTGGCCCAGGGAGAAGGGGCTTGTGAGCCCCACCCTGTGGATGCTGTAGCTGGGTAAGAGAGGCAGGCTTGAGCCCTGTGGGGGAACCACCTTCCCCATTCACCGCAGCCCGGGTACTCTGCCCCCCGACCCTCAGTTGCCACCAGTCCCATCATACCCTGCACCCACTGGGACTTGTAGCCTCCACTGCATGTTAAAGGGATGGAGTCTCCCTGAAGCAGCTTTTGGCCAGCCACCATGGTTCAAACACCACAAGACAAATCCAAAAAGCCGAAGATTAAACGTGTACACACTATGATTTTGGTCTGGTTTTTGATTTTTGCACTCCCCTGACTCCCCCCTCTGAGTTGTTTGTGTGTGAGAGAGGGACAATTAGTATTGCCAATACTTCAAAATTTCTTAAAGTGATGTTGGTCTCCCGCTGCAGGAGCTCTCCCCCAATCCCCATACCCCGCCAGCAATGAACTCAGCCTCCCAGGCTCTCATCCATTCTTCCCCCCTGCCTGCCACTATTGGAAAGACTCCCACTGAGACTCCCACTGACTTCAGGGCGGCTTTCGATTACACCCACAAAGCACTTTGGACTCACTTGGGGGGAACGGCCCTGTGACATGAGCGGTATCATTGTCAGTGTCTCCAGCGCCTCCCCAGGGATGGCGGCTGGTCGGCCTTGGAGCAATGGCCTGGCTCTTAGCACGGGAGTGCCTGGCACAGTGAATTTGACCATACGAGCAGGCGTGACTGCCTGGGGGAGGCACAATGCAGCCCAGACTCCAGAGCAAGCATGAGAAGTTAGCCTTGGCCATGACTCTAGGCTGGAGACAGCTTCCCCTTGTGTCTTCACTGACAGGCAGTGGGGTGGATATGGGGCCCAGCCTGGACAGGCCACAGAATTCTGGGAATAACTGTTGGGCAGAAAGGGCCGTTGGGAAAGAACTGGTGGGGAAGAAGCACTGGGAAAAGGGGCCAAAGTAGGGTCACCACCTGGCCAGTATTTGACCAGCCTGGCCGTTTTTTTTAATGGATTTACCAGTTGCCAGAAAAATAATGTAATCTGCCACTTTTTTTTTTACGTGGGTCTAAAGATTTGCATTATTATCACAATACACCGGGATAGATCATGGTAAAAGTTTCTGTGTCCAGCTAACGATGCAGTGGGGAGACAGATGATATCTTTGAGGGCCATCGGTATGCACACACCACCCCAGGGACATAGAGGATCTCAGGACCCTCTTGTGAGGGGCTTAGTCTAACCCAGCCACGGTTTGGGGGGACACGTGACACAGTGGCTTAAGGTCCAGCTTTGCACGTCACCCTGAGGCGAATGACCACCCGTCTCTGAGAGCAGCTTTTGCCTCTCTGCAGACTGCGGCAGGCAGCACAACAGAGTGTCACCGGTGACTGGTCAGAACAGCTGCCAAGGACATGCCAAGGGGTGACTTTGGAGATCTCATTTACTCTTCCTGTTTGCAGGGTAGCTGTAGCCATGTTGGGTGCAGGGTACTAGAGAGACAAGGTGAGCGCGGTGATATCTTTATGGGCCCCACTGTTAGTGAGAGGGAGAGAAGCTGTTCCAATGAAAGATGTTACCTCCTCCACCTTGTCTCTCATTGACTCCCCCGGGCAGCTCTTCTGCGTTCGTCACCTCTGGCTCTGAACACGCAAAGAGCAAGGCTGGGCCCCACTTTCAAATATGGCTGCCTAAGTCGAGCACCCGAATACCACTGGGAGTCACCTAAACGCCGGCTGAGGCAAAGGAGGTGCCTGGATCAGCATTTATCTGTCTAAATCCCTCTTTGCATCAGCATGGAAGTGTCTGCGACGCATTTTGCTGTCTAACTTTAGATACTCCGCTTTTCTCCCAGGCTAGTACGGTGTTGGAGCAGTGGCGGTGGGCGATCAGACCTAGGTGATGTTCCTCTTGCAGTTCTTAATGGTTGGGTCAGGGGACCTCCAGCCGGTCCTGGACCCCAATCGCCCCCCAGATCCTGTGAAATGTGATCTATGCTCAAGCTGTAAATGCACTAGCAAGATCCAGGGGTGAGATTTCCTAAGTGACTTAGAAGGAGAAATCCCCTACTCCTAAGTCACTTAGGTGCATTCGAAGTTCCCAGCCCCCATCAGGCTAGCTGGGACCATGGAGCGGTAAGATTTAGAAGATGGCTAGTCCAGGCAACGTAGGGAGAAAACAAGATCCTTCACAACTAGTGAATTTTTGACAAAACAGTTTGGGACGGGAAGTGAGGAGGCAAATTGTATCCAATTGAAATTGCAGAGGTGGAAGGGGTGGGGCAGGCAGAATGTAAATACCCAACGGGGTGGGAAGCAGGACATATGGGCTAACAGACTGCCCCCTGAAAATATTGCTGTGGGGTCTTTATTGTCCACAAATGGTCAGGACCAAAGCGTTACCTCTCTTCTGTGCCTCCAGCCGCACATCGGCCCTACCACCACACTGGAGTAATTAATTCTGGGATTTCCTTAGGTGGTTCCTTATCTGGACGCTGTACTAACCTCCCTGTAGAAAACCTCTGCTTAACTTGAGAGACTGGACAACGTGAAATCCGCATTTCAGGCTGCTGAACGTTGGCAAAGTGAGAACCAAAATTGGGAGGCCCTTTTGTCAGGCATCTAACAGAGCGCTGTAAGCAATGAATTATACGCAGTGTAGATGCACATATAAACGAGGCAGCTGATTATGTCTATTGAGTGATAGTACCTGTTATATCTCATCCATAGAACTCAAAGCTCTCTACAAAGGGAGATCTCATTCTTCCCATAGTCCCTAGTTCTTCACGCTCCCGCTGGAAGCCTGCCAGTCTCTCCGAGCTCAAGCAAGCCAGCATGGCTTGCAGCATACCCTGAATTATGTCAGACCAAGAGGAAGTGACTTCCAAAGCTCAGGATATGTCTATGCTGTAGCATAAGCTTGGGCTCAAGCCTCACACCCCTTGCGTCTACACTGCACTGGTGCTCACCCAGGGCTTGGAGCCAGGGTCCCAGGGCCCTGCATGGCTGGAAGGTCCAAGAGTGAGTTAAGTCAGGACCCAGGGTCCAAGGCTTATTGCAGTGTATACACAGCCCTTTTTGACTTGGGTCCCAGGAGAGAGCCAGAAGTATCCCACGATTCCATGGGACAACTTCCTCAGGCCTCTCTGTCCCAACAGTCTGCAATCCACTCCGCTGAGAAGGGAAGCTACCTCCCCTTTGCAAAAAGCAGCAGCTCAGGCCAGCGTTAACCCCTTCTCTTCTGATCTCTGATCTCCAAGCACACTATCAGAGAGCCACCTGGGTTTGCAAGGGCGAGCGAATCCATCAAACCTTTTGCAAAGCAAGCTGCTTCCTGGTTATGTGTAGGGCAGGCAGTAAAGTTTTCCCCCAGTGCACCATGGTCCTAGGGCTACAGTGGCCACATTTCGGCAGGGGTTGCTAGGGACTTTGGGATATGGTGACTTTGACTCGGGTCTGAGTGCTGCAGTGTGGACGCCCAAGCCTAGGTTCGAGCAAGGGTTAGAAAGGTCTTAACACAGCGTTAAAATACAATGTGGATGTTCAAGCCCAGGATTCCACTCGAGCCCCACTTCCCCTGAGCTTACATTGCAGTGTAGCCAGACCCTGAGAATGGAGAATATTGCCGGCTGCCCCTTGCTCTTATACAAACCAGATGCCCCCTGACTGCCCCAGTGGCACTAGGGCACAGGGAGAGACAAGGTCTTAAATAAGTTGGTCCTCGACCATTTGGGGCCAGCACTCCGCACGTTGGGCACTAAGTTCCTGAGAAAAGCTGCCGGATGGTATCACAATGGGAGCTGAGCTCATAGGGAAATCCAGTCCTGATTTCGGTGCCCGTTATGCCACGTGTTAACGTTTATGGCTGGGGCCATGGGATCAGGGAACCCGCAGCCTGTCCCGAACCCCAATCTTCCTCCAGATCCTGGGAGATGTGATTTATGCTCAACCTGTAAATTCTCAACGTTGCAGGTTCTGTTCAGATGGACCTCAACCGGATGCCAACACCCGCCAAGACGGCTGAGAAGTGCTCCTTAAACATCCTGGATGAGACCTTGTCCTCTGATCGATTTGTGTCGCTCTTTGAGCAGAAAGCTGTCAAGGGCTGGTGGCCCTGTGTTGTGGAGGCAGAAGAGAAGAAGACCATAGCAGTAAGTCCCTTTGGCTCACTTGACCTCATCTTTGCTTTTATCTCTGTTGTACAGGTGGGGAACTGAGGCTCAGAGAGGCTAACTGACTTGCCCAAGGTCACAAAGAAAATCTGTGGCAGGAAAGGGAATTGACCTTGGGTCTAGGCTAGTGCCCTAACCCCTGGTCCATCCTTCCTCTGTTAAGGGTTTTCCAGCTTTTGTCATAGCACTGGGCAAATAATTCAGAACAAATCATTTGTTGTAGTGAACTTTGCCTTGTTTTGTATTCTCAAATTTCTCATGATTATTCATTTGTGCGCCCTAAGAGCCTCAGTCATTGACCAGGGCCCCATTGTGCTAGGCACCATAGAAACAGATCAAAACGATGGTCCCTGAATGAGAGTTTGATAGTTGGAAAACTGAATTGTTCTGATTGGTCATTGAGGTCACGTGGTACAGCACGTGTCTGTTCCCTGACTGGATGAGTACTTAGACCCCAGTGAATGCGCGTGGTTACATATTGAAAATTCACTTTTTGCAAATATTCTCCATTAGTGGCTCAATATTGGTTGTTTCCTCAGACATTGCAGCCTGTACACTTATTCGCTAGCACTTTCATGGAAGAATCGACGGAAGGGATATGTTCTTGGCGTAAAAAAATATGGTTGAATCGAGCTCAGCCTCCTAGCACAGAGAGTTCTAATTTGAAACAGAGGAACACAACGATTGCCAGACTGGATCAGACCCATGGTCCATCTAGTCCAGCGTCCTGTGGCCAGTACCCAAATCCAGCAGTAGCAGATGTGGGATAATCACCCTGATCCCTAAGAGTTAGCCATTGGCCGAAGCCCTGAAACAATTTTCCTTTCCCAATTCAGTGTTTCGCTCCACAGAGCCAATTACTCTATTTCCTGCCTCTTTTCCCATGCAGGGTAAGTTGGAAATGACCTTGGAGATTGTGACAGAGCAGGAGCAGGAAGAAAAGCCGGCGGGGATGGGCCGCGACGAGCCAAACATGAACCCGAAGCTGGAGGACCCCAAGTAAGAGCTTGTTGATTCTAACTCAACCATAGGGACCCGGGACACTTTAGAAGCAAGTTGAAAAGACAGGCCCTTGTGACAAGAGGTCACAATCTACAGAGGCCCAATCCAGCAAACACTTATAGTGGGGCATTATAGCTCGTTACCATCTGTGTGTGTGTGTGTGTTCAGATGGCACGTACTGCCCGCCTGTACCCCATGGTATCTCAGGGGGCTCAGAGGGCACGTACTGCCCGCCTGTATCTCAGGGGGCTCAGATGGCACGTACTGCCCGCCTGTACCCCGTGGTCTCTAAGGGGGCTCAGAGGGCACGAACTGCCCGCCTGTACCCCATGGTATCTCAGGGGGCTCAGAGGGCACGTACTGCCCGCCTGTACCCCGTGGTCTCTAAGGGGGCTCAGAGGGCACGTATTGCCCAGATGTACTCATGGCATCCAAGGGGGCTCAGATGGGATGTAGTGCCAGGATGTACCCATGGTATCCAAGAGGGTTCAGATGGTACCATGGGGACATCTGGTCAGTGCATATCTAGTGGGGGCTCAGCTGGCATGTTCTGCCTGAACGCACCCAGGATCGCTGGGTGGGGGTTCAGCCGGCACATTCCGCGGCGCGTCCGACTGGGCGCAGTCCCCCTTAGAGATGCCTGTCGTGCTCAGCTAAAGGCTGAGGGGGCCATCCCGTGCAGCGAGCTCACAGCTAACCCTGACGGTCCTGGTTGCAGGCGCCCGGAAACCTCCTTCCTGTGGTTCACCTCCCCCTACAAAACCATGAAGTACATCCTGTGGCGGCGCTTCAAGTGGGTCTTTCTCATCGCCGTCGTGGTCTTCATCCTGCTGCTCTTCATCGGGATTTTCATCTACGCCTTCCCGGTACGATGTCAGCAGGGGCTGGAGAAACACTGCCAGGCCCCCCAGGCAGCTATTAGAACCAACCCCCATGCCGTGGCTACGCTAGCATTTTACTTACCTATCTCCCACCACTGCCCTGCCATCGGCACAACTCCGCCCATAGCCCTAGCGTGGGCATGTCCTTGTTTTCTCAGCCACACCTCGTCATGGTCGGCCTGCGCTAGCCCTGTCTCCATTGCTAGCGCCAATGAACTGCCCCAGGGATGGGGATGGTGGGGGTTTCCAGGGTCTGTCTGTCTGGATTCTGCTGTGTGTCAAGTCATATACCTTTTCTGTGCCTCAGTTTCCCCAATGTGTAGAATGGGGATGGCGATTATACTAATCCCAGCCTCGCGGGGTAGGCGGTGAGGTTTCATTGATTTCCAAAGTGCTTTGAGATCCCCAAGTGGAAGGCCATCCAGGGATGGAAAGTACTGCTGCTGACTTGTAAGAGAAAGGCAGCTTTTCCCCACCCCCCTCCATTGAGCAGGAGTGAAAGTATGTTCAAATGTAATTGGTTAAAGATGCAGGATAGTTTACAGGGATCCAAGCAGCCCAATCTCTCATTATCAGGGCTTGGAAGGAGTGTTCCGCTGATATAATGTATGGAACAGAGGGGAAAGGATCCCACCTCATTAATCAGCACAGTGGCTTTTTCTGCCTTGTGTTCAATTCCATTTGCAAAACAAAATAAATAAATAACCAAACCTCCAGCCTTCCAGCTTGGCCTGGGGATGGGTTTCAAATCCTCCTGTTTTTAAAACACTGAAATAATTCATGCTGTGTTTTGGATCCCATTCCTCCCCTCCCCAGGCTGATAGAAAAATGACCGACCTCTTTCTTTCCAGCACTTAACAAATTCTGTGCCGTGTACATCTATAACCCCCCGCCAACACGCACTCTTTTGGGGTAATTTATAACTTTATCCAAGAGAGAGGCTGCATTTACAGATTGCTTCGTGTGCAGCCATAAAGCAAAGTGTTCAATGTCTCCTAAGCACTGTAATCTCTTTCAAACCATTTGAGATCACACACAATAGATTGTGCTTGTGGACAAAGATATGAGGGACAAAGATTTCAGCTCTGGAGTCCCTGGCTTTCAGCTCTAGACACATCTCTTTATCTCCGGTTCCCCATCTTTACTAGAGGACAATAATACTTGCCTCATCTGAGAAAGGATCAGTTACATGCTAACTATTATTTAAAAAGACATAATCAGACAAGTGCGAAGCACCATCCTCTGCTGGACAGAATCAGAAATGGTCAGTTGTGTTTCCTATGCCCTATACTGCAAGCAATTTTACTTAGCTCAAGTAGCAGGGCCTCTTCTTTCTGAGGAGGAGGATCTCCGTTCTATCCCTACTGTCTCCTTTACGTTTCCAGTGGTTTGGGATTTGTTACGATATTATGGTACTAAAACTAAGTGGAGAGAAACAAAAATCCTTTAGCTCTAAATATTAATTTACATTCATTATTGCTTGTGTTTTTCTCTGACTGTTCCTAGCAAGTTGTTGTTGTATTTCATTTTACTTTGGACAGGCTTAGTCATCTTTCGTGAAAGCTAGATTGTTTCATGGAATGTTTCTGTTTTTATTTATTTAAAATGGCTTCCCCCAGATTTTTGGGTCACCGGGTTGTCTATCCCATTTGGAGATTTAGTTCCTTTCTCTTAAATATCAACCTTTGGTACTAAAGCTAGAACAGTGGGGATTGTTTCTGTATTGGGGTTACCCCTAGGGTGATCAGATAGCAAGTGTGAAAAATCGGGACACTTTCTTTCAGGGGCGGGGCACAGTTGCATATATAAGACAAAGCCCCTAATGCTGGGAAGGTCCTGATAATGTTGGGATGTCTGGTCACTCTAGATACCCGTAACATACAGATCTTTGGCAAGAGTCACTGTTACAATTCAGAGTGCATACATTAAAGGACAAGCCGTTATTATTATTATTTGGATTACAGTAGTCCATAGAGGCTTCAGCCAACAGCAGGGCCCCAGTGTGCTAGGCGTGGCATGTACAGATAGTAAGAGACAGTCCCTGAAGAGCTTACACTCATATGTTCTCAGTTTGGGAGTCATGAGCAGGTGTCAGTGGGTTGTGACTGCCTTTCCTTCCCATATTGGTAATGGAAGGATGGAGGAGGGTGTTCCAGGTAAATGGGAGGGGAAACCTGGGGAAGTTGCATTATGCAAAAGAGCCATGATCTATACAGACAAAGGGTGTGAGATAAAAGCTGAAAACTGAGACACGGAGAGCTAAAGGTCCCAGAGCAGCAGAGAGCTTAAGGATTTTTATAGACTCATAGAAATGTCGGACTGGAAGGGACCTTGGGAGGTCGTCTAGCCAATCTTCTGGTGCTGAGGCAGCATCAAATAAACCTGGACCATCCCTGACAGCTGTTTGTCCAACCTGTTCTTAAAAACCTCCAATGATGGGGATTCCACAGCCTCCCTTAGAGTTAGAAAGTTTTCCCTAATATCTAACCTACATCTTCCTTTTGGCAGATGAAGCCCGTGACTTCTTGTCCTCCCTTCAGTGGCCGTGGAGAACAGCTGATCCCCGGTTGCTTTGTAACTTCTCTGGCCCATCTGAAGACTCTCAGGCCCCCCCCGCTTCAGTCGTCTTTTCTCAAGACTACACAGGCCCAGTTTTAACCTTCCCTCAGAGGTCAGGTTTTCTAGACCTTTGATCGTTTCTGTTGCTCTTCTCTGGACTCCCTCCAGTTTGTCCATCTCTTTCCTGAATGGTGGTGCTCGAAGGTAGTGTCCTCACTACCCCTGGCTCCCCCTTGTGTCAGGGTGCGATGCTGCCAGGGGCCCCTGTCCCTGGTGCCTCCTGCAGGCTGTCTGCCTCTCACCAGGTCTTCCAAGGCTCAGCCGTCCAGCCAAGTCCCAAACAGTTCAGTCCCCTTCCGGGTTCACAAAAAAGTCCAGTTTGAATGTTCACTAAATGTCCCAACACAAAAGAGCTTTTGACCTCCTTATGGTTTATTCCTTGGCCCGTCCTTTGGGGTCAGTCTTCAGTCATATCCTAGGCTAAATATTCCTTCTGTTGGGCTTGTACGCCCCTTCCTCAGGGCTGTTAGGGGAACTCAGGTCTACCCTCTACTCTGGGTTCCAGCTCAGGGACCGTCTATTAAGCAGTTAGGGCTGCTTCTTCTGATATGCTGCTGTTTCCCTGGCTCACTTCCTAACTCCAAGCCCCCAAGCGGCTTCCCCACAGCTTGGGTTTAACACGACCTCCCTTTGGTTTGCAGGCCTCTGGCTTCTCCCTAGAGCATCCTAGCTTCTCTTTCCTCTGCTGAGCCAATCACTCTTCCGCTCCCTGTGGGTTTCTCTGCACAGGGAACTCCTGTCTCCTCTGTAGTCTTTCCCTCTGCGGCAGCCATTTACAATTCTGAATGCAATTTTTCTATTGACGTTTTTCTGTTACTGATTATTTATGGTTCCCAGTGGTTTTTATTTCTGTACATTTGTCTTCCTATTGTATTAGGTGTCCTAAAAACTAATGCAATGGATTGCGAGGGCTTGAGCTTGCACAAAAATATTGAGAATTAACATGCTCTGTAGCATGTCACCAGTGTCTTTACTAAAATATTAATTATGTAGAAAAATAACACAATAAGTTTACAAGTTTCTCTTCACGAACAGAAAGTGACATTTCTCTTTGCTAATAATGCTATATCAGATTGATCTGTGCATTACTGGATATCGCTGTGTGTCAAAAAGGCAGTTTATATAAAAGTTTACATAAACATGCAGCCTAAAATGAATTAAGAAACAAGAAAGTCTTTCACAGTCGTCAGTATATTGAAACATCCCATTCCCCATGAGACCTGCAATTTGGTCTTGGAGATCTCCCTTGCAGGAGGTCTGCTGAATAAAGGGAGTTTATTTTGCTTGATAGGCTCTGTTAATGGCTTGATTTTGTCTTGTCTCTGTTACAAATGTGGAACTGCTGCTGCCCGATCTTCTCAATCTCTCTCACAGAGACAAAGTCTCAACCTCCCTCACAGAGTCTGCAATGTCTTTGGTGTCCAGTTTAACTAAGTCTGCACTCTTTTCTGAGAAGGGGTTACCTCAACACTTGCAGGCGACACTGATTCAAGAACTCCTGGAACCTGCCACAGTCCCCATTAAACCTGGGGGACCATGAGCTTGCGGACAGTATGCGTGAAGGTCGGGGGCTGTAGCCACCGCCGGGGCTTGGAGGGTGGCATTCCTGTGTCATTGTCTCGTCACAGCCTGGGCCCGCCAGACTGCATTCTCATCCCAAAGTGCAGCAACCTTGGTCTGCAGTTCCTGGAAGGCCCTGACTGACTCTGTAAGGGGGAGTTTGGCTCCCGCGGGGTCATTCCAGGAGGGACCACCACATTGTTATGCCTGCACCTTCCCTATGTCTGGTCCTTTTGGGCTGCTCACACTCCAAGCTGCTGGGGCACGGGCAGCCTACCTAGTCGGTAGAGCAGGATCTTGCATGGTGGTTGCGGTGGCAGTTCAGAGTAATGGTGAGCGTAGATCCAGGAGTCAGGCAGCAGGCCGAGGGTGAAGCTGGAGTCAGGGTCGAGGAGCCAAGCCAAAGGTCAGAACCGGAGTCAGAATCAGGAGCAGGGCAAGGAGGCAAGGACTAGACTGGAGCGGACAGGAGTCCCGGCTGGTGTGAGGATTGGAGGAAGGGCTAGAGGCAGGCCGGAGCAGGGCGGGAACAAGGACTGGAACCAGGTGGGAGCGGGGCTGGGACAAGGACTGGAACCAGGTGGGAGCAGGGCTGGAACGTGGACTGGAACCAGGAGCAGAGCAAACACAGCTGCGGGCGTAGGACGTATTGAGCAGCCCCGGTGCCGCCGCAAGGCCCACACGGCTGGCTGCTGGCTCCCCTGCCCAGTGAGGAAGCACGGCCACTTGGAGACGGTTCTTTGGGCCAGTGGAGCTTGCTGGGTTGCCTAGCAACCAAGCTGAGAGCCAGCTGTGCACCTGACAACACCATTTATCATACCCCACGGAGGCCTCACCTTCCCTGAGATCTTCTGTGTCTGCATTTGGGACCAAGATGTACAGATTGCTGGCCGTTACTTGGTGGGCATGCCTACTTCATGCAATATGAGACACTTTCTAGAAGGATCAGCCATTGCTGGGGAGGCCACTTTGGCCTGAACAAGGGCTTCCGTCCATCCACTGTCCTCTAGCCAATCTCCAATCAGCTTCAGACTTGCCATTTCCAGATGAAAACCACCCAGCATAATGACGGATTTGTCCTCTCCGTACCCAGCAGGCCAGGTCAACTGTGTCTGTTTGGTAGAGGGCTGATTCACAGCAGTCAGGGGCACTTGGCATGGGTTTAGGTGGTGTACAGCCCTCTTGATCACCTCCTGGCATGCTGAACCATTGCCACAGACTTGGAGTCACCTGGAAAGAGCAGAAACTCAGTAATGGTTGGGGTGAAATCTGGCACTGGCTGTCTACTGGCGAAGTAAACTGCCCAGGAAATGTCTTGATCTCTATTGAAGGTATCCAGGCTCGCTGCTTGTCTTACTTGTTCAAGCCACCTGCATTCTTCTTGCAGGGCTTGGGTAATCAGCTGGCAATCAGTCTTGATTTCAACCTTTGCTGCCAGGATGGCAGCACTGGTTTTCTTCAAGATCAAGGGAGGGACAATTGTGTAAGACTCAGGAAGTGATGATAGTCTCCATCACTGATGCTGCAGTCTCATGGTCTGGGCTGGAAATCTCCCAGACAACTCCCTCTACTTGAGTACTGGGATGCTGAAAAAATGATATCCCAGTTCTGTGGAAGGAGTCTGAGGCTGTGGTGGAGCTGGGATTGTGGTCTATGTCATCCACAGTAGTGAATGGACCAGCACAAATCTTTAGAAGACAGACAACATTTCTCATCATCAAAGTGTTGGCATGCACTGTTTGCCACGTTGGGACAGATGGCCGACACTGTCTTAGGAGTTGGACAATCCACGTTGAAAGATGGTATCCACTCACTCATTTTTTCGTGTCTGTGCATGAAATGTCAAACCAATGTTGATTGGTAAAGATCTTTCTCAAGCTGTGTTGTGGTACTTCACGGCGATGGATATTGCTGTTGTACAGCAACAAGTGTGCCAACCTAAGTGTAGTTGGATGAATGGAAATTTGTTCTGAGTTTTAATGTTTGGACCATCCAATATCATGGACATCAGTGCCGATAGTGACTCAGACACAGATCTTGCTTGGCATCCTGGGTCAAATGATCCAGTAAACTGTGTTTCATTTGAAACATATCCCTTCGAATAATTTTTGCTGTTGTCAGAGTCTTCCTCACATGCTTTTCGGAGGGTGTGTCCAATATTCTGGTTGAAGGCATGGAGCACATCATGTCTTTTGTGTGCTTGGACACCTGGAATATGTGAAAGGATGCAGGATTTTAGTTCAGTGCTGTGAATGCTCCTAGCCAGCCACCCACAGCTGTTCTAGCCTAGCTCTATAGAACCGTGGGAGGTTCTGCTAGTTTAAAGACTGGAGTCACAGCTTCATTCAGTCTTGTCTCTTCAGCAAAGGTAATCCCATGCAACATCTTATCTGTGCTGCTTTGCTCAGTTTTCTTCTCCCTGACTTTGTTGTAGAGAGACATCAAGCATCTTGCACGATGCTTTGCGTCATGGGCCCCGAAGCCCCACACACTTACTTTTTGCAAGCAAGCATTGTTCTTGTAGCTGAGGTGCACACTTGTGGACTCGGCTATCCGTACCGTGGGTAGAAGCGTCTTCTGGTGGTATGTTCATTTCTCAAATAAAGGACGTTTCTTTTGCTGGAGGTCCTTTGTGCTGGGTCACTGAAACGTGTATATTTCCTCAGCGGTTCATCAGGGTGATCCACAGCTTTCTTGGTTCTTTTTTCCCCCCTAAGCCCTCCTACCATGTGCTCATCACTAAACTTGCCCAGGTTATTTAGTGTCACAGGATGTTATCCAAGGAGGAATTGTCTTTCCATAGATGGGACTATGAGTACAGAGCTAGAGAGCCCTCCTCACTTTGTATTAGCCAGGACAATGTTGTCAAAGGTCCCAGATCTTGAAGTGTGTGGAATCTGCTTCCATGTCCTTACCTGGGGTGCATCTCCACCAGAGACTCTGTGAGACTTGACACTGGAGGAGCTAAGGCTTACTCTGAATAGAACATAATATAAGAACATAAGAACGGCCATACTGGGTCAGACCAAAGGTCCATCTAGCCCAGTATCCTGTCTTCCGACAGTGGCTCTAATGCCAGGTGCCCCAAAGGGAATAAACAGAACAGGTAATCATCAAGTGATCCATCCTGTTGCCCATTCCCAGCTTCTGACAAATGGAGGGTAGAGACACCGTCCCTTCCCATCCTGGCTAGTAGCCATTGATGGACCTATCCTCCATGAATGTATCTAGTTCTTTTTTGAACCCTGTTATAGCTTTGGCCTTCACAACATCCTCTGGCAAGGAATTCCAAAGGTTGACTGCGTGTTGTGTGAAAAAATACTTCCTTTTGTTTGTTTTAAACCTGCTGCCTATTAATTTCATTTCGTGGCCCCTAGTTCTTGTGTTATGAAAAGGAGTAAATAACACTTCCTTATTTACTTTCTCCACACCAGTCATGATTTTATAGACCTGCACACTGAGTGGATGTTTTCAGAGAACTATCCACAATGACTCCAAGATCTCTTTCTTGAGTGGTAACAACTTATTTAGACCCCATCATTTTATATGTATAGTTGGGATGCTATTTTCCAATGTGCATTACTTTGCATTTATCAACATTGAATTTCATCTGCCATCTTGTTGCCCAGTCACCCAGTTTTGAGAGATCCTTTTATAGCTCTTCGCAGTCTGCCTGGGACTTAGCTATCTTGAGTAGTTTTGTATCATCTGCACATTTTGCCACCTCACCGTTTACCCCTTTTTACAGATCATTTATGAATATGTTGAATGTCCCTCCAGACCCCTGGGGGACACCACTATTTACCTCTCTCCATTCTGAAAACTGACTTTTTATTCCTAGCCTTTGTTTCCTATCATTTAACCAGTTACCAATCCTTGAGAAGACCTTCCCTCTTATCCCGTGACAGCTTGAAGAGCCCTTGAATTTCCGGCAGAAAGGAACCCATCAGGAAACAAAAACAAGCCAGCTGACTCATGGATTGATTCCCATGCCCAATGTAATAATGCCAGTTTCTGGCAGCCAGTGTCATCAGACATTCCAAGAGCAAATGGCCAATCCAAAGGTCTAAGCCATGGGCTTTCTACAGTAGTAATTTTCCCTGGCATAGTTCCTGCCATCCGTGGCTCTCACAGTTTGATTCTGCACCCCCACGTAAGTCAAGGGGAGCTTTACAGTCAATTTAATTGGGTAAGTCCTCAGCTCATTTTAGAAATGTCAGTGAATTAAGCTCCACAACTGAACTGTGAGCTTGGGGAGGTATTTCACCCATTTTACAGAGGGGAGAATTGAGAAGGCCCCAGATGAGCAGAGCACCTAAGGACTTAGGGGTGGATTTAAGCACGTTTAGCCAATTCAGGGGCTAAGTGACTTTTCCAAAGTCACAAAACAAGTCTCTGATAGATCTGGGAATAGAACAAAGATTTCCTCAGGCCTAATCTCAAAATTTACTCACAAGAATGTCCTTCCTCCCACTGGGGTTTTGTGCAAACAGCAAATATTTTTGGGCAATATTTAAAAAAAGAAAACCCTATTTGCACTTTCATTCCATGCTGTTTTGTGAGTCCATTGCTTTTTTTCATTAATTTTTTGCCATATACCACATTTTCCCACGGAAATGTACCAAAATCCCAGTTTTCTGGGTTTTGCTACAGAAATGTTGAACTTTGGCAGATGATTGGAAATTGACCTTTTTCAATTGACGATGAAGCCATTTCCACTCAAAAAACATCCTGGTTTTGAGCAGAAAACTGCAAGGTTTGGTGGATTGTCTCTAAAATTTGTCAGGTTTTGCAAAAATGGAAACAAAATATTGAAAAGCTGGTAGTCTGAGGTTCCTGAATCGAGTGGAGACTGTTCCACACAGCCGGATTACTTGACAGCCTGAACTAACTTTAGTCATACAGTGGTTGCCACTTATATCTTTACCATTACCTTTGCACATAAGGACTCTGATGGTGATGTTCCCTGGAAAATTCCTATCCTTCTATATACCCTCTACCTTATCTGTCATCAGGGCATCTTTAATCAGCAGGCTAAAACATAAGAAAATCCAGTGGCTGGAAGCTGAAGTTAGAAACATTCAAATGGGAAATAAGATGGTGTGTTTAACAGCAAGTGTAATTAACTACTGGAAAAACGTACCAAGAGCTGTGGTAAATTCATCATCTCTTGAACTCTCTAAATTGAGCTTGGATGTCTTTCTAAAAGATATGCTCTAGTTCCACCACCAGCTGTCAGGCTCAATACCACTCACCTGGGGCCTGATCCAGTGTGCACTGAAGTCAATGGAAAGACCCCCTTCGACCTAAATGGGCTTTCCATTTGAGCTTGACTGAATAAGGAAAGATATTGCCTTCCACTATGCCTGTCACTGGATGAAATTCTCTAGTCTTTGTTAGGCAGAAGGTCAGACTAGAGGCTCATAACAGTCCCTTCTGGCCTTCTGAATCTATGAAATGTAGGGAATACCCCGGTAAAGTTATCTACCTGATAAAGTGCTTATTGTAAAGATTTTAGCGGCCACCAAAATACAAAAATGTAACGCTCATTCCAGCTGGATTCTGCTCTCTTTTTCACACAGCTGTTTACTCCCCTTTCAAGCTCTATTTGTGCTATGCAAGCTCAGCTTTGCTTCCATTGCCATTCATTCTAATTACAGCTTGCTTTCTGCACTGATTGATAATCCTAGTTGGCTTTCAGCACTTCGTTAATAGAAATTCAAAGCTGGACAGGAAACCTGCTCCCCTCCAAAGGGGAACCAGTCAAATCATAAAAATAATACTGTTCTGGAGGATAGACTCGGAAAGACAAATGGTGTGTAATTAATTAGAAAGTTCTATTCCACTGGAGGCTTTTCTAATGACTTTTGGTAAGCAGCCCCAGTTTTGCTCGCCTGATTTATGGCATTATTAGCGACGCTCAATTGGCAAACAGCCTCCTAATCCGCTAGGCACTGTAATTTATCATGATGCCTTTAGTCAAACTTTACTTGTGCTTTTCAAAAGAGCTTGCTTGTAACTTGCTTTTAGTTTTTGTTTTTTAAAAACAACAGAGTGACTCCTTGCAGAGCAGGAGTGTTGTAAGCAAGACATGAGAAGTAATTCTTCCGCTCTATACCACGTCAATAAGGCCTCACCTGGAGTATTGTGTCCAGTTCTGGGCACCATATTTCAGGAAAGATGTGGACAAATTGGAGAAAGCCCACAGGAGAGCAACAAAAACGATGGAAGATCTAAAAAACATGACCTATGAGGGAAGATTGAAAAAATTGGGTTTGTTTAGTCTGGAGAAGAGAAGACTGAGGTGGACATGATAACAGTTTTCAAGTAAATAAAAGGTTGTTACAAGGAGGATGGAGAAAAATTGTTCTCCTTAACCTCTGAGGATAGGACCAGCAGCAAGGGGCTTCAGTTGCAGCAAGGGTGGGTTAGGCTGGACAGTAGGAAAAACATCCTAACTGTCTGGGTGGTTAAACACTAAATTGCCTAGGGAGGTTGTGGAATCGCCATCATTGGAGGTTTTTCAGAGCAGGTTGGACAAACATCTGTCAGGGATGGTCTAGATGATGCTTAGTCCTGCCATGAGTGCAGGGGACTGGACTAGATGCCCTCTCGAGGTCCCTTCCTGTCCTATGATTCTATGATTCTAAGACAGAACATCTTGTACCAATTAGATTCAGTGTGTTTAGAAGAAACTTCCAATTTGGCTGGGGGGGGGGGGCGTGTGTGTGAATCAAAGCTAGTTTAAATATAGCTCTTTCCAAATGATATAAACACGCCTATTAACATGTTTCTATTATGGTCTTGATAACCAGCCTTTAACTGGCATGTTACTATCATCTCCTTTCTCAAGGGGGCATTCTGCCGACAGTAGAACGTGACATGCCCTGGCTTTATTGTATAGTGCCTTCCGTGCAACCTGTATCGCAAGACACTTTGCAGTATACAAAATTGCAAGGGTTCTCAGAAGGTGCTCGAAATCACAGAAAACAGTAAGGGTATGATATCATATGGGGGTGTGCGTTGGGGGGAATGCCACATTGCACCATGAGGCCAATAACAGAGGGGAAATGCACTAAGAGGGACACACAAGGAAGTGAGAGAGGGGAAGCTGAGGTCAGAGCAATACAAGGAGTCTGTTCTAGAGGGTAGGATCTGCAGAGAAGAAGTTCTTGCATCCCTGGCAGTGAGACTGGACAAGAGCACAGAGAGGGAGCAGATGCTAAGGGGCCAGTGGGAATAGAAAGAGACAGAGCGATTGGAGCAAGTCAGTGGAGGATTTAAAACTCAGTTGCAGCAAGGAGGATGGTGGTGGGGCTGTTTGAGGCCGGGGCTGATGGGAGGAGACAGGCAGCAGCACCCTGCACACGCTTGTGTGGGAAGAGGTGCGACTTTGGATATCTTAAAAATAAGATGGAAGGAGAAAACAGAATTGGAGAGTAACTACAATGGTTTAGTGGCTAGTGAGTACGACGGACACCTCTGCTCTCTACTGGATGAAATCGGAACCACTTGCCTGTGTATCATAAGCCCTGTACTGCTGCTAACCAGAGGCGAGTCCCTTTTAGCTCACATGTAATAGACCTGTCTTTTAGCAGCCTGAGGATGTGAGTTCTATACCAGTTCCTGCCATGAAGCTGGGGCCATGCAGCAATGTGAAGGAAGAACATTTTAACATATATGTGCCATTATATTGTATTTGCTTTATGTCTGTTCTTTTCCCCCCTCTCGTTTCCTTCCCTTCCTTAGAACTACGCTGCTATGAAACTGGTCAAACCTTTCAGCTGAACCGGCACCGGTGAGGGCCAGAGAGTCTAGTACATCCTGGGATACTGCACGGCACCGTTTGACATCAGTGACCACTCCACATCGGCCTGCGTGGCAGTGCAGAGAAGGAAAAGAAACACATGCTCTTGGATGCTAGACTGTTGCCAAAAAGCAGCTATAACTTTGCAACGATGCAGTATGCACAATAATGTTTCAGAAGCAGCATGTAACTGATACCAGTTTGGAATATTTGTTATTTTACCCTTATTTTATATGCTGCATTCTGTAAAGCTTGAATATCAGCGCACCACTGAGAAACGGCCTTGTTTGGTATGGCTTGGTTAGACTCTGCGAGGCTTTGCGGAGACAGTGTAGATGACTGATCATGCAGTCCTTAGCAAAGGAAATGTGGGCTAGTGATCTGCTTAGTGGCCGACAAGCCAAGTGCTCTTGAGTTCCAGTCATACCTTTCTCGGTGGCCTTGCATAAGTCTCTCTGCCTTAGTTTTGCCCTCTGTGCAATGTAGATGAATTAGCTGGTATATAAAGCACTGTGTAGCCTAAAGCGAGTTACAATGCACCTATTGCTCCTGCTGAGGTCAATGGGTGTGATCTTTGCCTACACAGGGACTGCAGGATCAAACTGTGAAGAGGAATAGAATTAGAATCTAGAGCAACCAAATGCAAGGCAGGATTTGATTGTAATTACTGGAGCAAACCTCCCTCGCTCTTCAGTGAGGGTTTTGCTTTCAGAAGGGCTACAAGGATTTCTTTCCATAGCACTCTTCATTTCCATCTGCATCCCCTCCAAGACAGCTACCCTCCTCCTCACAGTGTATCATTGCAAACATGCTAAATGGAATCAGAGTGAATACATACCGAAGGAATAAGCACATGAGCCAGACAGTGCAATGTTAGTTTCCCATTCCCTCCCTTCCCCCGAAGAAACATGTACGTGTCACTCAAACTGCAATGTTAAATCACATTATGGCAACACTAGTGAAATATACAACATTACAATCAGTTTAATGCCCCTCAACTTCTAAATCAGGATTTGGGAATAAAAGGCAATAATTTAAGACACACTCACTATCTGACCTGTGGAACTCACTGCCACATGATATTATTGAGGGAAATAGCCTAATATGTTTTTTTCTTTTCTCTCTCTCTTTTTTAAAGGATTGGAGGCCAAATTCTATGGCTCCTACTCAGTCCAAATTCCCATTTAAGTAAGTGGCAGTTGTGCCCGAGTAAGGATTGCAATATTTGAACATGCATATTTCTCTGTATGAGAACAGCATTTGCATTTCCTCTCGTTGCCCATCCTCATACTTCAGGACGTAAGCTGATCACTAGCTGGGATCAGAAACTAATTTCCCCCCTGGTATAGCTAGGTGGATGAAAAGGGTTTTATATCTTTTTCTAAAGCTTCTAGCCTTGGCCACTCTTGGAGGCAGTATCCTAGACTAGATGGATCTGGTCTTTTCAGGTTGTTGTTCTGTGTCCATTACCCTAGTAAGTGAGCACTTTCCAAAATAAGGACGTGAAAGGTGAAGACCCATGTCTCTTTCCAATAAGGTTATTCCACTATTTTCATTGTCTGTGGGCTCAATCCTAGCCCCATTGAAATCATAGAATATCAGGGTTGGAAGGGACCTCAGGAGGTCATCTAGGCCAACTCCCTGCTCAAAGCAGGACCAATCCCCAGTTTTTGCCCCAGATTCCTAAATGGCCCCCTCAAGGATTGAACTCACAACGCTGGGTTTAGCAGGCCAATGCTCAAACCACTGAGCTATCCCTCCCCCTAATAATAAAAAGTAAATGGAAGCTTTCGCATTGACTCCAGTGGGTTGAGTTTGGTCCAGTAGGTCGGCTTCACTCAGTACCTGAACCCTCCATGCAAAGTACACAGTGAGAGCAAGCCATAATGAAAGGTGACCCTTAGCGACCCTGTAATCCTCATCCAGCACGGTGCTTAAGCATGTGTTTAAATGGAAGCCCCGAAGAAGCGCATAATTAAGTGCTTTGCTGGATTGAGAGGAGACGAAACAAGCCCTAAATCCCTTATACATTGTTATTAATTATTGCGATTAGCACCAGAACATGCCAGTCTTTGCAATCACAAGGGGCAACAGGCCCTGCCCTGAAGACCATAGACAGCTCTGAAAAGAAATCACCAGGCTGGCTCAGATCAAGGTTCCATCTATCCCAATATCACGTCTCCAACAGTGGCCAACCTCAACTGCTTAGAAAAAGGTGCAAGAAACTCTGTCAAAGTCAGTGATGGAATAGCCTGCTGATGGGGGGGGGGGGGGGTTTCTTCCTAACCATAAGAACGGCCAGACTGAGTCAGACTAACGGTCCATCTAGTCCAGTGCCCTGTCTTCCAGCAGTGGCCAATGCCAGCTGCAGTTACATGGTTGCCATTCAGCTCCGCAAACAGCCCCCAGCCCCACTGACAGGCATTTCAGGTCAGAAACTGCAGCCCTGTTTGTTTGTAGACATTAGACTGCTGCGTTTTAGTCAAAGTTGGGTTAAATTAGAGTCCAGCCTTTCTCCATTAAGAAGATTGGGCTAAGAAAGAGAAGTGTATGGACAACTCCCTGTGTTATTTGCACCCAGTATTTCCTGTCCTTTTCACATCTGTTGGCTCCGTACGTTTTGCAGATGCACCTGTGTCTATGTGGGTGTCTCATTTATTCCTTCCTCCATACCCAGCCTGTGTCAATGTATTATGTGCTGTACTTTCTGCTGGCCGCAGGATCTCCTTACTCTGCACTCATTGCAAAGAGGCACCATCAAGGCTGCAGTTGGGAATCAGGCAGAAAATTCCACCTCCCTTTTCTTCTTGCATCTGCTTGCAGAGTCCATGAAACTCCTTATCCCAGCACACTGCTATATAACCTCCAACCCTCTCAGAAAGAAAACCTCAGTGCCAGCAACCCAGCAAGGATAAACCATCCTGCTATAACAAACCAATGCATGCAGCCAGATGCTTATTAGCAACCCAAACCAACAACCACTCTGTGCACCCGGCACTGACAAGTAACCCTACTAGAGCAAACCCACATTTACAGCTCAAACTCTCACAAGCCGTCTTGCATTAAGAAACCACTGTGTTTTTCCCAGCACTTCCGAGCAACCCTACCATAACAAACCAGGGTGGCTGTTCAATGGAGGGAAAAGAACATTAATAAAGGGTACTGATTTCAGATTCCCTAAATAAACCATTACATGGAACAAAAACATTTGGAGGGCATTGCTTCAATTTCATCCCCATATAATACCCTCCACTTTCCCTAGTTCAAACCACAGGGCCAGATTTTACTCTCAGAAGAGTTTGCTGCTCCCACGGACTTAATTGGACAAAACGGGGCCCTAAATCATGACAGAAGAAAGATCAAATGAACGTTAATTTCATGTCGCAGCACAAAGGAGCTGTCTGTCCGCCTACTGCACTTTGTATTTTTGCTGCATCCCGTCCCATCACCAAAACAGACAAGAAGTCCAGAGTCATGCGGAGCCTCTCCTGGGTCACCTGTTCAATGTGGGCTGGAAGGGAGGGAGCCAGAATGTGTATGTATCACCTGTTATGCCTTAGATGCAATACTGCAGATTTCACTGTGGTTACAAATGAAATGCTATGAAACCTTCTGGTTCCCGGTGTGTTTTATTGTCCGAAGTGCACAGCCCAGTGGGGTTATTGTTCCTTCCCCCATCCTGCCCCCGACGCACACAAAATGCATCTGATATTTGATGCCCCTTCTGCCCCCTCATTGCTCACTCCCGTGAGGCTACGGGCAAGGCTGCTGACGTGTGTGAATTGCACAGAGACAGCGTGTGGAGACGGAGAGGAGACAGGGACCGGGTTGGAGGTGGGAGTGGAGATTGTCTAGTACAACCCCTCTGAATGCACAGCTGCCAGCAGCGGCAGCGTGGCTGGGGAGGAGGCCACGAGAGCGGATCTAGGGCAAGGTTACGTCGGAGAAGCTTGGCCTAGGTGATGCTCTGTAAACCCTGGCAGAGCCCAAGCTGGGGTGAGGAGCCAGGGGCTTTGTCACCGGGGTAGAAGCCATTCCAGGCTGCTCCTGGAAATGGTTCACAAAACTGAACTGCTCTCTCTCTCTAGGGGGCCCGGCGTCACTCGGGTTCGGCCTGGAAACCCCGCGTCATGACAGGGGCCACTGAGCCGAATTTCGGGGAGAGGCGACCGTTCGGTTTGCGGGCCCAAGGCCAATGGCCCCTTTTGCCTCCCTGGGCAGCCCTGCCCCGCCAATGGCATGCCCTGTGCAGAACATGGGTACAGCTCTGCAACACGCCGTCCACGTGTTCATGGAGAGTGGCAATGCGGGCTAATGGATAGATGACCCTTGGGTTCAATTCCCAGCTCAGTGCTGAGCTGCTGCATGGCCCTGGGCATGTCACATTCCCCTCTCGCCGTGCCTCGGTTTCCCCTCCCAAATCTAGTCCCGCTCATCTATTTCCATGGCAAGTTCTTTGGGGCAGGCGCTGTTGTGGGCTTTGTGTCTGTACAGCGCCCGGCACAATGGGGCCTGGCTCTCAGTTGGCGCCTCTAGCTGCTGCAGTGATTCAGAGAAGACGAGTAGCCCTTCATGGCACGAGCACAAAATGAAGGGGCAGCCATGGGGCTCCATTCCAGGGGCTGCTCTACGGATCCAGTCGCAGGATCGGGGCCTTCACACATGAAATTGCGTAACGGCTTGCCTGCCCTGGCAGGGGCAGGAAATGTTATCCCCGCCATGTAATCGATGGGGAAACTGAAGCGCAGAGCGGGCAAATGGATGGCCTGAGTCTCCCATGCTGCCATTTGGAGTTCCAGGGCTGTGTCTGTGTGTTTATGTCTGTAAAAGTTAATTACCAAATGTTCCACTGCTTAAACCCTTTTGTGATGCTTGTTTTTATATTATTTCCTTGGTCTTTAACTCGCTGTCGTGGCTAATTGAAGGCTGGAGTTATGAAGTGCCTGGGTCCCCCTTAGGGGACACCCTAACAGCCTGCCTTTGTGTTTGACACCCGGGTCAGCTCAGCCCTGCGAGCTGGTGGGCCTAGGAGATTAGCTGCTGGCCGGCTGCCAGACCGCAAACGGGCTGAACTTTGTTAACCTCCGGCAGGCTCCTCTGTCTCCAATCGGGAGTTAAAAATAAAATCCAAGTAGGGATCTGGGGGGGGCTGTACTGATTGCCGGCGCTCAGGTGCTCAGAAGAGAGGGTTAACCCAGGCCGGTCATTGCAATAAGACGATTTCATCAGGGTAGTGTATTAGAGGAGGGGATCTGCGTGCTGTCCATAAAAGGCCGCTCTGCAAAGCCGTTTGGAGACCCTGCCCCACCGGGGTTGCGTTTGTTGGTTTAACTCCAGCTAATGGGCCCTGCAGTCAGCTCTACTCATTACCTGTCGACAGAACGGAAACATACCGTGTAAGCTCCTGTTAGGAGCCAGGCAAGGCGGGCCGGGCTGGCTGCACCGGGCCTAGCGCAGAACCCACAGCGCTCCATGCGCTCGGACCTGCTCTGCGTCTCTGTCGTCAGCTGGATACTTCCTATTTGTGCTACCCAGATCGGGGTCTGGGAGAGAGAGTCCCTGCCCAAAGAGGTCACACGACTAAGGGTAGCAAAGGCATAGAGGGGGAGGCAACTGGCCCCAGGTCACACAGCAGAACCAGGATTCGAACCCAGGGCTCCTGCTGCGCAGTCCGGCGCTGACTCCTGGTAGGCTGGTATATTACTGCACCTTTAGGTACGTCTACCCAGCTAGCACGGGGATCGAGAGCAGTGGAGACGCTACGGCCCGGCTTAGGCTCCGAGGGTGCTGGGCCTGAATCCTAAGATATCTTCCGGGTATCTCTCTACACGTCCTGCCCAGGCCTCCATGTCCACACTGGTATTTTTAGCAGCATAGCGTCCACCCGCCTTCCCCCGCTGGAGCCTTTCACTGCCACACGTGGCTACACACCACAGGGACAAGCGTGGACACGGCCTGCCTTCACGGCCGCGCGTCACCACCCGCGTAGCCCTGTACTCTGCACGTCACCGGGAGCGCAGCCATTGGAGTGGCCCCCGTTAGCCTGGGGTTGGGTTTGTAATATCGGCCCAGACCAGCCTCGGGCTTGGGGGAAAGTTTGATCCGGCTCTGAATGACGCAGTCAGCCCCTGGCTGTGTGAAAGGCCCCCGTCGAAACACTCCTCGACTGAGAAGGTTGGATCCGAGCCCTGAAACGTCCTGCCTGGTAGAGCAAGAGCGGGATTGGCAGCGGATGAATAGAAAGGGGATTCTCTGTTGAGGCTGCTGGACACCACCAGATCCTGGCTCTCTGGCTCCCAAAATGACTAACAGCCTGTGCTGGCTTGTGTCACCGCCCGGGGTCTCCCCAAATGCTGGCCAGACTATGTAGTCATGGAAGGGGGCTGCTGGGTAAACTACAGATCCCAGCCTAGCAGCTACCTCTTATCTATCAGGCCAAACCAAAATTGCCCCTGAGGTCTGGGGGAATTGAGCTTCTGCTTCAAGCATCATGTGTGATGGTCTTTGGGCTCTGATCTGTATCAAGCTCTGATGCAGACAGGTAAGCAATGGGGCGTGAAACCAGCATCTCTCGGTCTTTGCCATGAATCAGCTCCCAGTACAAAACCAAGCCATTTGTGCAGTCTGCTTTTCCCATTTACATCTTACAGCCGCCTCGAATATCCAGTGCTTAAACATTCAGAGGCCAGGCACCGTAAAACATGTTCTTACCATCAAGTGCAGGAAGTGTTTGCTTTGACTCCACTTTGGGGTCAGGAGGGAGACTGTCCCCAGCTGGGCCTGGAGCCTGGTATTCTCACGCAAGCATAGAGGTGGGTCCCACTGCCAGTTTGTAGGGAAATTGCCCAATCAGTACGAACTAGTCAATGTCTGAGCAGCACTTTCAAGAGGAAATGTGCTATGCAAGTGCCGTTGTATTTTGCATGTACGGTGTGTGTCACGTCGCCCTCTACTGGCTGGTCCCTATAGAGGATAACAGCCTCCTGTGGGTTGGAGCTGCTCTTTAAACTCGGTTGGCAATATCTGTGTTCTGGTGCAGATGGTACTGGGTGCAAACCCTGCTGATGCTCTGTGGTGGCTGCATGCTACTGTCTGATTGCAGTGTAGCTTAGGGGATAGCGCACTGGACAGGGACTCAGGAGTGGGTAGATTCTCTTCTCAGGCATCCGGTGACTCCAAACACCACTGGCATGGCCACTGGTGCATTATTATTTATTCATGTAGCAGTGGCATCTAGAGGTCCCAGTCAGGGATCAGAGCCGCATTGTGATTAGTTGTACACACCATATAACAAAAGGGAGGTTTCAGTCCCCAGGAGTCTATAAATACCTACCTGGAGAACAAATATTTGCTGGTGGCCTCTTCAATCTAGCAGAGAAAGGTCTGGCACGAGCCAATGGCTGGAAGTTGACACTAGACAAACTTTTAACAGAGTAAATGTTTTAACAGGTAGGGTAATCATCCATTGGAACAACCTACCAAGGGCTGTGGTGGATTTTCTATCAGTGACAAATTTTAAATGAAGATTGGATGTTGTCAAGGTTCCTCCCCCACTCTGAACTCTAGGGTACAGATGTGGGGACCTGCATGAAAACCTCCTAAGCTTACTTTTACCAGCTTAGGTTAAAACTTCCCCAAGGTACAAATTAATTTTATCCTTTTTCCTTGGAATATCCACTGCCACCACCAAACTCTAACTGGGTTTACTGGGAAACGTAGTTTGGACAAGTCTTTCCCCCCAGAATCCTCCCAACCCTTGCACCCCACTTCCTGGGAAAGGTTTGGTAAAAATCCTCACCAATTTGCATAGGTGACCACAGACCCAAACCCTTGGATCTGAGAACAATGAAAAAGCATTCAGTTTTCTTACAAGAAGACTTTTAATAGAAATAGAAGTAAAGGAATCACCTCTGTAAAATCAGGATGGTAGATACCTTACAGGGTAATTAGATTCAAAACATAGAGAATCCTTCTAGGCAAAACCTTAAGTTACAAAAAAGACACACAGACAGGAATAGTCATTCTATTCAGCACAGTTCTTTTCTCAGCCATTTAAAGAAATCATAATCTAACACATACATAGCTAGATTACTTACTAAAAGTTCTAAGACTCCATTCCTGGTCTATCCCCGGCAAAAGCAGCATATAGACAGACACAGACCCTTTGTTTCTCTCCCTCCTCCCAGCTTTTGAAAGTATCTTGTCTCCTCATTGGTCATTTTGGTCAGGTGCCAGCGAGGTTACCTTTAGCTTCTTAACCCTTTACAGGTGAGAGGATTTTTCCTCTGGCCAGGAGGGATTTTAAAGGGATTTACCCTTCCCTTTATATTTATGACATATGTGTTTCTAAAAGATCTGCCCCAGGAATTATGGTGGAAAAGTTCTCTGGGCTGTTATGCAGGATGTCAGACTAGATGATCACAATACTCCTGTCTGGCCTTGGAATCTATGAACCTATGTAGCTGCACCACTGCAAATCATGGCTTACCTTGGATATTAGGAAAAACTTTTTCACTCGGAGGGTGGTGAAACACTGGAATGCGTTACTTAGGGAGGTGGTGGAATCTCCTTCCTTAGAAGTTTTTAAGGTCAGGCTTGACAAAGCCCTGGCTGGGATGATTTAGTTGGGGTTGGTCCTGCTTTGAGCAGGGGGTTGGACTAGATGACCTCCTGACGTCCCTTCCAACCCTGATATTCTATGATTCTATGATTCTCTGCGCTAAGGTTTGCAATGGTGCAGCTACACCGGTGGCTGGAATTGGGGCCAGTCCCCAGTGTGGAGAGGGCCTCGTTGCACCCATGACAACCCCACTGCTGTTAATGAGAAGAGAAGACAACCTAAGACTTCGAGCTCCTGGCAATGCCTCCATAGGGCACCACCCTGCTTTGGATGCCTGCGGCAAGCTAGATGTCTGAGTAGCTCAGCTCCATCTCTCATGTCTACTTTGGACCCTCTTCCCCAGTGACGTTAAGTCTCCACGGCCCCATTGGTTGTCCCTCTGTGGCCATGGGAGCATTTCTCTAGCCTGGGATGCTGTAAGTGGAATATTTTCTTTTCCTCCTCTCTCCTTAAGTCTCTTCCCCGCTTGTACTTTTTCATTTGTGGCTTGACATCGCTTTGGTTCCAGACCTCATGAAACGAATGCCATCCCAGGAGGAGTCATGAATTATAGGTTTACCAGTTAGGACAGCCCCAGCGCTCGCAAGGCCTTCTCTCTTTCTCTCTTTTCATTCTTCTTTTCAGAACATGTGTGAAATAAATTCATCCGCTTTGCTCACGACCAACAATCGGGCCTTATGGGGGTTTCCTCTGGAAATAGCATAATCCCACCTTTATGGAAACACATGAAGGAAAAGAGCGAAGCCAAGGCACTTAAACTGGAGAGAGCTCTCCAGCCCTGATCCAAAGCCTTCTGGAGTCAATGGGAACCTTTCCATCCAGTTCCTTGGCCTTTGGATCCAGCATTTTGTTTTCAGGAAAGAGAGAGAGACTATGGAAACCCCCGCTCAGATGTATGGATATTTCCACAGGGATCTTGGTTCTATCTAGCTAGGGGGTACCCCAGTACCCTCATTGCTGTAGTATCTCTGAAGTCACAGCACCCCTGTGAGGAAGGGCAATGCTCTTACACCTGGTTACAGTGTGGAAAGTGAGGGACAGAAGCTTGTGTAAAGTCATACATAGCATCTGTGGTAGAGGAGGGAGCGGAACCTAGATTGCCCAGGCGTGCACTTTAATTGCCAAAAAGCAAATATGGACAACACACAGATATTGAAAGTGTGGTTATAAGTAGTCGTTACTTTCTGGTTTTCCCCTCCCTAGATTGCCCTTTAAATTGATTCGTGATATGCTCAATCTGCCCCTCCAGAGGCTGGCTATTGCCTGTCAGATGCAATAAGACACTTGTACGGTCCTCTAGGCAATGCTTCGGCTTTGAGACAACTGCTTTTAACTTTTAGTGAAACCTACGTAGTTAGTTACAGGAAACAGACGCTCTTAACAAACTCTCCTAGCTTAGTACTTCATCGCGCTCTCATTCTGACCGTTAAGCCTGACCAAACAACTTCATGAGCAGCGCTGCTCGTTGGAACTGTCATTTCAGCTGTTTATTTGCTGTTGATAAGGAAGGCAGTCCTGGAAGTCGAAAGCAACGCTGGCACGTCTATTTCACAAGAAATACAGGGACAGTAGCTGATTTCTCCTTGCTCTGATTTGTTGACACCAACTTCAATGCCTGCTGCGAAATCAACAATTCATAAGAAAGACACACCCATTTTTATAATAGTTTCATTGAAATACTTCACATACAATAAAAGGTTTCTGCAAAATATGCAAGGTAATGAGATCCATATTATCGCGCAAATATCATCGGTAGAAACTGGTTTTGTCTAGTGCTTCAAAGAACAAGTTTTTTCTGTTAATACCAGAATCAGAGGCTGCAGCTGTGGTCATAGTATAATGTCTACAGGCCCCCACTGAGACTGTGATCCCATTGGTCTTGACCCTGTGCAGATCTGCCTCAGGGATACAGTCACTACACTAAGAGCTTGCATTCTAAATAGACGGGAGGGGATACATCTTCCTCTGTGAAACAAGACACAGAGTAAGTGACTTGCCCAAAGTCACACAGGAATCTGTGTCGGAGCCATGATTTGTACAGGCCATGAGTCTCAGTCCAATGAATTAACCACACTTCCCCTGTTGGTTAGCCGCCCACTGTTCCATAGCTGCCCACTGGGGCGTTTCTTGTTCGTCTGGTGTTGGCCAATGTTGGAGAGAGAAGAATGGAGCGAGCCCTGGTCTGTGTAGTAAGGTAGTTCCTGGATAAACTGTGCATGGAATTAGCTGTTTCATCCCACATTTTGGTGAAGAGATGGGCCCCTGGCCAGGGCTGCTCTGATGAGACTCTGGATTAGGTGTACTGGTGGGGTCAGGGTCTGGGTTGAAGGTCAGTCCAGGGCTAGGATTGAATATGTTGCTTGCAAGCTCTCCTTGTAGTGTTTTGACCCCAAACCAGTCAGTCTTGCTGGGGCTAGACCTGGAGAGCCACCCCTTTTCCCAGTTTGGATGCAGTTTGCTATTGAACCAGAACAAATAGGCGGATTGGGATTGGGGGGAGGGGATCCGAACCCAATGAAATGGATGGGCTGGGGACTCGATGTGAGTGGTAAATATGGGGTAACATTTTTGAAGCACCTAAGCCCCATTTTCAAAAGTGACTCGGGCAGTTAGAGTCCTAAGCCACGTAAGTGCTTTTGAAAATTTTAGCTGCAATCTAAAATCCCTGCGCCAACATAACTGGTCAAGAGGGAAGGCGTGTTCTTGTGGCTACAGCGTCAGCTGGGGTGGCAGGTGTCGGGGTTCTGTCTTCAGCTCTGACACTGCTTCATTGTGGCCTGGGGCAAATCACTTCACTTCTCTGTGCCTCAGTTTCCCCCACTGTAAAATGGGGTAACAATGCTCCCCTTGTCACCGAGGTGTCGTGTGAGGCTTAATTCATGTTTATAAAGCCCCAAGGATCCTTGGATGGAAGGAGGAGAGCAGAACAAATTGTAAAGCTTTATCCAGCCAGTGTAACAAAATCTGCACTTCTCTGTCAACATTAGCACAGCACTGGTTTTTCTAGCCATCAGTTGTTTGGTTTTTGCTCTCCCTGGGATGCTGACTGGCAGATCCACAGGAGAGTTATTTTTCAAAACATGGACAGTTAATACATTTATTTCCAAGCCTACAACAGCATTGGAAAAAAAACCCCAAGTTTAACTATGTACTGTCTTCTTTTTGACAAATCATTTCTTGGCCCACGAGACAAATATTGAGTAGAAAAGGTGCAGGTCATCCACTGGTTCATGTGGACAGTGAACTGCACAAGGAGGGAGGGCCCTTGCTGTACATCATGAAAAGCAGCGTGGCCTAGTAGCTAGCGTACTTGATTGAGACTCTGGAGACTTGGGTTGAGGTCCCACCTCTGTCACTGGCCGGCTGGGCGACCTGAGGCAAATCATGTTTGTTCTTGTGCCCCAGTTTCCTCCGTCTGAGAAATGAGAGTGGCCTCCTTTGTAAAGCGCTTTGAGGTTTACAGGTGTGAGCGGCTATGTAAGAGCTTGGTGGTGGTATTATAAGACACTTGCTGTCGCTGAGGATTGTCTGATGCAGGGGAATTGTCCTCATTCACCTCAACTTTATTCCAGCTCAGGTTGACTGTTGTTACCAGCTGATGACGGGCACCTTGTATATGAGATGAGTCCGTTGGCCCACCCTTTGATCCTGGTGATGGTGGGGCAATTCCACTGGCATAAATGGGGTTTCTCCAGGTCAATTGGGATAAGTCTAAACAGCCATCTGAGGCTGGTGCCTACTGGACTGGTGTCCGTGTCACAAAAAATACCTGCTGCCACCTGATCCATTGTTGGCATGTCAGCAAATGAATGTGCCATGGAGAGTGAGCTCTCTACACTCCTAGCATGGCCTAGTGGATGGAGCACTGGGCTGGGGTGCAGGAGACCTGGATTCTATTTCCAGTTCTGCCACTGGTCTGCTGAGTGACCTTGGGCAAGTCACTTCTGGCCCTGTGCCTCAGTTTCCCCATCTGAAAACTGGCCAGGATAATTGGGCCCTCTTTTGTAAAGTGCTTTGAGTACTGGGTAAGAGCTAGGTGTTCTTGTAAATGACCACTCCAGGTCAGGTTTGGGGCACTGTGTGAGGGAAGCTTTCACTGCCACTGATGTGTGTCACATGGTTTATTTTCTGGCAGTCGGACGACTCCAGTCTCCCAGGTGCCTTTCACTAGCAAGAAATTCTGTTCTCAGGATGAAGAGAGGTAAACAGTGGTGTGCCCCAGGGGTCTGCATTGGGACCGGTGCTGTTCGACATATTCACAACTGATCTGGAAAAAGGAATCTCACTAAACGGGGTGACAGGGCAACAAAATGGCAGATGAAATTCCGTGTTGATCAATGCAAAGTAATGCACATTGGAAAACATAATCCCAACAGTACATACAAAATGATGGGGTCTAAATTAGCTGTTACCACTCAAGAAAGAGATCTTGGCGTCTTGGTGGATAGTTCTCTGGAAACATCCACTCCATGTGCAGCGGCCGTCAAAAAAGCAAACAGAATGTTAGGAACCATTAGGAAAGGGATAGATAATCAAACTGTAAATATCATCGTGCCACTGTATAAATCCATGGTATGCCCACACCTTGAATATTGTGTGCAGTTCTGATGAACCCATCTCAAAAAAATATTAGCAATGGAAAAGGTTCAGAGAAGGGTAACAAACATGATTAGGGGAATGGACCCGCTTCTGTGTGAAGAGAGCTTAAATAGAGTGGGACTGTTCAGATTGGAATAGAGACGACTAAGGGGGGAGATGATCGATGTCTATAAAATCATGCCTGCTTTGGAGAAAGTGACTAGGGAAGTGTTGTTTACTCCTTCTCATAACACAAGAACCAGGGGTCACCCAATAACATTAATAAGCAGCAGATTTAAAACAAACAAAAGGACGTCCTTCTTCGCACAACGCACAGTCAACCTGTGGAACTCTTTGCCAGGGGATGTTGTGAAGACCAAAAGTATAACTGGGTTCAAAAAAGGATTAGATAGTTCCTGGAGGACAGGTCCATCAATGGCTATTAGCCAAAATGGTCATGGATGCAACCCCATGCTCTAGGTGTCCCTAAGCCTCAGACTGCCAGAAGATGGGACTGGACGACAGGGGACGGATCACTCAATAATTTCCCTGTTCTGTTCATTCCCTCTGAACCACCTGGCATGGCCACTGTCGGAAGACAGGACACTGGGCCAGATGGACCATTGATCTGACCCAGTGTGGCCGTTCTTATGAATTCATTATATATAATAAGAAAATGCCCCAAAGGTCCTGATTCCTCTTACACTTTCACCTGGGAATGCCATTAACCTCAGTGGAGTTACTCCCAATTCCCACCACCACAAATGAGATCAGAATCAGGCTCGAAGGTTATTGTGGTTGCTGGTTATTATGGGACCAGACCTGGTCTGGACCAGACCTGCATCCTGAACTCCCACTGCAAGCAGCGCAATGAAGCAATGGACGATCCAGGCATATCTTTTCACCTGTTACAAGTAGAGATGACCCCAGACCAAATCCTTGCATCTCAACACCTCACATTTCTGACTGAGGAGTATTATTCGTTTTTTCAGTTGCCTTCCTCTAAGGATGGAAGTTGATATCACTGGATGATATTCACCCTGTGCAAAGGGCCTACTCACCACTGAGCTCCTGTTTTGAGGACCCAAGCAGAAACCCCATGCGAGGCCGAGCATGGGAAGGCCCGTTGGGAGGAAATCCGGTTCTAATATGGCATCATCCCAATGGAAAACACGGGGCTGCTACATTCCGCAAGGTCTGTGTGCGATTAAAACGCAGGAGACCAGCTGAAGAACTGGAGATCATTGAATACTACTTTTCGGTAACAGATTGTTAAAAGCCAACAGTTTATTATTTTTATAGGCAGTTGGCTGTGCAGTGAATGTTCCAAAATAATAATAATAATGACCAAAGGGTCTCAGGATGGAAAAACATCAGATCGTCTATCAAATGAGCTTTCCTGTCTTCCACCTCAGACGCAGAAAGTGCTTAACAGCTAACTCAGGCTGCTGGTACCTTGAGATGATGTAGAATCCAGAGGGCACAATTTAAATGTAAACAATGTGTACAGTATGGACTGTGCTTTTCCACTTAGCGTTGTTTGGAGTACAGTAGCTAACAGGCATGGGAATCTTAATACAGTCACTAGGATTAATAAATAATATTCATTAGTAGATCATCTTTCATCCAGGGATCACAAAGGGGGGGGGGGTAATGATCATTGTTAGTGGACAAGCAGTCTTGATAAAGAGATCAAGCTATGCAGCAAACTTCCAGAGGAGATCAGGTGAATCTAGAGTGTGATTGTCTTTTTGAAAAGGCCTTTTCATCAGAGCAAGCATGACACTCATAGTATTGTTACTCCCATCTCCCCAAACAGCCCCTGCATGTTTTCCCCAAAGCCTCTATCTAAGTGATATCCCAGAATCTTTACCCCAGAAAGGGAGACATGCTAGAGAGTCCAGAAAGTCCCTTAAGGCCTTTGCTGTTGCTATTGATTTGACGTGGAAGGTGCTCGCCTAGACTGAGAGAAAGACAGATAGGAAGGATGTTCAAAAGTGGAATTTGCCACGAGCATTTGTGCAAGAAATGAAACTGGTCATCTCATGCAAAATTTTGCACAGCATTTTTGTTGGAGTTCAACTAAACAAAATTTCAAAAAATCCACTTTGTTTTGGTTTGAAATTGAACAAAAACGTGGGGGTTTGGGGTTTGGATTTCTTCACCCTTTTCTCTCCCTTTTCCCTCCCTTTTCTTTAGTTGTTGAAAACCTAACTCCGAACTTTTTTTTTTAAACTGAAACACGTCAATCAAAATGAAAATTTTCCACAAAATATTTTATTGTGGTCAAAAAGCCTTTTCTGGGGGGGTGGGGTGGGGTGTCAAAATATGTTTCAGTGGAAAATTTTAGCTCCTCCGTGCCTCAGTTTCCCCAGCTATACAATGGGGATAATAGTAGTTCCCTACTTCACAGGGGAGTATGAGGGTACATAGATTGTGAGGCACTCAGAAACGATGGTAACGGGGGCCATAGAGGTACGTAAGATAGATGATATGCTTGTAAAGTGTGTTTTTTATCCATTACTAGTGGCTAGTCCATACAGGATAACAGCCTACTGCTACTTCCAGCTAACAGAGCTGCTCCTTTAGCATATGTGGCAGCGATCTGTGCTGCTGTCCCAAAGGTGCCAGGTTTAGGCCCTGTGACCCATGAGGATTGTTACATTTGTGTCTAGTGTTGTGGTTCATCGCAGTCTCTCAGGGACCAGATTCTCTGCAGGTGGACTTCAATAGACCTATTCTGATTTACCCTCGCTGAGGATCTGGCCCTGGGAGGGAGGTCTGGTGACATCAGACTGTCTTAGGAAATCTCTGGTATTGCCTAGGGCACATTCAGTGAGAACGGACTTTTCTGGTTTTGTTCTGATATGTCTGTGAACCGAGTGGTCCTCACTGGGTAATGGGGGGCCAGGGCCTTCCCACCGCACTCATAAATGGAGGTTATCCTCACTGCTATCTCCATTTCAAACCCAGGACAGACAAAGAGGTTGGCTCAGGATGACAGAGGCTGAGTCGGGAATAGAACTGATGTCTCCAAAGTCCTCAACCTATGCCCACACCATTAGACCATGCTTCTTAAGCTGTGGAGGCGTCTAGTATTGTGATTCAGTGGTCCCATTGATTAACAGGGCTCCCAAACTTTGCCCCACTAAAAGCCACAGTGGCTACTTGACAGAACCTGGAGATGGCCATACCTGTGTCTGAATGGGACAATCTGTATGGTTAACAGGGTCTCACCCATTGACTTCTGGCTGGGGTAGCTGGGATTGGGACGAGCCACACGTATAAAGCCGGCTGTGCATGCTGGGAGATGTAGCCTCCCTAGGATGCAACTCCTCACTAAACAGGAGAGAGGATGCTGTTCTGAAGCCCCTGCTATCCCTCAACCTTTCCGTCCTGCGGTGATGAAGCAAACTGGCCACTAAATGTCATTGTTGTTTCCTGAGAAGGTGTTGGGGAAAAGCATTTGTGGTGGAACCTTTTAGCAGCTGAGCTCGTTGTCAGGGCTGGGTAGTCTTTGCACCCACTGAGCTGGTTGCCAGCTGGCACAGTCCTGATGCATATGGCAAATGCCCCCAAGACTGGTGCTGTAACTTGATTTCAAAGGCTGATCAGTTGGTTATCAGCAGCAAGGGCCTGCAAGCCACAGAGAGAGGAGGTTTGTCACTGAAGGAGTTAAACACTTTGCAGGAAAGGCCTTTTCCTACCCTCCCACCCCCCACCCCTTTACCAGATTATTCCAGTCCAGTAAATCATCCAGACCTTGACGGGAAGAAAGCTGCCAACTTGGACAAAAGACTAATTGCTACGATAGAAGGTTAGCTGCTCCGGTTGGGGATTTGGGGTAATGGAAGTCAGGTCTGGGTTTATATAAATGTTATGCCAAGTTAATGCATGAATGAGGATCAGGGCTGCCCGCCTTTATTAGCTCATTGATTCTGTTGATCCCGTGCCAACAGTGCCTGCCGTTCGAGCCCTGACAGGAGCGGTTGGGGGGAAGGACCCTGGCGTATTTTACAGTAACAGTAAAACTCCCTAATGAAGAAAAGAAAATGTGTAATCGTTACTTTCATCAACGTAAAAACCACACAGACCTCTGTCTGATGACTCGGGCAGGAGTGGCCTGCAGCTCTGAGGGTCTTTTGTTCCTCGGTAGCAGCTGGCTACTGTGTTAAGAACAAAAAAGTTGTCTGTGGCACTGGAAGGAGGTAAAAGACGCAAATGCCACCCAAGAGAGTTTTCTAAACCGAGCTGCCACAGCTACGCCATCAAGGCTGCCCTGGGGTTTTCGTCAGGGTCAGGAGAAAGCAGGGATGGTGTCTCTCTTTCCTGTTGCTAAACAGTTTGAACTCTGAACTGGGGTACTCTCTTCAAGGGGATAATCCTCAGGGAATCTGAGGCCTGAAATTTAGAGCTTGGAAAAACACGGAGGGGGAAAAGGGGTGTAAAGATAGAGGTGGAAAAGATCTGTTAGAACCTCCAGTCTTGCCCTGCTTATCTGTTAAGTTCCCAGCCTACACAGAGGAGAACTCGGAGAAAAACACAACATACTCTTGTTGGAAGACTGTAATTTTGCAACAGAAAAGCTTCAAAAACAGACTCCAAGGAGAAACTGCTGAGCTTGAATTAATCTGCAAACTAGATCCCATTAACCTGGAATAGAGACTGGGAGAGGCTGGGTCATTACACATATTAAATCTATTTCCCCATGTTAAGTATCCTCACACCTTCTTGTCAACTGTCTAAATGGGCCATCTTGATTATCACTACACAAGTTTTTTTCTCCTGCTGATAACAGCTCGTCTTAACTAATTAGCCTCTCACAGTTTGTATGGCAATTTCCAACTTATCTGTATGTATATATATATATATCTTACTATATGTTCCATTCTATGCATCCGATGAAGTGGGCTGTAGCCCATGAAAACTTATGCTCTAATAAATTTGTTAGTCTCTAAGGTGCCACAAGTCGTCCTGTTCTTTTTAATGGTAACATGGCTTTATTTCTTAGAATTCAGAACATTACCACACTAGAACCCCAAAACAGAGAGGGAGAAAGCAGGCTGCTCACCCGACTTTAATCTAGGCAGAACTGATTCTCATCACGTGTCACCTGACAGAGACACCTGGATGCAAGTAGAACCAGGAAACACCCTACACTCAAAGCAATAGCTTGTAATTTTAACACAGTTTCAATACATCACATCACTCAATGCAGGACTGATGCTTGCAGTATATTTTTTAGTGCTCCCTCCAGCCTTGGTTTGAAATAGCCCGAGCAGTGCGGTTCCTGCTTCTCATCAGCTGCCTTGTAATCTAATAAGAACGGATCCATTTTTGTGCATTACTTACAAAGAAATCAGATTTTTTTAAAGGAGTTAATTTGAATGATTCCCCTGCCTCGTTAGTAACCCAAACACCACAGCACTGTGATTGGCATGTGAGGAGAAGGAAATGTGACTGGCCACAAACAGAATGTACAAGTGAGCAGGCCACTCTCAGCTGATTAACCTCATGGTATTGTGTGGTGACATTCAAATCCCAGCTCCCGGAGTCAGGTGATCACATGAGACTCGAGGCTTTCATTTAAACCCAAAGAGGAGTAAGTTTCTAGTCTTCATGGATGTGGAGAAGGGCTTCAAAGACTCCAAAACGGGACGGCAAATAAAAAAGGACCTAATGTTTGTTTGTTTTCAATCTCATGATTGCTGGGGCCCCGAATCACAATTTTTGAATGTCCGGGGCTGGGGTGGAAATATTGCAGTGAACTAAGCTGTATTAATGTTGAGAAATTCCTACACAGCAACAGATGCGCACCTACTTGGTGCTGAGATGGTATGGTGAAGAGCTAGATGTGTACAAGGCGAGACCAGGCTTTGGCAATGCTTTGAAAGTCCTTGTGGCTATGGTGGAAAAACATTGTCAAGGAGGAAGGTTCTGCACCATTTTCAAGAGGTGATCAGACTCCAGAATCCTCCAATCAGTGAGCAGTGACAATATCATGTCACTTAGGTGACCCAGTTACACGCAGCAAATAGTCAAGATGAACTGTATGCAAACTTGCCAGAGGCTGGAATTTGAGTAAACTGTCCATCAAACAATTACTTTGTAAATATCAAGGTCTGATAGGTGGACTGGGCCCCAATTGAGGGCAAAGGCCTATCTTTCACTGTGTTCGTACAGCATAGGGTTGCCAACTTTATACTTAAACAAAACCGAACACCCTTGCCCTGCCCGTCCTCTGAGGCCCTGCCCCACCTGTGGGGCCCCGCCCCTACTCCAAGGCCCCGCCCCTGTTCACTCCATCCCCCCTCCTTCTGTCACTCACTCTCCCCACTCAAAAAGAAAAGGAGTACTTGTGGCACCTTAGAGACTAACCAATTTATTTGAGCATAAGCTTTCGTGAGCTACAGCTCACTTCATCATGAGCTGTAGCTCATGAAAGCTTATGCTCAAATAAATTGGTTAGTCTCTAAGGTGCCACAAGTACTCCTTTTCTTTTTGCGAATACAGACTAACACAGCTGTTACTCTGAAATCTCCCCACTCACTTGCTCATTTTCATCTGGCTGGCTCAGGGGGTTGGGGTGCAGGAGGGGGTGAGGTCTCTGGTTGGGGGGTGCGGGGTCTGGGGTGGGCTGGGGATGAGGGATTAGGGGTGCAGGAGGGGGCTCCGGGCTGGGGCTGAGGGGTTCGGAGTGTGGGAGGGGGCTAGGGGAGAGGGTTGGAGTGTGGGGGGGGGTGTGAGGGCTCTGGCTGGTGGTGCAGGCTCTGGGGTGGGGCTGGGGATGAGGGGTTTGGGGTACAGGAGGGTGCTTCGGGCTGGGTCAGGGGGTTGGGGCGCAGGAGGGGGTGCAGGCTCTGGGCATTGCTTACCTCAGGCAGCTCCTGGAAGCAATGGCATGTCCTCCTGTGGCTCCTACGCAGAGGCGCGGCCAGGTGGCTCTGCATGCTGTCCTGTCTGCAGACGCCACCCCCACAGCTCCCAGTGGCCACGGTTCCCGACCTGGGAGCTGGGAGCCTGCCTTAGCCCCACTGTGCCACTGACTGGACTTTTAATGGCCTGGTCATCAGTGCTGACCAGAGCCGCCAGGGTGCCTTTTAAACCGGAGACTTGGCAACCCTAGTGCAGCACCTACTACAGTGGGCCTTGATATCAGCTCAGGCCTCCAGGGGTTCAGGGACACAAATAATAATCAGGAAAGAGGGCTAAATTGTTCACATTGAGCAATTCTGCCAGCTCAAATTAACCCATAATAGCCCTTTGCGTTTGTCTTCGGAAGTATGTTTGTGACCTAACCACTGCGGTGGGTATGGGAGAGTGGCCCTTTCCCCTCACTGGTGCTATGGCAGGAGAGCTCCCGTCTTGCTGCTCAGAGTAAGTGCCCAGCTGGAACGTACGCGGGGGGGGGGGGGGGGGGGTGAAGCACTGGGACAAACTGCCCAGGGAAGTGGTGGAATCTCCATCACTGGAGATGTTTAGGAGCAGGTTAGACAAACCCCTGTCAGGGATGGTCTCGATAATGCTTAGTCCTGCCATGAGTGCAGGGGACTGGACTCGGTGACCTCTCGAGGTCCCTTCCAGTCCTACCACTTCTATGATTTGAGTTTGTACCAACCTGCACGCCCTGCGAAGGGGCATATCACAGCAGCCCTGCCCCGCTGCCCAGAAGACCGCGTCAGAAACATTTGGACCCGGAGTCAAATCAACTTTTCAGCTCAATTATTCCTCTCCTGCGTTCACACCTCCTGCTGGGGACCCCAGCGCCTCCAGCCCACCCCCCAGCCCCTGAGTACAGTGACTGGGTGTTAACTGGCTCCTACCAGGGACTATGGAGAATGTCCCTTTGACTGCACACAGAGGGGCTTAGACACAACAAATCCTGCATCTTGCCAGGGGTTTGGACTAGATGACCCTCATGGTCCTTTCTAACCCTGTGATTAATGAGTTTATCCTCACAGCGCCCCCTACAGGAAGGCAGCATTAGCACCCCCATTTTATACACTAGGGAAGCTAAGGTGCAGAGATTACGTAAAATAGCTAGGGGGGATTTAAACCCAGATTTTCAGAGTCCTAGTCCAGGCTGCTAAACACCAGCCTACATTGGCTGCCTGTGGTGTCATACCTCAGCCTTCAAGTTTGAAAAACAGAGAGAGAGAGAGACACACACACATATACAGGGCATGTCTCCCTCTCTGTTCAGCTGAGCAAATAGCTCTTCTGAGGTCACCCTGTGTCACTGCAGATGTGGTGGCCTTGGGTTTTATTTTTTCTCTGTCTCTTGTTATTCAGTAAAAAAAACAGATCCTGAGAACTTAGAAAACCAGTTCATGGTTTCCATCCAGTGCACTAACTTAGAATAATAATAATAATAATCGTATTGATGGCCTGGGGCATTTACTTTGGCCACGGCAATGATGGGGATGTTCCAAGCTTTGGCTGAACTGATTCGACATGTCAGGGAATGTTCCATTTCTCTGCTCCAGAGGCTTTGTCGGGAGGTCTGTAATGAACAGCAGATAAAGAGAGAGAGAGAGAGAGAGAGAGAGAGAGAGAGAACCCCCCCCCGCACCCCCCGCACTCCCCCACAGCTCCCTTCCTCCACCCCTCCCTTTGCAAACCAAATGTGGGAACAGCAAGTCAGAGTTTCCTTAAATAAAGCAGCCCGGCCACACGTAACGTGATGCTACAAGCTAATTACATGTTAAAGGCTACCAGGTCAATATTGCCTTGTTAACCTTGTCAGGCTGATGAGAGCAGGAAAGCTACCGTTGGGCCCTGGGGTCTGGAGGGGGAAGGGGCGGAGGATTCATCCATGGAGTTAGAGGATCTAACATGACAGCAGGCGTTCGGCTCTCACTTTGTGCTTTATCTCCAGGACCGCCAATGTTCGGATTGAAATTAATATATTTCCACTCCTGGCTTCTCAGCCACCTGCCCAGACCTCGCCAATCTCTTCCACAGGCCTCAGCTTGGAGCTGCCAGGCCTGAGGGGTTCTGAGATGTTTCTCCGTCCCAGAGCTGGTATCAGAGCCTATCCCCAGGTCATGGAACCCGGCCCAGGACTCACTGGGTGAGGTTCTCTGCGTTCTGCAGGAGGTCAGACTGGATGATCATGACAGGCCTTTCTGGCCTTAATATCTAGAATCTTGGTCACAGTGAGATGGAAGAAGCGGTGGAAAGAAGGACCTGGGCTAGATGATTATCACACGCGTCAGCACCAGGCTTGCTCCAATTAATTTAGCTGAGGAAAAGGGCTCTTTTATTTGAGGAAACTTTATGCTCTTGCTCAGATTGTAACCGATCCTCCAATAAGCCATGATTCTTACCAATATGTTCATTCTTCGCAATAGTTCCAGGGACATTTTGTGCTCACCAGGGTTATCCGGCTAGGGCCTGTGACACACAGTTGAGCTGTTCTGATTCCAACCAGAAGAGGGCAGCAGTAACATACGCACAGGAGGTGCTTCATTGCAATCGAGGCCCTGTGTACCCCCTGGAGACTTGGACCTAACTTCTTCAAGAAGAGCCCAGGAGTCAATAAGGGTCAGGAGGCCGTTCAGTTCTGCAGCAGCATCAGATAAATTCCCCCAAAGTTGGGTTTTATTCAGTGTGACAATGAACAATGCACTCAGCACAGTATCCCCACCTTGGAAGTTTGGGGCTATGCTGGGTGCAACCGGGCTTCCTTGTGGGGCGTGCTATAATGGACGCTATACTCCATCTTTGCCTTTTATCTGAGATCCATCGCAAATTCAATTGTCCTTTGGCAGCAGCGTATGTAGACCTAAAGGCAGCCTTTGATTGTGTCAACAGAACTGCCCTGTGGCAGGTCCTACAAGGCTTTGCTGTTCCCAACATCCTCCTGAGGTTGAGTCAAGATTTATATAAAGGCTTAGAGGTGTGGGTGTGATGGGGGACCTTGAGCTCCAATGGGGATTAGACAAAAGCTGCGATGAAGCAGGGCTGTGCCCTGACTCCCAGCCCTGTTTTGCCACGCAGTGGATTGGCTCCTGGAACACATCTCCACAAAGACTGGGATAACTGTCACTTCAACCTCTTTTATCAACCTGGATTATGAGGATGACATTGTCTTCTTTAGCCTGGACGCAAATGACCTTAAAGATGCATTAAAGAGCCTCCAGCGTGTGCGACTAGGCCTTCGGCTAAGGGTTTCTTGGACAAAACAAAAATCCAGAGGGTCAACCCCGAAGTTGTGATACAAGGGGTCTGTGCTGCTCGACAAACTGTAGAAGTAGTGGATGATTTCATCTATCTAGGCAGTAAATTGTCATCACATGGGCACAGCCAGTCAAACAGCTTAGGGAGAATTGGTTTAGCAGCCTCAGGCACGAAAGACCTGCCCAGGGTCTGGAGCCTAAAAAAGGGGAAATTATATACACAAACAGGGAGCTATCAAACCTGTGTACTTCTGATCCTCTTATATGGATCTGAAACATGGATGCTACTTAAACAAGACATCAGGAGGCTGGAGGCATTTCATATATGTTGCCGGTGGCAACTACAGGGCATAAGATGGTTTGATTTGATCACTCATAGGGATATATTATTGAGAACTGGCCTCAAGGCGATTGAAGGCCTCATCAGTCACCACCGGCTGGCACTTGTTGGTCATATAGCCCGATTCGGAGATAAAGTCCCCACATTTCAACCCCTGGAGATTGGACCTGAGGTCAGGAGAGGATACTGCACGACCAGAGTCATCTGTGATTAACCTGGCTGCACCAGATCTGTAAGGATCCTGCGGAGCTCTGGGACGCGGGGAATTAAGCCGTGTGATGTGGTCGTGGCCATTTGGCACCATGGACTCCTGCTACCTAAGTGTCTTGTTATTGTAGAATATCACTTTTAATGGAAACGGCTCAACGGCCTTTTTGCCTCTCTCTGCCTCTTCTACTTTGTTGCTTAGCCAGGGTGGTACTTTTCTGGTCAATGCTGCAGCTGCAGTGACCCCAAGAACAAAATGCCTGATGGCCCCGCACACAGCCGCGTTGAAGTCACGGTACATGAGAAACAAAGACAGTACAACTTGACGGCGACATACGGAGCCCCACTTTCACGCACTGCGCCCTTCTTCCCAAGAGGAAAAAATAGCTCATGCATCAACCCCTCCCATGCAACATCCCCTTGTATGTCTTGCCATTCAGTGTACAGTCCAAGCTACAGAAGGGCCCCAAATCAAACATCTCACCACCTGATCCCAGTGCTATATACGTCTGAGACAGCACAAGGTCCTAAATAAAAACATGCGCCGTGCACAGGCGGTGGGTTCTCAAATAATGATTTACAAGACATCCGTGGGTTACGATCAAATGTGATATTGTTGCCAGGCTCTGAGGCATGGCTCGTAACCTTTTATTGGCTAGACCTTAAGCGTATTGTTCTCCCTTATTGCAGAGCCCTGTTTTCTAACAGCAAGCCATCAGGAATGAGTTAAGCCAGGGCCAGGCCCTCTGGGTAACCTCCCTCGCTTCCTTTCCTTTACCCGACAGCCCCACTGCGGCAATGACCTTTAACTTCCCCCTGTCGGGACCTGGGGTACCTCTCGAAGATAGCCTTGGGGAGCCTGAGGCAGTGATGATGGATGTTGTGGCTACTGGCCGCATGCTGACCCTCACCATCATCAGGGTGCTTCTGGAACTGGCTGGATTGACATCCCAGGAGAATGAGGAGCTTTGCTTTAGCTGTGGGAGAGACACCGGCAGGAATGAGGAGGCAGAGAGGTCCCTTGGCTAGAGCACCAGCTGGAGATTCAGGATCATCCAGTGAGTAGGGCACTAGCCTGTTTTGCTATAGACTTTCAGTGTGATCTTGGGCACGTTTCTTGGGGCCACTGGGAGTTCGGGGCCTCCATAGCTTCAAAAACCCTGGGCCTGAGCCTCTGTGCCTTAGTTTCCCATCTGTACAACGGGGAAAATTGCAGGTCTGTACAGGTCTGCAGATACCATGGTGAGGGCAGCAGATCAGTACTGTAGCTAGGTGCACTCCTGGGATTCTCTGCTCCGTGACCCTGGGCAAGTCACTTCCCTTTTCTGGGTCTCTCTTTCCCCTCTCACTCTTGTCTGTTTCATTGGTAAGAGTACACAGGAGAGTCTGTTTCTTACTGTGTGTTTGTACAGCGCCTACCACGGTGGCTGGGGCCTCGAGGTGTGACTGTGTTACAAACGACAGAGGCAGGGGGCAAGCTTTTCCCCTCAGGGCCCGGCCAGTGGACGGCAATCTGGACCCGCAAAAGGCCCCGTGTGGTTCCATGTCAGGGGCCCATTCAGTCTTCTGTCGCGGCTGAGAACTCAAGCAGTATTAGCCAGGTGGATTTTCTGATGCAGAGTCTGGGGAGCCAGGCCCTGGCTCTTCCGGCCTGTTTCACACAGGCCAGCCAGTGGACGGCAATGGCTTTTGCTCAAGGCTTCGTAGCCCCTCGCCAGGCCCCGAGGCGTCTGCACTCTGAGTTGCACTTGAATTGGCTCAAAGTGAAAAGAGAGAAATGCTCCATCCCCACCCCTTAGAAAAAAGGGGGGGGTTGATGATGGTTTGGTGATGAGACGAGCAAGTATTCACAGAGCCAGGGCTCCGGACGAGCTTCGAGCACGGCGAGTGACCCGGTTTGCACTTCGGCTGCACTCCGCCCAGCCACCAATTGCGCAAGGGTGGGGACGTTTGCTGGACGAGTCCTCTGTAGCGTCTTCTGTCGGTTGGCAAACCCAACAGCAGCCCTGTCTGTCTACGGTACTCACCTGGCTCCCATTCCGACAGGCTCTGCGCCCCTCACAAGTGCTAATATAGTTACCCTCCCAAGCTTGCTGGGAGATGGGGAAATAGGGTGCATGGAGACTAATCAGTAGATTATGTTATAAAGCCAGAAGGGACCGCTATGATCATCTAACCTGACCTGCACAACAGAGGCCTTGGGACTTCCCTGAATTAATTCCTGTTTGAACCAGAACAGATCTTTTAGAAAATCACCAGGTCTTGATTTAAAAATTGCCCATGATGGAGAATCCACCACGACTCTTGGTAAGTTGTTCCAGTGGTTAATTACCCCACTTGCCCAGCCTTCCTCTACCTTACTGGTTAGAAATTTACACGCAGGCTAGCTCAATGGGGTGTCTTCAAGTTGTATGCTCAGTAACTCACAGGTTTTCTCTGGAAGCGAGAGTGAGGGTGGAAGGGCCCCTGACTCTCTGTGCGCTCTTCGGTGAGCCTCTTAGGGCAAAAATTTCAAACTAGTGTGTCCAGAGTTAGGTGCCTGCATCCATCCTCCAGTACCCAAATAGGTAGCCTGATTTAAAGCGGTGCTGACCTCCTGCCCATTGACTAGTCAATGCTTGGCACCTCTGAAAAAAACAGGCCACTTAACGAGATGCCTAATTTAGGCCTCTACGTTTGAAAAATGTGGTCTTAGCCACTCTACCTCAATTTCCCCTCAATTTCCCCCTACTACCCAAGTATGGTGTTTGACTCAACGTAGGCCTTGTCTACCCTGAGAGGTGTGCCCTCTTAACTAAAGGAGTGAACTGAAACCAGATGAGTTAAACCAGCGCAATGCCCTGGTTGGGGCTCTGATTTCAGTTGAAGAGAGCAGCTTTGTCTCGCTGCGCCTCACTTCACCATCTGTAAAGTGGGGATAACAGCACTGCCTTACTTCACAGGAGGGGGTGTGTGAGGGTAACAATTGTAAAAATCGTGAGGTGCTTAGATCCTATTGTAATGGGGACGACTGACCTTTGGCGAGTCACTTACCCTGGCTGTGCCTCAGTTTCCCCAATCTGGGCAAAGAGCTAGCAACACTTCTCCATCTTTGGAAAGTGCTTTTCACTCTTTGCCTGAGTAGTGCATCTTTCATTACAGTGGCAATAGCTGGGTCTATTTTTAAGCCGTCTGAATGTCTGCATAAGCATTGGAGGCTGGGCTGGGAGGGGAAACCAGGAGGAGCAAGGTGCCAAGCAGACTTCAGTTTTATACTTATCTATAAAAATCTAACGACAATTGGTTCCAGAAAAGGGGTGACCTGCCCCATTTGCCGGCTGTACCTAAAACAGCTGTCCCTGCACCAGCTCAGAACACATCCAGATGCCCCAGATTATCCCACACCGAGGCTGGAGCTGTTCAACCTTCCCTATTTATTTTGCTCATGTTTCCCAGAAGGACCCTGGGATTCGACAGAACAAGGAAGGATCTGAGACAAAACACCCTTCTTCTCCTGAGATTTCTAGCCCCCACGTATGCTAATCGGAGGCAGCCAGAGAAGCATCTGAATATTCGGGTGCTTCTTGGAAGGTGAGCTCAGATCTTTTGAAGGTCCATCTGTCTCTAGGCCGAATCCCATCGCAGACAGATTGTTTTGAGAAGCCCTGTAGTTTGTTACTCTTGTGGCCCCTTTTTGACCCGAGCAGCTAGGCAAAGTTTGGAGCCCTGCGGGCGTTCCAGTTGGGAGTAGAAATTGGTGGTAATCTGGAATTCCTTTGATGCAGTTCTGTTTATTAACAAAGAATGCACCAAAGTCCTGTGTCTCTGAATGCAGAAGGAATCAAAACAGATTTTTTGCTCGCAGCACCAGCCACACTCTTCAGCCTGCACCCTTGACTCAAAAACCTCTCCCCAGGTCTTTCCCAGGGTCAGCCACACCCTGACTGCTGCTTTGGGCTGCCTCTCACTCCATCGGTTCTTGTTGGACCTCAGGCCTGGTCTACACTACACAGTTAGGTCAACATAAGCTGCCTTGCGTTGACCTAGCTGTGGAAGAGTCTTCACTTACATTTGGCTCCTGCTGACGTAAGTGCCTCTCTACGCCGACTTAATAACACCACCACCCCGAGCGGCATAGAGTCATGGTCGATGTAGCTAGGTTGACACAGTGTCAGTGCAGACACTGTGTTGCTTTCATCGACTGTTACTGGCTTTCAGGAGCCATCCCACAATGCCTCACACTGACGGTGCATTGATACAAGTCCTGCTGATGAGGACGTATCCCGCTGACATAAGGAGCCAAGTGTGCCTATGTAAAGCCAACAGACATCGGCGCGAAGGATCGAACCTGGGACTTCTGAAGCTTAACGAATGAGACTCTACTGCATGAGCTACAAGCCATATGGCTCTTAACCAAGGCTGTCGCAGACTCATCAATCTCTAGCTGGTCTAGGTGCCACGAGAGGGGAACAGAGTGCCACACCAAGCAGGCATGGGTTACGCACGCCCGTGAGTGATTTAATAAGTGCGGTGGCTGTATGCTGACGTTAGGTCAACATAATTTTGTAGTGTGGACATGGCCTCATTTTCTGTGAGCTCTCTCCCTCCCCCCGCACACCTAAACAACATTCAGCCAAAAGCTCCTGGAAGGTTTTCACACACACCTTTTGTGTTAAAGTGGGGCTTATGCTTACAGCTATGTTAATTGACGGGGGAGTTCACACCTTCCAATCTCAATGGGCTTTTAACCCATAACAAGCTTTCACCCAGCTCATAACCCCATGTTGATGACCACAGTATAAATATCTCAACCAATTGATAATGTTCTGGGTATTTACAAGGCCCTCAGTGTCAGATCCGATCGGTACATGCTGCACCGTTAGAGTGTATCTTGTTTCCTTCCCAAAGAGCTTTCTGTGAATTCCTGAGCAGAGGAAGGACAATGACAAAGGGGTATAAACACCAGACTGAGGGCAGGTCTACACTACTGCGGGGATCGACACTCTGAGATCAATTTAACAGGTCTAGTAAAGACCCGCCAAATTGACAGCAGATCGCTCTGCAGGCGACCCCTGTACTCTACCCCCGGTGAGAAGAGTAAGGTAAGTCGATGGGAGATTTTCTCCTGTCAACCTCCCATGGTGTAGACCCACCGGTAACTCGACCTAAGGTACATCAACTCCAGCTACAGTATTCACGTACCTGGAGTTGCGTAGCGTGGGTTGACTTACCGCAGTAGTGTAGATATAGCCTAAGGAACAATTTGTAGCAAGTAGTTTAATGGATTAATATAATATCTTCTGTTTGCACATTGCATTTCCTTTGAACGATTCTCTGAATACCTGCACCTAATACTTGGTTGATTGTCCATATAATTATCTAATGTTTGTTGCTGGAGCTGCATTGGTTACTTATGACTGGATATATTTAACAGGTCCCATGTTATGTGATATTTCTGGATTGGATGAGCGTGAATAGGTCTCGGGCATATTGCCATTTTGGGCTGTGGGTGTGGAAGGATGATCTTGTAGATAAGACATTTGAAGAGGGCCTCAGTAGACATGATTTCTATTGATAGGCCTCCCACATGCCCTTAGGCAGATCATCCAGTGTCTATGTGCCTCGGTTCCTCATCTGTACAGTGGAGGTCCTGAGACCTCCCCTACCCCATAGTTGGGTATTGCGAACTGTCCACATCCTACAGTGGCTGGTGCTGTGTGAGTACCTAGACTGATGGATTACAAACTCAGACATTTGCTCTCGGACAATATTTTCTCTTATGTGGTCCACAAACGGTCTTGCCGACAAACTCACTCTTGGAAAGTGAACACAAAAGGGGCTCGAGCACAGACAAAATAAATTCATTTAAAATGCAAATTATGATTTTCAGAAAAACACCCAACACGCTGGCAGTATTTTACCCTCAGCTCTGATAGCAACAAAGCTTTTGGAGCCAGTAATGTTTGCGAACCCCCCGCAACCAGCAGCATCCAAGACAGGATATCATGGGTTCTTCTGTTCTCCTTGCAAATTGATTGTCCTGGAAATGAGAATGAAAATCCAGCAGCCATTCAGATTCTGTGATTTTCTGAAAGCTGCCAGAGGAATGGAGAAAATGGCACAGAGCAGAACCCTTGTCTGCTGAAAAAACAAAGAGGCTTCCTCGGAATGGACTGGTCAGAGGCATTGGGGCAGACCTTCTAATCCAGGCTTCCCAATGCGCATTTAGGGTTAACGGGATCTGTGACTGCGCACCTGGGACACACAGCCCCCTGAATTACTGACCCAACCATGTAATGGCAAGCAATAACTGTATCCGGAGTAAGGGCAAGAGTCCTGAAGCCAGCTAGAAATACTGTGTGCCCCTAGTGAACTGCATCTAGAGAGTGAATCAACAGCACAGTCCGGGAAAAAGTCTTCTCAAAACTTCCAAAAACCACGTCACTCCTACCTGGACATCAACTGACAGTTCGCCCCAGAGAGGATGAACCTCAAGGACTCCTCTAAAATGACTTTACGGATTCATAAACCTGGTTTGAGGTCACTAACCGTTCCCTCCCGCTGCTAATTTAAATCCATAGAACCCGTGGGTTGGTCAGTAGCTCATTGCAGGACTGCTTCGTGTATGGCCAGGACTTAGGGAGATCCTGGGAAGGAAACACTAAGTAGCAGAGGTTGGGAGCTAGAGAGAACCACAGGGTCTATCTGGGCCCAGCAGCCTTGTTAAACATTACCTTTATATTCAGCACAAAGAGGGCCTGTCTCTACTAAGAGCAGCACTGTCTATCTACTAAGGTCCTTATATGGCCTCCATCCCCACAATAATCTACCCCTTGGTATGGTTGGAACTGTACAGGGAATATGCCCATTCTGAACCCCACTTCTCCTGCTTTCAGTGGGAGTTAGGTAGCTGTATACTTCTGAGTGTCTGGGCAGGGCCACTGGTAGGGGAGGGGAGCAGTTTGTCCCAGGCCCCCTGTTTGCGCGGGACCCCAAATCTGTGGAATTTGAGTAAGTAGCCTTGGGACTGGCACATGGAATTGCAGCGCCCCTGTGGAGGGCTTGGCCCAGCTGCTCTTTTGTCCTCATGGTAATTTTTTTGGAAGGTTGGTGGGCCTCAGTTTGAGATTTTGCACCCAAAACCTCTGTGCGACCCTGGATCTGGGTCTAAGTGGTGCACCCGAGGTCACAGACGGAGTCTGTGGCAGAGGTCGTAAGGGAACCCTGCTGTTCTGGCCAATGTCTTACGCACAAGCCGATTCTCTTTTACTCATTGATGAAACGTTGCCTGGGAGCCAATGCGAGGCGAGGCGGCTCCGCAGGAGCCCCTGGGTTCAGAAGCCTGAAGGAATTAGCAATGTACAGGGCATAGGGAGTTCTGGACCGGCTTGCAACAGAGTCCACTCTAGAAAACACGGATTTGCTGTGTTAAATCTCGAGGTAAAGATGTGAGACCAGCATAGGGACTGAAAGGAATGCCTGAGATGGGGGGGGCAACTGCACGAGGGGTTAACAACACTCAAAGTTACTTTGCAGCCAAGCAAGCTGAGCAGCAAATCCCTGCGCTCCTTGAACAGGAGTGGGCTTCCTCCTGGGTTACAGTGCAGCGTGCCCCCTGACCGTCGCCGTGTGGCTGTGCTCAGCACTTCCCAAAGCTGTTATTTGGAAGACACCAGAATGATCAGCACTGACAGTGCATTAGAAATCGTTAAACATTGACAGCTCCCTGCCAGGAGCTGATGGTCTGTGAGCTCCCTCCCGGCACTCCCCAACTTCCGCTGGCTTCGGAGGCCATGGAGTGCAGCTCATTCTTACACCTGTTTTAGGGCAGTCCCAGTGATTTGCCCTGCTTCCTGTTAAGTTTTGAGCATATTTCCCCAGGCTTGGTAATCGCAGGCCTAGCCTAGACACCTCTGTGTGGTGCCCAGCGGGTAGGGCACAGGCCTGGTACTCAGGAGGGCTGGGTTTTTTACTCACGTAGGCTAACATGGTCTCTGTGTGTATATAATGTCTTCTGCAGTTTCCACGATATGCTATGCATCCGATGAAGTGAGCTGTAGCTCACGAAAGCTCATGCTCAAATAAACTGGTTAGTCTCTAAGGTGCCACAAGTACTCCTTTTCTTTTTATATTCATAAGTGGGGTTTTTAGGGGGGTGCAGAATCAGAGGCTACTTTTGAAAAGTTTGGCCCTCAACCAATTTGTGCCTCAGTTTCTCTACCTGTAAAATAGGGGTGGTGGTGATACCATTCAATGGAAAGTGCTTTGAGCTCTACTACTAGTACCTAGGAGTATGTCTCCATGCCATTGTAAACCCAGATCTGTGGGACCCAGCCTTGTGGATTTGGTGTTTCCAAGTCTGTGCTTGAGTGACCACCCTGCATTGTAAACATGGGCTTACAGTTGCTGGACTTGGGTCTCCCAGCCATGCTAACATGTCCATACTGCACTGTGCAGACCTTCTGACTTGGGTCTGTGGCTTGACCTGCGTCTACACTGCAAAATGACAGGGCTTGGACCCAAGTCACAACAGGACAAGGCTCTGATCCAGCTGCTTAATACGGTCCTGACTGCTTTCTGACCTGAGCCAGACTGATTTGTGTGTGGACGGAAATGGGGCTTCAGATCAGACCTGAGCCAGAGCACGGGCTTAGTGTGCCTGTAGACATACCCTAGAAGTCCCAACCAAAAACCGGGTCCCATTGTTCTCGGTGCTGTATAAACACAGTGAGAGACACTCCCTGCCTCAAACAGCTTACAGTGTAAATAGACCAAGGGCAGTAGGAAAGGAACAAACATACAAGCAGAAGACGGAAACTGAGGCAATTCAGTGAATCGTCCAAGGTCCCACAGGAAACTTGTGTCAGAGCAGGGAACTGAACCCATATCTTCTGAGTGCTCCAGTGGTCTTTCACCACAAGACCAGTGCGAGTAAAATCAACAGCAACCAGGGCTACTCAGCACTTCACTGCATCGGGCAGTTTATACAGTGGACTCTTAGCTTCTGGTTTCAGACGTCCAAGGAAATTAGCAGGAACAATAATTTTGTTCATATATATTGTTAGCAGAGGGGGAGAGTCTGTCCCAGCTGGTGGGATGGTGCCCCTGGTCTAGGACACCCCACCTCCTTCTCTGTTTATTCCTTCCTGGCAAATGTTTATTAGCAACATTATTTACAGTTGTTGGCAAAGTGCACTGCTTGTCGATTTGCGGTGGGGACTTCAGCTGAAAACGAAAGGCAAAGCCTGGCTTTAATTTAAGCCAGGCTACGAGGCAGCTGTGTCTCTGGGTACAGTAGGCAGTCACTGGTGAGGCCCTGTGTTTCAAACCAGCCCCAACCTTTGAGAGGTCTGCTTGCAATTTTCCTTTTTTCCAAAAGAATGCACTTTCGAGGTAATTGAGATTGCATATAAAAGGCCAGACCCAGCCCAGACAGGCTGCACCAGCCAGGGGAACTGGTATCCACCTTTCCCTTTAATTGCACATGGTAATATAGGGTTTGGAGGGGTATTTTTTCCTCCTCTGAAGAGTCATAGCTTGTGAAAAAAAAATCACAGCTGGATACCCTGGGAATTTGGCCCATTTTCTGGCCTAGATGCCAGTCCCTGCTGCTCCATAAATACCTGTTACAAAGTAAATTATTGGGTAAATTTGCTCACAAGGCAGCTTGAGATAATTCCCACCTTCGCTCTGTTTCCCCTGCCCCGCGCCTGACCTTTGGGAAAGAAGGAGGGAGGAAAAAAAGCCGGCCTCCCATCGAACAGAATTGGGAGTATGAAATATTAAATAATTATCCAGCCTTCTCCCTTCCCAGTGCAAGATTTCCCCCTCCGTTCAGTTTTCAGTGTGGGATTTGAGCACCCACAGTTTAATAGGGCTTAGTATAAATTCAGATATGTTCTGACTCTCCTGTATTTCCAAATAGCAACTGGAAGGGCATGGCAAACTTGATACTCTGCATGAGTGCGTGTGCGCGCACACACACACACACACAGAGCTCAGTTTCATATTCCTTACTCAGAAATAACTCCCATTTTTAAGGTCAATAGGAGTTTTTCCTCACGTGAGAAGACTCAGTCCTGCTTCTACTGACGTTAAGAGTCCCGTGAGACTGATTCTGTGTCTGATCTTTATCAGTTGAGACTGCAGCCTCATTGTGCTAGACTTTACATGCAGGTGGGAAGACGTAGTCTCTGCCCCGATGATCTAAATAGACAAAAGGCGGGAGGGGAATCTGAGTCACAGAGCGGTGAAGTGACTTGCCTAGGGTCACGCAGCAGGACAGTGGTAGAGCCTGGAATGGGACAGAGATCTCCTGATTCACAGTTTAATGCGCTACCCACTGTACCCTGCTGCTGCCCTTTAAAGGTGTTAGTTGTACCTTAGAGTAAAAGATAAAAATCTGACTATTTTCCATAACTTTGGTCCTGATGACAAAAGGACTAAGGTGCCGAAAGTCCCATTTTCAGAGGAGACTTCGGCAGCTAAAAGCTTAAGTCCTGTTGACATGCTGTGAGATGTCCGCTCCTACATGCCTAGGCCCAGAGTTGGGCACCTTAACTGTCTCTGAGGAGCTGTTTCAGAGCAGCCGTGTCAGTCTGTATCCGCAAAAAGAACAGGAGTCCTTGTGGCACCTCTGAGGTGAACCTTCCATCACTTTTGAAAACGGGACTTTGGCTTCTAAGTCTCATAGCAGCTTTTGAAAGTGCTACCTAATCCCCTTGTATGCAGCGTTGTTGTGGCCGTGTCGGTCCCAGGATTATAGAGAGACAAGGTGGGTGCGGTTATATCTTCTACTGGGCCAGAGAGACAAGCTTTCGAGCCACTCAGAGTTTTTCTTCAGCTCTGGGAAAGGTACCGGGAGTGTCACAGCTAAATGCAAGGTGGAACAGATTGTTTAGCAGAAGTAGTTAGCCCATATTCTGAGACCATTCAAGGTGAAGTGGCCCGTTAATGCCCCTGTAGTCATAGGACTAAAAGGAAAGGAGGACTTACGGCATCCGATGAAGTGAGCTGTAGCTCACGAAAGCTTATGCTCTAATAAATTTGTTAGTCTCTAAGGTGCCACAAGTACTAACATGGCTGCTACTCTGAAACCTGTCATTATGCAAGGACTAAAAGGGGGGTTAGTGGGTTACAGGGTGTCTTTATTAAGACCATGATTTTTAGTGTCTAGCTAAGTTATGAATTTAAGCTCCCAGGCTCGTCTTTTGAAAGTGTTGTGCAGGTTTCCTCTGAGGGTCAGGAACTGACAGGTCAGATGCAGAGCGATTGCTTTGTGAAAAGCGTTCGCCCACAGGTGTTTTTGTCTTTTATCATTTTTCTGTGCAAGTTCATTCAAGAGCATAGTGATAGTCTGATTTCACCCATGTAGTTACTATTGGGGCATTTAATGCACTGGATGAGGTACCCCACATGTTATGATAGTCATGTGTAGAACAGTCCCATGATCTTGAAAGGGGTGTCATGGGGGGTGTTCATCACTAGCAGGGGAGATACAGGTTTTGCATCTGTTGTTCTAGGGCCTGGTACTGTTTTGAGTTGGTGGGTCTTGGTCTGTGGGGAGTTGGCTTCTGCTGATGAGACTTGGAGAGGTTGCGGGCGTTCTTTGAAAGCCAGAGGAGGGGTTTCAGGAAAGATTTCTTTCAGGGTGGGGTCCCCGTCGAGTATGAGTTATAGTTGTTTGATGATACCCTGTATGGGTTCTAGTGTGGGGTGGTAGCTGACAACTAGACTTGTGCGGTCAGAGGGGGTTTTATTTCTGTATTGAAGCAGATTCTCTCGGGTATTTGGACAATTCTGTGATGTGATCTACATCTGTGGTGGAGCACCCTTGTTTGATGAAGGCAATTTTGAGTACGTTAAGGTCTGTATCCTGAACTTTCTCCTTGGAGCACATTCTTGATATCTTTCAGAGTAACAGCCGTGTTAGTCTGTTTTCGCAAAAAGAAAAGGAGTACTTGTGGCACCTTAGAGACTAACCAATTTATTTGAGCATAAGCTTTCGTGAGCTACAGCTCACTTCATCGATGAAGTGAGCTGTAGCTCATGAAAGCTTATGCTCAAATAAATTGGTTAGTCTCGAAGGTGCCACAAGTACTCTTATTCTTGATATCTGAGTGTCTGGCTGCAGAAAACAGGTTTCCTGGTGTGTCTGGGGTGGTTGCTGGATCTTTGAAGGTACGTGTGATGATCTTGGGGTCTCTTGTATTTGGCTGTCTGTAGGGTTCCATTGTTGAAGCTGATCATTGTATCCAGGAAGTTGATGCTGGTGCAGAAGTGTTGTCAGAAGGGTTTGAAGTGCGTGGTGGTTGTTGAAGTTGTGATGGAAATCTATGAGGACGTTTAAGACATCTGTCCAGAGAATGAAAATATCATTGCTGTATCTCAGGTATATCATTGGTTTCGTGGTGCATTTGTCCAGAAATTCTTCTTCGAAGTGGCCCATGAGGAAGCTGGCATACTGGGGAGCCATCCTAGTACCCATGGTTGTTGCCATGGTTTGGACAAAATGTTTGTTGAATGTGAAATTGTTATGGGTGAGGATGAAATGGATGAGTTTGGTGATGTGTATGGGGTTGATACCTAAGTGTTGTCCATTATCTTGTAAATATTGGAGGCAGGCCACTATGCTGTCATTGTGAGGGATGATGATGTATAGACCTTTTGTCCTATGACTGCAGGGGTGTTAACAGGCCACTTCACCTTGAACGGTCCCTTAGAATATGTGCTATCTACTTATGCTAAACTATCTGTTCTACCTTGTATTTAGCTGTGACGCTCGGAGTACCTTTCCAGACGTGAAGAAGAGCTCTGTGTAGCTCCAAAACTTGTGTCTCTCTAACAGAAGCTGGTTCAATATCTACCTAACCCTCTTACATATTATCTATTTCAATTAATCTGTCTTTACAAATCTGTGATTCACACCACTGTGAAGCAGTTTAATATGTCACCAGATTGCGATATTGTTATAACCAGAATTTTTTTTGTACTGTATTAGACTTGCAATTACTTAACTTCTCCTACTTGTGTTATATTTTAACTTCAAAATACTCTCCATATCTATTCTGCAATGGATTTGGCTTAATGAGGCAGGTTTCTTGACAATATTGCAATACTTATTTGACCAATATCCAACTTCATTTTGTCTTGGCTTTCTCCAATGAGGGTTTCCCCCCGCCCCACCCTCCTGCCCTATTGTATATTATTTCCATGCCCTTGCCTGACCCCCATTAATTTAAGTGTAAAAAACATTTGTCTAAAGACAAGAGTTCCTCTGGCTTTTTTCACTGTTTTCTCCAAACCTCTATTCCTGGGCTAATAATTTTTTACGAGTTAAGTGATTTCTAGTGACTAATTTGCAAGCTCCATTCATTATTTCCATGTTGGGGTTTTATTGGCAGGGAGGGTAAACAAATAACGTTTGTTACCGTGTATTCCATAGCCCCTATTAAGTGTATATCACTCTTTACTTCTGAGCCTGGCTCCCATTTGTCTTATGTCCCGTGGCAACCCCAATTAAATCATCCCAGCCAGGGCTTTGTCAAGCCGGGCCTTAAAAACCTCTAAGGATGGAGATTCCACCACCTCCCTAGGTAACCCATTCCAGTGCTTCACCACCCTCCTAGTGAAATAGTTTTCCCTAATATCCAACCTAGACCTCCCGCACTGCAACTTGAGACCATTGCTCCTTGTTCCGTCATCTGCCACCACTGAGAACAGCCAAACTCCATCCTCTTTGGAACTTCAGGTAGTTGAAGGCTGCTATCAAATCCCCCCTCGCTCTTCTCTTCTGCAGACTAAACAATCCCAGTTCCCTCAGCCTCCCTTCGTAAGTCATGTGCCCCAACCCCCTAATAATTTTCGTTACCCTCCGCTGGACTATCTCCAGTTTGTCCACATCTTTTCTGTATTGGGGGGCCCAAAACTGGACACAGTACTTCAGATGTGGCCTCACCAGTTCCAAATAGAGGGAAATAATCACTTCCCTCGATCTGCTGGAAATGCTCCTACTAATACAGCCCAATATGCCATTAGCCTTCTTGGGAACAAGGGCACAATGTTGACTCATATCCAGTTTCTCGTCCACTGTAATCCCCAGGTCCTTTTCTGCAGAACTGCTACTTAGCCAGTCGGTCCCCAGCCTGTAGCAGTGCATGGGATTCTTCCGTCCTAAGTGCAGGACTTTGCACTTGTCCTTACTAAACCCCATCAGATTTCTTTTGGCCAATCCTCCAATTTGTCTAGGTCACTCTGGACCCTATCCCTACCCTCCAGCTTATCTACCTCTCCCCCCGGTTTAGTGTCATCCACGAACTTGCTGAGGGTGCAATCCATCCCATCATCCAGATCATTAATGAAGATGTTGAACTAAAGCGGCCACAGAACCAACCCCTGGGGCACTCCGTTTGATACCGGCTGCCAACTAGACATCGAGCTATTGATCACTACCTGTTGAGCCTGACGATCCAGCCAGCTTTCTATCCACCTTATAGTCCATTCATCCAATCCATACTTCTTTAACTTGCTGGCAAGAATACTGTGGGAGACCGTAACAAAAGCTTTGCTAAAGTCAAGGTATATCATGTCCACCGCTTTCCCCATATCCACAGAGCCTGTTATCTCATCATAGAAGGCAAACAGGTTGATCAGGCATAACTTGCCCTTGGTGAATCCTATTGACTGTTCCTGATCACCTTCCTCTCCCCCAAGTGCTTCAAAATGGATTCCTTGAGGACCTGCTCCATGATTTTTCCAGGGACTGAAGTGAGGCTGACCAGTCTGTAGTTCCCTGAATTCTCTTTCTTCCCTTTTTAAAATATGGGCACTATATTTGCCTTTTCCCAGTCGTCCGGGGCCTCCCCCAATTGCCACGAGTTGTCAAAGATAATGGCCAATGGCTCTGCAATCACATCCGCCAGCTCCCTCAGCAGCCTCTGGTGCATTGCATCCAGCCCCATGGACTTGTGCTTGTCCAGCTTTTCTAAATAGTCTTTCACCTGTTCTTTCACCACTGAGGGCTGCTCACCTCCTCCCCATACTGGGCTGCCCAGTGCAGTAGTCTGGGAGCTGACCTTGTCTGTTAAGACAAAGGCAAAAAAAGCATTGAGAAACTTCAGCTGTTTCTACATTCTCTGTCACTAGGTTGCCTCCACCATTCAGTAAGGGTCCCACACTTTCCCTGACCACCTTCTTGATGCTAACATACCTGTAGAAACCCTTCTTGTTACCCTTCACATCTCTTGCTAGCTGCAACTCCAGTTGTGCTTTGGCCTTCCTGATTACTCCTCTGCATGCTCAGTAATATTTTTAGACTCCTCCCTAGTCTTCTGTCCAAGTTTCCACTTCTTGTAAGCTTTCTTTTTGAGTTTAAGCTCACCGAAAATTTGTCTGTTAAGCCAAACTGGTCGCCTGCCATATTTGCTATTCTTTCTGCACATTGGGATGGTGTGTTCCTGCACCTTCAATAAGCCTTCTTTAAAATACAGCCAGCTCTCCTGGACTCCTTTTCCCCTCATATTAGCCTGCCCATCAGTTCCCTGAGGGAGTCAAATTCTGCTTTTCTGAAGTCCAGGGTCCATATTCTGCTGCTCTCCTTTCTTCCTTTTGTCAGGATCCTGAACTCGACCATCTCATGGTCACCGCTGCCCAGGCTTCCACCCACTTCTACTTCCCCTCCATGCATGTGTGTTTTTCAATGTGGACAGAGGTTACTTCACATGTGAATACTCTTTGGGTTTATTTCTAAATGATGTTTTTAGTTTGGAGTGAAGAAACTAAGTGCCAGTGAAAGGTACCCACTTAACAGACCTAGAGCAGGGGGTCTCAAACTTTTTTTGCTGGGCCCCCCCTTTGAAAATATTCCAGATTTTGCTAAGCCCCCGACCGCCACTCTTGGTACCGGACGTAGCTTTTGCTGCATCAGTGCAAATCCCTACAGAGCTAAGTAACCATGCCATGCTGCCCTTACTTCTGCGCTGCTGGGGGTGGCGGCCCTGCTTTCAGACCGGGGTGGCTGGCCAGCAGCTTCCGCTCTCCGGCCACCCAGGTCTGAAGGCAAGGAAAAAGAATGCGTATAAGGACCAAAAAAGAGGTCACGTCTGGGAAAACCCGGATGTCTGGTAACCCTGTTTTTTGTGATCTTGCCCCCCCCCCCATGATAGCCTTGCAAACCCTTTTGAGTCGGGACCCCAAGTTTGAGAAATGCTGCCTTAGCGTGTTATTTCTTGCATATCCACATGACAATAGGGACATTGCTGCCCCTTCTTCTGATGCCAGTGGCCCATTCTGACTCCTCTGTCACCCCTGGGCAGAGTAGTAACAGATGCCCTGGGCCTTGCCGGTTGCAGGAGAAATCAGTGATGCAGAATCTGTGTATATTCCAATTGTAATTTGTTTTATTTACACATATAAAACCTGGAACAGAGGTGGTCAAACAGCATGCAAGATAATCCCTTCTTCCAGGAATCTCAGCCCAACACCAAAGCCCAGTTCCCGTAAGCAACTTGGCCTCAGAATTGACTCTAATCAGAGCCTATGGCAGTGATCAAGCTCACCTCCTGCTCCCACAGCTCCCTTGCCAAAAGCTGCCTCTACATAAAAACCTTCCATAACCCGAAACTAACAGCAATCCAGCATGTTTTCCCTAAAACGAAACCTTGCTTGCACACTAAGAAAAGCACTCGGAAGATTATGTGTAACAACACCACCTGCTGACAACTGCCAGAACAATACCTGAGCATACGTCTACAGTGCATACTCAGCCCAGGCTCTGATTCAGGTTTGAGCCCAAGAGCCCTTCTGTCCATACACATATCAGTCGCACTCAGGTCAGCAAGCACTCAGGACCCCGGTCCTACGAGAGTGGGGCAGAACCCGAGTCCTGCTGGGACTCTGGAGCAAGCCCTGTCATTTTGCAGTGTGGCTGCAGCTCAAGCCACAGAGCTGAGTCAGAAGTTCTGCATAGTGCAATATGGACGCGTTAGCATGGCTGTGAAACCCAGGACCAGCAACTACAAGCCCAGGTTTACAATGCAGTGTAGACTTTCAAACGTGGGCTTGGAAACACCGAGTCCACATGCCTGGGGCAACCACTGAGCCAGGTTTACAATGCAGTGTGGACGTGCCCTTGGAAACTCCAGTGATGGGAACTCTAGACAACCATTAGATAGAGCAGCTGTTGAAATGGCCACCGCAGTACCATGCCTGTCTTAGATTCATAGATATTTAGGTCAGAAGGGACCATTATGATCATCTAGTCTGACCTCCTGCACAATGCAGGCCACAGAATCTCACCCACCCACTCCTGCAAAAAACCTCTCACCTATGTCTGAGCTATTGAAGTCCTCAAATCATGGTTTAAAGACTTCAAGGAGAGGAGAATCCTCCAGCAAGTGACCCTCGCCCCATGCTACAGAGGAAGGCGAAAAACCTCCAGGGCCTTCCAATCTGCCCTGGAGGAAAATTCCTTCCCGACCCCAAATATGGCGATCAGCTAAACTCTGAGCATATGGGCAAGATTCACCAGCCAGGTACTACAGAAAATTCTTTCCTGGGTAACTCAGATCTTGTGGGATGAGTGGACAGTTCATTCTCCAGGCCCCTCCTCTGCTGAGCGTTCTGACAAGCAGACCGGTGGTGATGGGGTTCTTTGTAATGTGGACACCTGTCTATGCAGAACTGGACAGAGCCCATCAGCTCCTGCAAACAGAGAACTATAGCTGTCAGGTTAGGAATGAGCTTCAGATGCTGCCTACCTGGTATGTGTTTGAACCACTAGCCCAGAAGTGCATCACATTAATAGGCCTGTCCCACCCTGGAACCATGCTATGTAACTATAACTAACCTGGGTCCCTGTGCCCTGTTTCCCACCTGAGCTTGTGAACAGCTGAGCTCCCTGCTTGTGTGGGGAAAATACTGCGGGTGACATTGCCCCGGTTAGCTAGATGTAGCCCTGTCCCCTGGGCTGGGGAGGCATTAGCTTTCCAAGGGCAGATGGAGGTGGGCAGGGAAGGAAGGATGGCCTACTGTTGTGGATAATGCACCAGACTAGGACTCAGGAGACCTGGGTTCAGTGTCTGGATTAACCGCAGACCTTCTGGTCCTAGACTAGCCCATGTCCCTGAGGTTATTCCAAAGCAGCTGCTGCTCATAAGGGGTTCACATACATCAGTGTGAAGGCTTATGTGAGTGTAATGGGCAGGATCGAACCTGGGACCTCTGGAGCTAAATGCACGAGCCTCCACTGCATGAGCTAAACGCCATGTGGCTCTTAGCTAAGGTTGTAACACACTCATCAATCTCTAGCTGTGCTAGGTGCCACTAGAGAGGGACAGAGCGCCACGCCAAGCAGGCCTAGGTTACATGAGTGCCCTCCAGCCTAGACGACTCTGGCTAGCCCACCATGAGCACAGCGTACATGCCATCCCAGCACCATGGACAAAGCAAGCCCAATTTATCTCTGCTTGATGGAAGTCGAGAGTCAACCTCGGGGCTCCATTTTAGCCCAGTATTTGAGGACAGCTCCTCCAGGTTAGAGGCTGTCAAGATACCCAATAGCCCCTGAATGATATGGCTGAGATTGGTGTGTCATTGGCCTTAGGGACCCACTAGACCAGCTGGATTCAGCAAGTGTATTCCTTATTTTTCACCCAGCCAGGCTAGGTGAAGCACAAGAACCTGTAGAGACTAGAACTGAATCCTGCTGTTGTTTTACCTGTTTCCATTTTGGATGCAGTCATGACTGACCTCGTCTCCTCCGTGGCTTCCCTGTGTCAGAGTCTGCATGGCAGAGAGCTCCCTGACTCTGCTTTTTCAATGTCGTCGCCCTGGGTTTAAAAATCGTAAACCGTGCCGCTATAATCCCTTCTGGAGTAATTTTTCCAGAGTGACTGACTGACGCATCCAAGAATCTCCCTTCTAACCGCAGCCCTTTTCATATTTCAGCTGCAGATGATTGCTGTACCTTTTGGAGGGCTTGGGGTTTACGGTATAAAACTGTATTTAGACTCTGGCTGGACTAAAGCAAACGTTCTTGAGCTGTTAAGTTAAGAGCCTGTGCTCAATGCTGGATGCCTCGGCAGTCGCAGGCAGAAGAGAAATGAAATGTGTCATTGCAGAGACATATTCTAGTCTCTCTCTCTCGGTACTTAAGCAGGGAGCTTGCAGAGATTCTCAATCCCAGCTCCAGTTTCTTCACGCCCCATGGGCTGAACAAAGCAGCTGGGAAACCGGCTTAACGGGGTGAATCCCCAGATGTATAGGATGGGTGTAGTGGATCTTACACTAACCCCCTTCCAGCCTCCAGTTTGGCTGAGGAAAATTGGGGGGTGGGGGGAAGCATAGCCAGAGCACCTTTATGTCGATCTGATCTCCAGCTACCAGGACTAGCTTTGGGAAGTAGGCAGCCAGCCCAATTTAGAACAACCCCTTGACCACTCTAAGTTGTGCCTCAAGACTGTCCTGGTGTCCAGCAACCCCACGATTGGGACATAAACTAGCTGAGAGCTTTAACTACCCAAGCTTGATAATGTTGACCTACATATGAGTCGCCTAGCAGGTAGACTATCTAGAAACATTGAACGCTTCAAGGAAACAGAGGAATTCATAGATTCATGGCTTCCCAGGTCAGAAGGAACCACTGTGATCATCTAATCTGACCTCCCACATGACACAGGCCATAGAACGTCCCCGGAATAATTCCGAGAGCTGAGCTTTTAGAAAAACCTCCCGTATTGACTTAAAACTGGTCCATGCTGGGGAACACGTTGCTGATAATGCTTCAAAGAATAAAGGTTAATGTGATGAAATTAAGCAGAAGGACAGTTTGGGCTGAACAGCAGTAATAGAACTGGGAGGGAACTGAAATTGTACATCCCACCACACATTTTGCATTTCTGAATTTTTTTTTTCATTCCAAATTGGAACAAAATGCCAGAAAAGGCAAAGTTTCCTGTGAAACAGGAATTCTAAAATAAAATGTTTTTTGGAAGAACCAAAATGGATTTTTTTTTTAAAAGTTTCTGGCTGGTTCCCTAGCTGGGGACCCATGTGTCCATCCGGTGGATAGCGGCTGCCTGGAGAGCCAGCCAGCTACTGAAATAGCCACCCAGCAGCCTGGCAAACCTGCGATTTGCTAGGGAGCAGGAGCTCTAGGGGGTCGGGTGAGAGGGTAGGAAACCAGGCCATCCTACCTGCCTGCCTGATTTCATCGAAAGTCTCAACAAAATCAACACGTTCCCATGGAATGTTTTCATCCTGCGGAATCGGCATTTTCCAATGGAAACATTGATCGTTGGAAAAATTTTGGCCAGCTCTAATCAGCAATAAAATTCCAATGGCGAGATCCATACCTTTCCCTGGGGCAATGGTGGAAGCCCCATCAGCTGAGTTATTTAAAACTGGACTGGACAAAGCCCTGGAGGATATATAATAGGATCTGACCCTGCATTGGCCAGGAAGGGGATGGAAGTATGGACGGGAAGGTGTCTTTGTTCTCTAATCTCTCTAAAGAATGACTTGTGCTCTCACATACCCGTATGCATCCCCACTGATCCATGAGAGCAGAATTTGGCTTTAGGATCCTGTGTAGCAAGTTATCATTAGATGCGTCTATCATAGCCCACCCACATACACTGATCCTACAACTGCAGGAAAGTGTTGGTAATGAGGTCTGAAGAATTGATGAGGGACAGGTTAGTGTATCCTAGAATCTTTATTGGGCCTTTTGCCGTTTAGACCTGGTCTCTGTGTAACCTGTATCCTGATGATTGCTCTCCTGTTTCATGCCAGGGAATTGTCAGCTAGCAGGACAGGGGGGCAAGCTCTCTGGTTAGGATGGGCAGGGATGGCTGTCTGGCTAAAGGACTGGCCTAAGACTCAGCAGGTTTGAGGTCAATTCTTGACTCTGTCACACTCCCCATGTGTCCGTGGGCAAGTCACTTCACCTCTCGGTGCCTTAGCTCCCCATCTGTAAAATAGGGGTAATATTCCTTCCTCTTCTGACACCCCCACCCCCTTGTCTGTCCGGTCTGTTTAGACTGGGTACATCGTCTGGGTCTCTATGAGTGGGGAGGGCTGAATTCCATTAAGAGTTTTGGTCCATTCATCCAAGTAGGTCTCCCTCTATGCCCAGCAGAGCACCCACTGATCTCCAGGGCAGATTTGCACAGAGATATCAAGAATAGAATCTGGCTTTATATTATATTAATTTTTCAGTTACTATTGTCCCTTAAGCACTTCATTGTCGCATTCGGTGTCACTCAGTGGGGAAATATGGACCCCCTCCTTTGGGCCAGCACTATTTCTGCTCTTGAATTTTCTTTCCCATCTTCCTTTTTCTCCCTCTTTTCTGTCTTTCTGTCTCTTCCTTTCCTCATTCTGCATTTCTGTCCCTGCAGCGACTCCTAATACCCACCCGTCCTGGGCTTCCCTCACACCCCCTTTCCTGTTCCATCCAGCAGCTCAATAGTTAATGTTGACATTAAAGTGTCATCACTTTCGTTGCCACCCCAACGGGATTAACAGGGGAAAGAGGAGTTCACACTTCTCCGAGCCATTGTTTCAGGCTCCTTGCAGACTCAGGAAGGCAACGCTGTGTCATTTTCCTCTCAAGTTGATTTGGAAGATTTTCTTTGTAGCCATGAGGCCTAGAAACTTGCTGTTTTCTTCTAAATGAAAGTGAATATTACGTGCATCCTGAATATGTCATGGTGGCCACACAAGTACATGCTCGAGACGCCTGATTTAGACTTTCAGTGCTTTGTGGCTGGCACTTTTATGATGTCTATGTAAAATGAGTCTGTACTTGGCCTAGCACCATGGGAACCTGATCTCTGTTTTGGCCTGGAGCTAGAAGTGCTAACACAACACAGATCAAGAAGAAGGAGGAGGCGTAAAAATGCCTGGAAGGGAAGGAAGGATGCAAAGAGGAAGCAGGCAAAGTTATATAAATGAATTGGTGCGAAACAACCCGTGACTGTAGGTGCCTCTGAGCAATGCTGGAATGGATGTGACACATAACCACTGACCCTGAGTGCAATGCAGTATCACTTTTTTACCAGGGTGACATACTTACCCACTCCTTCCAAGGCTTAGCTACTCCAGGCTTTCCCCGTAGGAGCCGGATAGATCTCTCAGCATTATTTTTTGTTAGCCTTCAGAATCCCATTTATCACTGACAACCCAAAGCAACACCACAACCTCCCTGTAGCCTTGGCTTCTGTTGTGTTGCACCCAGAGCAAGCCAGGCTGTAGATGAACCAGCTGTACTCAGCATTCAGGGCTGTGATTTCATCACGCCGCCCAAGGGGAGTCTCACAGCTCCAAAGGGGAGCAGCAGGCAAAAGGCAATCAACCTCTGAAAATAAGGCCCACAATCCGTCACTGGCGAGTCACAGCTGTAGCAGTTGAAGGCCAAAAGGGGTCATTATAAACATCCAGTCTGACTTCCTGCGTAACACAGATCAGAGGACCTCTCCCGCTGGTTCCTGCATCCAGCCCATATCTTGCGGTTGAGCTAGAGAGGGTCTTGAAGAAAGACATCTACTCTTGACTTAAAGTTCTCAAGTGATGGCGAGTCCTCCACATCCCTTGGTACGTTATTCCAGTGGCTAATTGCCGTCACTGTTAAAAAGTGTACCTTAGCTCTAGTCTGATTTTGTCTCGCTTCAGTTTCCAGGCAATGCCGTTTTTTTGCAAGATTAAAGAGTTCTCTACTGTCAGAATCTTCTCCCCAGGCAGGTACTTATGGACTCTAATCAAGTCCCCTCTTAACCTTTGCTTGGAAAAACTACATATAACGAGCTTCTTTAGTCGCTCACAGTAAGGCAGGTTTTCCAGACCTTGTTGCTCTTTCTGAACCTTTTCCAATCTGTCAACCTCCTTTTGAAAGTGTGGGCATTGGAACTAGACACAGAAATGGTCTCACTGATCTGTACAGAGTGGTAATACAAGCCCCCTGCTTGCCATTCCCCCGCTCAGACATCTACCTGTTGTTAAACTGTTGCAACTTTGTGTGCAGCTCAGATTCAAGATTGCAGTGCATACACACAAGGGGCAGAGGTAAGGTTATGCGGGCAACCTTGACATTCTGTTTAGGTTTTTTTGGTTGGAATACTAATAAAAATACTATGCATTTATGTGGCAAATAGCTTTATAAACCAGAGATTGGCTGGAGAAGCAAAATTTGGATTCAGATTTCAGAAAACTCCAACAGGTTCAGAGGCCTGTCAAGATCTGTGCTTTTGATTTAGGTCCCTCTCCATTATAAATATGAATCTAACTTCACAACATACTTGGGAGATAAGGAAGTATTATTACCCCACTTTTATCAATGGGGAAACCGAGGCACAGAAAGGGGGCAAATTGCCAAATTCACAGAGCAAGCAATAGAGCTGAGACCAGAACACAAGAATATGGTTTCCCATTTTTGTCCTCTAACCACTGCACCCACACTCGCTGCTTCCTGTTCCTTCAGCAAATCGTTTGTGAAGGAGCTTGGACTCAATTTGCATTCAAGCCATATCAATATAAGATGATGATGATTCACAGCAAATAAAAAACATTGGCCCTCTCTGAGAGGGGATGTGAATTGTCCCTTGAAGCTCAGCTACTATGGAAACCTCCAATCTCGTTATCAGTGGAACAGGCTTCCACAAAGTTTGACAAACTGTAATAGTAAAATGAGATCAGGTTCCAGTTTCAATTGGCCTTTATTTTTATTTTTATTTTTTTTTGCCAAGGGTACATAACATTTATAGTAACTCTATCCTAGCATCTTCTGCTGCTAACATGTGGAATTTTTGAGTGACACATTCAGCAAGCCCAAGAGTTTGCACCAGTGTTTTAAATTGCCATTTTGGCTCAGTAAGCCAAAATGTATACCATGGGACATAGCAGTATCAACCTGTGACCCCGTCACCAATGGAAACCCGTTCACCTCAAATGGCAGCCTGGAAATAGCCCCTCGGAGGCTGGTAATGATTTTAAATTTATCTTTAAATGTTTTTTAAAACCCCAGTAGCTTAGCTTGATTTTAATATATATTTTTTAATGCCCCTGGCAAGTAGCCATGACTTAAATCAGTCTCGATTTTTAGTTAAATAAAACTACTGTGCATATACTGTGGGCTGTTGTGAAGCCATATTACGATTATACCTTTTCATTATTAAAAAATAAAAGCAAAGCCACAAAATTGCTCTTGTTAGGGCTTTATGGTTTATATAATATAAAAGTCTCCACTCAGATTTGTCCTAGTGAGTGAAAGTAACAATGCTTCACCGTTACGTAGCACTTCCTGGGGCTAGATATTAATGCACCATAGAAGAAGCATTAGTCCCACGGTCCTTATTGTTTTCTCACATGTGGGGAAACTGAGGTGCAACAACTTATCCCAGGCTGCACAAGTCGGCAACAGAGTCAAAACTCTAATCCTAGGAGCAGATCCTTAGCTGGTATCAGTTGGCCTAGCTCCATTGTGGGTGAGGCTCTGCCCCCACTCTCCTGAATCTGTCTTCTGCTCTCTTCACAGGCTCATACTGTCTCCGTTGAATCAGCAGCTAGCTGAGTTAAATGATCTTTTCACCCTGTCCTTGCTTTCTTAGTCCGACATACTGCAGCTTGTGGTAGTGCGACTTCAGGGTATCGCAGACTAGCTGTGCTTCATTTTCATTGACGCTCCGGTGCTCAACTGGTCCTTGGCATTTCCCAGCACATTCTTTATTGTTAAGGCCATTTTCGATAGACAGCGCTGGAGGCTGAGCCCAGTTTATCCACAGCAGAGGTATAGTGCAAGCTACCGAGCGGAGGGTACGCAGGGTACATGCTGAGCAGACACACTTACCAAAGCCAGAGGACAAGGCAGGCCTCCAAAGGATACAAAGACTCTTCTCTTCCCTGTAGAGAATTCACGTTATCATGTGATAAGAAAGAGGCCCCTCACCGTTGGGAGAAGTGACCTTGCTGTCCTCCTTCAAACCTCTCCTTTACCGTGACGCCTACAAAACACTTGAGCAGGATGTGGCTGGCCGTGGGCTCTGACCCCTGCCCGTCATTCTGACCAACACTGTCTCACTGCTTCCTTCTGCTCCCCTGTCTGTCACTCTCCCTCCATCGGTCATCTCCTGTCGGATACTGGGATTGCAAGTTCTTTGAGGCAGAATCTGTCACTCAGCAAGCCCAAGACTTCAGTTACTATAGTACGATGCAATATAGCATGCCCACCTCCTAAGACAGCAGCTGCCAGGACAATGACATGTGCCACAATCTGATATTGAATCATAGAATCATAGAAGATTAGGGTTGGAAGAGACCTCAGGAGGTCATCTAGTCCAACCCCCCACTCAAAGCAGGACCAACCCCAACTATATCATCCCAGCCAGGGCTTCGTCAAGCTGGGCCTTATAAACCTCTAAGGATGGAGATTCCACCACCTCCCTAGGTAACCCATTCCAGTGCTTCACCACCCTCCTAGTGAAATAGCTTTTCCTAATATCCAACCTAGACCTCCCCCACTGCAACTTGAGACCATTGCTCCTTATTCTGTCATCTGCCACCACTGAGAACAGCCGAGCTCCATCCTCTTTGGAAACCCCCTTCAGGTAGTTGAAGGCTGCTATCAAATCCCCCCCTCACTCTTCTCTTCTGTAGACTAAATAACCCCAGTTCCCTCAGCCTCTCCTCGTAAGTCATCTGCCCCAGCCCCCTGATCATTTTCGTTGCCTTCCACTGGACTCTCTCCAATTTGTCCACATCCCTTCTGTAGTGGGGAGCTCAATACTGGATGCAATACTCCAGATGTGGCCTCACCAGTGCCAAATAGAGGGGAATAATCACTTCCCTCGATCTGCTGGCAGTGCTCTTACTAATGCAGCCCAATATGCCGTTGGCCTTCTTGGTAACAAGGACACACTGCTGACTCATATCCAGCTTCTCGTCCACTGTAATCCCCAGGTCCTTTTCTGCAGAACTGCAGCTTAGCCAGTCTGTCCCCAACCTGTAGCAGTGCATGGGATTCTTCCGTCCTAAGAGCAGGACTCTGCACCTGTTGAACCTCATCAGATTTCTTTTGGCCCAATCCTCCAATTTGTCTAGGTCACTCTGCACCCTATCCCTACCCTCCAGTGTATCTACCTCTCCCCCCAGTTGAGTGTCATCCACAAACTTGCTGAGGGTGCAATCCATCCCATCATCCAGATCATTAATGAGGATGTTGAACAAAACCGGCCCCGGGACCGACCCCTGGGGGCACTTCCCTTGATACCAGCTGCCAACTAGACATTGAGCTGTTGATCACTACCGTTGAGCCTGACAATTTAGCCAGCTTTCTATCCACCTTATAGTCTATTCATCCGATCCATACATTTTTAAACTTGCTGATATCATCAGTTTGAGACTGTTTCAGACCAAATGAGGTGCGAGGCGGAAGGAAAATGGCCCAATCACTCTTTCTTCTCCAGTTAATGCAGAGCTTTTATAGCAACCAGGACTCCCAGCCCCAAATGTTTAAAATGCATGAGACTGACTAAAAAACCATGAGATTTTCTAAAATAATAAATGCTGGGTTCTTTTCATTTACCTTGTGGCTTCTGAGCCTTTAGGGGCCACTCAGGTCAAATTTTCAAGCTTTTCTCTGCAACTACAAGGCTGGATTTGTCTGATTTTTAAATGAATGCTGAGATTCTCACATAATCACATGATTCCCAGAGCTGGGGCTTTGAGAAATACACCAAATATGGGGAAACTTGCGATAAAAATGACAAGAATTTGCAGCCCTGAGAAATGCAGAAGTTAGATGGTGAAACTCAACACGGCCAGTGCAGGATTATTCCCTATGGTACCTTCTCCAGCGCTCTGTCCTCTCTCAAGCAAGAGGGCTTCCCTTACTTCCCTGGGGGAGTATACTGCAAGGACCTCACTTGTGGGAGGTACCACAGGAAGTGGACATCACAGAAATAAGATGGCTTTTGCATATCCTATTGTGTGTGTCTTTTGAGTGTAGGAATCAACCTTTCTAGCAGTGTCCTCCAGCCATGTGTCAGTTACACACATAGAATCGAGGCCTCATCCATCATCAAACCATGGATGGTTGATGTTCTGTTACTCACCAATCTTGTATTGAAGATCATGCAGCACGTCTCTGTTCCGGGCTTCTCTTTCATGGCACAGAGCTTAACTACAAGCATCACCCACACAAACTGGTTCGAGTCTCTCACATAATGCCCAACCCACTTCTTCCAGAGCACACAACACTCCCCCTGCCTGTGGAACAAAAAGAGACCTTCCACAGTGAACTCAACTTTATCCCATTTGTCTGCGAGCCAGGACTTAGGCAACGGTATAAATTATGCTCCCAAGTCAGCTTGTGCCAGTCCTTAATTTGTGGTAACTATCCCATAAGTGCCCTGTTGTTCACTGATGTGACACTTTTGCTTTCATTTCTATATTTATAACTGTGTTCATAGCCCCACTACATTCGTTCTTTGCATGAAGAGTTTGTTTTTTTCCCAGCCAGGGAAGGAAAAATATCTGCTAGAAGACAAGAGACGCTTCTGTCTTGATAAAAAACAGGGCCCTCCCCTGACATTTTAATTCCATTGCATGTAAACATCAGATACAAGCCCCAGCCAATATGGCCCAATGGGACCTTCTAGCAGTCCTGCCTGAATGTTGTCAACATACACGAGAGACTGTGTGCTCTAAGCGTGGAAATGGATCCCAGGAATCCTTGGGGGTCTCATCCCAAGCACTGTCACAGAGTCACCATGTGGTCCTGGGTGAGCCCCACTCAGTCTCTGTGCCTTGTTTTCCCCATCTGTAAGATGGGTGTAATTATTCTGTGCACACAGGTGGTGTGGAGTGGTGGGCTCAGCAGGCCATCCATCAGCAAGTCCATTCCCCTGCACACACCTCTGGGGTTTTATGCCGGAGGTTTCAGAGTGTGCTGGTTACAAGAGAAACAAAGATTGTCTTACACAGGGCTAGGGGGAGAAGCTGCCAGCCTCCTTCCCCTACTCTAGCCTTTCTGTCTCCTTTAGTTTTGAGTGGCTTATGGCCCCTTTGCTGCTCCCCAGCCTCCTGTCGAGCATACAGGCCAGAAGGCTGCACTGCAAGGCCATGATGTCACATTGCAACGTTCTCACCTGGCACCAAAGAGCCATCTGAGCAGAAGGCAAAAAGAGAAGCTATTGGGCCAGTTCTCTCCCAGGCTGGGCCAGCCCGAGCGGAATCCGTGGCCTCACCCGGGTAGAAAGGAGGAGAAACTGGGCCATCGTCTCCGACCATCTCTGAGGTGCATTCATCTGGTTTAAGTGAGGTCAGGCACAGTAATCAGAAGTTCGTGGTGGCCTCATGTGGCTGGCTACACCTCACACTTTTGGCCTGAGATGTAAGGCTTCAGAGGGATGTTGCGTGTCATTGGACTGTTTCCAGAATCGTAGGACTTTTGGATGCCTAGCTGCCGTAGCTGCCTTCTAACGTCAGTTCTTTCTCCAGTAGCCCTGAGACGCTCCAAAGGCCATGGCTGCTCCCATTCTATGGGGATGGGGTCCATGAGTAACTGGGGAGAGAGGGGTGGGTGATCAGCTGAGAGGTGGAAAGGTGCCAGGCTTCAAAGTCCCACCCTCTTCTTCTCAGCATTTGTGGGCCTCCAATCCGAACAAACCTTGTTTGTGGGAACGTTTGAACTCCAAACCTAGATTCAGGCCAGAATTTAGCAAATGGCCTTATTCCTTTGGGGCCTGTGCTCCAGGCACTGGCTTAGCAGAATTGGCCAGGGTCACTAAGGCGAGCTTGCTCGTCGTGGCAAGGGTGTGGGGTTTTGATACTGACGGTCCGTGGGTCAATTCCGGCAGGGCATCTATCTGTATGCGTGCAGCTGCTGCTCGTTATGGGCCAGACTGTGAATCCCTTCACAAGTCTGAGTTCAGCTGGACAGCTCATGCAAGTAACGGCTCGCCAATGCGAGCAAAGGATTTACAAGCTGGCTGCCCTGTGTTTGGTACATTTTTTTATTTCTGGTCTCGGCAGCCGCTGGCGTGTTGCTGAGAATGAGGAATTAAGGGCTTGATTTGCCTCTTACTTTGCTTCGATGCAACGTCAGGGATGGAGTGCAGATGCTCTCGCTGTGCATTGGGGTGAGAGGACGAAAGGGCTTACAATACATGCACGTATACCCCCTCTCTCCCCGAGTGGCCGCAGAGTTCATATGCTATGCCCTGTGCATTGGAGAGATTTACCAAACAGGCAAGTCATGGGAATTGAATGATTTCAGCCTCTTGCCCAGATTTTAATCCAAGATTTTCCTTTCCACATAAACAGCTGCTCTAACCTTTCACACTTCCAGAACAAAAAGAAAACCCTTCCAGAGGTTCTTCAGCTTGTGTGTGACAATATAAACCAGACGCCTTTGATTAAGCAAGTGCATGTCAAAGCCACGAAGGGATGAAAGCAGGGTTTTTAAACTGCTCCCGATGTGAGCTGGCCGGGTCTGCCGCTCCTTGTGATCCCCACCTCGGATCTCACACCCGCCTGTGCTCACTGAACAATATAAAGGGGTAAGATGGCAGTGAGCAGCCGGCATGTTTAATATAAGGCAGGACAACAGGCTTCGGTTGCAATTTGTGCTCACGCCAGCAGAGGCAGACAAAGAATCTTAGAATCATAGGACTGGAAGGGCCCTCGAGAGGTCATCTAGTCCAGTCCCCTGCACTCAAGGCAGAACTAAGTATTATTTAGACCACCCCTGACAGGTGTTTGTCTAACCTGCTCTCAAAAATCTCCAATCTCCACAACCTCCCTGGGCAATTTATTCCAGTGCTTAACCACCCTGACAGTTAGGAAGTTTTTCCTAATGTCCAATTTAAACCTCCCTTACTGCAATTTAAGCCCATTGCTTCTTGTCCTATCCTCAGAGGATAAGGAGAACAATTTTTCATCCTTGTCATTGTTATATACTTGAAAACTGTTATCATGTCTTCTCTTCTCCAGACTAAACAAACCCAGTTTTTTCAATCTTCCCTTATAGCTCATGTTTTCTAGATCTTTAATCATTCTTGTTGCTATTCTCTGGACTCTCTCCAATTTGTCCACATCTTTCCTGAAATGTGGCACCCAGAACAGGACACAATACTCCTGTTGAGGCCTAATCAGCGCAGAGTAGAGCAGAAGAATTACTTCTCGTGTCTTGCTTGCAACACTCCTGATAATGCATCCCAGAACGATGTTTGGGTTTTTTTGCAACAGTGTTACACTGTTGACTCATATTTAGCTTGTGATCCACTATGACCCCCAGACCCTTTTCTGCAGTACTCCTTCCTAGGCAGTCATTTCCCATTTGGTATGTTTGCAACTGATTGTTCCTTTGTAAGTGGAGTGCTTTGCATTTGTCCTTATTGAATTTCATCCTATTTACTTCAGATCATTTCTCCAGTTTGTCCAGATCATTTTGAATTTTAATCCTATCTTCCAAAGCACTTGCAACCCCTTCCAGCTTGGTATCATCTGCAAAATTGAGACGTGTACTCTCTATGCCATTATCTAAATCCTTGATGAAGACAGTATCAAAACCCTTACTAAGGCCAAGATATATCACATTTATCACTTCCCTCCCATCCACAAGGCTTGTTACCCTGTCAGAGAAAACTATTATGTTGGTTTGACACGATTTGTTCTTGACAAATCCATGCTTATCACCTTATTATCTTCCAGGTGTTTGCAAATTGATTGCTTAATTATTTGCTCCATCATCTTTCCGGGGACTGAAGTTAAGCTGACTGGTCTGTGATTCCCCAGGCTATCCGTAGTTCCCTTTTTATAGATTGGCACTATATTTGCCCTTTTCCAGTCCCATGGAATCTCTCTCGTCTTCGGTAACGTTTTGAAGATAATCGCTAATGGCTCAGACATCTCCTCAGTCAGCTCTTTGAGTATTCTGGGAGGTGTTTCTTCAGGCCCTGGTGACCTTGAAGACATCTAACTTGTGTAAGGCATTTTTAACATGTTCTATCCCTATTTTAGCCTCTGAACCCGCCTCATTTTCACTGGCATTCACTACGTTAGACATCCAATTGCTACATATATTTTTGGTCAAAACTGAAACAAAAAATCATTTAGCACTTCTGTCTTTTCCACATTTTCTGTTACTGTTGTTCCCCCCTCATTGAGTAATGGGCCTACCCTGTCCTTGGTCTTACTCTTGCTTTTAATGTATTTGTAGAATGTTTGCTTGTTACCCTTTACATCTCTAGCTAGTTAAGTCTTGTTTTGTGCCTTGGCCTTTCTAATTTTATCCCTGCAAGTACCTTCTGCAGGGTCCATCAGTTGCCAATGATGTCATCAGTCTGCTTTTGCTTGGAATTGTCTTTCTCCTCTGTTGATTGGCTGCAGGCTCCAGCTCCTCCATGCCCCCTCCTTGCACCTTTCCTTTGTTCCTTCCCTCCTTCCCACATCTCTTCCTCCCCTCACCCGCTCCTGTCTTGCGCTCCTGTGGTCTGTTTGTTGCATCCACCTCTCCTGTTATATTTAGATTGCAAGCTCTTTGTGGGAGGGACCAGTAGGAGCTGAGCTGAGGGCCTTGGTCCCATTGCTAGTGGAGAAGTGTTCATCTCCCAAAGTTGCCGAGACAGCAGGTGGGAGAGCCTGTGAATGTGCCATGAATGGTACAAGTTGCCGACTAGAGCTGTGGCTTGTTACTCCCTAGATCAGCCCCGCAAGGAGGAGCCCCCAGCTTATGCATGGTTATGAAGCAAGACCGTCGCCATACAGGGTCCTCTGCCATCAGGCTCCCGTCTGTCTCAGAGTCTAAGGGGCTGATGAGGAGGCAGATTCCATCCCGGCGAGAACAGGTTCCTCTCCAGGTAAACTCACTACTGGTGATGGAGGCTCCTCCTTTGCTGAAAGACCTGGAGGCTGAGCGGCCATCTCTTCTCTAAAGGTGGTCCCTGCATGTCAAGGCTGTGGCTGACAGGTCTAGGCTGGCTTGGGGGATAGTGGGTGGAAGAGGGTCTGGCTGTGGATGCTTGAGAGGACTTCAGCCTCCAGCACTATCAACTGACATGAGCGAGAAAATTCAATTTAATTCCAGATGATTTCCCCGGGAAAGGATTGCTCATCCATTGGCTGTATTTAAAATTAGGCTGGAGAACGCCCTAGGAAATGTCTCTTTGGAAACAGCCCTGCTGTGGTCAGGAGGGTGGACTAGCTGACCCGAAAGGCCCTTCTCTGTCTCTGATTCTCAGTGTTTAACCTTTGAGCCCGACAAAACCCAGCAAGGATCAAAGCTCCAGCAGGTTGCGTGGTGGGGCTATAGCTGGGATCTGCCCTGGGAGTTTCACAGCCGATGGAGGAGGGCCAGCCCGCACTTTTCCCTCACTCCCTTCGAACAAAGTGTGTGTGTGTGTGTGGGGGGGTGTCTATCAGACTGGCAGGATTGCTCGGAGGTTAGTCAGAGTCCCTTGACGTCAGTCTGCAGAGGTGCTAATGCCCCCTCCCCACGACCCTCACAACCGGGAGACTCTCATTACCAGACGCAGCGTGTGCAACATCCTTTTACAAGGCTGGGTGGCTGATTTATGGAGTGTGCCGGCCTATGACCTAGAGCACCACTGCGAGGGATTGCTGTTAACTCAGACCAGTGGAAAACATTGCGGTTCCCGGGAGCTTGAGCAACTGGAACTTTATCCCAATGGGCGGGGGTGGAGAGTGTAAACCCTGGATTCAAGGTCAAAAGGTAACATATTACATGTGTGTGTGTAAGTGTAGATCAATAGATAGCTGTGTGGGACCATACAGGGATGGACAGCTGGATGGATGGATGAAATCCTTTGGGGATAGACAGACAGATGGACAAACGGATGGAAAAGTATGGGGCTAGCTAGACAGATGGCCCCTCCTGCCCATCTCTTTTCGTAGAGGCCTTCAAACAAATGTGAGACAATACTTTGCTCAACCTCTTGCAATCTGAGCTGGATTCTAGCTGGAAACCTAATGCAGAAATGAAAAACACTGCAGCTCCATCACCCCTCTAGCATGCCCTCCCCACCATATAATGAGCTAATTCAATCATAGAACCACAGAAAGAACCACAAGATAGAAATGGCTAATTAGCTCTCACCTAACGAGTACACTGGGTCAGATCACCTCAGATCCAGACCCAAATGGAGCATGGAAGAGCCATGTCTAATTAGGCCTCATCAACCCCATGTGTGGGGATTGTTCTCTGCAAGACATTGGGTAGTGTTTTGTTGATCTATATAACCACTTGATGTTGATGACACTGATCTGTAGAGGTCAGAGAGCCCATAACCCCATTGCCCTCCGAAGCCAAAGGCAATAGCTGTGGAAAATAACTTACGTTCACATTGTCATCAGGACATTGAACAAAAAAAAGAGTCGGAAACTTTGTTGCCAAAAGATGAGCTTCTGCTAACATCGTACAAGTCCCATTGCCTGACAACGTTGATCTTTTTCCTGTAGTTAAGGAAAGGCACTGAAATCCTTCTGGGGGTCTCGGGGGAGGAGAAAATCTGCTAGCGATGAGGTCTGGTGAAGAACACTTGGGGGCCATATGCTCAGCGGAGGATCTGCGTCTGTTCCCAATCCTGCATCTAGCTAATCGATATCTGTTTACTGTACTTGATTTATCACGTCCTTCCTTCTCTCGGAGCTGCCTGCATATACCTCCCATCTCTCACCCCCGTAGAGTTTTCCTGGTCACGCTCCGGGCATCCAGTCCTCATCTCCCCCCCCCCAGCGCTCCACAATCTCCAATATCAGCGACCCCAGGGGGTTCTTTTCCTGGTGCCATGATGGCGCAGCCCAAACGCGACACAAGCAGGGATGTGGTTACCCCGTCCCCACCAGAAGCAGCAACACATGGAGAGCAAAGCAGGTGACTTTTGTTTTCACAGAGACCCTTAATTACGTGATGTGGTGAGTCTCTGAGGTAAAATCTAGTCTGTGGTGTCAAACGGAGCACCCGCAGGCTCCTACAGCTGATGTGCTAACCTCCCCGCCCCCCAAGATGTACATCTAAATAAGCTGAGTAGCTGATGGAGTTCAGCAGAATCTTCTTGGGTAACAGCAAGGTTAATTGCTCCCGGAGGAAGACTGGTTTGCTTACTTACTATTAGTTTCATACTAGAAAAACATTTACTGGAATTTTTAGTGCCTCTGCTCAGATGTTCATGTGGTCAGTCCCCAGTCTTACCACGTCGGTGTTGCCACGGTAAAAAGGAAAATACGGTTTCCATGGCTTCCTTTGGTCAATAAAAAAAAGCCATAAATGAAATATATGAAGCAAAACTGATAAGTGGGGAGGAACGACTGCTCTGCTCAGTGACCTGGCTTTTCCCCCCTTGTTTCCTTTCCTTTACGGAGAACAGAGTTTAACTCTCCTCTTCATGGCTGATAAAGTTTGTGGTGTGATATATAAGCTCTGAAGATTTAGACACAGTCGGGCCCTAATCGGATCTCCGTATGCTGCTCTAAATCAGGAGTAACAGCTCTGACGCCAATGGAATTTCATGCGTGAGAGAGATCAGGACGGCTGGTGGTTCGGGATTTCAATCGATAGATCGATCGGTACTGTGCCTACCACAATAGGGCCTTGCCCTGCTGACACCACTAGGTCCTGTTGTGATACAAATAAATAATAAAGGAGACCTGCACAGCACCTTCAAAAGATGAGCTTGGGAGCTTAAATTCATAACTCTGCTAGATGCTAAAAATCATGGACGCAGAGATGCTGCCGGTTTTATGTCTCATTACAACAATCTGTAACCCACCAACTCCCTTTTGTCCTATGACTGCAGAGTTGTTAACCACCCGCTTCATTTTGAATAGTTCCTTGCAATATGTGTTACCTTCTTATGCTTAACCATCCTTTCCACCTTGTATTTACCGGTGACACTCCGAGTACCCTCCCCAGACCGGAAGAAGAGCTCTGCGAAGCTTGAACGCTTCTCTTTCACCAAGAGAAGTTGGTCCAATAAAAGCTATGACCTCACCCACCTTGTCTCTCTCATATCCTAGGACTAACATGGCTACAACAACACCGCAAACAAATAAATAACAATACATACAGTGGTAGATCTAGTTGTTTTAGAGTGGCATCCGTCCCTCAAATACCGGATAGACTTCGTTAAAGCCGGATACATCCAAATTAGAAATGAAGCATGGATTTTTTTACCATGGGGGTGATTAACCATTGGAACAAAACCCCAAGGGAAATGGTGACTTTTCCACCTCTTGGTGGCTTCAGATCCAGACTGGATGCCTCTCTGGAAGAGGTGCTTTAGCCAAATGTAAGTTCTTGGGCCCAGTACAGGGGTAGCTGAGTGAGGTTCTATGGTTTGTGCGGGACAAGCGGTCAGAAGCGGTGATCAGTTCCTTCTGCCCTTAAAATCTGTGAGTCGATGAAGGAAGATGGGCCCAAACCCCAGAACCAACTGCCTCTGGGCCCTGCTTATATATAGAGCAGAACCTATTCCCCCAGATCCAAATTCCTCCTAACGTTGAACGAAGAACCAAACACTGTAGCTTGGTATCACGTGGTGGTGATAAGCGGGTGTCTGCACCAGACTATGATGGAGTTGTTATCGCTGTTGAAAAATGTTGCGGCATTACAGCAAATGAAAACCTGTTTGGCTGGTGACCTATGTCCCTCACCAGATATTAGACAATATAGTTTGTATCTTGTGGGTAACGTGGGTGTTCATGGAACCGGAGAACACAGCTAAGGAATTTGGTTTGGCTTTGCTTTGCTTTAGCCTGTTGGTAAGATAAGGGGCCTGAATCGAGGTTTGGAGTCCAAACAGCTTCTCAGTTGGGACCTGGAATTTTGGCTCAGGGCTACCTCACTAGTTGGCCATGCCGTCCCCTTCTGTTCTTCCAGAACTGTTCCAGGTCCCAGAGTGTAGTATAAATGCCTACAAAGAGAGAAAAAGACAGAGAGATTTCTATTGTTGCAGTTGACTTACTGGGAAAAGCAAAATTCCTTAGATGCAAATGGAAATAGCTGTGTCTTAATAGGGTTGGAAAACAGGAGACCTTGACCTACTCTTTTCTTTGCCACTGACTTTCTCTGTGACCTTGGACAAGTCACTTGACCTCCCTGTGAAAAGGGGAATCACAACTGAGGGTGGGCAGCACTGAACTTAGGAGCTTGGCATTGCATTTTAGCTTCTGCCACGCACGTCCTGCCCAATCTTGTTGTTCCCTATCTGTAGAAGAGGGGTAATAGCACTTCCCGTCTCACAGAAAGGGTTGTTGAAGGTAAATTCGTTAAGTGTTAAGATTATTGGAGCCAGATGGGCTCAGAGGCAGAAAGACACTTAGCCCCCCACTTTGTAAGGCGCTATGCAATCCATGCTTGGAAAGAGCTATCTAAAGGCCTAGTATTCCTAAACTGAACCTTAATGCCAGATCAGCCCCAAACCTTCGCTCCCCTGGAAACGCCTTGGTCCCCAGGTATTTCTACTTTGAATGAACCATAGTTTCAGCGAGAGTCCTCTCATTTCTAAGGACATGGAGCTTGCTGCCTGAGGGACTTTTAGAGCCATTAATGAACCATTTGATACAACGCTTTACTCATCGGGCCAGAAGAGCCGTGGCAGTCCCTCTGCATGTTTGCTTTTAATATCGCTACCACCACCGCAGGGTTTCTTGGAGCAAAGGCAGGAAAACGTATGGTCTGCTGCATCCCTCTGCCTGCCGTTGACTGATGAAGCTGTCAGGTTACATCGCAGAGCCCAGTGCTCCCATCTCAAAACCCAGCTCCTGCTCGTCTGCTTTGGCATGAAGGCCTGGCCCGGTGAAGAGCTGCCTCTCAACTTCCATGGGGGAAAAAAAAAAGAATCCCATTATTTATTCAGGGACTAGCACTCCCATGGCCTTATAATTATTAGCAGCTCGGTTTAGCCCTTGGGGTTTTAAACTCCCTCTTGATTCCACACAAGGTTCTTCGAGTATTTTTATTACCCCTGCACATTTAATTACATGTGCGATCCTTCCCTTTCCAAACCCACTCGTAAACTCATTACAGAACTTGCCCTCACAGAGCTGTTTCCAATTAAGAAGAGAGCGTTGGTTTTGGGTTTTTTTTTTTTATTTTTTTTTTGCCACACATCCATGTCTGGTTCATTCCAGCCTTTATTCCATTCCCCCCGCCACCCTCCGCCACCCCCCATCTCCTTCCACGCTAATTTTCAGCACATTTTATGGCATGCTTGGGGGTGGCCATCTTTTTTTTTCTTCCCATAGTTAAAGGAAATCAAAGGAACATCAAAGCCTCGGCATGACACTTCACCAACCTCCACAGAACATTTCTATTTGCATTCCCTGCAGCAAATTGTGCTTTCCAGCAAAAAGAAAATGGAGAAGTGGGGGGGGGGGGGGGGAAGGAGGAGGGGGAAAGGTAGAGGCGCAGCTGTGTCTGAAAAAATATTCCCTGTAAATGTGGAGATGTATGGCTGGAATGCAAGGCCCATTTCCCCAGGAAGTACGCCGAAATGGCTGGAGACTGGGGAGCAAGGAGCATCAGAAGCTGGCGTGAGATTTGGGCCTTGCATTCATTGCTGTTGTTTTTTCACTGGATTTGGTTGTTGGATTGACAGCTCTAGAGAAAACAAAGTCCTCTGGGTACCGCGCAGGAAAAGGCAGTGCAAGCTTCTCTTCTGCTGCACCATCAATGAACCGCAAACTTGACCTTGGCCAGAACACCCAAAGGTTCAGTCTCCATGACCCATTCAACCCTCTGCTGAGCCTCAAAGTAATGCCGAAGACAAATGCACAGGAGAGGCAGTGCCACCATGCTAGGGGAGCGGTTTGACATGCCTCCCTGGGCACCAAGTCCCTGCCCTCTTTCAGATGTCTATGCCAGGGCACTAGCAGAGCCTGTGCCCCCCAGGGAACTGTGCATGGAGGGCAGGTGCCAAGAAAGACTCCTGCATCCTTTCCCTCCCTTCCATACAGAAGTGGGGCCAGCTTAGCCTTTAAGGCACATTTATTTGGGGGCTATTACGAAGGCAACTTCTGAGATGGGCCCACCTCTCACAACTTGAATGCAGGTTTGCATCAACAATTTCGTTTTCTCTCCACACAGAGAGCGAGAGAGAGCGAGAGACACCTCATCTTTGTGTGCAGGGTCCGCTCTGGAACTCAGTTCTCTGGGGCAGGGCCAGTCTTTTTGTTCTGTGTTTGTACAGCACCTAGCAAAATGGGATCATGGTCCGTGACGAGGGCTTTTAGGCACTAAATAATAAATAATAGTAACAACTCCCTTCCCACCCTTTGGGCATGTCTGGCTGGGTATAATCGTTATTAATACTGACGTTGCACTTTCCAACAGCAGTTTTCAAAGAGCGTTGCGAAGGGAGGTATGGTTATCCCCCTTTTACAGCAGGGGAAACCGAGGCACAGAGCCTAAGGGACAGATATTTAAAGGGAGATAGGTGCCAAATTCTCCTTGGTTTCAGTGGGAGCTAGGTGACTCAATATCTTTAAAGAAGTGGTCCTAAGTGAATTGTTTAAGTCCACGCACGGAGTCTTTGGAAGAACCGTGGCTAGAACCCAGTCACACGACTCCTAATCTGGGGTCCTGCCCACAGGGGTTCTGATTTTGGAACATCCCTCTCACTCTTCTCTCATCTTTTGTGTACCACATGATGTGGTTTGCTTTGAGAATGATGGTTTCCCAGCCCTTCTTGGTCAGGGATAGCCGCTCCCATCATACTGTGAAATATTAATATTTATTCAGCACCATGGATGAATACGTCTGTCAAAATATGACATGAAGTCTCTCTATCTAGGTTCCTCCTCCAGTGCTTTGCTAGGTGTATTTAAGTACCTTTACTATGTTATCTGCCCTTGCAGATGGATGTGGAGCCTGGCCTTGCAGGCTGATATGTGGTCAACACTGGCATCTTCCCAAGCAATGGGTCTGTGATGGAGGATCATACTGAGGGCCCAGACCTTCGCCCCAGACCTGCCTCCTGGAATGTGGTAGGCGACGTTCTCTGCAGAATGATGAATGAAACTGGACCATTTTTGTCCAACTCCGGCAGGGAGCTAGTTCCGAATGGTACCGGATCAGAAAGTATATTCCTGTGGAGAATAGTCTGAATTGCACTTTCCCCAGAACCTGCATCTCTTTGCATTTGACGTCATTAAAAATAATAACAACAATCAAAGCTAAAATTCCTTAGAAAATGTCACGTTCCATCTCCCCAGCAGAATTTTGAGATTGCAAGGTAGCTCACCGCTGCACTGAGCAATGCTCCTGCCACATATATAACACACATCATATAATAAAAATGATAGATTATAGAGTCTCTATGATCCAAACCACTTTGCAATTACGTTTGCAGATTAATCAAGTTTTCTTGATTCAGAAGAACAGGTAACCCTGGGCCCTTTCACCTCCCCAGGGGAGGCAGAGAGATGGCAGCAAAGACGCCCCTTCTTGGACCAGCGGGAAAGCAACGGAGAAGACTCAGGACTGCAGCAGAGGGAGCCCTTCCATTGCAGATGAGCGGAAATCAGAGCCACGCTGAAGCCAAGGTGATAAAACCGTGTGCACTCCTGCTGGTGCTTTCCCTCCCGGCTGGGTTAGCCAGGACATGTGGATCTACGCCAGCCTGTTATTGTTAACCCGCAGTATGAGAAAGCCACGGGGAAGCAGGTTTAGCACAGAAGTATTAGGGAACAGGCACCAACCACGGCCCGAGACAGAACTATAATCCCTAGTGAGATTTAGTAAAATAACCCCCCCGCTCATATTTCAGCACCTGCTGCCAGTTCGCCCTTTCAGAGAGCTTCCATTGGCATTGAAGGCCACTTTGCTGGCTCGCAAGCTTGGACTCAGCACATTCTGACAGTCTCAGAGGTTGGGGGGCCGGAGACTCACCCCCCATTTCATCCCCAAAACAAAACAAAAAAAACAAAATGGAACCAAAATGACTCGGTCCCAGATTTTACCAAGAGTAGAATCATCTCGGGGATTTACATGTGCGGCATCCAGGTCTGAAACGCTACAAGCCCCCCCCATTTTTCACTCATCACTGAAGCTATTACATATGTTTTTTTCTCCCTCTTCAATGGGTGGCTTATTTTACTGCACACCATTCAAACCTAGCTTCGAGGCAGGGGCACCAAAACGGGGAGGCCAGGGGGCCATGGCCCTCCCACTTTTTACCAGCTGTAAGGGTGAGCAACGTGGGGGAAGGAGCGGAGAGGAACGAGCCTGGGACAGGCTCTTAGGTGGGAGGAGGTGGAGTGGGAGAGGGGCCTCGGGGGAAGGGGCAGTGTGAGAGGTGGGGTCTTGGGAGAAGGGGCAGTACAAAGGCGGAGGCTGGGGGGAATGGGCAGTGTGGGGGCTTGGGGAGAAGGGGCAGTGCGGGGGCAGGGCCTCGGGGTGAATGGGCAATGTGAGGGCAGGGGGTTTGGAGAAGGGGTGGTGTGGGGGTGGGGTCTCGGGGGCACAGTGTGCGGTGGGGCCATGATTTGGGCACCTGTGGGGGCCCCCCCCACTTTTAAGGCGCTTCTGCTGCTCCTGCTTCGAAGGCAAAGTTATTAATTTCCCCGTGTGTTTCTCTGTGGCACTCATCAGTACAGTATAGGGGTGCTTTACAAACCCTAATTAATGTATCTTCCCAACACCTCGAGAGGGGAAAGTGTGCTATTATGTCCATTTTACAGACAAGTAAGTGAGGCACAGAGCGATCAAGGTAAAAGAAGTTCACCAATTTTGGTGCCCAATTTGAGACCCCTAGAACCTAAATTTCCCAGTACTTAGCATCCTAAAGCAATGTGTTCCAAGCACAGCCCCCTTTGACTTCAGCTGCAGCTGTGAGTGCTCAGCACTTCTGCAAATCAAACCCCAGGGTCTCAAGTTGGGTGCTCAAAACATGAAGAACTCACAATTAGCAACCACCTGTGCAAAGTTAGGTGTAAGTAACATGCCCACGATCACACAGGAACTCAGTGGCAGGGGTAGAATGCAGTTCTCCAGAGCTGCATTTAACTGCCTTCACCATGAGATCAGATCCTCTCTCCCTGCAAGCGCCTGCCTTATTCACGATCCAACTTCGCCAACAAATGAAGCAGGGGTCCTACAGAGTACGTCTGCGCAGCAGAACAAAACAAGAGCTATGTCAGAGAGTCTCGGAGCCTAGGTCAACTGACTCGGGTTTGCAGGGCTCAAAATAGCTGTGCAGATGTTCAGGCTTGGGCTGGAGCCTGGACTCGGAGCCCTAGTGAGAGGGGAGGGTCTCAGAGCCCGGCTCGAGTCCAAGCTGGAATGTCTACACTGCTACTTTGAGCTCTGCAAACCTGAGTCTGTTGACCCAGGCTCTGAGACTCCCTGCTGCAGGTTTTTTTTTTTTTTTTTTTTTGCTGTGATGCAAACCCACACACAAAAGCCTCCTTCACTGTGGTCGTCCCTACAGTAGGTCCAACCCATGCACTGAACGAGGCGGGCGCTGTGGTAGAAACAGTCTGTGCTCATGTAGTTAAAGACACTATCACAATGCACACACACAAGGAGGCTGAATTAAGGTTTCCCAGGCCGTTAACTTGTGAGAGCTTGAGTTTACAACCCCCATGTTCTTTTTAAGGTGGGGTTTGTTGCCAATAATTTCTGAGGTTTTTAAAAAAGCAAACTGAAGAAATTCCATCACGCAGCATCATTCCCGTCCCCTGGGCTCATCAACAGGGGTGGAATCTTTCGAGCCACCACAGACCTCTCCAATTAAGCTAACAGGCTAACCGATAGCACTGTAGGTTGTTATCCCCTGTGTGGACCCACCATGAGAGGGGGGATGAAATGCACACTGGTCTTGGGTTTTAGTCCAGGCTCTGAAGGGGCGTGTGAGCTCATGGGCACAGACCCTTTTGCCAGATTAGCAGGGGCCTTTGGAGTTTTTCGCTTTCCCCTGCAGCCTGGGGTGGGGTTCGCCTGCTGGGACCATTTGGGCATGTCTCTCCTAATCGATTCCGTTGCAGATGCCTCAGGCACGGGCGGTATCTTGGTCTCTCCTGTTCTCTGCCTTTGGCATACAGTTTTATTTCCGAGGGACTAAAACGTCTTGGTCTTATTAAAGTATTTGGTCTTAATACAGGGCTATCTGGGTGCAATTTAGTGGCCTGTACTATAGACTAGATTATTTGACAATCCATTCTGGCCTTTTGTGAAACTCGGAAACCAGCACAACACCCAGACTGTGTCCAGTCTCACCCCTTTGAAGGTAAATGGCCCTTACCCCATTTCTATGCCCAGGAAGCTAACACCTGTTGAAAGAGAGGTGCAGTAAAATAACAACCAAAAGAAGCAATCAATAGATGGCCAATATCTAGGGGTGGAGAGTGGCATGCCAGTGGACTGGAAGTCAGGACTCTTCTGTTGTGTTCTCAGCCCCTGATTTACTGTGTCATATTGGAGCAAGACGCTTAGGCCAACATTGAGAAATGTGGATGCTTAAAGCTAGACATCTCAGTCTACATGTATGCACACAATAAAAACATAAGAATGGCCACACTGGGTCAGACCAATGGTCCAAGCCAGCCCAGTATCCTGTCTTCCCACAGCAGTGAGTGCCAGATGTTTCAGAGGGAGTGAACAGAATAGGGCAGTTATTGACTGATCCATCCCTGTCATCCAGTCCCAGCTTCTGGCAGTCAGAGGCTTAGGGACACCAGGAGCATGGGGTTGTCTCCCTGACCATCTTGGCTGATAGCCATTGATGGACGTGTCCTCCATGAATTTATCTAGTTCTTTTTTGAGCCCAGTGATACTTTTGACCTTCACAGCATCCCCTGGAAATGAGTTCCACACGTTGGCTGTGTGTTGCATAAAGACGTACTTCCTTATGTTTCAGAGTAACAGCCGTGTTAGTCTGCATTCGCAAAAAGAAAAGGAGGACTTGTGGCACCTTAGAGACTAACCAATTTATCTGAGCATAAGCTTTTGTGAGCTACAGCTCACTTCATCAAATAAATTGGTTAGTCTCTAAGGTGCCACAAGTACTCCTTTTCTTTTTCCTTATGTTTGTTTAAAACCTGCTGCCTATTGATTTCATTGGGTGACCCCTAGTTCTTGTGTTATGTGAAGAGGTAAATAATACTTCCTTATTCACATTCTCCAAACTAGTCATGAGTTTATAGCGCTCGATCAGATCCCCTCCCCCACTTTCCATCCTTTTCCAAGCTGAACAGTGAGTCTTTTTTACTCACTCCTCATATGGAAACTGTTGCACCGCCCCCCCCCCAATCATTTTGTTGCCCTTCTCTGAACCTTTTCCATGTCTAATATATCTTTTTTGAGATGGGGCAACCAGAACTTCACCCAGTCAAAGGGTGGGCGTACCCTGGATTAATATAGTGGCATTATGATATTTTCTGTCTCATGTCTGTCCTTTTCCTAGTGGTTCCTCATGTTCTGTCAGTAACCTGCCTTGGTATTTCAGAATTGCTGGTCACCCACAACTCTCCTCCAAGAGCTACTCAAAGCCTCTGAAAGTCAGGCCGAGTAATTTAGGTACCTAACTTTGGGCTCTTACATTTCAAAATGTTGGCCTCAATCTCCCAGTGCCTGAGGTTTCTCATGGTGGTGGGACGACATGCAAGGGTGCTCTGAGGCTTAAATAATATTTGTAAATTCCATTGAGGTCCCCACGTAAACGATGCTGGAAAAATACCGACCCTCTCCTCACATTAATATGGAATACAACCCTCTTCAGTAAAAATGCAGCAGCTCCATGCCCAAGAGGAGCAGAGGCTAGCTGGCCAATATGTATCTGTCCTATGGCACAGAGAACACTGAGCCTCACACAGATGGTTTAAATATTCTAATAAATGTGGTAATCCATTTGGTTTCCAAATAATGTTCTGGTCAAGTCGATTTATGGTAATGATATCTTAAGCAATGCGGGCAATAAAAAGGGACCAAAATGTGAAGAACTATTTTTCTTTTAAACCCCCCCTCCCGACCCCAATTTTTATAAAAGTCTTTTCTTTGTGCTGTGTTTGGAATGCCAGCCCTTCCAGCACTACTCAGCCTTGCAAGGGTGGAGAGCAACTGTGCCATGGAGCAGAGCCTGATTGTTACTCTATGGGCTTGTCTACATGGAGACACACAGGACAATTAATCCTAATTAATTAGAGGTGTGAATTCAAAGTGGATTAGCTACATTGCATTAAGCCCCTGTGTGGACACTTTCATTCAGATTTAATGTGGCCTTAAATAATTTTAACTAAATTAAGGCCACTTTAATTCTGGAATGAGAGCATCCACACAGGGGTTTAATGCAATATAAGTAATCCACTTTAAATTCACACCTTTAGTTAATTCAGATTAATTTTCCTGAGCGCCTCCCTGTAGACAAACCCTATGATGCACGGATACAGTGTGATAAAGTCATCAGTATACCCTGCCCCCTCATTTAGACCACGTTTACACTAACACCCATGTCAGCAAATCTTTCGTCGCTCAGGGGTGTGGGCCCTAGGTGCCCCTGCCAGCGGCTTTATTTCCGAGCAATTCAGGGTGGGGATGGGGCACAGTTGTGTCAGCATATAGAAGATTATGTGTGCTTATATTATATTCTGCAAAGCCAGCGGGAGGGGGCGGTGGGGGGAGTGGAGCATATAGCCAGGCTGAGCAGAATTTGATTTTGCTTTTTTGATAGGTTTGACGAATAATGTCAATGTTTATTTTGAAGCATTTCCCCCCAGTTTTTGTCAGTGTAAGCTTTCACCGTTGTGGGGTGTGACGGGGGTGTGTCATTTCATGACAGTTGCGGTTGAGAGTCTGAAAGTGACCTCTGTATAGCTGTTAAAACACAAATGGTCGACATCCCATGTCAAAATACAGCACATATGCAGCCTTCCATCATCCGCTCAGCTGTATGTGCCTTGCTTTGCCTCCCTGTGAATTTCAGTGCTTATCGATGGAATTACTTTCCGTGTCAGTTTGCGTGGGTATGGTGAAATCAATGTTTCCTGACTTTTGCCGATAAAAATCGAATCCTTCCAATACAGATCGACCTATGAAAGCCTGGGGTGGGATAACCAACATCTGGGGGGGGGAGAGAACTGCCCCCCTCCCCATGCCCCATAGGCAAAGTCACCCTGAGCCCCACCCCCACTGCCCCACAAGGAGCACTGGCTCCTGCTTTCAAAACCAAGGTGCCCCTGGGGTCAGACTTGAGTCTTTCCGCCTCTGGCCACGTCCGGAGAGGGAACAAACAAAGAGAGCCACAAACAAAACCTTCCCCCCCACACCCAGATTTGAAAGTATCTTCTTTCCTTAAAAAGAAAAGGAGTACTTGTGGCACCTTAGAGACTAACCAGTTTATTTGAGCATGAGCTTTCGTGAGCTACAGCTCACTTCATCGGATGCATAGCATATCGTGGAAACTGCAGAAGACATTATATACACACAGAGACCATGAAACAAAACTTCCTCCCACCCCACTCTCCTGCTGGTAACAGCTTATCTAAAGTGATCATCAAGTAGGGCCATTTCCAGCACAAATCCAGGTTTTCTCACCCTTCCCCCCACCCCCCCCACACATACATACAAACTCACTCTCCTGCTGGCAATAGCCCATCCCCCTTTGAAACCCCTCTTTATAATGCGCATGATAATCAAGGTGGGTCACCTCCAGCACTAATCCAGGTTTTCTCACCCCCCCCCCACACACCCCCTCCAAAAACCACACACACAAACTCACTCTCCTGCTGGCAACAGCTCATCTTACAATGTGCACAGCAATAATCCAAGTTTAACCAGAACGTCTTGGGGGGGGGTTTTGCAGGAAAAAAACAAGGGGAGACAGGCTACCTTGCTGTAACAGGCTGTTACTCTGAAACCTTCTTTCCTTATTGGTCCTTCTGGTGCCAACTAGGTTATTTGAGCTTCTTACCCCTCACAGGTAAAGCGATTTAGTACAGCTGCCCAGGAGGGATTTTACGCTACCCTTATCTCTATGTTTACGACAGCGCTGATGCCCCAGCCTGGAGCCTGCAGGGGCGGAGGGGGCCATCTTTCAAATGAGACAGAAACCTGAAGTCCTGACCATGCCGTTGTTAAAGCTCCCATGATGCTGTTTACCAGAGTCGGAGTGTTAGCGCTTGTGTCCTGTCCAAAAAGTATCTTTCAACTACCCAATGTATGTATTGAGAGCCTCACCTGCCCCTGTAGGTAACCCCCCCACCCCACCCCAGGGCTCTTGCTGCCAATCCAGGCTGCTGAGCGGCTTCCAGCAGCTGCTGTATCTTTAGTAAAATGACTCCACAGAGAAACGTGCCTGTTATGCTTGAAAATGCGGCATTTCACCCCAAAGCGACGTGTGACGGATCTGCTAAGCGGGAACGCTCCTTCCCCTCAGTCCCCTCCGTCCCATCGCACTATGACCCTCTGGGGGAGGACACACAGGCACACTCCTGTCCCGGGGCCAGCCAGGAGAAGGGGGCAGAAACTCTGCAAAAGATCCCGCCCCAAGACGTCCCCTGGGCCTTTGGGCAGCGGCGCCCAGGTGGCAAACGGGGAATAGCCGGGATGCGGCACGTGGGGGTAACAGCCAGGGAACCAAATGTGGAGCTCCAGCAGGAGCTGAGGAGCTGCCTGTGGAAGAGGGGCAGATGCTGCAGTTGGAGTCAGGTCCATGCAGAACCTCTGGGGAAGCAGCAGCGTGCAGGGCGCAATGAGACACACCACTGACTATCCTGCCTGGAAACCTGCAAACACACACTCGCCTTTCATATAGGGCTGGGTTGGAGAAGGTATTCCACGCATGAGGCCTATGGAGAACTAACCCACTCATGACTCCCCTCCCTCCGGAGTCCAAATAAGAACCACTATGGTTTTACCTTAAATTGCAACTGTTTAAGCCATGGTACCAAGGGTGTTTGCAACCTCCCGCTCTCTGCCAGCTCTAGGAAAATAGCCCTTCGTGGTAGCCACATGCCTGCATGGTTGTTGGGATGCACTGGAGTTGGGGCCGAAGTTAGAGCCCTGAAAATCTGCAGCTATCCATGGACTCTGTTTGCAGATCGCAGATCGGACGCGGATACACATTTTGTATTTGTACAGGGCTCTAGCTGGAGGGCCTTGCCGCTGAACCCCCTAATGTGGTTGCCTCAAGTGGTGGTAAACCCTTTGTACTGACCAGCTCTAATAATTATACATTGGACCGCAACAGTCAGTCCTAGGCCTCTGAGAAGTTTAGGATCTAATATCCTGCAAACTGTCCAGACTAGAAACAGGAGATTGAAGTATTGCGAAGGGAATATTTCCAGTTTTCCACTGGGATGTGCTACACTGGCCTGTACCCATAGACTCAAGGGTTATGATGTACAGAAAAGCTATTTTAGGTCATGTCTAGAGGCTACTCCATTTTTGTTGCATGTCGTTCCTCTTTTCCTGCAAGTTCCTTATAATTGCCTTCATGGTAACTGAAGGTCTGGAGCTGCTGAATTGTAAACCCAGGTCTGTGGGACCCAGGCTTGAGGATTCAGTGTTTCCAAGCCCAAGCTTGAGCGTCCACCTTGCATTGTAAACCTAGGGATACAATTGTTGGACCTGGATCCACAGCCATGCTAACATATCCACACTGCAGTGCACAGACCTTCTGACTCGGGTCTGTGGCTTGAGTTGCATCCACACTGCAAAATGACAGGGGTTGGACCAGCTTTGCAGCCGGATTCAGGCTCTGACTCAGTGCCAACTAGCAGGGTCCTAGGACCCGGGTCCTGAGTGATTGCTGGCCCGAGTCAGACTGATTTGTATATGGATGGAAGGCGGTCTTGGGCGCAAACCTGAATCAGAGCCAGGGCTTAATGTGTAGTGTAGACACACCCTAATGCACTTGACTTTACTGGTGGAAGGATACAAAAAATAGTCCCAGGACCATTGTTTAAAAACTTTTATAAAACATTTGTAAAAATAGTTTTGCAGCAAAGCATGTGCCGTGTATAAGCTACGCATACATCTCTCCATCCCAAACTCACACTTGTACCTTTGGTCATGAGCCACCTTTAAATCTGGGCTCTGCCGCACGACAGCACTAAATGGTCTCACTTGAGCTAAAGCCGTAAATCCATTAAAGCGTAGCAGTAGTAGGCTATAATCCTACAGATAATCCTGTATCTGGACCCTCCTCACACATCTACAAGCAACAGAAATGGATTTGGCCAGTGATTGTGGGGAAAAGGTGCTGAGAGAATCAGCATCACCTTGACGCTGTGTTTATTAATAGCCACTGTGCTAAGCATCTTACAAACCAATAGTCAGAGATGGTTCCTGACCCGAGGAATCGAAGCAGACAAAGGGATGGAGGGGAAACTGCTTGCCCACGGTCCCATAGCAGGTCAGGAATAGAATGACCGACTCCTCAATGCAGGACACTCTGCCTTCATGGCTTAGCTCCCATAGGACGGCAGTTGGACTGGAAAGCCGTGTGGCACTTGGTGTGGGGTTTTCATTTCGTTGTTCCTAATGGAACTCCAACTGTCTCTGTAACAATAACCTACCCAGAAACACTGGGCTTCTCCAACAGAGTGGATTTTTTTGCTCTGTTCCAGTCTATCATTTCAAGCTCAAGCAGCTGCTGAGAATGAAATAAAACAATCCCACAGTGCAAGGCTGGAATCAGGGGAACTGGCCAACACAGAGCCTGGAAAACCTGGCCTGGAGAAGCAGCAAAACAGCAGGCGTTCCAAAGGGCTGCTTCCAAGAGACAGGCTCTTAACTGGAGGGCCAGGTTACGATATCAGCTGGAGAGAGATTCAAGGCTGGATTGCAAGTTTGTAGGTGGGCCACAAGGCGCTCCCCACTAGCTAAGTGGCTGGATTATCTCCCCCGCCACACACACACTCCTCCTCATCACCATCTGTTTGGCTTGGAAGCCTTGTATCTGCTTCAGTCCGAGATACCTGCTCTCTGAGTGGCAGGGGAGAGGAATGGTTTGCAGCTATGCAAGTCTCCCGTTCCTGGCCTTGCCTGATGGGTTGTCAACCCTGACCTGGAGGGTGAGAGGGGAAATCCGTCCCCAACTTCCATTTAATCCTCAGCCACCCCGTGGAGACTGCCAGCTGCAATCAGCTGCGACGTCCACTGTCCACGAAGAGCTAGATTGAAGCTACCAGCTCAGGTTGTGAAGCTCGTCAAAGAATCAGCACCCGTGAATTCTGTCTAGCATTGAAATGTGCCAGGTGGAAATCAATGGCAAAGTGGCTAATGGCTTTGCATGATGAGCCCCCTCCATCTCCAACCCCCCAGGGTCCTTCCCCACCCCCAGGTAAATCATAATGCCACATCCTCAAGGGGTTTTGATGACTTTCTGAAAGAGACCTGATGTCCAGCTGGGCTGGGGTCTACAGGGTGGAGCTGTATCTTCTTCTGGAGACATAATAGAAATTAGAAGCATCACACTGGAGCGGGAGAATCAGTTAAATAAAGGCTTTTCTGTTTCCCTCCCTGAGCCCTGCTCCCCAGGTCAGCCCTGCAGCATCACCCATCTCTTGATCTCCCCTCTAGTCCTGCACCCCATTCCTCAGCTCAGACCCACTTACTGTGCAGGAGGTCCCATGCCAGTTCCCCCGGCGCACACGATCTGCTCTGTGGCTGAGCCTTGTTATTCAGCATGACGGGAATCCCCAAGCTTTTTCTCCTCCCCGCGGCTGGTAAACCAACCAGGCGAGAACATTTCACTTGGCTACAATTAAACAAGTGCTGGCGGCCCCACGCGCCTCGATATAGAACTTAAAAAAAAAGAAGAAGTTTAGCTGCAGCAGGAAATCTAATAACAAGCAGTAGCTGATATTTCAAGACCATCTTCATTGGATTTCATTCCCATCTTGTCCCCGTGCCATATCTGGAGCGGCGCGAGCCATCGCTCATTATTACGGAAGAAATTCATTTCGTTTGTGGATTGGGCAGTCGGAGGAGAACCCAGTCGTCCTGCTGCGGGGAATATATTGAATATACTTCTGAGCAGTGCCTGACCTCTGGCTTGCTCTCTTCACAGCGTGGAAAGGAAAAATGATTAAAAAGAAGCAGCAACGTTCCACTCTAATGGGGCAATGTTATTCATTTTCTTTTGTTTTTACACGGCGGAACCGAAAATAGAGTTTTTATCCATGCAAAACAGTGACTGAAAGCGTACGATTTCTCTCGGTGCACATCCTTGCCTGACCTCGGCTCGGAGGAAGAAATCAGGGAGTTGGGTTTTTTAAGTTATTTATGTCTACATCTGTAAGGGAAATTAGGCAATTTGATAAAAAATATATTCCTGGTTTTACCTGCCTGCCAAAGGCATCCAGCTGGCCAAATAACATGCTTCTTTTTACAACCCCCCCGCCCCCCTCGTCCCCACCGGTGCTACTCTAAGCATTTCAGCATTTACAGTAGCACCGAGTCTCTTCTCCCCTCCACGTGTAAAAAAAAAAAAAAAGCCCAGATAGACGTGGGAGTAAAAAACTGGGACCTTTGACCAAAGGCCGAGGAACTTGAACGATCATGAGGAGATCAGCGGGGTTATCTCATTACAGATGGCTGTACAAGGCGTATTTCCTATGGCGGCGCTGTCAAGACAACTCATTGTGGTTTCTGATTTACACCTCTGGGGGGAGCATTCATAACACAGTCTTGCCAAAGAGAAGTCAAGTGAGAAAAGCTGCGGTGTGTGCACAACGGAAACCCTGGCTGGATTTCAAGTAATCCCCCTTCATGCGCTGTCCCCTTGGGTGCTTCTGTATTTTGTATGGGCCTCTTCAGGTCAGAGCTGCAGGGCACAGAATGTGGGGCATGAAGGAACTCCAAGAAGGGGAACAGTCTCACCAAGGAAACATGTCCTTCTGGACGTATCCCCTCTGGAATAGTCTTCCAGGAGAAATGTCTGGAAACCCAACCAGGGCCATCTTTCCATCGACCTTGTCTTCACTAAGTATAATCACGCCTACCCATGCCAGCTGTACTATGCTTTCAGCCTCTGGGAGGTGACAAAGAACATGCTCTGCTAATGTGGGTCGTCTACTTCCCTTGTCTAGGGCAGCTCAGTCTGAGGCCTACCAAAGTTCAAGCCCCAGGCTGGCTTACCTGAGTAACTAGCCTTACCTGAGTCACCAGAAGGCTTGAATGGGAGACGCTCACAGCCAAAAGCATGAGCTGATCTTCCTCAGGCCAAAGGTGTAACTCTTCCAGCTGGTAGCGTTAATAGACTCTTATCTTCTTAGGTGGACCAGCCACTAGAGGTGGACAGAGACACACAGGGCTTGTTTTTCTGAAGGGCTGAGCACATGATAAAGTCAGTGGGAGCTGGGTGTGCTCAGTACTTAAGATAATCAGAGCCCAATGCTGTGACAACATGAACTACATACACTGCTCCTTCTCTGATCCCTCCATCACTGAGTTCTTTCCTGTCTGATTGCGAACACCTCTTCCACTTCAGCATCACCCACTTACCTGCCATCTCCTGCTGCTCCATTCAGACCAGCAATGTAAATGACCTCTCCCACTCTTAGCCCCCCTTCTCCCAGCCCTCTTCTCAGCTGATTCAGTCACAGATGCCGGCCGCCACCCTCGATTCCTTTGCCTGCCTCTCCAACAGCAAAGTCCATCTCTCCAGCCTTGCTTCATCCCTGAACACCTGATTTCTCCACTCCTGTCCTTATGCTACTGAGCACCACTGGAGAAAGTCCTGTGACCATAGAGACTTCTTCCACTATCAGCTCACCCTCTGTGCTCCCTCACCTCTGCCATCTTCATGGCTGAACAACACGGATGCTCCTGTCTCATCAACTGACTCCTCCCAGTCCTAGCTGCCTATTCACCTCCCTGGTCTCTAACCTAAAACCTTCCCTCCTCCTCCTCCAAGCTCTTTCCCACCCCACACAAGATCTCGCCAACTTATTCCAAAGAGAAGTTTGCTCAGATCCCATTTGATCACCTTTCCCACAGACTTCTCTTTTCTGTCTCCAACTCCACCCCATACATGTGGGACATCCCCCTTCCCCTGCCCACAAGGCCACCACCTTCTCCGTCTTCAGAGCCACACTTGGAACTTGCTTCTGAACCATTATATCAATCAGCCAACCAACAACGGCTCAGCGGAAGGGAAGTTGGGGATATCTTATATTTATTTTAAAATAAACACCCCCAAGCCCCATTGATCGTTTTAACCCTCTCCTTGTACTCTTCGCTTGCAAGCTCTTTTTGAGCAGGACAGGGCTGGCTGAAAAATTGAGAACAAAACATTTTCCAGTCAGAAAAATGGGGTTTCATTGAAATTGAAATTTTCTGCCGTAAAAGATCAATTTTGGAAGAATTTTGCATCTGGAAAATTGAAACAAAAATGCTTCGTTTCGGTTTGTGGAACCTGAAACATAATATTTCGTTTTCAATTGACCCTGATTTCTGGATTTGCCTGAATGGCTGCATTACCTCATGGGACTTGTAGTTCTGGGTCCCACATGCCCTCAGTCTCCACTATGGGTGCAAATTCCCAGGTAGACTACATGTCCCATGATGCACCACGGCGGAACAGTTTTGATATTTCAACTTTTTGTCTTGATTCAGGATGAAATAGTTGAATTTCCCATAGGACGGAAATTCCATTTTTCAATCAGCTCTAGGGCAGGGACTGTGCCAGGCTGTTTCTGGCCACAGCACCTTATGCATTGTGGGTATGATCACAAGTCAAGATACTTATAGTTTGCCTGGATTAATATACCATGGTCTCCCTCTGAAGTATCTGAGCACCAATGAGACATTTAAAGGGAGCACTGGAGAATCGACTGTTGAGAGCAGTCCTGCACTGGCCAAGAGGCTGGACTGGATTCCAGATGGGAATGTTAAACATCTCCATAATTCTGGGATCTTTGGAGCCAGGATTTTGGTTTGGCCTGTGATCAAAATAGGGGCCACATGCGAAATTCAGATGCTCATGGTGAGCTTCACTGCACAGTCTGGGCTTTAACACAATGTTATCTTTGTAAAAGGCCCCGAGTGAGATCAGGGCTCCCTTGTGCCGGGTGCTGCCCAGCTACGTAGTAAGAAGCAGCTTGCGCCCCGGACAGCTAACAGTCAAATAGACAAGACAGAAACAAAGCTATAAGAGTTGTGTACAGTCACATAGTTGGTCAGGAATGAAACCCTGGTTACCCAACATGGTGCCCTGTTCACTAGACACTACGCCTCCACTCTCTGCTACGACGCCCAGATGAGCGACAGTATGGCCAGCCTCTTCAGTGGGAACTTGCCAACATCTCAAGGTGAGTAGATGTGCTCACAAGAACTGAGAAGAGCCCAGTGACTGTGCCTGTTTGGGCCATCCCATGCAGAGATTGGTTCTAGACAGTGCAACCCGAGGCCTGAAATACACCCAGTGAGTGACAGTTCTCTTGTGGCTTAATTGGTTCTTTCTATCCACATAGGGGAATCTGTTTTCACGAAGCAACAATACCACTCTTCTGTGCTACAGACGCTTCAGCCCCAATCCTCAAAGGTATTTAGGCACCTCACGGCCATTGAAATGAACAGGAAATAGGCATCTAAATGCCTCTGAGGATCTGGACCTGAGTGCTGGCAGCTCTGACCAATGGCCTGCTCTGTGCAAGGGAATTACGCCCTGTATCTGAATGAAAAGGGCGTAATCAATGCATCAAACCATTGAAAGATGAGACACACGCTCCATGGGCACCATGGATGTTAAAGTCTGTGAGGTGCTCAGGAATGTCTGTATCCTAGACAGTATGAACACGGGACTGGGGGGTCATTCCAGCTCTAGTCATGATGGGGCAACTCCTGGAGTTCTTAATCAAGCAAATATATCAATGAAGTCCTTACTGTGTATCCAGTCAAAATTCAAAGAGGCAGTTGTGCAATTCTTGCACGTGTCGCTGAGTGTCTCCATTGACGTCAACGGGATGAGTTCCGAAAGTACGCATCAGTGGGTAAAATTCACCCCAGAGTAAAGTCTGTGCACCTCTTAAAGGGGACATAAGCCCTAGGCTTTGTGCTGGAGTCTCATGTAGGCATGTATTTCACTGCAGCATAACAGCATTGCACAATCAGGCTCCAAATGCGGGTTGTGCCTAAGGACTTCAGGCGTGAGCCCACGGGAAGGGCTGCCTGGGCAAGGACTGATTACAGCTGTTAGATTTGAGCCAATGACAGTCGTGTGGGTTTGATTTGTTGGGTACTTGTTAAACCCTGCTAAAAGTGTTTTCAGTACTCATCAGTCAGTGATTTAACGATAAGCAGCGATCCCCAAATTACGTCAAGCTCCGATTTATTAAGGAAATTTTCATGTTAAATGAATAGCATGTGAGTATTAGAAACATATTTTGTTGAGGTTTAACAGCTCTGCAATGGCTAGATTAGTTTGTAAACCTCAACCAATATGTTTTTAATAACTGTCAGGGTATTAAAATACCAGAAACACTGACCTAACGAATCTGAGATACAGTAGATAAGCCTTTGTGACCTTTCATTTCATGTCTGAGCAAGGGGAGTGTATAGCTCAGGCATTGGTAATGGGCTATCATGCCTTTTGCTCCTGGATCAATTCCAAGTGAGTGTAGCTCAGAAGGGGCTAAGTGACATTTCTATATGGATATGATTATTTTTGATTTGTATGACAGTAATGCCTAGAAGCCCAGGTTGGGAATTAGGGCCCCACAGTGTTACGTGCTGTACAGACATATAATGAAAGCATGGTCCCTGGCCCAGAATGCTTACCATAGGGTTTTAAGGGCTGGTCTACATGCCAAATTGCACTGGTTTCTATTCTGTCTTGGTTCTTAAGCTGTTCTCACCACCATAGCTTCTGAGCACCTCCCAGTCGTGAGTAATGTCCGTCATGTGTTGGTTCACTCATCCTCTCCCCAGAGGGAGAAGTGTGCAGTGGAGTGTTTTGTTTGGGATTTTTTAAAATCTCCCTCTCTTTCTCTACATTCACACACATTACTAGGTGCTTATGTTAGAGAAGGCAAAGTCAAAGAAATGCACCTGGCACTTAGAGTGGAATAGACTCAAATTGGCAGGGACCTTGGACATTTTTCACTTTTCTCTGCAGCATGGAGTGTGGATCGCCCACTGGGATCATCTGGGCATGTCTCGTCCAATCAATTCTCCGCCATTGTAAGTGCCTCGGCCATGGGTGGCTCTTCGGTCTCTCCTGCTCCCTGCCTGTGACACAGAATGGTTTAGTCTCCGAAGGACTGATATGCCTTTAGTTTACCCCAAGATACTGGGCTCAATACAGGGGTACCTGGGTGAAATGTAAGTTGCTTGTGACATACAGGAGGTCAGACGAGAGGGATGTCTACACGAACGGGAGTGTGTAGCGCACAGACACTGCGTGCCCAGCTCACTCTGGTGTAAATATCTGGGTAGCTGGTGAGGCCTGGTTTAGGTGAGTGGAGTAGCATAGAGTACCCGACAGGGTATGTACCCTACACATCAAGGCAGTGCGTCCCACATCTACACTGCTCGTTTTGTCCCGCTGCCTCCCTGCTTCCAGAGCCTTTCCCCCGCCCCCCCCGGCAATAAAAAGCTCTGGTAGGTGGGGAAAGGCTCTTGCAGCTCCCTGCTGCCAGTGTCTTTCACTGCCACGGGTAGCAACACACCACAGAGGCAAGTGTAGACACAGCCTGCCTTTCTCCATAGCACGTAGCAAGATATGTCGTGCCTGTCCTCTATATGCCACTGTCAGAGTAGACGTAGACGATCAAACGGTCCCTTCTGGCCTTAAATTCTCTGCCACGACCTATAAAGGTGTGAGTTTAAAACCAGTTGTAGTTAAACTGGTGAACAATGGTGTGTGGACACTCCTATTCTGGTTTAAACCAGGTTATTTCAGTTTAGTTGAAGCCAGTTAGGAACTGGTTTGAGCTAAACTACAGTAAGCCACTCTGAAACGGAAAATAAGAGCATCCATTCATGGCTTGCCCAATTTTAGCTAAATTGGTTCAAAAAGAAACGGAGGTTGAACCAGTGCAACTTTCTGGTGTAAATGAGGCTGAAGTGAGTTTGGTGCCCTCGTTGTGAAATGAGTCGTGGGTCTCGGTCCGGCTCTAGTGAGCAGGTATCCCCATCCCAAGGAGCACTGTCCTGTTTGGTATGAAGTAGCCCCTTCTCTATCTGTCTCAGCAGGGAGACCAAGGCCTGAAAGGGCCTCTCATCTCTGGAAATGGTCCCGTTGGGTAATGGTTGAGACCAGTTGCTGAGACAACTTTTCCTGGTGCTGCCCGGTGGTACCACTTGTTCCTGGAACAGAGGAATTCAGTCTGCAGGACTGTGTTAAGCTGGCACCTTTCACCATGGCCCAATATTTCGTCATACGGCAAGCATTTCCTCCTTTGCCAGGATAGCGACGTATGCTGTGCCTGCTCGGTGTGGAACTCTGTCCCCCTCTAGTGGTGGCTGGGCCAATGAGAGGTTGACGAGCCTGCTAGCGTCTTAGCTAACAGAGGTGGGCCTTTTAGCTCAGGCAATAGAAGCTCGTGTATTAAGCTCCAGTGGTCCCAGATGTGATCTTTGCTGCAGACAACCCACCCACGGGTGCCAGCGTTATGCCTCCAAAAAACTTGTCAAGGGTTAGACAACTGGTGCACTGAGATCCTGCCGGCCATGCTGTCCAGTATCGCCTGTTTGGTCTCTTCCGCTCCCGGGTATGTCTATTATTGCCTCTGGCCTTCTGCTTTGATTGGAAGTTCTTTGAGGGAACCATCTTTCTGATGTGTTTTGTATAGTGTCTAGCCCAACGGGGCTGGTCCATGACTGGGGCTCTCAGGTGCCACAGCCACACAAATAAATAACAATAACAGGAAGGATGCATTGCCAGCTCTTATCAGTTTTGCAGGACAGCTGGGGGCTGGTCTCTGGGAACTTTGAGCTGTGTTTATGTAATGCACTGGTGAGTGCATGTAACATACAGGTCCCCCTCTCTGCCTGATATGAGCCTGTTACAGCCCTCGCTAGGGAGTTAGCAGCCATCACAGAAGTGGGGGCTTGTCCAGGATTCAAACTGCTGTGGGACTCAAGAGGAGCTTCCTTTGTCCAGAGGAAGCATGCAAACCGTGGTCAGCATGAATTCTTTTCTCTGTGCTTTGCCTGTAGAGATGTCCCCTAGTGCTCCAGGGAGACCTCCTGTTCCACGAGGCACTCAGGTTATAATGGTCACTTGCTGCTCTGCAGCTGCCCATGCATCACCTGTGTACTGCTTCTGCCTGTGCCCTTTAAACTGTGGCCTACATTAGCAGAAGCAGCTAGTGATTTCAGATGCAACAATGGTCAGTTGTCCATCTTGAGTCACTTCGAAGAGGCCTGATGTTCGCACCATATTGAATGCCCGTCCTCCGAAAAAACAGAGGAAATCACAACCGCATGCCACTTCTGAGTCCTTAGACCCAAGAGCTCAATTGTGACTGTGTTCCAGTTTGCACCGTTATGGCACTTTAAAATGGTGTTGCTCCACTGAACTCCAGGGAGTGATGCTAGCAATGAATTGGGCTCCTTAAAAATACGGTTCTGTCCTGCAAAGAGACTGCAGAAACAGCATCGCTGGGCTCTGTGCCTACCGTGTCTTCGTAGTTTCAATAGCGAGGGCCTGATTGTCCTTTCCATTGCATTACTTCCATGGAAATGAGAATCAGGCCAGTAAACGTGCTTGGCTTACATTCATAAAAGTGCTTTCGGTAACTGGCAAAACTGCAAACTCAGTTTGGTCTCCGAGAATTAAACTGGGTTCTTTCCTGCTTGCGTATCGTCACCGAGATAAAAGCTGGATACTGTGTTCCCTCAGGACACATGCAGTCTCACCACCTCCAATGGGTTTGCACGGGTGGACTGGATTGGAGCTTGGTAAAGAATTCTGCTGATGATGCACAAGATGGAACAGACCCCAGCTCCCTTTCCCAGGGCTGTGTGGGCTCCTGCTGGACTAAGAAGGTGCAAAAACATATCATAGCTGCTAATATCAGCAACTATGACTCTGAGGCACACACGAGGGAGGTATGATGGGTAAGAAGTTAGACTTAAATGGTTCATAGATCTGGTGGCAGCCCTTGGCACGGGGTGAATTCCACCCTGTAAAAACAGGGGTAAGTAGCTGAGCTGGTAAACAACAAAAAAAAAGTGCCTTTTTTTCCTATGGAAAAATTTCATCAGAACTGAAATATTTCAGTTTGGATAGCCTACCACAGTGCATCATGGGAGGGGTAGTTTGGCAGTCTCATACTCTCCTTTTTTATAGGTCAGGCTCCCTAGCTGGACTACACCGTCCATGATGCACCATGGTGTCCTCTCATGGTGAGGGGAGGAAGTTACATCGTGGGAATCCCTGGTCGTGATTCCTCATGGGAAATGTAGTCTAGCTGGGGAGTGAGGCTCATAGAGGTGAATGGGGACATGAGGAAATGGAACTATGACTCCCATGAGACACTATGGTGAGATAGCTGAATCAGAATATTTCAGGTGGTTGATTTCTGGATGAAAAAAATCCAGCTTTTTCCATGGAAAGCAGACACTTTTTGCAAAAACATTCATTTGACTGCAAACAGTTTTGAGGGAACATTTTTGACCAGACCACCCTAGTCAGTACCCTCAAGACAGAACATGAGCTACTGTAGAGCCAAGGAAAAATCCTTCCATGATGCGTTAAACAGGCCAAGAGCAAGGTGCTCTGAATAACTGCCAATGTGCACATGCTTGCACTTTCTGTTTTATTGCTGAATAGTAGGCTGAGTGTTGGAAAGCATCAAAGGGAATGGAGCATGAGACCACCACCTCCTCCTCCTCCAGCGTGGGGTTCAGCAACACGTGGCCATCTTTGATGTGTTGTGCATGGCGTTTGTTTCTGCAGACGCCTGGGAGACAGAAAGCAGTTCACCTCCTTTGGATCCCACCAGTGAAAATTCTGAGGCTGGACCGATTCCTTCTCTTCATTTACACTTGGATAAGCACCTCCAGCAAAGCCAGAGGAGGGATTTCCTGCCACCAGCTTAACCCTCAGTAGCCCTCGGCCTATTCGCTACTGCATTACTTCCAATTTAATGCATTCATTCTCTTTCAGAGACACAGGTTTTGAGAGCATCTCATCCTTTGTCACCATTTGAGATTGGGGAGGAGAACTTTGGAAATGAACCTGTTCTCTGGTTCTCCAGGGCAACACATCTTCACAGCCAGCTGCAGCCTGTAATCTTTCTGATGATTTCATGGGTTGCAGATGTAGTTTCCTCCTTCATTACAGCCCGTTTTCCATTTCCATCCAGGCATCTAAGGACTGGCTCGTTGCCACAACATATGTACATACATCCTCCCACCACCCGCCACACACATTTAATTAAGGGTGTTGCAAAAGCTGCTAAAAGTCCGGAAATTCAAAGCTGAAGGCCAACGCTTCGTGTTCCTGCTGTTTTAAAAAACAAACAATAGAATGAGCGTGGACTTTTCTGAAAGATTAATTTCCCTTTAAAAAAACCAGGGAAAACATTCAATCGAAGGGGATAAAATCTGTATTTTACCAAGGCTTAAATACCTTGATTAAGTTCACCTCTTTTCCAGCTTGATAACTGCCCACAAGCAGCTTGTGAGTTTTTTCAAATTTGTTTGTGATACAAAATTGGTTCACTGAATAAATCAGGTGAAAAATTCTCAGTCTGTCTGTTGTAGTCAGCAAAGCCCAGAGCCTTAAAGGTATTTAGTTGCAATGGTTTCAATGGGGGTTAGGCACCTGAATGCACTGTGGGTTTTCAATTATCAAAATTCCACACGTGAGTCAGGTTGGTTAACATGCTTGGGGTGAGATTTGCAGTTTACCAAGCTCTCTCTTCCCTCCCCTCACCCCCGCCCAGGTGTTTTCCCATCTCTAGAGATTGTGTCAAAGAACTGGGTTGAAAATTTGAACCATAATATCAGCCTATAGGGGGTGTTAGTGCTATCGTGTAACGTCTTTTTCTAAGGGGACCTAAAATGATCAGGTTCTAGATTTTTTTTGTTTTTTTAATCTCCTCTGGAAGTCCATGTCATAGCCAGATGCTTTGTTTCCAGCTCTCGTGTGCTTCAGCCTGGGCCTTGAGATCTATACAGCTGTCAAGATGATTCACAGAGTGAAATTTGGCCTTTAATGTATTATATGGGACTCAAAAGGTATGATGAAAGCAGTCAGGAATTGCTCTGCAGTCTCCCGATCTCATGTAAATTGCCCCTTTGATATCCTTCCCCAATTCCAGCCTGGATAATTACACTCTGCCTCCCAAAATTCCCTCTGAAGTGCAGAATACAGTATTCTGCTTCACTTCCTGTCCTAAACTGTTGATTCTCTGCAGCCTCACCTCCTGCATGATGATTTACACCGCTGCAAAAGTGGACAGTAAAATGCTCCCGGACCATGGTTCACACCCATCTCATGTTAGCTTCACACAGCTGTGACTGACATAACACATTCCACCTCCAGGATTCTCCATCTCATGTCATGTCTCAGCGGAGGACTCATCTTTGCTCCAGAGGCAGTGACGACTCAGAAGGTGTTGCCAAGGCAGCAGAGATGACTGAACGTTGCCATCTATTTACCATGCAGTGTCTGTAGAGCCCAGTGTTGTGTCATTTCTATCGCACGCACCGCTCGCTGTCCTCCACTGCTTAATTTTGAAAATCAGCTTGCAGGAGAGACCCTTCTCAAAGCAGTTAGCCTGCGTTGGGTCATCAGCACACTGCACCCCGTGGCTTCAACTTTAAGAAGGCACGAGGACTGAAAGGGACTTCCAGTTTCTCCCCGTCCAGCAGCTGTTTAGATTCACCTGGCTGTGTGTTCTACACACCTGCGTGGCCCAGCTGTGCACTCGGCTAAACACACTCCATCAACAGCCAAGTAGCCAGCACCTGGAAGACATAAAGTATTTACAGTTCGGAACAAGAAAAAAACGGCCTCAATAAAAATACTTGTAGGTGATCTGTAGTCTTTCAAGCGGCCGATGTAGAAAACATTTTTCTTCGGCTAGCTGGGCTGGAGGGCGATGGAAAGCAAACATCTTAGACAGCCTGCATGCATGCGCCTGAAGCTTCTCTTGTTACAAGAGGTGGGCTTAAGTGCCATCTGATGTGCTGAGCATCAGGGAGAGAGCAGAAGAATCTTGACAGAGAGGAATTCCTTGGTGTGTCCAAGGGAGTAGAGAGATGCACTGGGTAAAGCTCAACAAAAGGGAACTGAACTTGAAGAATGTCCTACTGCGTCCTCCTACTCGACTGCATGAGAGTCTTGCCGAGGAAGCTCTAGAAGCAGCTCCGTGGCTTGAGTTATTTGCCTAAGGTGAGCACCCCAAGGCCCCAGTCGAGATTGGGGGCCCACGATGCCAGGTGCTGTACAGACACGGTGTGGGAGACCGTCTCTGCCCCCATAGGGTTTGCTATCTGAAGGGGGGGACTTTCAGATGCACCCAAGTAAGTGAGGTGCCTTGCTTCCATTGACTGTCAGTTGGAACTGAACCCTTCGCTTGCGGGGCGTGCTTTTGAAAATCCCATCTGACAAAGATGAGGCAATGAGCACAAACCACATTGTACCGAAGGGGAACTGAGCCCTAGGGAGCAAGGTGAGCTGCCACATGTCACACAGGGAGCGTGTAGCAGAGATGGGACTTGAACCCAGAACCTGTGTGCCAGGCCACCAGCTTTCCTCACCGCTTGAAACTAAACTAGACAAAGCATGACAGCATATACTATAGGGACAGGCCTGTACTGAGTAGAGGGAGGGACAAGGTGTGTCTTATCCCCTTCTAATTTCTATGGGCCAAATCCTGAGCTCCTTATGTAATTTGTACTCAGTTTTTAATCCTCCCTTATTCTGGCAAACACCCATTAAAGCCGTTAGGAGCTTTGAGAGAAGGGAGTAAATGCAATTGCACAAGGACCCATGATTCTATAAAAACATAGGTACCAGCAGGGCAACCGGCATATGCAGTTATAGCCATGACAGCCCAGGGCACAGCTATGGTCTTCCCACATTGTAAGATAGAAAGGCTGTAAGTTACACAGGAGGGCAGACTTGATGATCCCAGTGGTCAATCTGGCCTTGGAATCTATGAAAGTGACATCTAGGGTGACTAGACAGCAAGTGTGAAAAATCGAGACGGGGTGGGGCGGGTAATAGGAGCCTATATAAGAAAAAGACCCAAAAATCAGGACTGTCCCTATAAAATCGGGACATCTGGTCACCCTAGTGACATCATTGTGGTGACGTACCTGCCATTGCTCATCAAGGCACAATATTCCCAACAAGAGAACAGAGCAAGTTCACATGAGAAGACATTCAGTTGAATTGGCTCAGCGCTCTCCCAGCGCTCTCCTTGTCACTCACATTCAAGAAAGATGAATTCAAACTGGAACAGGTGCAGAGAAGAACTGCTAGGATGATCAGGGAATGGAAAGCCTGTCTTATGAGAAGAGACTCAGAGAGCTTTGGTTGTTTAGTCTGGCAAAATGAAGGCTGAGAGCGGCTATGCCTGCTTCCTATAAATACATTGGGGGGATAAACACCCAGGGGAGAGATGAACTGTTGAAGCCAAAGGACAGTGTTGGCACAAGACCAAATAGAGATAAACTGACCATGAGTAAATTGAGGCTGAAAATTAGAAGACGGTTTCTAACCCTCAGAGGAGGGAGGGTCTGGAACAGCCTCCCAGTAGGAGGAGCGGGTGCAAATGGCTGACTAGGTTTTAAGATCAAGTTTATGAATGGGATTGCTTGAGATAGCAGGGAACTGGACTCAGTGACCCAAGAGGTCTCTTCCAGTCCTATGTTCTCAACTCCCCACCTCTGTATCCCCAGCAGCCATTTTTATAGCCTTGAGCACCCCTGCAAGTGGAGGGGCAGGTGAGATGGAGTTAACTCCTTGTTCATCAGGGACCAACTAGTTTATCAGCACCCTGACAGGGCCTTATGGGGGACCCAGGGAGTAGTGGGAGCAGAGAAAACCCCAAACAAAATTTACACTGCTGGAGAAATGTGTAATGCATCAGGACAACATTCCCCAGTTCCCATCAGCATGGCTCATAATGTTTTGATTTCTACAGAATGAAAGGCAGCGAAAGAAGAAAATCATCCTTCCTACCATTGGAACTCACTGATGCAGGAGTTCAGAGCATGAAATGCTGTAAGCTGGGTTCTAAACAGCGATGGATGATTTTAGGGAGGGTAACTAGACTTATGCAGGTTAAGGCGAGGTAACCAGATGTTACACATTGCAGCAAGGGTTCTCAAGCTGTGATCTGCTTGCTAGTTATCCATTCCATGTGCTGGCTGCTCCTCCCAGTGTCCTTGGTAAAGGACCAATGGCTAATAACTGTACGCAATACTTCCCTGATGTTACTTTTTCACCTGAAGCAGCCACAGTAATGGTTGTCGGGTTGTAGCAGGTTTGTAAATGAACGGGGAGGTGTCGCGAGACAATCTCTGCATTAAAACATGGCCTCCACTGTGAAAAAGGACCCTGATCTCTAGGTTCCCAGTCCTGTATTTTTGTGGCAGGTTGTGTTTGTATTATTACAAAGTGGGAGCGACTCAGAGGTTCAGAAGGGTAGCAGCGGTCCCTGCTCAGATGGGCTAGAGGGAAGGTGCATGCTTGGTGGTCAAAGATGTGAAATGAGCCCAATTTATCATACGGGTATCATGAGGCCATTTTTTTGTACTCACAGACATACATCTCCACTGAATCTCTTTGACTACGAAAATGGAGCCACCAGCCCACATGATGAAAAGTGACATGGGGCAGTCAAGGGTGATGAGTAGCCAGGACCTGTCATAAATATAAAGGGAAGGGTAAACACCTTTAAATCCCTTCTGGCCAGAGGAAAAACCCCTTCACCTGTAAAGGGTTAAGAAGCTAGGATATCCTTGCTGGCACCTGACCAAAATGACCAATGAGGAGACAAGATACTTTCAAAGCTGGAGGGTGGGGGAACAAAGGGTCCTCTCTGTCTGTGTGATGCTTTTGCTGGGACCAGAGCAGGAATGCAGGTCAGAACTCCTGTAAAGGGTTAATAAGCAATCTAGTTAGATATGCATTAGATTCTGTTTTGTTTAAATGGCTGATAAAATAAGTTGTGCTGAATGGAATGTATATTCCTGTTTTTGTGTCTTTTTGTAACTTAAGGTTTTGCCTAGAGGGATTCTCTATGTTTTGAATCTGATTACCCTGTCAGGTATTTACCATCCTGATTTTACAAGGGTGATTCTTTTACTTTAATTAAATTTTCTTTACTTTTCTTTACTTTTCTTTAATTAAAATTCTCTTTTAAGAACCTGATTGCTTTTTCATTGTTCATAAGATCCAAGGGTTTGGGTCTGTGTTCACCTATGCAAATTGGTGAGGATTTTTATCAAGCCTTCCCCAGGAAAGGGGGTGTAGGGCTTGGGGGCAACACGTTTCCAAGTGGGCTCTTTCCCTGTTCTTTGTGTAACACTTTGGTGGTGGCAGCTTTTAACCTAAGCTGGTAAGAATAAGCTTTGGGGGTCTTTCATGCAGGTCCCCACATCTGTACCCTAGAGTTCAGAGTGCGGAAGGAACCTTGACAACCTCACTTCTGCATCTCACCTGAAAGACAGCATCTTTAGCCGTCTGGTACCAAGCTCAGCCCCTGATTCAATACTGACTCTCAGGGAAAAGTGCCACCTTCTAAGTAAGCCACATCGTTTTCTGTAGTATGTGGGATGGATCTGGAAGTCACCCATTCAACCAACCCCCCAGCTCAGCTTGTGAGAACAGACTAGGTCACTGCTGACCCATCTTCTTATTGCTTGGCAATAGCTGGCCTGGTGTGGTGGCATGAGATGATGCTGGGTTCTGTCAGATAGCTCAGAGGAGAAAACACTTGAGACAATCCATGTTGCATCCTAGAATTTAAAAGCATCCTAGAAATTAAAAGCCCAATTTTTTTCCAGTCATAGTGTCACACCCCAAAGGCCACCTCCCTCAGGGGGTTCCCTGGGGAAGGCAAATCAGCATTATATATGCATTGTATATTGCTAACGCTATTGCAAGCATCACAGGGCAATTTGGGAAGGGTCAAAGTGGGGAGTGGAAGATTCCTTTGCAGGCTGCAAAAGACCAAAGGGGGAAGGAGAAAGAGAGCAGAGAACGGGTTAACTCAACACTGCAGCTAGCAAGTTCAGTCTGACGATAAGATGCTGGCCCCAGTCCAAGGTCACGGCCCTAAATAAAAAGTCTGCAGCTGCGTTTATCTCTCACCCAGCCACAGGTAGCCATCAAAAAAAGAAAAAATACTCTAAACCAGGGGTGCAGAAATGAAAAACACCAGCAAGACAACGAAGGGGGAGCAGAGCTTCATGTCCCTGGAGCCAGTATGTGTTAAAAAAGCAAAGAAGACCACAAAAAGCCGGTTTGGACTGTACAAAAAGCCCCAGGAACAAAGGTCATGGAATAAAACACCCCCAAAGGAACCCAGGACTTAAAACCCTCCTAAGAGCTGGAGCAATCTGGAGATGAACAGCAGATCCTGGACAACCTGTGCACACAGGACAGAACTCCCGTCCACCCTTCCCCCTCTTCTTCTTACGTTACACCCAGGCCTGGCCAACCTCGGGTAGTAAGTGTGTGAGTATGGAAGTGGGTTAGGGCTTGGGGCACTAACTCTTTCTTCCTTCCTCTGAGTGACGTGGGGAGCACCCATCACTCTCCACCGTTATTTTATTAATAAAGCTTTAAAATTTAGACTCTTGGTATGTTCCCTTATCTCCTCCCCCAACAACCCTGTGGCCTCAGCCTGATCACCTGATGCCTCAGGCAGATTGGTAACAAAAATCTGTTACAATAGATAGTAGAATCATAGGACTGGAAGGGATCTCGAGATGTTGTGTAGTTCACTCACCTGCACTCAAGGCAGGACTGAGTATTATCTGTCAAGGGTTTGTCCATCCCTGACAGATGTTTGTCTAACCTGCTCTTAAAAACATCCAGTGATGGAGATTCCACAACCTCCCTAGGCAATTTATTCCAGAGCTTAACCAGCCTGACAGTTAGGAAGTTTTTCCTAATGTCCAACCTAAACCACCCTCGCTGCAATTTAAGCCCATTGCTTCTTCTCCTTGAAGTCTTTAAACCACGATTTGAGGACTTCAATAGCTCAGACATAGGTGAGAGGTTTTTCGCAGGAGTGGGTGGGTGAGATTCTGTGGCCTGCGTTGTGCAGGAGGTCAGACTAGACGATCATAATGGTCCCTTCTGACCTTAATATCTATGAATCTATGAAACTACTCGTGACTGCGAGATGGTTTAGATGTATTTCTCACTGCGGGTGTAGTACTTACGGATGTCTTAACTGGCAGCCACAGATGGCCAGGGTGGTCTTATAGTTAAGACACTGGCCTGGAACTCAGGAGGGGTACATTTAATTTCTACCTCTAACTTAAACTTTGTCTGTGACCTTTGTGAAGTCACTTAATCTTTCTGGGAGGTAGAAACCCCATCTGCCCAATAAGGATCATAAACTTTCCTCTGTTTAATCAGATTTGAAACAATTCAGGGCAGGAACTGTCTCTTGCGATGTATATGTGCAGAACTTAGCACAATTGGAAATTACTTTTTGTGCCAAATGTTTGAATGAAAAAAAATTCACTAAAGTCAAATTTTTTCTTCAACATTTTTTGAGGTTTTGTCAAAAATCCCAAACCTGACAACAAAAAATGTTTTGACTTTCAGCTACCAAACCTGTTCCATTTAAATCCCAAAGCTTTTTGACAAAAATGGACCTTTTTCCACAAAAATGTTCATTTTGTCCAAAATGCCATTTTCTATTAAAAATATTTAATCCCCAGAAAAATTCCTACTAGCCTCTGTACTCCTGATCCTGTGTGGGCCCTCTGGGCTCTAATACAGAAACAATAATAATAATACCCTATCTAGATAGTGATCTAATCTATACAGGCTCTTTGTTATTTTTAAACATCCCATTTCAAATGCTATCTTGCATCTCTAACATTTTTCAGTCTGTTAGATGGATAAGCTATTTCTGATTGTTCAGGGTAGTAAACCTGAGAACTTTCCACTACTTGATAGAGTAAAAATATATATGGAAGAGGGCAATGAGAACAGATTAAGCTTCATGCTTGTGGAAAATCATTTAGATACTCTAGATCTGCTGGCACATGGAAAAGTCATTTAAGCAAAAGAGCCCCTAAAAATACAGATGATATTATATCATAGGAACTAGGATGAGGAGCGACTTTTACAAAAACACCTTCTAATCCCAGAGCATTTAGCAACCTACATAGAGAAACTGCTGCACCCTTCAAAGAAGTGCAGCCTACTCTGGGGTGGCACGTGACCACTGTTTAACAATGCACAGCAACACTGTGCAACAGCTTAGCACAAGAAGTGAGGATGGATACTGTGTCGAGTTGATTTATGAGACATTCAGGAAAATTGCTGACTGACTCTGGACATTTACTAGGTAACAAGCCTGTCTCAAAATCGGCAATCAGCTGATAACAGGTTGTTCTGATGAAGTAATCCTTCTGATTTGGAAGTTGTCCATTTAGCCTCAGAAGATGTACCGGATGACCTCTCAACTCCCCTGTCTTTGACAAAGAACCTAAACTCTGTGCCAGAGGCACCACCTGTTCTAATATTTGGACCTACAAATTTCCCCTAATTGTGAGCTGAGTTATAAAAAGTGAGCCAAAGTTCACTTTGGGAGGGGTTTCAAGTGCTTTGGAGGATAGGATTAAAATTCAAAATGATCTGGGGACAAACTGGAGAAATGGTTTGAAGTAAATAGGGTGAAATTCAATAAGGACAAATGCAAAGTCTTCCACTTAGGAAGGAACAATCAGTTGCACAGATACACAATGGGAAATGACTGCCTAGGAAGGAGTACTGCGGAAAAGGATCTGGGGGTCACAGTGGATCACAAGCTAAATATGAGTCAACCGTGTAACACTGTTGCAAAAAAACCCAAACATCATTCTGGGATGTATTAGCAGGAGTGTTGTAAGCAAGATACAAGAAGTAATTCTTCCGCTCTACTCTGTGCTGATTAGGCCACAACTGGAGTATTGTGTCCAGTTCAGGGCGCCACGTTTCAGGAAGGATGTGGACAAATTGGAGAGAGTCCAGAGAAGAGCAACAAAAATGATTAAAGCTCTAGAAAACATGAGCTATGATGGAAGATTGAAAAAACTGGGTTTGTTTAGTCTGGAGAAGAGAAGACTGAGAGGGGACATGAAAACAGTTTTCAAGTACATAAAAGGTTGTTACAAGGAGGAGGGAGAAAAACTGTTCTTGTTAACCTCTGAGGATAGGAGAAGAAGCAATGGGCTTAAATTGCAGCAAGAGCGGTTTAGGTTGGACATTAAGAAAAACTTCCTGTCAGGGTGGTGAAGCACTGGAATAAATTGCCCAGGGAGGTTGTGGAATCTCCATCACTGGAGATGTTTAGGAGCAGGTCAGACAAACACCTGTCAGGGAGGGTCTAGATAATACTTAGTCCTGCCTTGAGTGCAGGGTACTGGACTAGATGACCTCTCGAGGGCCCTTCCAGTCTTATGATTCTATGATGTGTCACAATAACCTCGACTAATAAATGTTAAGGGGAAATTTGCAAAAAGAAAAAAACCCCTGAATTAGTACAAACAAAAAGGCCAACTCACATAATTCAAAGACTGCATTAAAATTATGCCTAGTAAACAAAAACAGCGTAAGACCAAAACTACTAAACCAAAATTGGTGGGTCAAAAAGTCAGCCTCTTGGTGAAATAATGAGGATGGGCTATTCTGTCCAGCATTCCCTTCTGGGGTTCTTAAAAAAAGGAGAGACTTGAGGTGGGAGAGGGATATGGATGAACAGATGAAGGCTACCGTGATGGTGGCTGATGACAAAAACAAAGGAGGGGAAGGACCGAGCTTCACCATCATGGCTGCCACCCCTACCATCTCCTAGGACCCTGAACCTTCTTCATCCCGATCCTGAAAGATGTCTTCACCAGACTGGGACAAAGAGAGGGAGGCAGGTGACATCACCATCTCCACTAGTTCTAGCTGGGCACCACCTGGGATGGGAGACTTTGTTCCCTCCCTCCTCAAATGTGAAATATGTTCTTTTCCACACCTACCTTATTTTTTCTCTTTCCTTGAGTTTGGCTTAGCTGGCCAGGATGTCATATTTTGCAACGCTGCTGTGAACCTGTGGCCAAAATGGCAGCCAGATGCAATGCCCTGAAGAGCCCGATGCTGGTACAAGTTTGCCAGGTCTCGGCGTGGCTGATCCAACCACGTGCCAGGCCTGTGTTTTTCCAGCAGTGAGGCTGCAAGTGAAAGTCAACACCAGAGACAGAAGCTGCCTTTTCTATCTTTGCTGTTCTTTTCTCTCTCCTTTTACGTGTGTTTGTTTTGTTTTGTCTTCTTGGAAACAGGGTCTGGTTTCAACAACAACAATAACGACAGCTCCATCCCATCTCAACTAACTTCTCTTATTTCCAACAAAAACTCTTCTCACCATCTTTAATACCATACAAGAGATGGTCAAACAAGGGATTTTTCCTTCTAAAGAGTCTTCCTAGCGAAAGGAAAAGGGAACAAGGGATGGTGATAAAATGAAAGCCTCATTTAATAGCTTACATTTCAAATGCTTTAACTGCTTTTCCTTCTCTTCCTGTATCTTTACTAAAAGGTTAAAAGAATTTTTAATGGAGTGTTGGCCATGGTACTAAGCAGGCTGTGGTCTCTGGCTACCAAACCCTGAACTTGTTTAAAACTGTTTAATGTTGCACAGGGACTGAGTTATTTGGCCTATATATTCCATCTAAATTAATACAACACACTTTTAGGGCTGAGTTTGGTGCTGCAAGCTCATTCCTAGAATCATAGAACTATAGTACTGGAAGGGACCTTGAGAGGTCATCTAGTTCAGATCCTGCACTCAGGCCAGGACTAAGTATTATCTAGACCACCCCTGACAGGGTGTCTGTCTAACCTACCTAATGCTGGATGTTCAGTCCCAGGGATGGGGGTACCTGGTCGACACAAGCCCAATCACTACCGGCCTGGTCCTACACTCAGATCCATGTAGGCAGATCCCAAACTTAGTCCGGAGCCACTAACAGGATGAATGTCAAGCCCAAACTTCTGCAAATTCTGCAGCTGTGCAGGTCTGGAGTTCTGGTTCTGCAGAACTGCTAACTGTGATATGTAGCATCCCAGTTAAATCAGCCTCTGTACCAGAAGACTGAAGGATAGCTAATGTGATGGCAATTTTTAAAAAGGGCCCCAGAGGTGATCCCAGCAATTAAAGGCCAGTAAGCCTGACTTCAGTGCAGGGCAAACTGGTTGAAACTACTCTAAAGAACAAAATTGTCAGACACATAGATGAACATAATTTCTTGGGGAAAAATCAACATGGTTTTTGTAAAGGGAAATCATGCCTCACCAATCTGCTAGAATTCTTTGAGGGGGTCAACAACCATGTGGAGAAGGATGATCCAGTGGATATAGTGTACTTGGAATTTTAGAAAGCCTTTGACAAGGTCTCTCACCAAAGACTCTTCAGCAAAGTAAGCTGTCATGGGATAAGAGGGAAGGTCCTCTCATGGATTGGTAACTGGTTAAAAAGTAGGAATCAAAGGGTAGGAATAAATGGTCAGTTTTCAGAATGCAGAGAGGTAAATAGCGGTGTCCCCCATGGATCTGCATTGGGACCAGTCCTATTCAACATATTCATAAATGGTCGAGAAAAAGGGATAAACAGTGAATGACAAAATTTGCAGATGGTACAAAATTACTCAAGATAGTTAAGACCAAAGCAGATGGTGAAGCATCACAAAGGGATCTCACAAAACTGTTTGGCTGAGCTACAAAATGGCAGATGAAATTCAATGTTGATAAATGCAAAGTAAATCACATTGGAAAACACAATCCCAACTGGAAAGGAGTACTTGTGGCACCTTAGAGACTAACAAATGTATTTGAGCATAAGCTTTCGTGAGCTACAGCTCACTTCATGATGTATCTGATGAAGTGAGCTGTAGCTTACGAAAGCTTATGCTCAAATACATTTGTTAGTCTCTAAGGTGCCACAAGTCCTCCTTTTCTTTTTGTGAATACAGACTAACACGGCTGCTACTCTGAAAATAATCCTAACTATACATATAAAATGATGGGGTCTAAATTTGCTGTTACCACTCAAGAAAGAGATCTTGGAGTCACTGTGGATAGTTTGAAAACATCTATTCAATGCGCAGCGGCTGCCAAAAAAAGCGAACAGAATGTTAGGAATGGTTAGGAAAGGGATAGATAACGTGACAGAAAATAACTTTATATAAATCCATGGTATGCCTACATCTTGAATACTGTCTGCAGATGTGATCACCCCATCTCAAAAAAGATATATTGGAATTGGAAAAGGTACAGAGAAGGGCAACAGGAAAAGATGAGGGGGATGGAACAGCTTCTGTATGATCAGAGATTGATAAGACTGGGACTTTTCAGTTTAGAAAAGAAATGACTAAGGGGGGATATGATGGAGATCTATAAAATCATGACTGGTGTGGAGAAAGTGAATAAGGAAATGTTATTTACCCCTTCACATAACACAAGAACTAGGGGTCACCCAATGAAATTAATAGGCAGCAGGTTTAAAACAAACAAAAGGAAGTGTTTCTTCACACAACGCACAGTCAACCTGTGGAACTCTTTGCCAGAGGATGTTGTGAAGGCCAAAACTAAGACAGGGTTCAAAAAAGAACTAGATAAGTTTATGGAGGACAGGTTCATCAATGGCTATTAGCCAGGATGAGCAGGGATGCAACACCATGCTCTGAGTGTCCCTACTCTGTTTGCCAGAAGCTGGGAATGGGCGACAGGGCATAGATCACTCAATGATTCCCTGTTCTGTTCATTCCCTCTGGAGCACCTGGCACTGGCCACTGTTGGAAGACAGGAGACTGGGCTAGATGGGCCATTGGTCTGACCCAGTATGGCCGTTTTTATGTTCTTATGGTCTAGCCCTGTTTCTCAGAGAGATGCATTCCAGCTCAGCTGTTCAAAAGCAACAAGTGAGTTTGGGGGGGCTCAGGTTTAGTGTGCCCAACTTGAGACACCTTGAAAGGGTCCAACTTTCAGACAGTGGCTGCTCAGCAATTTCTGAAAACCAGGCCCCTTAAATTTACTGTTATCATTAGTGATGTGTCTATACTGCGATACTGCCTAGGGACCCTATTATAGACCAGGGCCCCCCTGCACGAGGTGCTGTTCAAACATATAACAAGAGAGAATCTCTGCCCCAAGGAGTTTACAGTTGGACTGAGAGACAAGAGACAGATGGGGAAGCAGATGGAAGTAAGGAGACTGTACTGATCAGCGTAAGCAGCATTGGCCACAGCTCACCAGCTGTTTATTTGTTGTCGAGGTTTTTTCAGGCCTCATGGAGAGTTTTAAGGCAGAATGAGGAGGAGAACAATGAGGGGGCTTTGCAGAAGCCTAGTTGTTGACTCTTTCCCCTTATGCGGATGGCAAACCAAGCAGCTTTAATTCTGACTTGCTCCACCACTTTGATATTGGGCCTATTTCACCACTGCGCTACTCCAGGTTTACACCAGTGTAACATGATCAAAATCGTCAGATTTATATCGTCCAGTAACTGAGTAAGGTGCAAGTAACTCAGACCCAGTGCTGTGTTCATTTTAATGTCCCTTGGTTTACATTGATGAATCAGGGAAAAAAGCAAGCAAGCAAGCGAAGGAAGTTTACTACATGGCTACCTAGCATGAGACCTGATAAATCTGCCAGACAATTTATTTGATCTTTGAACTCAGTGGGCCCTTGGAGGCTGGCTCTGAGGCCTGCGAAAACAATCAGAGAGAATATAAAAACCTAATGAGGCCTGGACTTGATCCCCCTCTCCAGGTGAAATTTACAGCAGCTGGCAGAAAACCACAGAGGTTTAAAAGTGATAAAGTGTGTGTGTGTGTGTGTGTGTGTGTGTGTGTGTGTGTACACAGGTAGTGTACAGGGGCATATAGAGTCACTCATTCTGTTCACTGAGTGCACTTCTCTGTGGTGTTAATGTTTAATTCTAACATTAGCCCTGATGTCTGTTTTTCCACAGCGCCCTGTTGCAGATGAGAATTGGTAAGAAAATGCAGGTGCTTGTTAGATTTAGGGTCTCGCTCTTGGGTCCGATTTGTAGAGAAGACCGAGTCAGTTTCTTCTGCAAACCTTCCAGACCCATTAATGGGACTTACGGTCTAAAGTTTCTTAGGTACTTTTGAAATATCTAACCCGGTATTCACAGTGCCAACATAGCAACACGACTTTAGGAAAACCAGGATTGCTGGCTGCCGGTTTAATGGAGCTGGGGGTCAAAATAGGCATATGGAAATTTGGAACCTGTCCTCCGCTGGGAGAAGTTACTTTGTATTGGCATGGGCCTGGGTCATGGATTACTGGGCACTGGCCATTTTCCCACAGCGGGGCTCAATTGCACCGGCTGCAGCAGAGGTCTGCCGGCTGGCATTTGCGCATTGCTGTGAAGTTTGCATGTTCACGGTTTACTCTATTTATATTAAAATATCATCTCTTATACCCAGTGGCTGCGCATGTTGCTTATTGCCTTAGATTGTACGGTCTTTGGGGCCAGAACTCTGTCTTTGTATGTGTTTGTACAGCACCCAGCCCAATGGGGACTCCAATACCGATTGAGTCCTCTGGGCACTAAAACATCTGTAACTGGGGTGAAATGGGGGGGGGGGGGGAGTGAATGTGATGTACCAGGCCCCATATTTCTCTCTATGGGCCTGAATTACTAGAATATAAATACTAAATAATAGTAAGCCAGGATGCAGTACCAAGGCTATTACAATGTAAGGCAAACGCTTCTTACTCATACTTGTAAGCATTACCCCTAGTAGTAAGTATTTGTAGGACTGGGCTCTCAATTAACCCAGGAGACAGGCGTGAACTAAAATTCCAAAGCTGACCACCTCCAAACTTCGGATCCAGATTCAAATCTCATTCACTCTGTATGTCGTTTCTTTCTCTGCATTTGTGTATGAAACGAAACCAAAGGCCACTTTTCTCCAGCGCTGGCACCTGACCAGGCTGCACTGAGACAGCAGTGCCTGCTGCGTGGCAGAACTCAGGGCCTGAGGCAATGCCCACTGAAGTCAGCAAGAGTCATTGTGTTGAGGTCTATGGGCTTTGGATCGTGCCCAGAGAAAGAAGCTGAAAACACAAGTTCTTTAGTAAACTATCGGTCCCACAACCTGCAGAGGGGTCCAAGTCCCAATCCTTGACTCCAGATCCAAATTTCTTTAGGGTTCAGGGGCATTCAGATCGGGGCATTTGTCTCAGGCCTGTCTCTTTACTCTAGTGGGAGGCGCACATAGTAAGAAACCTGGGTTCTATTCCTGACTCTGACACTGACTCACTGGCTGATCCTGGGCGAGTCACTCAACCTGGCTGGGGCTCACTCTCGTCATCCGCAAGATAGTGGGCATGACGCTCACCCACCTTGGCAAAGTGCCTGAAGGGCTACAGAAAATCGGCATTATTTGTGCTTTTCTCAACATCCACGTATCCTCCAGTTCTCACTCTCATGGTCTTCTAGCCTTTTCTGTGTCCCAGCAATTCCCTTTCACTGCTCCCACCCCCGTTCACAGCTCCTCTGTGTAAATCCTACCTTGGAGGCTCCAATTAGGTACGGGAGTTCAAACTCCTCTTAAAGTTCCAGGATGATGCGCAGTAAAAAGAAGAAAGGAATGAAGGAGGGAGGTGGGGGTCTGAGCAGACACCAGGCTGGAAATCAGCTAAACCAACAGCCCCCAAAACCTGGATTTTCTCAGGACATTGTAAAAACTCAAGGGAGTTCCCCAAACAATGGTTATTGTGCTACTGCGTTTCAGGAACATGCACTGGGAAGGCTAACATCTCCTAACCGCTCGCTGGCAACTAGCCCTACATGGCGAACGTTTAGTCGGGGTGTGAGGGAGATAAAAGTGAATAAAGTTTGCAATCTCTGCTCCCATCTGGGTTTGTAACAAGTCCAGGTTCAGGCATAGGGACCTGCCCGGGGGGACAGGAGAGGCTTGGAAGCCAGAAGGGCAGCAGAAACAGGGCAGTAGTTTGCAGTCTGGTTACCATTTATGGATGTTCTCCAACACCTGTGTATCTCCTGTTGTGGTCCCCGGCACCGTAGCCTTTGGGCATCTCACAAACATCCTCAGGACTTCATTGCCATGACAACCCGGGGGCTAACCCTGGTGGTGCCGGCTTGACCCATCCCGCTGGCTACCTTCTTGCTCTACTGTTTGGGATGGCAGTGGGGAATTTGGGATTCAGACCCATGTTGTGGACTGACCATTGCCTCCTTCAGTCTGAGGTCAGGGCCCATCTCTCCTGCCAGGGCAGTGGGCCTGTTTAGATGGACCTCTCTTGGCAACAGATGGAACCGTGGGCATTTCCAGAGGTCTCTGAGGGAGAATAATGCCCCTCCCACAAACTGCTCCAGGGATGGTTATTAATGTTCTTCGGGCCTCATCCTTCCCTTTATGAAGTGTGGGCATCCAAACTGGACATGGGGGTCTACACGAATAATTAGTGTGTGGCGAGCTGGGGTGTGAATTTACCCCGTGCTAGACTGCTGGGGAGGAACTGTCCACGTGCACCCTGCTGGTGCGAATTCATGGTTCACAGTTAGTCCGTGACAGAGCAGTAGATTCCCACCGGCTGCAAAGCAATTGTGTAGACAAGCCCACAGTATCCAGTAATGGTCTCATTAGCACCCCTTGATGTGGTAATACCACCTCTGTACTCCTTCTTGATATTCCCTTGATTATACGTTCAAAGATTGCATTTGCCCTCTTTCCTACACATGGCCCTGGGAGCTCATGTTCAGCTGGGTATCTACCATGACCCCGAAGTACTTTTCAGAGTTACTGCATTGCCAGGACACCGGTTCCCCATCTTATACATTTAACCAATATTTTTTGTTCTGAGATGTATGAACTTGCATTTAGCTGCATTAAAACTCACGTTGTTGAAAGGAGCCCACCTTACGACGTGACCCAGCTCGGTCCGTGTAACTGACCAGCCCCCATCGTTATTTACCACTCTATCAATTTGGGTGTCATCTGCAAACTCTGCCAGCAATGATTTCATATTTTCTTCCAGATAATAGAAAAAGACAGTGAATAGCACCGGGCCAAGAACTGGTTCCCAGTAGAAACACCCCCTTCCGATGAGTCCCCATTTATGCTTACTTTTTCAGATCCAAAATTTAACTGGTTTGGATACATTGATTTTGTACAGTTTCCCATCAGAACGTTGTACAGAATTAAGTCAAATGCCTTACTAGGAAGTAAAAGTATATTATGCCAACACAGTTAGCTTTATCAACCAAACTTTGTAATCTCATCAAAAAACATTAGCAAGTTTGCATAAGACCTGTTTCCATAAAACCATGTTGACCGGCATTAATCATGCTACCATTTATGCTCTTATCCCTGGTTTTTGGTGAAGGGGAACGTTACAAGGATGGTGCATGGTAGGAGGGTGATGGGCAATTGCGGCCTAGGGGGTGATGGATGGAGTTGTAAATTACAGTAATTGCACATTTAAATGTTGTCAAGGGTGCTTAGAGCCATAGGTAGCTGCCTACAGGTGGGCTAGGTTTATAGCCATGGATAGGTGATATTTTATCTGTGTAAACACACACACACACACACACACACACACACACACACACTACTCACTCACTCTACACAATGCCACCAAAAGATCCTGTTTCCCCCCCACCAGCCCAAGCTCCCATGTGGATGTGGATCCTGACTTCCTCACTGCAAGGGTGTAGCGACTTCAGTGGTCCCTCGAAGGAAGTTGAGAGCTGAGCAGGATAGACCTGGGAGCTCCTTCCTCATCCTAATCCCCACTGAGCAACTCTGAGCACTGGTTCTCTGCATCACCTCGGGGCACCTTGCTCACCTCCTGTTGCCTCAGCCAAGCCAAGTTAGAGAACTAGGTGAAGGGAGCAGGGAAACCAGATGTTGCGTCTGGGCCCTGGTTTCCTGGGGAAATAGAATGCAGCAAAGAATCTGAGTCTGTAGGGCTTACGCCAAGTCCCTTATTGCACCTGGCAGAGTTTAAGCAATAAATTCTCTCTTCCCCCTGGTGGGGACCCAAGCCACTGATAGTCACGGCAAAGCCACAAGGCGGGCAAACCAAACAGGCTCTGAGGTTAAGATATTCTCACCGAAGCCTGTTCTCACTCCCAGGTTCTGGTGGCCATCAGAAGGAGCAGGGAGGAAAGAAGGTTTTATACATGGCTCTGGTGGGATGATGTTTGTACGCCACATTCAGGCTTGGTTGACTCAGTTGAAATCAGTGGGCCAGATCCTCAGCTGGTGTAGATCAGCGTAGCGCCACTGATTTCAGGAGAGCTATGCCTGTGTACAGCAGCAGTGGGGATGGCTCACTGGAGCTTCACTGGTGTAAATCCAGAGTCACGCAATGGCGAATCAGTCAATTGTAGAGTCCCCATCCCAGAACACCGCCTCATAGCGAGACCCGGCCTCTCAGCGACTCTGCCCCACCCTCTTCCTTTGGACTTCAGTGGTCTGCGGTCGTGACAGCCTGGTGCTCCAGCCAGGTCATATATTAGTGCCACTCCGTTGGCCTGAATACATCATAGAATCATAGGATATCAGAGTTGGAAGGGACCTCTGGAGGCCATCTAGTCCAACCCCCTGCTCAAAGCAGGACCCATCCCCAACTAAATCATCCCAACCAGGGCTTTGTCAAGCCTGACGTTAAAAATCTCTAAGGATGGAGATTCCACCACCTCCCTAGGTAACCCATTCCAGTACTTCACCACCCTCCTAGTGAAAAAGTTTTTTCCTAATACGCAACCTAAACCTCCCCCACTGCAAATTGAGACCATTGCTCCTTGTTCCATCTAATGCAATAATGGTGATCCATACAATGTCTTCCACCCCTCCTGGGCTCCTCCTCAGTCTCACTCTTCTTCCAGAGCAGCAGCTCTCAGGGTTTCTCCCTGCAGTCCCTCAGCAAAACCCCCAAACCAGACAAAACGCAAGCTAAGGAACTTCCACCCACTTCAGGCCCGAGCCTTTATCCCATCTTAGCTTCTCCCCAGTTCTCTGCACTTCTACAAGACGCTGATCAACAGGGCTGCTCCCCTGGGGTCTCACGCCTTTTCTACGGCCAACCACAGGCGTTAACTCCTCTCCGGTAGCTTTCCCTCATTTCTCCCTTTGCCTGATTCCACAGAGCAGGAACTCCAGACTTCCTCTCTCCTGAGCCACGCTCCTCCAACAGCTGTGAACTCCTCCCTTTTAAACTCCTCTCTGAGCCTGATACAGCCTCCAGATGTAACCAGGTGGGGGCTAACCCAGCTCTGAGGCACCAGTTCACCCCTTGCCATCCAGGGTGGGGTTTATACATCCCACCACAGAAGCCATTGTGCTTAATTCTGGGCACTGCACGAGCAGAAAGACATCAACCACGTGGAGGGAGTTGAGAGAACGCAGCAGTAACGATCTCTGGTCACTCAATTTCTGACCTAAAAGTGGCAAATTCTTCAACAAAAATACTTCAAAAACAGACTCCAACGAGAGACTGCTGAATTGGAATTAATTTGCAAATTGGATACAATTAACTTAGGCTTTAATAGAGACTGGGAGTGGTTGAGTCATTACACAAAGTAAAACTATTTCCCCTTGTTTATTCCTCTCCCCACCCCCCACTGTTCCTCAGACGTTCTTGTTAACTGCTGGAAATGGCCCACCTTGATTATCACTACAAAGGGCTCCCCCCCCCGGCCCGACCACTTTCCTGCTGGTAATAGCTCATCTTAAGTGATCACTCTCCTTACAGTGTGCATGATAAGCACTCATTTTTTCATATTCTGTGTGTATATAAATCTTCTCACTGTATTTTCCACTGAAAGCATCCGATGAAGTGAGCTGTAGCTCACGAAAGCTTATGCTCAAATAAATTGGTTAGTCTCTAAGGTGCCACAAGTCCTCCTTTTCTTTTTGCGAATACTGACTAACACGGCTGCTACTCTGAAACCTAGTAACGATCAAGGAGCTGGATGTATTGGCCTACAAGGAAAGATGCAAATTAAACAATGTGGACTAGATTACCAGCTTGTGTAAATGGACATAGCTCCAGGGGCTGGAGTGGGCGTTAGCTGGGGATCTGGTCCTGTATAACCAACAGTGGGACATGATAGTCTACCAGTATTTGATATGTCAACACCAGGGAGGGAAAGGAATTGTTTAAGGTGATCCGAAGGAGATAACGGGATGAGTGTAAGATGGAAATTTACGCTGAATATCAGGAAAATCACCCAGCCATCAAGTTCTTCGGCTGTGGAACAGCCCACAAGGGGAAGAGGTAGAAACCACAGCACTTGCTATTTTTAATACTAGCACGGACAATCTGCTGGAGGGGACAGTCCCACATTGGCTGGGAGAGAGCATGGATGTCTTTTCATTCTCTAATGTCAGTGATTTGATGAAGTGGTGAGAAACACCAGAGAGTTGCTGGAAATCCGTGAGGACACTTATTCCCTTTAGACTTCCAACCTAGTTTCTCAGATACAAGTGGTTGGGATAATTCCAAGATGCTCCAGATGGGCACCTGAGCCCAACTGAACCCCGAACATAGGACTCCACTCAGCATCGTCCACTCAAAAATCAACAGCGGTCATTTCAGCTCCTCCCACGATCCGACTGACAGAGTTTGTCTACACCGAGAGCTGGTGTGTGGCCAGCCAGGATGTGGATATGGGAGTATATCAAAGCGCTACAGAACTTCTAGCGCTCAGTGGAAGGGGCCACTCAGCCAGTTAGCATGCAGCAAGCTAGTGTTCTGTAGATTGACACCCTGGCTTGCTGCACGCAAACTCTCGGTATAGACAAGCCCAAATGATCTTGTTTCTCTTCTGTTTGCTCTACCCACAAACAGAACTTCCACCCTCATTCTTCATGGCCACCTTGGGAAAGGCTACTGAAACCAAGCTGAGGGGCAGGGCTTTCTTGGGCATAAAGATTTATTTGATCCAGTAAGGGGCTAAGCATCCCAACATTTCAAACCCTGTAATGATTTGCCCGGACAGACAGGTGCATTGTGTTTTCAGCATATTTCCCCCCATCATCTGCTGGGGTAGCTTCAACAGATCACTGAGGATTGTAGGCTTTAGCAAGGGAGTTTCTGGATGGAACGCATTAGCTGCAGACTGGGGTTAGTTCCAGCGGCCTCTCCGTGAACTCGTAATCCCGGCCTTTGAGTAACAACTGTGAAAAATCAAGGACAGTCATTTCCATTTTTCATGCCTCTGCTGCTGGATTGTAACCTCCTCCCCATTTTGGGTGTGTGTGGTTTTTATTTTGTTTTCTTGGTGTCAAGGAAAACTGATGCTTAGGAATTAGGCAGTAAAGAGGCTTTAAAGAGATATACAGCTGGGGTTCCCATCAGATGGTTTTAAACCATACCAGGTCCTCATGCAGGTTGGCGAGGTCTCTCTCAGCCAGGACTACCATCTATGGTACCAATAACAGCGACATTTAAACGAATGGAGGGTGTATGTAGTGGGGTCCCACAGGGGCCACTCCTGGGTCCAGTACAATCAATATTTTCCTTAATGACTTGGATAACAGAATGGAGAATATGCTTACTTATAAAATGTTCAGATGACACCAAGCTGGGAGGGGTTGCAAGCCCATTGGAGGACAGGATTAGAATTCAAAATGACCTTGACAAATTGCAGAATTCATCTGAAATCAAAAGATAAAATTCAATAAAGACAAGTGTAAAGTAGTACACTTCAGAAGGGAAAAAAAATGGCACAACTAAAAAATGAAGAATAACTGGCTAGGCAGTAGTACTGCTGAAAAGGATCTGTGGGGTCATAGAAGATCACAAAGTGAATAGGAGTCAACAATGTGATGTAGTTGCAAAAAAGGCTAATATAATTCTCAGGTGTATTAACAGGAGTGTCATATGTCAGACATGGGAGATAACTGTCCCACTCTACTCAGCACTGGTGAGGACTCAGCTGGAGAACCGTGACCAGTTCTGGGGGCCACACTTCAAGAAAGAGGTGGACAAACTGGAGAGAGTCCAGAGGAGATCAAGAAGACTGAGAGGAGACCTGATAATAATCTTCAAATATGTTAAGAACTGTGATAAAGAGGGTGGTGGTCAATTGTTCTCCATGTTCACTGAAAATAGGACAGGCTTAAATCTGCTGCAAGGGGGATTAGATTGGATATTAGAAAAAACTTTCTAATTCTAAGGGTCGTTAAGCTCTGGAACAGGCTTCCAAGGGAGGTTGTGGAATCCCCACCCTGGGAGGTGTTTTAAGAACAGGTTGGACAAACACCTGTCAGGGATGGTCTAGATTTACTTGGTCCTCCCTCAGCACAGAGAGCTGGACTTGAGGACTTCTCAAGGTCCCTTCCAGCCCTACATTTCTATGATTCCATGCAGCACCATCTTGGGCTGTAATTCTGAGATCTCAGCTTCAGGAGAGTTGGGGCTGGTCAGTGTTTGGATTGGAGACCTCCTAAGGAAACCATGCTGTTGCTGCTCTCCTCTCCAAGTTTGTACTAACTAGAACTGACTGGAAAAACTTTGCCAGAAGACAAATGGAGAGACTGAGGGAGCCCCACTTTTAGAATTCGTTGAGGGGGGTTAACAAGCATTTGGGCAAGGATAGAGTGTACTTGGACTTTCCAAAAGCCTTTGACAAGGTCCCTCACTGGAGGTTCTTAAGCAAATTAAGCAGCTATAGCATAAGAGGGAAGGTCCCCTCATGGATCAGTAACTGGTTAAAAATAGGAAACAAAGGGTAGGAATAAATGGTCAGTTTTCAGAATAGAGAGGTAAATAGTGGTGTCCCCCAGGGGTCTATACTGGGCTGAGTCCTGTTCAATGTATTCATAAATGATCTGGAAAAAGGGGTAAACAATACAGTGAGGTAGCAAAGTTTATAGATAATACAAAATTACTCAAGATAGTTATGTCCAAAGCAGACTATGAAGAATTACAAAGGGATCTCACAAAACTGGGTAACTGGCCAACAAAATGGTAGATGAAATTCCATGTTGATAAATGCAAAGTAATGCACATTGGAAAACATAATCCCAACTATACATACAAGATGATGGGGTCTAAATTAGCTGTTACCACTTGAGAAAGAGACCTTGGAGTCATTGTGGAGAGTTCTCTGAAAACATCCACTCAATGTGCAGCGGCAGTCAAAAAAGCGAACAGAATGTTAGGAACCATTAGGAAAGGGATAGATAATAAGACAGTACATATTATATTGCCTCTATAAAGATCATTAGCACACCCACACCTTGAATACTGCATGTGGTTCTGGTTGCCCCATCTCAAAAAAAGATATATTAAAATGTACAGAGAAAGGGCAACAAAAATGACGAGGGGTCTGGAACAGCTTCCGTATGAGGAGAGATTACAAAGACTGGCTCTATTCAGCATTGGAAAGAGACGACTAAGGGAGGATATGCTAGAGGCCTACAAAACCATGAATGCGGTGGAGCAAGTGACTAAGGAAGTGCCATTTACCCCTGCACATAACACAAGAACCAGGGGTCACTCAAAATTAATTGTCAGCGGGTTTTTAAAAATATAAGGAAGTACTTCTTCACAAAATGCACAGACAACCTGTGGAACTCCTTGCCAAAGGATATTGTAAAGGCCAAAAGTATAACTGGGCTCAAAAAAGAATTTGATAAGTTCATGGAGGATAAAGTCCATCACTGGCTATTAGTCAAGATGGTCAGGCACTCAACTCCATGCTCAGGATGTCACTGGGTGTCCCTAAACCTCTGACTGCCAGAAGCTGGGACAGGATGACAGCAGATGGGATCACTTGGTAAATTGCTCTGTTCATTCCCTCTGAAGCATCTGGCACCAGCCAGTCAGAAGACAGGATACTGGGCTAGACAGACCGTTTGGTCTGACCCACTATGGCTGTACTTACGTTCTAGAATATCCCATAGCTTAGGGATTAGCACACTCTCCTGAGAGGTGGGGGACTCCTTTTCACATCCTTTCTCCTTTACTGGCAAGGAAGGGGAAAGTGAACCTGGGTCTTCCATTGCCTAGGCAAAGTGCTCTAATCACTGGGCACCATCATCACTTCCTATTCCTGCTGGGGTTTGAATGGATCCGATCTGGCAGGTGGTCTCTTAGCACACCTACTAGATCAGGCCCCAAATGCGACTTAGACATCCAAGTGCCTGTCTTCCCCCAGTGTGTGAACTGCTTTGGGGCTTAGGTGGGAGATAAGTCTCTGGACCCTAGGGTATGTCTACACTGCATACTAAGCCTGGGGAGTGACTCAGGTTTGAGTCCAAGCCCCACTTCCGTCCACACACTAAATAATCTGACTCAGGCCAGCCAGCGCTCAGGACTAGGTCATAGAACGTTGTTGTGGGGCGGGTCAGAGCCCGAGTCCCACCGAGATTCAGGTCCAAGCCCTGTCATTTTGCAGCGTGGACGCAGCTCAAGCCGCAGACCCAAGTCTGAAGGTTTACGTAGTGCAATACGGACACATTAGCACGGCTGTGAGACCCAGGTCCAGCCATTGTAAGCCCAGGTTTACAATACAGTGTGGTTACTCAAGCATGGGCTTGGACACAGTGAGTCCATGAGCTTGGGTCCCAGAGGCCCGGGTTTACAATGCTGTGTAGACATACCCCTAGAGGGAGGCACCAATGCAAATGCCAGGAAGCTGAAACATAGCTGCTGAGAGAACTTTCACTCCAAAAACTTAGGTCCGAGTGAGTTTAGGCACCAACAGGGTTCAGCAGGAATTTCTGTGCATTGCCATGAAGCCAAAACTGGTACACAGGGTGTCTAACTCCTTTTGAGCATTCAGGCCTAAGTGCCTTGCCCAAGGTCAAATCCCCAGAGGGAAGCTGTGACGGAGCAGGGAATCCCAGGCTAGCCACTTTTCCCTGCTGAAGCACATCCTTGCTAGTGCTTCCCCAGTGATGTCAGGATGGCTGAGGGAGCTGGGTTTAATTCCTTTTGCCCAGCCAGGAGACGGGGCACAAGAAAAAACAAACATTGTTTATATGTAGGTCCTTCATAAACTGTGGCTTTGGGGGAGGTGGAGAGGAGCATTTTTAAAGTAGAATCCGTGGTTTTATAGTTGTTGTGAGTTAGCTCAAATGTGTGCCTTAGCTAATAGACACTTCCCCTTTAAATTCTCCATCAACATTAATTAGGAGTCCCTTACATGACCTTTGGAGAGGATTTTCCCCCTCTCCTTCCAAACTGTATTTTGTGAAAAGTCCTTTGCCAGGCGTGACTTTTCCCAGGATCTCACAGCACTTGGATACACACTGATGAAACCCTCTTAAGCTGCAGGAGAATTTAGATCCAAGCAATTTTTTCCCCCTGTAGTTTCCCATGATTTTCCATTCCGAGAACTGTCCTGGGCAAAATATTTATTTCAGCTTGTGCAGCGGTAGGGCCCAGAATTTGACATAAGCTCGTCTGCCTTCCAGATACTTGTCAAAAGGAGCTGTGATTCTGCCTCCAAAGCCCGGCCTTTCATGGCTCAGGCTGTCCCTCAATTCAAATGAGAGCAGCGATCACGTTCGTTCTGAATGCACCAAGCGGGGAACGAGGACTACCCCTTGCCCTTTGCTTTCTCAGAGGAGACATTGTCACAGGTTGCCAGAGCCTGAATTTCTAGTTTAGCTTCACATGGCACTCAGATTGGGGATGCCAAAGGAAATGGAACAATACATCGAGTCTCTGAAAAAGTTATCTAATGTCTGTGCCCTACCTAAATGAACAGTCTCAAAGCAGAATTCCAAATCCGCCTTTTTCCTGCTTCTGCCACTCTCTTAGACATCTTGGCTGGGAGACAAATTTCCCTACAGCCAGGAGGAGAAATCAGAAACAGAAGAACTTCTGAACCAAAGAACTTCTGTGCTGCAGGCAACTGGCGCCGTTACCATGTAAATGACACATACACCCAGCAGGACTCAGAGCCCTTCTCCTCTAGCTCCATAAACATTGTTGTCTATGTCACAAGACAGTGAATCACAGGCCTTAATTCAGCCGCTGTAAATCGTGATAGCGCCACAAGGCAGCTGGGGTAATTTACCCCAGCTGAGGATCTGCCCTGAAGGGTCTATTTCAGAAAACAGCTGCAATTTCGAAGGCAAGCCAACGAGTTCCCATATAGCTCGAGTGCCAGCCTGGTTTCCTTTGTTGACCAGCAACCACACCTTGTTTGGAATGCTGTAGAACGCCCAGAGCTATCCAGTGGTTAAGTGATGCACTGCTCATAAACATAGCATTGCACTCATTACCTGCCTTTACCGAGGCTACGTTGACACTGTGATTCCCCTGCTTGCCCACACATACTTGCACCAGCTCTCATGGATGAGATTTGCGAGAAAACCCGGGCAGGAAATTTTTGAGCGAGACAGCCGTTGCACGGGGGCAGTCCCGATCTCTCGACTGCGGAAGCCGAATTCCAGCGTCATGAAGGATCGTTATGACTGGGGACTTCCTTAGCTGCAGTGCGTGGCCAGACAGCTTGCCATGCTCTCTGTGCCCCTCAGCCTTCATGGCCGTTGAATCACAAATTGATTTCCTCCTTACAGTCCGCTGGAACAGTCCTCGCAGGCTAGAGAAAGGCAGTTTCCTTATCTCGCCAAAGGTAAAAGACCCATCGGCTCTCCTCACCTGGTTTATTGGAGCGGTTTACCGGGGTGTGGCCACTGCCGCATGCAAACAGCTACTTGGAGCCACAGGTGAGAGCTCGGTGTAGGTGGGGACCAAAGCACATGAACTTCTCCCTAAGGAGCATGACGTGTTCCTCCAACAGAGGTACTATCCCTCCCTAATCTCCATACACCCTTCTCATCCAGCTAGCCTGAGTATAAATAGCAGTGTAGCCATGGTAGCACGGGTAACAGCAAATGAGGCACGGCGGAGGAGAGCACCAACCTGCCTGAAATCACCAGAGGGGGCAGCGTCGCTTATTCTTTCCACACCCCCATGATAACCGCCGACAGTCGGATGGACACCTCCATCACCAGCAGAGGCTGGCCCACTGCTCAGCGAGCGATGGGAGGTACGCACGGTCAGGCGGGTTCGGTTCAGATGCTTGATTCTGACGCCAACCTGGGTGAAATATTCCATGTTAATTTTTATTCTAGTTTCCAGATTAATTTACGTCATGTCCCTCTCTGGGAACATTCAAATAACTTAAGCTGCTGGGCAGAAATATTCCAGGAAGTGAGTCTCACCACTGAGGGCGTGAGAGCTTCTGCAGGAAGCAAATTTCAAATTGGCATATAAACATATTTGGGGCGGGGAGTGCTCGGACGTTCGGCGAATCAGGAGGGAGAGATGCACCATGTGGCTTATCTGGCCAACCACAACCAGGCAACGCAGCTTGAATTTCGAAAACAGGACACTCCCGTGGATCTAAATGGGCTGGGGGACATCTGGAACTTTTGTATCACTGGGTGTTTGGATAAACAGACAGGCGGCTTGTGCCAACCTGCCCTGTCCTTGTCTCGCATGGCCTGCGCCCTCCCGGCTGGCTCGGGAGCTCCAGCACCACCTTGCAGCAGCCCCCACCATCCCTGACACTTGCCATGTGGCTGGGCAGCCCGGGACCCACTGGCAGCGGAGGCCAGGTGGTGATGGTGGCTGCAGGGTGCGTGGACTGGCCGTGGTGCTGCCCTCGCTGGTGTTGCTGGGCCTAGACCCCCCACCACAGGTGCCCTCGCGGTCTGAAGGCTGAGGTGGCGTTTCAGCAGGAACTGGCTGCTGCTTGGGTCAGAGCCAGCCGTGCATGGCTACTGCGGGCACCAGCTGGCCCGCTTTGCCGACAGCTGGGTGACAGCACGGCCAGGTACCTGAGCAAGGTCCTGAACCCATGGGGTGAGAATGGGTACCCCACGGTACCCCTTCTCCCAGTAACCACCTGTGATAGGGTTGGGGGTCATGGGTTCTGTGGGTGCTAGGGGGCAGGTGACCCACTGACCAGAGTCATGGGAGGTGCATAGTATGCGGCTTTCTGCGAGGCCGCGTTTGCCCCTGTGCCTACAGCCTGGGATGGGGATAAGTCCTGCCAGCCTCGGGGAGCAGGTTGTGCTCGGGGCAGGGGATCGCTGCATGGGATGCTGCAGGGCTCCATGGGGGACACATGGAGGATTCGGACAATGAGGGTTTTCAGATAAAGGGAATTCGGAGAACGGGGAGTGTACTATAAACGTGATCAAGCCAGAGAGGGAAAAGAAATCAGACCAAAATTCTAAAATGGGTTCAAATAAGGGAGAAAGGGGAGGCAAACATGATCTGTGGGAACTGATATGCCCAAAGCAGCACACAAGGCTGAATCTGAATAGAAGATTCCCGGAGCGTGATTCATTCAGCACCGATCTGATGGTGGCTGGAATTTATTTAGCTGAGAACCCGGATGGCATCTCACGTGAGTGCAGGCTTTGGGTGAGACTCCCGCTGCCTCTTGCTTTTGGTTGAGATGTCAGCATTTTCTTTCTTCTGTCCAGAGCCAGTAAGTGCAGAGGGGCACAAAGGTCTAAAAACACGTGCCAAATGGTTCCACTGAACTTTTATTCAATTGGCAAAACATTTCAGGTTGCCTCGCTGAGATTGGCCAGCTGTGTCTGTTTCCTTTTGGGATTCAAAGTCATAGGTGAATGTTTGGGATCACTTCTTGATAACTGCTAGGCAGGTAGCGAGTTATGCTTGCTACTCATGAGATAACTGGCTAAGAGCTGGAGAATTAATTGGCTCAGAGCTGCCCACATCTTACCTTGTCTCTACCCTAACCCATCTGGTAGTCTCATCACGTGTTATGTCTTGTCTTTGAGATTGTAAGCTCTTCGGCCAGAGACTATCATTTATTATTTGTTTGTACAGCGCCTAGCACGATGGAGTGCTGAGGTGGTTGGGAAAAGGTCCAGCAGTTAGAACACTAGGCTAGGACTTAAGAGACCTGGATTTAATGCTCCGATTTCTTGTGTGACGTAGGGCAAGTCACTTGGCCTGTGTGTGCCTCCACTGGGCATCTGTACAATGGGAATAACAGCACTTCCCTACCTCACAGCGGGGTTGTGAGGATAAATACACTAAAGACTGCTCAGATACTGTGGTGATAGGATCTTTAATATATGACTAGTAGTCTCTTATTTTAGAGCTAGACCTGAACCAATATCTTGAATCCAAATACAGCCTCCATGTTCCTTTCCAGGATTTGGGAATAACCAAAAAGAGAGATGATCTGGAGAATCCATCCCGGGTTTGCTCCAGACCCCGTGCATCATGGGACAGGGCAGCTGGAGAGTTTTACTGATAGTGAGTCAGTTGCATCTTCTCGTTAAAGGTTCCACTTCTTTAATACTGAAAAGTCCATGTGTTGCTCATTGACGCCTTGTAGCTTAGGACGCCGTCCTGCCCCTGCAATGCCCATCACCTGGTTCTTCCAAGTCAGAAGGTGTGTGGTGGTGGTAGTGGCAGTGGTGAGGGGGTTCCATGGAAATTTTCCACTCTGGTAAAAAAACTGAAAACTGAACATTTTGGATCAAAACTGAAATGCTTCAGCGGAAAACAAAAACCTTTGGTTGGAAACGGAAAATTTCAGTGTAGTTTGGGCTCCATATGTCCTCATTCTCCTCTATGAGCCTGGCACCCTGATTGGCCTACACTTTGGCAGCTCAGCAAGACAGGAGGTCATGGTGCATCATGGGAGTCCCATGGCCATGATACATCATGGGAGATGTAGTCTGGCTGGAGAGCCCGTGCCTTAAAGGACAATGTGGGACGAGGCATATGGAGCACAATTCCCATCAGGCACTGCAGCAACATCCCCGAATCACAGTTTTCAGCCCAAGTTTTTTTTGGTTTTCAGCTGAAAACTAAAAAGGTTTCAGGTTTGGGTGCTTTGTTTATTTGAAGAAAAGTCAAAATTTTCTGCAGAAAGCAGACACACTCCAAAAATTTCAATTCGTTGAAAAACCAATTTTCCACTGAAAAATGATTTTGACAGAACGTTTTCAAGCAGCCCTGCCTCTGAGCTTCCAGAGATTATGCTGACTTAGCTTGTTCCAAAGTCTGGCTATGAAAGGAATATTTGCCAGAGCACTAGAGGTGAAAATCTTAGAAAATCAGCAATAAAATATGCTCAGCCTTTGGCATTTCATTGGTCAGCTGCCCGGTGAAGAGCCAGAGATGACACGGTCAGTTCTGAGGTTGCTGGAAACATTGTAGACACTGACGGTGACTGATGTTTTTCTAATTAAAGGATTAGAAAACTTTCCTTATTGTGACAGACTCAAGGAGCTCAGTCTATTTAGCGTAACAAAGAGAAGGTCAAGGCATGACTTGATCACAGTTTGTAAGTACCTACACGGGGAACAAATATTTGATAATAGACTCTTCGAGGGTGACCAGACAGCAAATGTGAAAAATCGGGTCAGGGGGTGGGGGGTAATAGGAGCCTATATAAGAAAAAGACCCAGCAATCAGGACTGTCCCTATAAAATCGGGACATCTGGTCACCCTAGGCTCTTCAGTCTAGCAGAGAAAGGTCTAATACGATCCAATGGCTGGAAGTTGAAGCTAAACAAATGCAGACTGGAAATCAGGGGTACATTTTTAACAGTGAAGGCAATTAACCATTGGAAAAAAACTTACCAAGAGTCGTGGTAGATTCTCCATCACTGGGAATTTTTCAGTCTATGAATCCATGATGCTTAGTGAGACTGGCTGCTGAAACTCTGAGAAAACTTTCAGAGTAGCAGCTGTGTTAGTCTGTATTCGCAAAAAGAAACGGAGGACTTGTGGCACCTTAGAGACTAACCAATTTATTTGAGCATAAGCTTTCGTGAGCTACAGCTCACGAAAGCTTGTACTATAAAAGAGTGTAGGTTAGCAAGTGCAAAAAAACTCTAGGCAATTGAAACGCTCTGAAGAATTTAGGGAGAATGCAAGTACGGCAGGGGGCATTTTGCCAGGACATTGAGGTTAACACCGTTCCACTTGCAAAAAAGCACCACAGGATCTTTAATGACCACGCACTGGTGGTTAGGACATTGGTCTCCTCGTCACCTCCAGCAGACTGTGCCTCCTCACACCAGCTGGGGGCCTCAATTCTGTACTGACACAGGTGGGAGAGTAAAAAGAAAAGGAGGACTTGTGGCACCTTAGAGACCACCTACTGAGTCACCGACCCCGTATCCTGCAGCCCGTTCCAGTGTGCCTGTCTCCTACGTAGCCAATACATTTACAAACAGGTTTCTGTGCTCTGAAGGCTGCTCCAGCAATATAGAACTGGTAGAATTTCAAGGGGGTCTGTGCACGGGTGGGGCTTGCCAGCTTCTGTAACTCAGGGCAGTCAACAAGATGAAGCCAAAACCACAGTATGACTTTAGTGAAAAGAATATGCGCCGAGTACGAACAAATTGATTTATTCCATTTGAGGTGATTTTAACTGCTCTCTGCACAGCAGCTTCTGTGGCTGAACGCTTCGATGAGGGACAAAAGAGCTTTTTCACACACAAAGCTCTGAACGACATGGACCCATAAACTAGAGAATCCTGTGGCCACAGCCACAATACACGGCATGTCACTGGTGTAAGAGAAGGCCTTACTTACTTACACTGTGTCACTGTAACACCACTGATTTGTATGGCGTTACTCCTGATTTACACCTACAAGAGAGGAGAATATGGGCTGTAGTTGTTTTTAATTGATGGTTCTTGCAGACTAATTAAAGGACAGGACACTGCCCTGCTCTAAGCACCCCATTTTATTCAGTGGCCTTGTGTGGTGACTCTCGGTCAGGTTCCTAGTGGGCAATGGTTCCTATCTCACACGAGTCCCCATGGATACCAACGGGCCATACTTCAGGTGGGTTCAAGGAGACCGACCCACACTCTTCCCATACTCAGCTTCAGAACCCGGCTTGCACAGGAACACAGGACTGGACAGGACCTCCTGGGTTATGTGGAAAAATTGGAGGAGAGCAACAAAAATGATTAGGGGACTGGAACACATGACTTGTGAGGAGAGGTTGAGGGAACTGGGATTGTTTAGTCTGCGGAAGAGAAGAATGAGGGGGGATTTGATAGCTGCTTTCAACTACCTGAGAGGTGGATCCAAAGAGGATGGATCTAGACTGTTCTCAGTGGTGGCAGATGACTGAACAAGGAGCAATGGTCTCAAGTTGCAGTGGGGGAGGTTTAGGTTGGATATTAGGAAAAACTTTTTCACTAGGAGGGTGGTGAAGCACTGGAATGCGTTACCTAGGGAGGTGGTGGAATCTCCTTCCTTAGATATTTTTAAGGTCAGGCTTGAGAAAGCCCTGGCTGGGATGATTTAGTTGGGGATTGGTCCTGCTTTGAGCCGGGGGTTGGACTAGACGACCTCCTGAGGTCCCTTCCAACCCTGATATTCTATGATTCTATGAAGTCCGGGCCCCTGCCAGCAAAGGCAATCCTGTCATCTAGTCCCTTCATAAACCTATCCAGCTCCACCTTGACACTCATTAGGTTGGGGGGCCCCACTCCTCCTATTCGGAGGCTGTCCAAGAACCTCCCTCCTTTAATGGGTAGAAACCTTTTTCCAGCCTAAATTTATTCCTGGCCAGTTTATCCCCATTTTTCTTATGCCAACACTGTCCTTTAGCATCACTCACTCTTCTCCCTCCCTGGCGTTTTCCCCCCAGTGTATTTATGAAGAGCAATCACAGCCCCTCTCAGAATGCATTGGAATGGTACAGAGCAGAATAGGTCCTTGGTCTGCTGTAGACTCCCTGTGAGCCCACGGGCCAGTCATTTCGTCTGTCTGTGTTCATTTCTACATCTCCACCATGGGGATACTAGCACTTCCCTACTGCACAGGGGTATGGTGAGATAAATACATGAACTAGGCCCTGGGCAAGGCATGCAGATAGTGTGGTCATATTAGTACCGATGACTCAATGGTGTAGAATAGTCATGGTTCAGCTGGGCATTGGTGGGGCATTTTACACTTATACTTTAACTTGTTCTGTGGTTAACACAAGAATAGGAGTCAGGTGCTCTGGGTTCTGTTCCTGCTATGTTCAGTAACTCACCATGGGTTCTTGGACGAGTCACTTCACTGCTCTGTGCCTCAGTTTCCCCACCAGTAGAGTGGGTATGATACTTCCCTCTCTCACAGGGGCCATGTCAGGCTTAAGGTGGGTAAAGTGCTGTGGCATTCTTGAGGGCAGGGGAAGGATGCTGGAGAAATGCAAAGTATTAATGCTATAACTGGAGGGCAGCAGTCTCCAGTCAGCTTGAAGGAGAAATCAATTTACTTTTGCAAAAAGAAAAGGAGGACTTGTGGCACCTTAGAGACTAACCAATTTATTTGAGCATGAGCTTTCATGAGCTACAGCTCACTTCATCGGATGCATACTGTGGAAATTGCAGAAGACATTATATACACAGACACCATGAAACAATACCTCCTCCCACCCCACTCTCCTGCTGGTAATAGCTTATCTAAAGTGATCAGCAAGTTGGGCCATTTCCAGCACAAATCCAGGTTTTCTCACCCTCCGCCCCCCCACAGACAAACTCACTCTCTTGCTGGTAATAGCCCATCCAAAGTGACCACTGTCTTTACAATGTGTATGATAATCAAGGTGGGCCATTTCCTGCAGAAATCCAGGTTCTCTCACCCCCTCACCCCCCTCCAAAAACCACACACACAAACTCACTCTCCTGCTGGTAACAGCCTATCCAAAGTGACCACTCTCCTTACAACCTGCATGAAAATCAAAGTGGGCCATTTCCAGCACAAATCCAGGTTTTCTCACTCCCCCACCCCCATACACACACAAACTAACTCTCCTGCTGGTAATAGCTCATCCGAAGTGACCACTCTCCCTACAATGTGCATGATAATCAAGGTGGGCCATTTCCAGCACAAATCCAGGTTTTCTCACACCCCCCCCCCCCACCACACACACAAACTCACTCTCCTGCTGGCAATAGCTCATCCAAACTGACCACTCTCCCCACACTGTGCATGACAATCAAGGTGGGCCACTTCCAGCATAAATCCAAGTTTAACCAGAACGTCGGGGGGTGGGGGGGGTAAAAACAAGGGGAAATAGGCTACCTTGCATAATGACTTAGCCACTCCCAGTCTCTATTTAAGCCTAAATTAATAGTATCCAATTTGCAAATGAATTCCAATTCAGCAGTTTCTCGCTGGACTCTGGGGAGAAAAGAGCTACTTGCAAAAAGATTAGCTTTTAGCAAATGGCACAGGGTCTCCGATTCCCACAGAACCCATACAGACATCAAATCTCAGAGCAGCGGACAAAAAAATAAGGCAAGTAAGCCAGGCACCTTGACTGATGTGCTGATGTGCAGAAGATCTGAGCTATGGAGCCACTCTGGCTCACCTCCCATTTGCTCAGTGATGGCCAGGTATGTGGTAGACAGAACCAGCTAGGGCTCATGGATGATAAGGGCAGATGGCTGCATGCTCGTGAGTTAATTTCCTGAAGGCTAGTCCCTTGAACTGTGCTGGCCTTCCCAGGAGCAAGGTGGGTAGGTTTAGGGGGCCTGTTGAGAATGAAGGAACCGTAGACCTCAGCAATCCTGACTTGAGTTGGGCACAAGGAGATGGAAACCATGGAAGCTCTCAAGCACGAGGTACTCTGGTGATTAGACAGACAGACAGACATGACGTGACAGACTCTGGGCACCGCCGAAGTTTTAACCCAGATTTATTCCCTACATTTTTATTTGATTAAAAAAGGACTTTTTGCAGCAGAACGTTTCTGTTTTGAAAGTATTCCATCACAGGATGCACCATCCTGGGGCATGCTGACACGTCAAATTAGGCTGTGGTTTGGGTAGCAGAGGCAATGTCAATGTAATTGGGCCTGCTGATGTGTAGATCCTAGAGGAACGTTAAATGGAGAGAAAAGAAAAGGCTCCCAATGGCTTAAACCTGCGGTTGGCAGTTGGCTCTCAGCAAAAACCACCTTCATAAAAGAAGAGAGTCGTATTCACTGTTCTGTGGGGCGTTGTTATTCTGCACGGTCTGCACGGCCCCCCTTGGCATCGGCGTCGGACACAGACTGGCGGCAGGGATTGGAGACAGATCCGATCCGAGACTTTAGCCTAAACTGGATCCTATTCTGAACCTCACTTCTCTGGAGGTTCAAAGAAGTTCAGTTAACTTTCGCCGCTTCCCCCATTATTTTTCATATGTCTCTAGGCTTCCCAGTTCTGGCCAGGAGCACTGAAATATATGCCAGGAAAGGCTGTTCTCATGGCATCTGGAGACTGGTTGGCTTACCCCTGTCAATTTCCTAAGCCCATCCAGCAGACTGCCTTCGTTTCAGACAGGATCATACCTTGGTCTCTTATGGGAGATGACTATCTATGAAGTCCCGTTTGCAGGACCTTTTTCCAACCCCCTCTCTATCTGACTGGGTTCCCAACCCCTCTGGGAACCATGATGCCTGCACCACTCCCCTGGCTGCCTCCTGCCTGCCTTTGAAGCGCCTCAGCTGGGCTTGGATTCAGCCCCAAAAAGATTTGCTACGAATAGTTCGGCCAGCTGTACGAGTGTCGGGGAAGGAATGGGGGCCGGGTGTCAGAGCCTCTGGAAGAGCAGAATGCTGGGCAGCTGCCATTGCTGGTCTTGGATGGTTCAGATGGTCCAATCCAAACTTCAGAGCTTCTTGAGGTTCACCCCACTCTGGGTCTGAGCTCCCCAAAAACTTCCAGTGTGGATCTAACTTCATAGCTGAGCCCTGTCTCTATCCTATGATGAACCCACCCCCCAGGTCAATATACCACTGAAATGTGCATGCAGCCTTGAATTCTGCAGCTTAGGCCTGGCTGCAGTTTAAAATGCTGGGGCAACAGCCCTTACCACGGATCATCAGCAGGATTTGATTCTGGGACCCTCAGGGCCCATGTTCAGGCCTAACCTGGGGAGCTAAAAGAGCAACTCCATTGTTTGGCAGAATTTAGTAGGCTGTTAAAACTACATGAACTAGCCACTAGAGGGAGACGTGACTCACACACAAACTTCCTCTGCAAGTGGAAACTTGTCCCAAGCAGCTGAGTTCAAAAATCTTTATTCAGGGACCATGTTTGTAACTGTCCTCACCACAGGTTATCAGCAAGATCTGAACCCTGGACCTTCTGTCACCAAAACACAAATTGCTTCTCCTTGAGGTAAAGGTGTAACTCCGTTAGCTAGTAGCAGTAGTAGGGTGTTATCCTCTAGGAGACGCAGCCACTAGAGTAGGAAGCAGCACAAACTTTACTGGAACTAGGTTATGGTTTTATCACAGGAAATGGAATAGTGTCCCTCCCCTGTGGATCACACCTCCTGTCCTTGTCAGAAGCATGCCCTGTTGCAAAAGGATTGAGTCATAACTCACTGTGCCATGACCCCCATTGACAAAGTACACAGTGTCTTTGTTACTAGAAGAAACCCACACAATTAAAAAACTCAAAGGAGCTATAGCTGATCTGTGGAACTCACTGCAGCAGGAAGGCATTGAGCTGAGTACAAGTGGTGGGGCTTTAAACAGGGCTGGATAACAACAAGAGCATTAAGATTGACATTTGCAGCTCTGCAAGGTAAGATGTGGCTAATAAAATCTCCTGGCTCAGGGCACATGTTGACTGCCTGTAGCAGTCACGAGAAACAATTCCTCCAAACTACTTCCCCGGCCCATGTAGCCTTATACAATTGACTGGATATAGTGGGCCAATTCCTGGCACATGCTGAGGTTGTATGGCTGGAGTGGGGCAAAGCGACTGTAAACTTCCCTAAATGGGCAAAGGAGGAGTCTCCTGGAATGGGGGAAACCTTGACTAATCTAAAGACAACGTAGCCAGCTCTACACCACCTCCTAGTTCACCAGTCACAGAGAGCATGGTGGGGACATTGAAAGGGATAAAGGCCATGGAGGTGGAGCATACTGTACTCCTGTGATCCTCACCAGCAAAATGGCCAATCGGGGCCATTAAAAGCCAGGATAAGTTAGATCAGCACTAAAGACTACTCTTATACGAGCCAGGGGCTGCTTCGTCACTCAGTCCCCAGGACTGAGGGGAGAGGTGCAGGGAAGCGTCTTAATGCCACATTTGCTGTCCCTACCTTCAGCTGCGTTGAGGAGACTTTAGCCCAATATGTTGTTTTCTTTTTGTTGGAATCGGAAGTAGCAGGTATAGAATGGAGGCAGGTTCCTGGACTAAATGGACCTGGTATTGCAACTCCATATTCCTGGCAGGGTGTGAGGTATGGGCTGTTTTGGACATCGCATTGTAATCATGGACACACGCTGAAATTAAGGCAACGATTTAGTCACAGGGGTGTTTAGTAAAAAAGTCATGGATAGGTCAGGGGCAAAAAACAAAAAGTCACGGCTCGTGACCTGTCCATGGCTTGTATTATAAGTACCCCTGACTAAATGGTAGGTGCCGGGGAGAAGGGGGGCGCTCTGGTGATGCTACTGCTGCTCTGGGGGTGGGGCTCTGGCACACCGCCACTGCTCCGGCCGTGGGGTGGCCCGGGGCCCCGGCGTCGCCACTCCCGGACTGCTGCTCCAGGGCTATTCGCGGGACCAGCTGCTGGGGTGGCCCTGGGGTCAGCCACACCTGCCGCTGCAGAAGTCCCGGAAAGTCCTGGAATCCGGGACTTCTGTGACCTCCGTGAAAGCTTCGAAGCCTTAGCTGAAATCAGCACTACACAACGACGGCTGCACAAAGCATACGTACAGCGGACCCCCTGTATCTGGAGAATAGCCTTTTGATATATTGACTATTGCCAATGACAGAATGCTTGCCCCCAGCGTCTCAGGGACAATGAAAGCCTGCTTGAAAACACTGGCCTTTCTGATTCGTTTGCTCAATGCTCTTCTTTGCAACTGACCTGTGATTCTTGGCTGATCAACATAAATCCATCAACATACACGTAGCAACTGCTTGGAAGTTTGCAGTTTTGACGTAAGTCTGGCAGGCTGAATGCTGCAGGTGTCTCTCCAGACATCTTAGAACATGTGCCATTTTCTAGACGAATCGACACGTTTCCTCTGAAGACGCGACGGACACTGAGAAAGGACAACACAGCGGAGGGAGTTGAAGAGAGAGCACCTCCTGCCCGGGGGGGAATGTAACACAGGCTCTCCAAAGCAGCACATGAAAACAAAATATTAAAGTAAGTGGGACATGAAATTGCAATCCCAATAGCACGGATTTTTAATGAATCTGTAAACGTGGAGTCCTACCCTATGACTAGGGCCCTACAAAATTCACGGTTCATTTTTGGTCAATTTCATGGTTATAGGGTTTTTAAGATCATAAATGTCAAGATTTTAGTTATTGAAATCTGAAATGTCACGGTGTTGTAATTGAAGGGGTCCTGACCCAAAAAGGAGTTGGGCGGGAGTTGGGGGGGAGTCGCAAGGTTATTGAAGGAAGGCCGGCCCGGCCCGGCCCGGGATTGCCAGCTGCAGGGCAGAAGGAAGGCCGGCCCGGCCCGGGATTGCCAGCTGCAGGGCGGAAGGAAGGCTGGCATGGCACGGTACGGGATTGCCACCCTTCCTTCTGCGCTGCTGTTGAGGGGGCGCCGCCTTCAGTGCTGGGCACCCGGCCAACAGCTGCTGGTCTCTGGCCGCCCAGCTCTGAGGGCAGGGCAGAAGTAAGGGTGGCAATACCGCAGCCCCCCTAAAATAGCCTTGCGACACCTCCCCCCCCCCGCAACTCCCTTTTGGGTCAGGACCCCTAATATGAGAAATGCTGGTCTCCCCTGTGAAATCTATATAGTCCAGGATAAAAGCGCACAAAAGACCAGATTTCACAGGAGGAGACCAGATTTCACGGTCTGTGACGCTTTTTTCATGGCTGTGAATTTGATAGGGCCCTACCTATGACTGGAGAATTGCTAATATAGTATCTATTTTTAAGAAAGGGAAAAAATGTGATCCAGTAAACTACAGGGTTCTTAGTTTGACCTCAATTGTATGTAAGGTCTTGGAACAAATTTTGAAAGAGAAAGTAGTTAAGGACATAGAGGTAAACGGTAATTGGGATAAAATACAACATGGTTTTTACAAAAGGTAGATTGTGTCAGACCAATCTGACCTCAAAGCAAACACAAACACATTCTCCAACACCCACGCTGCCGTTAGCAAAAGAGGCTCTCTGTGATGGCAGCATGGTTATTGGGTGGTGGGGGGTATAGGATGGGTTGGGAGGTCTATGAAAGCGGGAGACGAACCATAGTCATGAAACACAAAGCCTGCTGTCCCGCTCCCCCCCGTCCCGGGATAGGCTGACAAGGGATCAGGCCAAACTATTGAGTTATTACTCTAGGCAGTGTGTTATTGGATTTTATACTCATTGGCCGTTTGGGGCATTTTCTACAGGGTTAGCTTTTTATTCGGAATGATTATACCGGTGCAGTACAATAAAATCAAGTATAACACAAGGATTTACCAATAGGTGGCCCTGCCGGAACCATATCAGGAAGGAACCAATGTGCAAATCTGTATCCCGAAGCTGCCGTTGGGTGGGACTGTGTCTATAAACAGGACAAGTCAGTGGGCTGTGTGTTGACATGGGACCATGTCACTCTCTCTTATTTCCATTTCTCCCTCTTTTCAGGCTCCCATTCTTCTCTCTCATCTTCTAGTCCCGCTCATTTCCCCACCTTTCTCTCCCTTCTTTTTCCAGCCTAACCACTCGCAAAGCACCATCTGCTGCTTTCAGGGTATCCAGATGTCTTCAGTCCACCCATCTTCAACAAGAATGATTCTCACCCTCCCATACCTGTCTCTAAGGATGGTGAGGAACCTCACTGAGCGGGGACCACTCCGCAGGTAGCTTTGGCTTTAGCACTGCTATGGAGGAATTTTTCAAATCTAAAACGAGAAGGCAGAGAAGCAGTTTCCCTCTGAGGGAGATGGGCTCGGCTATGGCGCTAGAGTAGAACCGACGAGAGATGGGTTCAGTTCCTGGTTCTGCCAGTTCCTGTGTGATTTTGGGCTGGGTTTTCAAGTGTCCCAGTATCTGCAATGGGGTTCAGATTCTCCAAAAGCTCAGGAGCTCCTATTATGACATTTAAATCAAGACTTTCACAGTGCTGAGTGCTTTTGAAAATCTGGCCTGGATTGTGGGTGCAGAGACCATTTCCAAATGTGGCCCCCACATCTCTTGTGCCTCAGTTCCCCCCTCTGTGAAAGGGAGATAAATAATCTTCCCTCTGTCTTGTCTGGTTAGATTGTAAATGCTTCAAGGCAGGGGATTTTCTCATATTAAGTGCACATAGGGGTCTGGCATGACAGGCCCCTGATCTGGGTTAGGGCTTCTAGGCATTGCTAGAGGTTACCGGAAATCAAACAATTAATAATAATCTCAAGCTTTGTATCAAAAAATAAAAGGTAAAAATATTTGCTTCCTTTAGCTCTGAAACGCTTTAGAGAAGGAAGGGGGTGGGGGGAAATCCCAATGGCTGGGATTTGCAAGGGTCTGTGTTAAATCACAGTCTGGAGGCAGGCAAGGGGCCTGTAATATTTTCATTATAATCAAATGATTAATCTGAACCATGTGGTCTAATGATCTGACATCTAAGATGTTACACTCTGCCACTTAAGACGCTGTGGTTTGAAAGAACACGAAGCACAGCTCAGTTTCCCCCTTTGTTACATTTATAGAGTTTCGCTGGGTAATAAGTTTAAACGAGCTCATGTGGCGTTAACAATGATGGATGAGAAGCTACAAGATATTGAAATAACATGCAATGTGTGCAGGGCTCGGAGACACGGCCTACTCATGTGGTGGTTGCCTGACGAAGAGCAAATCTTCTTAATTCCAGCCATTTATTGTCAGAAAGGCTTCTGTCCATCTGGCAGCTTATTAGTGTGTTATGAACACAAGGGCCTTTTAAAATCTCTCTCTCTGCTCTCACATGCCTCCACCACCCCTTAATACCTCAGCTCCTCATAGATCTCTTAATGGATTTATCCTCACAAAACCTCCAGGAGGTGGTGAGGTATTGTCATGGGCTGGGTTAAAACTAGTTGAGACAGATGGGCCCTTTATTTAAGGTAGCTGTAAGAGAGAGTTACGGAGACCCACCTAAAATGAGGGATAACGGAGTCTGCCCGGAGACTGGCACATCATGGGCAGAGAGTTCGACTGTGTGTTATCTGACCAGGCACGTGTGTGTGTGTGTGTGTGGCAGAGAGAGAGAGAGAAGGACGAGCTGAAGCAAGACAGACTATGATAGGTAGACAGAGCACGGACGAGCACAAAGTATAACCCTCAAAGAAGCTAGAGAGGTGGCTTCTGGGGCTGGCTAAAGAGGCTAGAGGCTGTGAGCAAAGAAACCATCTGCTTTTTGCTTTTGGTTCCTCCTGCGTTTGCCGCAGCAGGTCTCTGTACATTTCTTGTAAGTAAATAGGATTGTTTGAAAGAAAACACCCAACTCCATCCTCAGTTCTACTCCCAACTGGAACAGCTGCAGATCCCCTAACTTTGACTAGCCATGCAGATCAAAAGGGGTAACAGTATTGTCACTGGAAGATATTGCATCTTTATGGATGGGGCACCCGGCTAAGTATCAGGAGACCTGCTTTCTGCTGCTAGCTCTGCTGTGTGCCCTGGGGCAAGCCACTTCCCCCGCTCTGTGCCTCAATTTCCCCTCCAGCCATTTGCTGATGTGTAGAGCAAATCCGTGGACCATTTTTGCAGATGGGATGCAGATACACATTTTGTATCCATGCAGGGCTCGACTGATGTGTTTGTACAGCACCCAGCACAATGGGGCCCTGCTTGGAAAACCGTGACAAACTTTTGGGGGTGGTTTCTGAAAATGCGAGTTTGGAGCAGGAAGAATGGCTTTGCTCGCATGGTTTGTGCACATTCTTATCAAGAATTTTCAGCTTCCGAATTCTGCAGCGAAATGGGGACACACTCCAGGTCTCAGAGACTTGAACGTGTTCATGAGTATTCCACACAGCTTGATTGGTTGAAACGTACAGCCTACTGATTGGCTACACTTGCAGTTCGATATTAAAAATATTTGAGGCCAAATAACCAAGTTTAGCCAATGTATTGCCTAAAGCCAAACCAGTACACTACGAAAAGGAGCCATACACAACCTCCTTCCGGGAACCAATTCTTATCTTGCAGCGTGTTCTCCTTCAACAGCAGTTGTGCTTCAAAGATACACCCTCAAAATTACCTCTATTTATAATAGGGTTGCTTACAAGCTAAAAACACTTTATACATCGCATAAGATCCAACTCCCCAGTTCGTACCAGTTCCTCACTTTGTTTTTCTGTATTTTCCCTTATCACTTGTTTACCACATTCCAGATACCAACCAGCATGAAAACCCCTCCAAGGCTTGTAGCAGGGCAAAACAATCACCTATTCCGCCTTTGCCAGGTTTCATATTTGTTAATGCCGAAGCCTACATTTGACTTTGCACCGTATTCTGGGGTATATCTCTCTAGACATAAGTGAGCAAAGGTGTTAATAGCACTGCCCCCATGCTGTATATAATATTAATATATATAATTAATGGGGTGTCCTACGCCTAACACATATGGGTTGGCTCTCTTGAAGGGTAACAAAGAGGGTTCTATGGTTACAGTAGCAAACTGGGATTTAGGAGCGCTGATCCTATTCCTGGATTTGCCACAGACTCCCTGTGTGACCTTGGGCAGGTTGTAGCACTGCTCTGTGCCTCAGTTTCCCCATCTGTACAATAGGGGTAATGACACCTCTTCCCTCACATGGGTGTTGTGAGGAGGCATTCGGGCATAGGTGGAAGGTGCTCAGACACTGGCACGATGGGGGCTGTACAGGACACACTTTACCAAGAGTGGAAAAGTGGGTTTTTAATCTCTTAATGCAGAGGTGGGCAAAGTACGGCCCGCGGGACTGTCCTGCCTGGCCTCTGAGCTCCCGGCCTGGGAGGCTAGCCCCCAGCCCCTCCCTTGCTGTCCCCCGCAGCCTCAGCACGCTGCGCCGCCACCACTCTGGCCCACTGCTCCAGCCGGGTGCGCGATGGTGGGGCTGCGAGCTCCTGCCGCTCTGAGCAGCATGGTAAGGGGGTGGGGGTGGGGGTTGGATAAGGGGCAGGGGGTCCCGGGGGCAGTCAGGGGATAGGGAGCAGGGGGCAGTTGAATAGGTGTGGGAGTCCTGGGGGGGTTGTCAGGGGCGGGGGTGTGGATAGCAGGTGAGGTCCGGGGGGGGGGTGCGGATGGGGCAGTCAGGGGAGAGGGAGCAGGGGAGGTTGGATGGGGTGGAGGTTCTGGGGGGGTGGTCAGGGGACGGGGAATGGTTCGATAGGCATGGGAGTCCTGGGGGGCCTGTCTGGGGGTGGGGGTGTGAACTGGAGTCGGGGCAGTCAGGGGACGGGGAGCAGGGGGGGGATAGATAAGGGGTGGAGTCCCGGGAGGCGGTTAGGGGTGGGGGTCCCAGGAGGGTGTGGTTAGGGAACAAGGAGCAGGGGGGGTTGAATGGCTCAGGGGTTCTGAGGGGGGTGGGAAGTAGGAGGGGGCAGATAAGGGGCTGGGGCCAGGCTGTTTGGGGAGGCACAGCCTTCCCTATCCAGCCCTCCATACAGTTTTGCAACCCCGATGTGGCCCTAGGGCCAAAAAGTTTGCCCACCCCTGTCTTAATGGGAAGTCCTGGAGACTGAAATCCTCTATTATTCATTCTGATTGATCAGTGATATTACAGTTGCATAGCAAGGTGCTGTACAAACAGCATCTAAGGATATTTACATAGAAGGGTAGATAAGGTCTGGAATAGGAGCCTACAGGGGAATGGCTGTCGAGGCCACTGCAATTATGAACCCCCTAAGCCACACGTTTACCCATTTGCAGGATCAGAATAGTCCTTTGTACTTTTATGGCAACTTTCCTCCCAGGATCTCAGACTTTCACTAAGCCTAAGAATACCCACATGAGGCAGATGCTTATTGTTAGCCCCTGTTTTCAGGGTAAGGGGAAACTGAGGCACAGATCGGTTAAATGGCTTTCCCTTAGTCACAAAGTGAGTCAGTAGCAGAACCTTGTATGAAACCCATGAGTCCTGGTTCTACTTCCAGTGCTCCAACCACCAGACCTCACTCTGGATTCTGCAGAGATAATGACATAGTAAATGTGTGTGGCACAAATGCCTCCCTTCCGTAGGGACGCAGCACCAATAAGGGCATTACATTGAGGGTCATGAGAGCTGGACTCTAATCCAGACTTTGCCACTAGTTCACTGTGTGATTTTGGATAAGTCTCTTCCCCTCCCACCCTGTATCAAGGGCAGGGATTTTCCCTCACTATGTACAGTGCCTAGCACAATGGGGGCCCTAATCTCAACTGCTGCAGCTGTAATATTAATAAATGGTTGCTGCTCCCATGGATGTGAATGTGAAGACATGCTTGTGTATGCCTACTGGCTCACTTGAAACTGTGGAACTCATTGCCACATGATGCCACCGAGGCCAAGAATTTAGCAAGCATTATAACAGCAAGTGCTAAAACATTGTGGAAGGCATATAAAATTGCCTGTTGCAGGTCTTAAACTAATCCCTGACTAGGAATTAGGATGGAGAGGTGGGTTTCTTATATCTTTTTCTGAAGCAATTGGTGCCGGCATCTGCCAGAGACAGGACATTGGGCTAGATGGACTATGGGGCTGATCTTGTCTGACAATTCCTCTTTGCATTCACGGCACAATGGAAAGGTAGATTTCATCTCTGCTCCCACAGGCAGCTGTCTCTTGGTGATTTGGTCAAACAGAGCTCAAGCGGCTTCCATATCTTCCATGGGCCGGGACCTGGGTTATCCTGCTCGAAGAGAGACATAGAAGATTCCACACCACAAGCCATCCAGCTTCTCTGTGTCCCTCAAAAACCCTCCTCTGTGCAACATTCCTGAATCAGTTCCCTGCAACTTGATAGTCTTATATTTAGCCTAGATTATAGTTAAAACATCATATTTTATGCTGTGCTTTTCAATTGTCTTCCCCCACTCACTTGTATCCATTCCCAGCAGCAGCAGTTGCCTGTTTGATGCAGGGCAGGTTGCCTAGCCGTAACCATATAATTATGGTCAGAGCCACAGAGCTATTTTTATGTCCTGCCAGAGATTATTCACTTATCAGGAATGTGTATTTAAGTGGCAGTCTCTGAGACAGCCACTATAAATAGGAAAAACCCATTGCTCTTGGTGTTTTCTTTCAACTCTCTCATCCATCATGCCTTCAGCTTCGGTGACCACATCAATGTTACGCGAAAGGCGAGAGAAGGCTGCCTAGAAAGGGGAGGCTTGGGACCTCTTTTTAAAGAAATCCGGATAATGCTGCCTTAGCTCATGTGCGGTTATAGCCCCAAAAGCCGACAGAGGAAATGAAGGGTATGGCCCCAAAGTGCTCTTAAGTCAGCCCTGCTCAGCTAAACCCACCAGGTACCCAGCATGCTTATGCCTGCCCGCAATGTAGGGCCATTTTGGCTGCCGGGGAGAGAGCCGCGCTCTGTTGCAATGGTAGGTGACCCGAGAATTTGCATAGTTACTTGTATTGTAGAAGTGGTGAAGGCCCTCGGTGAACTGGAGGATGGAAGGACGGATGGTCTAGTGGTTAGAGCACTAACCTGGGCTCTGAAAGACCCAGTTCCAAGTGTCCGCTCTGCCACAGACCTCCTGCAGGACGTGGAGCCAGGGTTTTAAAGGTATTTAGATTCCTACTGAGATTTTCAAAAGCACCTATACACCTAAACCGCCTACCTTTAAAAATATGGCCCTGCGTCTCCCTGGTGCCTTGGGTCCCCTTCTCTAAAAGGGAGTAGCAACACTGCCCTATTTCACAGGAGTGTTGTGCGGATAAATACATTAAAAGGTTGTGAGGTGCTCAGATACTACCTTAATGGGGGCCATATAAATATCTTCAAAGGCTCTGCTGGGTACTCTACATACACGCAGTGAGAGACGACCCCTGCCCTGAAGAGCTCACATTCTGTACAGACTCTGGACAGGAGGAGAAACAGATCCTGGACAGGGAACATGCCCAGCTCAGGATCAGTGGCAGAGCCACGAACAGAACCTACATCTTCTGATTCCTAGGCCAACGCATTAGCCACTAGACCTGCCTGTCACTAAGCTATCTGAAAAAGTACCTAACCTTCTTACGTCTGCTAAAATGGTAAACATGGCTTCTTGCAAAGCTTCCGGTGCATCCTGCTTCTGGTTGGGCGGCCAATTCTTCAGACACCGTGGTGAGGCGCTCATTGCAAACAGCTAGATTGACACCTCTATCTATGGATAGGTCTGCATTGCAACCAAGGAGTGTGACTGCAGCTTTAAACTAGCCAGTTCAAGTACGGGTAGCAGGGACACTGCAGCCGCATGGACCAGAGTGCAGGCTGCACAAGTCTGCCCAGAACCCAGAGTAATTACCTGGGTGGGGAGCACATGCTGTGGCCAGGACCCAAGCTAGGTAGATCAAAAATTGGGTATGTCTAGCCTATGCAGGTTTAAAACAAACAAAAGAAAGTATTTCTTCACACAACACACAGTCAACCTGTGGAATTCCTTGCCAGAGGATGTTGTGAAGGCCAAGACTATAACAGGGTTCAAAAAATAATTAGATAAATTCATGGAGGATAGGTCTATTAATGGCTGTTAGACAGGATGGGCAGGGATGGTGCCCCTAACCTCTGTTTGCAAGAAGCTGGGAATAAGCGACAGGGGATGGATCACTTGATGATTCCCTGTTCTGTTCATTCCCTCTGGGGCACCTGGCATTGGCCACTGTCTGAAGACAGGATACTGGGCTAGATGGACCCTTGGTCTGACCCAGTATGGCTATTCTTAAGGGTCTGCAGCATTTCCTAGAGGGGCTCTCACTCTGGATCTGCCTTATCATCTGCAGCATTGACTTCCACAACTGAACTGACTAAGAAGGCCTTATTTCTGGTGCTCACTCATTTCACCATGGGTTCTCTGAGCTGCCCTGTCCCAGAGATAACTGGCTGTGTGGATATGGGGAAAGGAGTGGAAGTGATATATCTTGACTTTAGCAAAGCTTTTGACACAGTCTCCCACAGTATTTTTGCCAGCAAGTTAAAGAAGTATGGATTGGATGAATGGACTATAAGGTGGATAGAAAGCTGGCTTGATTTGTCGGGCTCAATGGGTAGTGATCAACAGCTTGATGTCTAGTTGGCAGCCAGTATCAAGCGGAGTACCCCAGGGGTCCTGGGGCCGGTTTTGTTCAACATCTTTATTAATGATCGGGATGATGGGATGGATTGCACCCTCAACAAGTTTGCAGATGACACTAAACTGGGGGGAGAGGTAGATATGCTGGAGGGTAGGGATAGGGAAGAAAAGAAATCTTATGAGGTTCAACAAGGACAAGTGCAGAGTCCTGCACTTAGGCCGGAAGACTCCCATGCACTGCTACAGGCTGGGGACCAATTGGATAAGCAGCAGTTCTGCAGAAAAGGACCATGGGGATTAGAGTTGATGAGAAGCTGGATATGAGTCAGCAGTGTGCCCTTGTTGCCAAGAAGGCCAACAGCATAGTGGGCTGTATTAGTAGGAGCATTGCCAGCAGATCGAGGGAAGTGATTATTCCCCTCTATTCGGCACTGGTGAGGCCACATCTGGAGTATTGCATCCAGTTTTGGTCCCCCCACTACAGAAAGGGTGTGGACAAATTGGAGAGATTCCAACGGAGGGCAATAGAAGTGATCAGGGGGCTGGGGCACATGACTTATGAGGAGAGGCTGAGGGAACTGGGCTTGTTTAGTCTTCAGAAGAGAAAAGCGAGGGGGGATTTGATAGCAGCCTTCAACTACTTGAAGGGGGGTTCCAAAGAGGGTGGATCTCAGCTGTTCTCAGTGGTAGCAGATGACAGAACAAGGAGCAATGGTCTCAAGTTGCAGTGGGGGAGGTTTAGGTTGGATATTAGGAAAAACGATTTCACTAGGAGGGTGGTGAAACACTGGAATGGGTTACCTAGGGAGGTGATGGAATCTCCATCCTTAGAGGTTTTTAAGGCCTGTCTTGAGAAATCCCTGGCTGGGATGATTTAGTTGGCATTGGTCCTGCTTTGAGCAGGGGGTTGGACTAGATGACCTCCTGAGGTCTCTTCCAACCGTAATCTTCTATGATTCTATGAAAGGTCTTGGCAGGTTCCCAGAGACACAATCTCAAATGCAGCTGAGACCTGATCCATGGCGATTAGAATCAAGGCCTTCAGCTGGCACCAGCAATGGTCTGGGAGCCAGTGGAGGGACCTGAGCACAGTTCTTATGTACTCACGGTAGCTTGACACACAGAGGAGGTGGGCAGGCAAGTGGGCAATCGAAGGACAGGCTCTTTGGGGCAAGGCCCATCTTTTCATTACATGTGTCCATGGAGCCCTCAGTATGTGATAAATAATGATAGTCAGGCAGAAATGGCTAAATAATGAACCTGGATCTTTGTAGTCTGTTCCTAAATTCATAGATTCCAAGGCCAGAAGGGACCATTGTGATCAACTAGTCTGACTTCCTGTATAACACCCCTAACTGTCAACACAGGCCTGAGAACTTCCCCAAAATAATTCCTAGAGCAGATCTTTTAGAAAAACATCCAATCTTGATTTTAAAATGGTCAGTGATGGAGAATCCACCACAACTCTTGGTACATTGTTCCAATGGATAATTACTCTCATCATTAAAAATTTACGCCTTATTTCCAGCCTGAATGTGTCTAGTTTCAACTTCCAGCCATTGGATCATGTTAAACCTTCCTCCGCTAAATTGAAGAGCCCATTATTAAATATTTTGTTCCCGATGTAAGTACTTATAGACTGTAATCAAGACACCCCTTAACCTTCTCTTTATTAAGCGGAACAGATTGAGTTCTTTGAGTCTATCATTATAGGGCACGTTTTCTAATCCTCTAATCATTCTCGTGGCTCTACTCTGAACCTTCTCCAATTTATCAACATCCCGCCTGAATTATGGGCACCAGAGCTGGACACAGGATTCCAGCAAGGGTCACACCTGTGCCAAATACAGAGGTAAAATAACATCTTCACTCCTACTCAAGATTCCCCTTTTTATGCATCCCAGGATCACGGTAGTTCTTTTGGCCACAGCGTCACATGGGGAGCTCATGTTCAGCTGATTATCCACCATGACCCCCAAATCTTTTTCAGAGTCAGTTCCCAGTTGGTGAACTCCAAAGAGTTCAACAACTTGCATCCGTTCCTGTTCAAAAGTCTCTTTCCCTTGTGGAACCTGCGCGGTGAATGGTTCCAAGGGCAGGGGATGTTACATGTTACACCAAGGTACTTAAAATAACATTGTTTGGTCCAAACCCAACAAGAACAGGTCACCTTTCCAGACAGTTTCACTACCCCTGCTGTTCCTTTCTATCCCCAGGAGGTGAGTCTTCAAATCAGATACCAACTGCTGGATCTGACCTGTGCCCAGAAAGAGCAATTCTTGGGAGCGTCCAGCTTTGGACACACGGCAGGTAGCATTCATGATGTGCATTATTGTTTGGTACATTTACTACGGCTGACAGGTTGAAATGTGCTAAAAAAACCCCATTTGCCGATAACGTGATGTCGAAGGACACAGATCACAACGGATCTCAGTGTAGCTCCCACAGATACATGTGCTCTGGGCTATATTACAGTCAGAGGAGGTGACTCCCTGCTTAGTTTGTAGCTGCCCAGAAGCCACTGCGTGTCTTGTAGCTAAGCCAGAGAGGGGCCCTCAGGAAGGGCCCAAAGAGATCAGACACCACTGGTGAAATTCCCCCCCACGCAGAAAGACAGCACAAGGCTTAGTGCGCCAGTTAAGTCCCAAATATGCCCAGTGGTCTCCTATACCGTGTGTTGGTTTTTTGCATGTTGGTGAATGTTAGTCTAAAAGAGACAGGCACCCCAATGGGACATATAAAGAGCCTCTCATTGCAAGCTAGGAAGAGGCAAATCCTACTGCGTGAATGCAGCCGAGCATCTGGGGCTGAGGCTGGACTGTGCAGAGCCATGGGGCATAGCTGGCAGAAATCACAGATGGATCTTGCATTACCAGAAGTCTACATGTGAAATTCACCCCTGTGCCAAGGGCCTGCACCACAGAAATCCCGCTTTAGTGTGGTAGAAGCCTAGTCCTGATTCTCTAAACAAGGGTGAATTTCACCCCATTTGAAGAGTACTCCAACCGCCTTGTGCTTCTCTAGAACCTCTGAGGCTCTTAGGGAATGTTGGAAAGAGTGAAGCCTCCCAGCACTGCTGTATTGATCACCATTTTGCAGTTGGAGAAACTGAAGCACAGACAAAGGAAGTGACTTCCTCGGTATGCCACAGGAGGTCAGAGCTCGGAGGTCCAGGCAGGGCTTTGGAACGGAGCCCGGAGCTGGAGCATGGAGCAGATCCGGAGTAGTGGAGCTGCAGGTTTTTGCCTGGAGCTGGAGTGGAGCCGGAGCACAGCTCCAAAGCCCTGGGTCCAGGTCAGGAGTTCCGCCTTCCAGCTACATAGGAACTGCCCTGCTGGATCAGACCAGTGGTCCATCTATTCCAGTAACCTGTTCCCTGGCTTTAACCACAAGACCACATTCCCCTCCCTAGAAACCAGAGCATTCACGCTGTCTTAGATTTTGCCAGAAGCTTACCAGGGGTTGTATGGCTTGAGCAAGCTCCAGGAGACATTGTTAGATGAGGAGATCCAGAGTGTTACACCACAGCAGCTTTTAAAAAAAGCCCAGCTTTGCTAGATTGCCTCAGTTACAGGCCTGCTGCCTGGCAGACGAAGGTTTTGCCTCTCAGGGAGTGGCAGGACTGGCTGGCTGAAGAGGGAACGCCCCAGCCCTCTTTAACGTAGGACCCCCTTTAACCAGCAAAAACAAATGCCTTCCCCACGACAGGTTTCAGAGTAGCAGCCGTGTTAGTCTGTATTCACAAAAAGAAAAGGAGGACTCGTGGCACCTTAGAGACTAACAAATTTCTTTGAGCATAAGTGTATATAAATCTCCCCCCTGTATTTTCCACTGAATGCATCCGATGAAGTGAGCTGTAGCTCATGAAAGCTTATGCTCAAATAAATGTGTTAGTTTCCAAGGTGCCACAAGTCCTCCTTTTCTTTTCCCCCACTACAGCTACAGGAAACGAGCATTTTAGAACAGTGCTTATATGCTGTTAGGTCTCTAGCCACCACAGCACAATGCATTTGCAAGGAGCTGAGAGGGTCCTGTTCCATACAGAAGACAGCGGCAGGACACGTAGCAAATACATGGCCCGTTACTCCCTGCCAACAGGGTACTGGGAATCAAGGTTACTCAGGTCAGTCCCTATCTGGCAGGAACTCTTTGGTTCGCAGCACCATGCCTCAGTTTCCTTACCTGTAAGTTGAGGATAATGATACCTACCCCTCACCCCCACTCCCGGGGTTTTGTTACATTCAATTAATGTCAGTTTGTAATGTGATCTCAGATCCTTGCTTAGACTGTACGCTTGTGGGGGCAGGGACTTTTTGGTTCTTTGTTTGTACAGCACCCGGCACCTGGGTGGACCTGGTGGACATGTGGACCTGGTCTGTGACTAGAGCTACTAGAACCTACCACAATACAAATAAACAATAATCCTTAGGCAAATGCCTCTACTATATTAATAACACCTAGCCTTATGCCGCACTTTTCATCAGCAGCTCACAGAGGAGGTCAGAATCATAATCCACATTTTCAGGGGGGACAAACTGAGGCACAAGGAGGTGACGTGACTTGCCTAAATAGGCCTGGGGCCAGGCCAGAAATAGAATCCAGATCGCCCGAGTGCTACTCCCGTGCTCAATCTACTAGGCCACGTTGCCTGCCCTGTGTTACTAACAACTTGTGCTAGTCGAACCCTGCTTATTTTTCCCCACAAAACATTTCAAGCAAAAAACTGCCACCGTGTCTGTGCGCAAAAGGGTGATGCAGGGATTTCCTTTCCTTGGGCGACTGGGAATCACACATGTGCTTGCTTGAGCCGAATTAGCGTGTCTGTCTACACGGGCAGGGAAGCTTGGTGCCAGCTGCCACGTAGACATAGCCACAGGGGCCTGGACAGCTGGATCCTGTCCACCTAAGGGTAGGTCTGCACTGCAGTCACTGGGTGTGTCCGCAGCTTAAAGCTATCTTGGGTAGGAGAGCAGCAAAGCCGTGGCAGATGGGCTTCACTGTGGCTAGCTGCCCGGGTAATTACCCGGGGCTCTGAGAAGGGAGGTGGATTGTACAGCCCGCGCTGAAGCCTGTGTGCTGCCTATGTGCCAATGGCTTCACTGTTACCCATACCCAAGCCTGAGGAGCCCTACCCAACCCTTCCTCTGGGAGCCCTGCCCTTCAACACCCTCACCCTGCCCCTGGCAGCCCTACGCTTTAGAGCCCTAATCCTAGACCTGGGAGCCCCACCCATTCATAGAATCATAGAAGATTAGGGTTGGAAGAGACCTCAGGAGGTGTCTAGTCCAACCCCCTGCTCAAAGCAGGACCAACCCCAACTAAATCATCCCAGCCAGGGCTTTGTCAAGCCTGACCTTGAAAACTTCTAAGGATGGAGATTCCACCACCTCCCTAGGTAACCCATTCCAGTGTTTCACCACCCTCCTAGTGAAATCGTTTTTCCTAATATCCAACCTAGATCTCCCCCAATACAACTTGAGATCATTGCTCCTTGTTCTGTCATCAGCTACCACTGAGAACAGCCGAGCTCCATCCTCTTTGGAACCCACCTTCAGGTAGTTGAAGGCTGCTATCAAATTCCCCCTCACTCTCCTCTTCTGCAGACTAAATAACCCCAGTTCCCTCAGCCCCAGCCCCCTAATTGTTTTCGTTGCCCTCCGCTGGACTCTCTCCAATTTGTCCACATCCCTTCTGTACTGGGGGCGGCCCAAAACTGGACGCAATACGCCAGGGGTGGCCTCACCAGTGCCGAATAGAGGGCAATAATCTCTTCCCTCGATCTGCTGGCAATGCTCCTGCTAATACATCCCAATATATCTTTGGCCTTCTTGGCAACAAGGGCACGCTGCTGACTCATATCCAGCTTCTCATCCACTGTAATCCCCAGGTCCTTTTCTGCAGAACTGCTGCTTAGCCAGTTGGTACCTTAACCCTACCCTGGGGAGCCCCACCTTTGGAGCCCTGACCCTAGCTGGGGCAGCCCTACCTTTTGGAACTCTAGCCTTAGCTCAGGGAGATTCAAGCTTGCTGAGGTATGTACAGGAGCTATAGTCACACCTCCTGATTGCAGTGTAGAGATACCCTTTATCAGGATTTGCCCTTGAGTACTTGGGCTTCACAGGAGCCAGGACCAACGCAAGGGCTTGATCCTGCTGACGCTGGCTGTTGGGTGTCGCGGCTTCCTCTGATGAGAAATCCTGAGAAGCGCTGGGCAAAAAACCAGACTGTGGATGTAACACACTCCACTCCCTGTAGTCGGTGTTTGCAGGGTCAACCACATTCAGTATTTTCTTTGTGACCAACTCACTCATCCATATGGAGATCATCAGAACGGAGTCTGGTTCTGATTTTCTGACCCAGGCCAGGAAGCAATATATTGGGTTTGATTCCTCCTGACCCCAGTCCACCAGAAGTTTCTTCTTAGGGTGTTAACATTTAAGAATTCAAACTTGTCCGTTAGCCCAGTCCTAATAGTTTCCCATAGAGATTTCCCCATGGTATACTCATTTTCACTGATAGTTAATAAATATCCACTCCCATTTTTATGGCAAACTCTGAGCAGCAGAGAAGTGCCTGGGATATGTTAAAATAATTTAATCCAAGTTATGGTTCACGTTTCTCTTTCCTTTAGAATGTGTGGGACAAAACTGCCTGCAGAAAAAAAACCTTCATTACAACTTTTTCCTGCTTCAAAGAAGTTTGAACAACTTTCCCTTCTTCCATTTATTTTTCATGCCCACATTACCTTTGTATAGTAACTCCCTCACTGGGATTTAAACCCACAACTTTCAGCACCTCATGAAACAATTTATTTAGATAGCAGTAGTAGGTTATTATCCGCCAATGAACCAATAACTAGAAGGGGTTGTGATAAGCACACTTTGCAAATCTATTACATCTGTCTGTCCAGGTTCTGACCTGATCCAGAAGCATCCCCCACAACAAAACCAGTATTGATATTCTGGGCTTGAATGGAAGCAGCAGGTTGCAGAACTCCTTCACCCCCCCAAAAAGCGTAGTTGAAAGGTATTGACAGCCCAGTTCTGCAGAGCTGAGAAGTTGGGATATGAATTGAACCCACAGACATTCTTCACTGGTTAAAATGTCCCTCAGTGGACTGCCTAAAGAAGCAGTGTAACAACCACATGTGCTGGTATAATACTTAATTTCTGCATCGGCCAGGCAGAATAGGAGTTTTCTGGCATCAGTGGCTTTATTGCAAAGATTATGGAGCGACAACCAACTTGAAAGACATATTGAAAAAAAAGAACCCAGTTTTAAATCCATATTCAAGTCCATTCTCCTCAGGCCATTTGCACTGGCCTCACAACTACATTTAAGAACAATGTTTAAAAATGGTCCCCTCTAATCCGGTTTATAACATGCTTTGGCCAGGCAGTGTGGATAGGGACAAAATTAGTTTCAGAACCCTGGGGCCCAATTCTGATCTCAATTTCATGTCTGTCAGGAACCCACCTCAACCAATGAAGAGGCACAAAGCACAGTCACCTGGGGAACTCATTGCCAGGGGATGTTGTGAAGGCCAAAAGTATTACTGGGTTCAAAAAAGAATTAGATAAGCTCATGGGGGATAGGTCCATCACTAGCTATTAGCCAGGATGGTCAGGGATGCAACCCCGTGCTCTGAGTGTCCCTAAACCTCTAACTGCCAGAAGCTGGGACTAGATGACAGGTAATGGATCACTTGAAATCACCCTGTTTTGTTCATTCCCTCTGAAGCATCTGTCACTAGCCACTATCAGAGACAGGATACTGGGCGAGATGGACCACTGGACTGACCCAGTGTGGCCAGTTTTATGTTGTTATGATGCAAATCCAATGTAAGTGTGATCAGAATCAGGCCCACTGATATCCCTGGAGTTACTCCTAACTTTTATCTCTTTGAGGCCACCAGAACCAGGCTCCATGTCCTAGGTTAAAGGCCAAACAAATCTTGAACTTTGTTGGAATTGCAACAGGGATCAGTTTGGCCCCATGCTCCTGCTCAAGAAGGAACATGACTGTAAATGTAACCCTCCTGCCAAGTATTGTAGGCAACAACAAGGGATGGGTTCAGATACCCATGGGTTCCCCTTAAAACTAACAAACACCAACACCAGCTCAAGCCCTCACTGAGTAGCTGGGAAAAATAACTACTTTCTCTGGGTGCCTTTAACAGATAATACCCCCTCTCTCACAAAAAAAACATCATTAAGGGAAAATGGAACACAACATTAATTTGGGGAAAAATAGCAATGCTAAATCAACAATATATATGAATAATAACTAAAACACCCAGCCCTACAGTATCTTTGGCAGTAGTCCTTTGCCTCAGTTTCCCCACTTGTTCCTGTGAATGCTGGATGAATCAATGTCTCATTTAACACATCACTTTCCCCCTTTGCCCTCCCCCTCTACTATACCTCACTCACAGTTTGTTGGCAGTGGTTAGCAAAGTCCCAGAGTCCAGAAGCACAGTCAGACAAATCCATCTTCGGCTCTCAGGGGAAATACTGACAGGTCCATAGCAAGATTTCATCACATACACTGAGCTCAGCATTGTTAATACTGGATAGGAGAGCCCTTTCTAGAGTTTACTCAGCTCTACTGATGTTCTCTGCCTCTTTGGTGAAAAATCACCTTGCCACCACTTCCTCACAAAGCTCTCAATGAAGAAGAAGAAAAATTAAAATTATAGAGGACCCCCAAGCAATATCCCTGCCACCAGAAATACATTCATTACATACATACAAACAAAAACCAAAATGCCCTCTCTGGCTTATGGCCAAGCTCCACTACGCAGTAGTAAAAGACTAAGATTTTGGTTATAGTGACTCCTCATTCAGGGCCTATTTGATGTAATTCTGTTACCCTTTTGTCACACAATCAGGATAATAACATTTCATTACCCTGACCCCCAAAACGTAAATGAACTTTAACCAAAATGACCAAAATGTTTAAACTGGGATAGTGGGTAACACACATGCAAATGAGGCCTGGCTCATTTTGTCTCGTTCTCTGCTTCACCAGTAGATGGCAGAAGAGAGCTCCTTCCCTCTAGCGCTTCAGACCTCAGGGCTTCCATAAAGAATATGCAGTCTGGCGCTATCCAGACGGATCAGCCAAACCTCGTTGTAGATCAGGTTAGCAGGGGCTGTGCTTCAGCGCTATTAAACCTGGAGCATCGCTGTGACGCTACTGTAGGCCAGGAGCTAAATATATCAATGGGGCCAGGAGACAGATATCAATGGGGTCACCATCAGCACAGTCTCAGGCAGGTCTTTATACCTGAGTAAGAAAAGCAGTGCTGAGCTATGTTGGTTTAGGGTTTTGTTGGGTACTGTAGGGTCCCGTCCGGTGCGAGCTACATGACCTTGACTCCCACTGTCTTCAATGGGAGGTCAGCGGGATCAGCGCCTGTCAGGGTCAGTTCTGTAATGTTCGGTGTCTGGTTGCAGCTCACTGCTTTGGAGATGTGAGCGAGCGTGAAAGAGTTAATTAGCTCAGAACCAGGCGTACTCTTTGCTGCAGACCCCCAAACCTCAGAAATCCACCTGCTCTGGTGTTCTGTTACCAGCCGGGGAGGTCCGCAAGCCGGTTCACTGAGGTTTGCAATGCCCCGGGGTGAGCATGGAGAGTAAGCACTTACCTAGAGTCTTTCCCTCTTGCTCCCTCATGGAGGGGCCAGCTACAGGCTTGGGCTGGGGAGTGAGACACTGCTCCCAGATAGCGTGGCCCATGGTGCTAAACCCCAAGAAGGAGGCAGGATGAAGATGGAGTCATGGCCTCACCTTTCCACACACACTGGGCAATGGGCTGTCCTCAGTGCAGAGGAGAGAGCAGGCTGAATGTTTTCAAAGGGCAGTAGAGGAGCTGGTCCAGTGGGGCCTCAGGACTGATTTGACCCGTGCCAGCCAGAACTCCTCCTGCTGCGGCATGGCCTCCATTCCCCTGCAGATCATGGTACGAGGCTGAAAACCAGAGCCCAGTTCCGTGTGTTTGCACAGAGCCCTCGCACGCCAACACCAAGGAGCTTCTCACAGTGTACTGTACATCCTCGTGAAACCATGTCATAGCCCGATGGGCCACACTCTGGCAGCTTGACCTCTGGGCAAACACGGCCTGCCTTGTGAGCTTCAGCAGGGGGTAGCCTGCCACGTGGCTCAGAACTGAGCCAGCCATTGTCCAAAGAGTACAAAGGCAAGAGAAGGAGGCATGAAACTCTACAAACTCTGGAGTTGGTCTCCGAAGAGCCCATGTTCTTGGCAGCTGCTGGGCCCACCAAAGTTTCTCCTCAACCGACTGTGTTGCTCTCCAGAAGGTCAGGCTTCCTGCTCAAATGGGAGCCTACCAAGGCGAGGCAGAAAAAGCAAGGCCAGCACGGGGCTGGATTTACGTTTCTTCAAGGGCCTACTAAAGCTTTCCCTCCCCGGAGAAGTGGCCACTTGGATCGTTCCCGTCCTTAATTGTTGATGATATATGAGCGCACATTGCAAGCTTTTGTTATTCTTGGCCATGCCAAGAGGGAGACCTTTCCAGCAATGTGTCAGGCTCTCCTCACAGAGTTGCAAGGAGGTAAAGCTTGGGCCCTTTTCAAGAGGTAGAATGATATTTCAGGGCTGGAGGCCATGTAGGAATCAATAGTGTGTGATTCCTGTTGGCATTGGCGGGTGGCCGTTGGCAGCCCACATTTTGGAATGGCTCCTCCTTTTGGTTCAACAGTTACAAGGACAGATACTGGCCTCTGCTTTTTTTCTGCAGGCACTCAGGAACTTAAATTCTGGCTCTAAATGATGACATGCGCAGAACTGTAAACCACTCCCCAGTTTTGAACCCACAAAGATGGAGGCCTAGTTAAGGCCAAAATGAAAATGTGGCCCTTACTCTGTTAAGATGTCCTTATCCCAGTCCACCAAGCCCCTACCCTCTCTTATCCAAACCCCTCTGGAAAACTCCCTTCCACAGTAATGACCACAAACTGGGATTTGATAACAACAATATTAAAAAAACAAACCAACAGACCGTCCTCTGCCTTTCCCTATGTGTCCTGTATCATCAGTGTTTGTATCGTGAGAATGTAAGGACTAGGGGACCTGAGTGCCTATCTTAGGAGGCTGGAAGACCCTGGGTTTTCAGTCCAGCAAAAAGAAGACAGTGGGGACATGATAACTCTCTACATACATTGGGGGATAAATACCAGGAGGGTGAAGCGCTATTTAAGCTAAAGGATAATGTTGGCACAAGAACAAATCAATATACACTGGCCATGAACAAATTCAGGCTGGAAATTAGAAGCTGTTCTGGAACAGCCTCCCAATAGGCCGCCCACTTAATTACTTTTAATTACTTTTTAAAAAGAGCTGGACAAATTCTAGTGTGACTTTGTGATGTGTGTGTGGTGGGGAGCAGGGCTCAGCAGCCCGGGGGCTCACTTCTGGTTTAGGGCTTGTGTTCCTAAGTGCTCATGCTTCAGGGTTACAGCCACCACCTGCAAGGGTCAGGAAGGGATTTCCCTCCCCACCCCCGGAGAGGTTTTTTAAAAAAATCTTCCTCTGAAACATCCGAGATGGCCACAGCTGGAGATGGGACATTGGACAGGGTGAACCGAGCTATGAGATGGCACTGGGCATTCTTTGTCCCTCCTGGGTGCTTGGCTGGCTGGTTCTTGCTCACATGCTCAGGGTCTAACTGGTCATCGTGCGTGGGGTTGGGAAGGGATTTTCCCCCAGGTCGAAATGGGAGGTATCTGGGGAGTGGGCTGCCTTCCCCTGCAGTGTGTGGGTGCGGGTCACTTGCCAGAATAATCTGGGTATAGCTTAATCATTTCTCTGCCATTGCCGAAGTCTCGGGCATCGGTGCCACTCAGTCCTTCCTGTTTTCTGCCTGTGACAAATCCCAGTCCAGTCTCCTGCAGGCTGTAATAATGTGGTCTAATTCTGGTTGTTGGGTTTAGTGTACGGGTGCTGGGTGAGGTTGTTCGCCTGTGAGATAGAGGAGGTCAGACTGAATTGTCTGGTGGTCTCTTCTGGCCTTAAACTCTGTGCGCCTTTAGATACACCAATTAATTCTGCCCCCTGAAAGCATGAACACCTCGCCTTTCCAACCAACCAGCCGGGTGAAATGTGTTGAAGTGGCCACCCTGGCGAGCGAATTCCTCCCACCAACGGAGCAGAGACAGCATGGACAAGCACAGCGTATGTTTCCTCCACACAATGACCTTCAACCAGTTACTCAGTGAAGGTGGTTGTACGCAATGTAGTGCCTTAGCGTCCGAGCTGGCTCTCCTTGAGCTAGCATGCTAAATATAGCGGCGTGGCCACGAAGGCAGGTCAGACTAGTCGCCCAAGTGCAATTGCACCTGAGATCCTAGATGCACACTCAGGGAGTTAGCCCAAGCCCCTGTCTGTGCCGTCACACCCACGCTGCTCGTTTAGCATTCTAGCTCATGTACACGTCCCCAAGCTGGGAATTACGCCTCCCAGCTGCAGAACCCTTAAGGGGAAATCCTGGCGCACGGGGGTTTTGCCATTGACTTAAATAGAGCCAGGATTTCGCCCTCAGGGTATGTCTACACAGCACAATAAGCCCAGGGTCTGACTCAGGTTTGAGCCCTTCTGTCCACACATGAATCAGTCTGACTCAGGTCAGCCAGCCGTCAGGACCCCGGTTCTTGGGGGGTGGGTTGGAGCCAAAGTCCTGCTGTGACTCAGGTCCAAGGCCTGTCATTTTGCAGTGTGGACACAGCTCATGCTGCAGACCCAAATCAGAAGGTCTGCATGCTGCAATATAGACGCATTAGCACAGCTTTCAGAGGGGTAGTCGTGTTAGTCTGTATCAGCAGAAAGAACGAGGAGTACCTGTGGCACCTTAGAGACTAACAAATGTATTTGAGCATAAGCTTTGGTGGGCTAAAGGCCACTTCATCAGATGCACAGCTGTGAGACCACGGTCCATCAGTTGTAAACCCAGGTTTCCAATGCAGTGTAGATGCTCAAGAATGTGCTTGGAAATACCGAGTCTGCAAGCCCGGGTCCCACAGACCCAGGCTTAGCGTGCAGTGTAGACACCCCCTTGGTCTCACGTGAACGCTCACAGTCAATTGCATGCTGCTCCTGCCCCACAGTCCACGTTCTAGTGCTCTGCGTATCCGCATATCTGCACAGGAGCGAAGGTAGGAGACAGCTCGGTAAAGATCATTCCCATGTTAGGTTTCTCCATACACAAGGAGCTGCCATATGCCCTTAGCCCGAAGGACTTTGCTCTTCCAGTTGGGATGAAACTAGGAAAAATGAAATCAAAGTCTCCAGGCCTGCACCCACAATGCAAGTGGTCGTGTTAGCCTCTTGAGTAGTAGCGACTTCTTGATAGGCCAGCTGATTCGGGTGTGAACCACCAGCACAGTCAAATGAGAGATTTTGTGTGTCTCTGGGAGGGGGGGGATAGGGAAGCCATGCTCCTTAAAAGGGGCATGTAACAGGGTGGTCACTACCTCCTGCCCTGAAGGGCTTAAAACAGCCCTGGGAGAGGGCTGGGGCAGGGGCAAAGCTGGGCTGATGGGCGGAGCAGCCGCAGCTGGGGCCACGCCCCAAACAGACCCAGCTGGCCCTATAAAGGCCAGGGAAGCCAGGAGCTGAGAGGAGGGAGATGGGCCTAGCTGCTGGGGAAGCCTAAGGGTATCTAGAGTAAGGCAGGGCTGGGGAAAGGCCAGAGGGGGCTGGGGAGCTCCAGGCCAGCAACTCCCCAGGCTGCAGGGCCTTGTTCAAGGACCCATCGAGGTACTGGGTTGTAGAGGAAGGCAGCAGGTCCAAACCTCCCTTGCCTATGATGGCTGGCTTGTACAGACTGCAGTCGGCCCCAGTGAAAGGGGGCTAGATGGTGACTGGCAGTAGCCCATAGGCTGAGGCAAGGTGGGGATAGAGGGTGGGGGTTCCCCAGGGAGGGGAGACCCAGGAAGCGTGTGGGGGTATTGCAAGGGGGCAACACCCCAAGTAAAAGGGCACCGGGGTTCGCGAGGGACACAGGGGCCAGTGACAGTGGGACACCAGCAGAGGGCGCTCCGGGGCTGGAAAAAGCTAATTCCCTGGAAGACTGGCAGGAGGCGCTGCTGGGTGAGCCGCCGCACCGCTACAGGGCAGTACAAAAAAACCACAGTCATGCCGCTTATCAGTCTCTCCCCATACAGCCCCTCTATCTGGTCACCCGTTCCCACTGTATCTGAGCTACAGATCCCATAAAGTACTATCTAGGTACTGCCAAGCTGCAGGATCAGGTGACTGAGTCCTGCCCCCCACCAGCAATAGCCGTCATACGAGCGATGCCAAATAATTGATTCCCACAAAGCTTGAGAACCACGATGGCAAAGTGCAAAAAGTGAGAGCTGAAGCACTCTCAAAAGGATTCAGGGACTTGGTCTATACTGTAAATACGCCTGCAAGAAAGAGCAGAATTCCTCATTCTGCAGTACGGTCTCCAGTTACACTCCCAGCAACAAGATCCAGGCACTAAACATGAAAAAGACAGGGGAGATGTCCTCCCAAGTGACACTCTGCATCCCTGGCCCATCCAGGGAGCGATTAAACAGGCTCAAGGGTCGATGGAAATATTTCCTCCCAGAAACGAAGAGCTTTTCAAAGCCGAATTCTGGAAGGTTGCAGAACGTTCAGTAATGGTCTGGAGAAAGTTAGCAAAAGTTATTGTTTATGTATGTATATATATATATATATATTTGGTCCTGTTAAATGGGGTCTACCTACTAGCATTTACAAATTGCAGAGAAATAATCACAAAGTGAAACAAACAAGAAGCAGCAAGTAATCTGACTTTATACAAATGGCTCCTCATGGGGCACTGATCTCGGTGAGTGCTCAGAGCTGTATTTCCAATGGGCTTTCTAAATGCTAGGTGCAAACATGACCCTGTGCATTATGTGACCTTCCCTCAGTGCCTGCTCCAGGGGGACTATGAGTCTGTTACAGCGGCTAGCTAGAAAAACGAGCTGTGGGCTCACTCTCCAATAATGGTTGTTATGAAAGTGGGAGTTTGCCTGTATTTAGAGTTGTGTTGGATCTTAGATGCTCAGAATTAGAGCTAGGTGAATTATGTATTTTCATTTCACTGGCAATTCTGCAATAGAAAAGAAAAAATTGTTTCATGTCAAACCAAAAGCAATTTTTGGCATTTTCAGTGAATCAAAATAAAAAAAAAAAAATTCAGGTCACACGAAACGTTTAGCTTCAACAAAATCAAGATGTTTACCTTAGATTTCGGACCTTTTAAAATGTGTTTGATTTTTAAAAAAGTTAAAGGACAATTTTGAATGAAAAGTAGTTTTAAGCTGACGAATTAACACATTTCTTTTTGAAATGGTCAAAACAAAACATTTTGATTGTTTGGATTTTGTAAGGGTTTTTTCACAAACAATTAGGAAAAACTGACACAAATTTGCAAAACATTTCAGTGTTGCCAAATATGCATTTTTCACAGAAAAAAAGTTTAGTACAAAAAATTTTGCTCCGCTCTATTTAGGATAAACTTCCTCTGGCTAGGGAAAGTATATGATTCACTATTCAGTGTGTGTTACGTGTTCTTCTCTGTACCTGATCTGGAAAAGCTATGAATCTGCTCCAGCTGGGGTCCTTTCAGTCATGCTTTTAGCTCTGGAAGTCCTTGGTGATTCCACATACACTGATATCCACAAACGCACGTACCCATTTTCTACATCACAGGTACAGAGGGTCTCATCCATTCCTATTTTTATTCCATTGTTAAACACATGAAACAGATCTCATGCATTCTCACTAGTAACAGGGGAAGTTCAGAAGGTTTGAAAAACTTCTGGTACAGGCATGGGTGGTGCACGTGAACCGCTGGCTCAGGAGGCTAGTCCCAGCCCCAGCCCCACCCCTTCTGCCCAAGCCCCTGCCCCTTCTGTCTGAGGCCACGCCCTTTCCATGCCCCCCACCCCGCTGGAGCCCAGAGCCCCCACACTGCGGCCGCCAGCCCCCGCCCCAGGCTAGTGCCCCCAGCCCCCACAGCCCTGGAGTGTTGGGAAGGCGGGCAGTGCGGCTGCAGACCCTGGAGCCGGGCTGCAGAGTGGAAGCAGGGGACCTGTGGGTGGAGCATGGGTGGGGCCATGCCTGGCTGTTTGGGGAGGCACAGCCTCCCCCAGCCTATGGTACCCGCTGCCCATGGGTACAGGTATAAACCCTGAAAAATTGGATCTGCTTACCTAATTGGGTCTGTACGATTATTCCCAGTATGTTCAGCATCCAGTCAGGCCAAGAACACCCAAGAGAAGAGATTGCTTGCAAAATTTTGACACATTTGCTTACAATCCTGGCCTGAACTGGAAAGCAAAGAGGAACCATGAAAATGAAGAGAGGAAAAAGGTTATCCAAACTTTTTAAACCTCAAATAAGATTCACTTCAAGTTACATGCAAAGGTCTGGCAGAGGGATGATTCTTATTTTATTACAATAAAACTTAGCACTTTTATAGTAATTCTTGTCTGCAGGCGTCAGACTGGTTCACAAAGCTGGACAGGAAACAGTATTGTTATTCTCGATTTTGCAGATGGGTATCCTGTCACTGCCTGCTACAGGGTTCTTACGTGTTCCTCTGAAACATCTAGATTTTGCCATGGTCAGAGAAGGGATTCTGAACTAGGTGGACCTCGACTCTGATCCAGTCTGACTATTCCTATGTTCCTAATAAATAACTAAATACAAATTCTTGCTGTCATGAGAGCTGGTCAAACAATTATTTTTTCCTCATGAAAAATTTAGATAAAAATGTCATTTTTTCATTTTTGTCACAATTAAAAAAAATGTGTGCAGTTTTGTCGAAAAAACAAAATCTGGAATTTTTCCATCTGAAACCAAAATATTTGGGTTTTTCAATGAGCACCCCAAAACTTTTGAGGAAATCTGACTTTTTGCACAAAAATGTCCATTTTATTTTAAAAAAGCCATTTTTTGTCAAAAAATTATTTTGACAATACATTTGTGACCTGCTCTGGTCCTTACTCTTGCATCCTGGACTGACTAGGTCTTGCTGAACCATTCCTTAGAGGTGGCTGTTTGGTCTAAGCCTTGGCCATCGTCAAGGACAGCTTATTTTCTCAGTTTATCCCATTTTCTAATTGTTCTTAAACTGTAGTTATAGTTTCCTGATTTTTATCCTACGCTTTCCCTGCTGCATAAGAACATAACAACGCCATACTGGTTCAGACCAAAGGTCCATCTAGCCCAGTATCCTGTATTACAACAGCAGACAATGACAGGTGCCCCAGAGGGAATGAACAGAACAGGGAATCACCAAGTGATCCATCCCCTGCCGCCCACTCCCAGCCTCTGGCAAACAGAGGCTAGGGACACCATCCCTGCCCATCTTGGCTAATAGCCATTGATGGACCTATCCTCCATGAATTTATCTAGTTCTTTTTTGAACCCTGATATAGTCTTGGCCTTCACAACATCTTCTGGCAAAGAATTCCATCAGTTGAAGTCCTTCGATTCTTGTTCTATCACCAATGATTGATGAGAGTGACACCTACCTTATTATAACTTCTCTCCATGTACATGTCTGTAAACAGTTTCACATAGAGTTGGTCGAAAAATGCCAATGAATTCTGGTGAGAAATTTCAAACACATGTTGTTGGTGGGGCTTTTAATTAATTTTTTTCAATGCAAGTCTTTTGTTCTTTCAATAGAAGGTTTCAGGGTTTTGGTTTGTTGGCATCTCAAGGAAAAGATTACCATTTTTGATGAAAATAAAAATTTTAAATGAAAACTGTTTTTCACTGAGAAATACTGTTGATGATTTTTTGGACCAGCTGTAGTTGCATGTCTCTTGCTATGAACAATTGACTATTATGGTTTGTAATTACGTATCGCAGTAGCAACTAGAGGCCTTAGTCATGGATCAGGGCCCCATTGTGCTAGATGCTGTACAAAAGAGTACTCATCTCACACCCTTTATTTCCATATTGAATGCGCCCATCTGTCTTCCAAGGCTTTCCAGCTCCCTTCTGAAGACACAAGTTATGTGGATAGTTCCTATGGGAACTTGTGGGTGCTTATCCAAAGCAAACTTTTTGAGGTCCACCCAACACTACCACCAAATCATTTTAGAAAAGCCACCAAAAGCCTTCAAATAGGAACAACCTCAATGTCCCACCTTGGTGAAGATTGAATTAGAAAGTCAATATGTAGAGAGATTAACCATTGAAGTGAGCATGACATTCAGTTCTGAAAGGAGAGAAACCGGTTTCTCCCTTGGGTTACCTGATGCCTGCCATTCCTGCGATTGAACAAACTCACTAGAATACTCAGGCAAAGTGAAGGCAAACACGAAGTAAACTTTTTTTTTTTCCATTCAAGTGAATAGTCACTGAAGAGCAAGTGGTGGATTCTCCATCTCTTGTATTCTTTAGATCAAGACTGGATGTTCTTCCGATAAATACACTTCAGTCAAACAGGAGTTATTTGGGCTCAATACAGGAGCAGCCGGATGAAATTCTATAGCCTGTATTAGGCAGGTTAAATTACACGATCTAGTGGTCTGTTCTGGCCTTAAAAAGATCCACAAATTTAAGTTTATCTCAACTTTTTGGGACTTCAGAATTGGACTGGAAATCACATAAGTTCAGTATTTTCTGGGAGATTTTTCAGTATTTTCTGTTTCTGCTTTCTTACCAGAAATCCCACAAAACCATGGTATTCTGCCACTTTTATTCTGGTTCCAGGCAGAACCAAGAAGTAGCAGGAAAAAAAAAAACGTATCTCAACTTTTCAGAACTCCATCAAAAGTTCCAGGTTCAAGATTTTGATGAAAAACCATGTCAGTTCTTATTTAATCTAGAAATAAACCAAGGCCCCTGATCCAGCCATTCTGGGAAAGTTTGGCTCTGGATCAGATTTTTAAATTCAGTCTGATTCTCCAGTATGCAGCAAAATCCTGCATCTGGATGCCAGGGAGCTTTGGCAAAGTTTGGATCCAGAACCAAATCTGAACGATGCAGCTGAAACCACGTGCTAATTTGCTCAGCCTAATTGGCTCGGGGCACTGCACCTCCCTTGAGATCTTTCAGTGAGAAGAAATAAACAGATCCCAAAAGTCACTCAGCCAGCTGAATAATGATTTCAGAATCAGAGGGATTAGTCAGTGGTTTGTTTTTATTTTCACCCACACACCTTTGGAATTTTTAGAAACAAATCTACTGCTTGAATGATTCGTGTCCTGCCTTTTTCATTATGTCCAGCCATGCTATGACCTTCTGATGCCCTTGGCAACGCAATGCAATACCACCATCCTATCTCCCATAAGCATAAGTGCATGGGTCTTTTCCATCTCCGATTTCTATGAAGTCTCTAGTTAGCCAGGATATGGAAGACAGGAAGGCTCCATTAGAAGGAAATATTTCATCCTGTACAAAGGAGACGGTAAGGAAAACAAAACCCATTTACCTTATTAAATAAAAGCGTAATTAGCTGGAAGGAAACGTGAAAGGCGTTAAGAACAAAAAAGAAACCCTATTTCCTGAAGTTGGCAAGACCACCAATGGTCACCAAAGTGGAGCAAATTTATGGCAGAGCGGGGGAGAGCCTGCTTGGAGATACTTTAATGGTAATTTTTAGGAAGAATTTACAAGCATACTCTGCTACTGAGTGGAAAAATACATTGGCCACAAAGAAATTGCTGTTTGCCAAGTCTAATGATTCATTTCTGAGTCATAAATAATAGGTCCCTAATGACAAAGGTATAAGAGAGGCTGTCTCTTGCCAAATATTTATTAGAAAATAGAGCTAAATCATTAGCTGGGAGCTCTTTTACCGGAAAGCTCAAACCACATTGCTCTATGAAAGGTCATAAGCTATTTCCACAAGAATTTAGACAAAACATTATTGCATATTAAATCTTTCATCTTGAGTACAAAAAAAAAAGAGTGGATTGGTTCACCAGAGAACTCCAATTTGTCACAAGGGGATCCCTTGGGATCCAAAAGGGTAAGTAAAGAACACAGGGAGTTACAAAACACCAGCAGTAATCTCTTCTGACGGAAACTGAAATTAATTAACCTCAACCCCTTCACAGATCCTCTTCTTATTGCCCTTCATGCCGAAGCTGATAACTTCACAGAGCAACATGAGTCTGTAGCTCTTGACACATTACAACAGGCCAATGAGCCATCTAGCCTATAATCTTGTGGCCAGTGCAGGTGGCTTATGGCGTTACAGATGCCATCATGCCTGTACAGTGCATTAAGACTAATGATGATTTAGGCTTAGAGTGCAGCTTTCAGCCACAGTTCTCAAAGCACTCTCGAGGCCTTAATTAATTAGGCCCTGATTCAGCAGCGTGCTTAATTCCAATTGACTTCAATGAGACTTAAGCGTGGGTTTAAAGTGAAGCACGTGCCTAAGTGTTTTGCGGAGTCAGGATGTTTGGTGTAATCATGCCCTTTGGGGGAAGAAAGATTTGCATTCCATGTAAGACATTTTACAGATGGGGATGTTAAGGCAATGAGAGAAGTTTCAGAGTAGCAGCCGTGTTAGTCTGTATCCACAAAAAGAAAAGGAGTTCTTGTGGCACCTTAGAGACTAACAAATTTATTTGAGCATAAGCTTTCATGAGCTACAGCTCACTTCATTGGATGCATGCAGTGGAAAATACAGTGGGGAGATTTATATACACAGAGAACGTGAAACAATGAGTGTTACCATACACACTGTCACGAGAGTGATCAGGTAATGTGATCTATTACCAGCAGGAGGGCGGGGGAGGGGGACCTTTTGTAGTGATAATCAAGGTGAGCCCCTACTCTACTTGTGGCTACAATGATGACATCTTCATCATCTGGACCCATGGAGAAGAAGCCCTTGAGGAATTCCACCATGATTTCAACAATTTCCATCCCACCATCAACCTCAGCCTGGAACAGTCCACACAAGAGATCCACTTCCTGGACACTACGGTGCTAATAAGCGATGGTCACATAAACACCATCATATACCGGAAACCTACTGACCGCTATGCCTACCTACATGCCTCCAGCTTTCACCCTGACCACACCACACGATCCATTGTCTACAGCCAAGCTCTGCGATACAACCGCATTTGCTCCAACCCCTCAGACAGAGACAAACACCTACAAGATCTCTATCAAGCGTTCTTACAACTACAATACCCACCTGCTGAAGTGAAGAAACAGATTGACAGAGCCAGAAGAGTTCCCAGAAGTTACCTACTGCAGGCCAGGCCCAACAAAGAAAATAACAGAATGCCACTAGCCATCACCTTCAGCCCCCAACTAAAACCCCTCCAACGCATCATCAAGGATCTACAACCTATCCTGAAGGACGACCCATCACTCTCAAAGATCTTGGGAGACAGGCCAGTCCTTGCTTGCAGACAGCCCCCCAACCTGAAGCAAATGCTCACCAGCAACCACACACCACATGACAGAACCACTAACCCAGGAACCTATCCTTGCAACAAAGCCCGTTGCCAACTGTGTCCACATATCTATTCAGGGGACACAATCATAGGGCCTAATCACATCAGCCACACTATCAGAGGCTCATTCACCTGCACATCTACCAATGTGATATATGCCATCATGTGCCAGCAATGCCCCTCTGCCATGTACATTGGCCAAAATGGAAATCTCTATGTAAGAGAATAAATGGACACAAATCAGATGTCAAGAATTATAACATTCAAAAACCAGTCGGAGAACACTTCAATCTCTTTGGTCACTCGATTACAGACCTAAAAGTGGCAATTCTTCAACAAAAAAACTTCAAAAACAGACTCTAACGAGAGACTGCTGAATTGGAATTAATTTGCAAACTGGATACAATTAACTTAGGCTTGAATAAAGACTGGGAGTGGATGGGTCATTACACAAAGTAAAACTATTTCCCCATGTTTATTTCCCCCCCTACTGTTCCTCACATGTTCTTGTCAATTGCTGGAAATGGCCCACCTTGATTATCACTACAAAAGGTTCTCCCCCCTCCCCCCGCTCTCCTGCTGGTAATAGCTCACCTTACCTGATCACTCTTGTTACAGTGTGTATGGTCCCAGAAGTCACCTACTACAGGACAGGCCTAACAAAGAAAATAACAGAACGCCACTAGCCGTCACCTTCAGCCCCCAACTAAAACCCCTCCAACGCATTATTAAGGATCTACAACCTATCCTAAAGGATGACCCAACACTCTCACAAATCTTGGGAGAAAGGCCAGTCCTTGCCTACAGACAGCCCCCCAACCTGAAGCGAATACTCACCAACAACCACATACCACACAACAGAACCACTAACTCAGGAACCTATCCTTGCAACAAAGCCCGTTGCCAACTGTGCCCACATATCTATTCAGGGGACACCATCACAGGGCCTAACAACATCAGCCACACTATCAGAGGCTCGTTCACCTGCACATCCACCAATGTGATATATGCCATCATGTGCCAGCAATGCCCCTCTGCCATGTACATTGGTCAAACTGGACAGTCTCTACGTAAAAGAATAAATGGACACAAATCAGATGTCAAGAATTATAACATTCATAAACCAGTCGGAGAACACTTCAATCTCTCTGGTCACGCAATCACAGACATGAGGGTCGCTATCTTAAAGCAAAAAAACTTCAAAACCAGACTCCAGCGAGAAACTGCTGAATTGGAATTCATTTGCAAATTGGATACTATTAATTTGGGCTTGAATAGAGACTGGGAGTGGCTAAGTCATTATGCAAGGTAGCCTATCTCCCCTTGTTTTTTTCCTACAAACCCCCCCCAAGACGTTCTGGTTAAACTTGGATTATTGCTGTGCACATTGTAAGATGAGTTATTGCCAGCAGGAGAGTGAGTTTGTGTGTGTGGTTTTTGGAGGGGGGTGTGTGTGGGGGGGTGAGAAAACCTGGATTAGTGCTGGAAATGACCCACCTTGATTATCATGCGCATTATAAAGAGAGGTTTCAAAGAGGGATGGGCTGGGATTTGTGCTGGAAATGGCTCTACTTGATGATCACTTTAGATAAGCTGTTACCAGCAGGAGAGTGGGGTGGGAGGAAGTTTTGTTTCATGGTCTCTGTGTGTATATAATGTCTTCTGCAGTTTCCACGATATGCTATGCATCCGATGAAGTGAGCTGTAGCTCACGAAAGCTCATGCTCAAATAAACTGGTTAGTCTCTAAGGTGCCACAAGTACTCCTTTTCTTTTTACGAATACAGACTAACACGGCTGTTACTCTGAAACCTGTCAGTGTGTATGGTAACATCCATTGTTTCCTGTTCTCTGTGTATATAAAATCTCCGCACTGTATTTTTCACTGCATGCATCTGATGAAGCAAGCTGTAGCTCACGAAAGCTTATGCTCAAATAAATTTGTTAGTTTCTAAGGTGCCACAAGTCCTCCTTTTCTTTTTGCAATGAGAGAAGACAACCAAAGTTTCCAAACTGGGGTGCCTGAAGTTAGTCACCTAAATCCACATTAGCATCTGTAGATGCTCAGCTGACTTGAAACTCAAATCACTTTTAGAGGTGGCTAAATATAGATCTAGATGGCGAACTTGAAGCAACCAAGTTTTAAAATGACTTGTGCAAGGGACAGAGTGAGTCAATGGCAGAACTGGGAATAGGCCCCAGGAGTCCTGATTCTCAGTCACATGCTCATACCATGGGGCATATTCCTGCCTGACCCCATCTCATGACTGTATATGTCCTGAAGCATCTGGAGGCCCTTTTAATGTTGTATCCTAGCAAATGCATCTGAAAACCATGTCACTTGCTTTGGAACTGACTAGCAAGGCAATTGAGATGCTGGCTCTGTTCTCCTTATTTACATCAATCAAACCAATGGAGTAAATCCTGATTTACACCAGTGTAAAGATTAAAAGTTTATTTTGCAAAGTCAGAGTGTGCTGGTAACTTCGTTTTTGACTCAATACTACACTGGCTGTTCGTGAATTTAACTAGAGTGGGAAACCCAAGTAGCAATCTACCTAAAGCCTTCACTGCCAGTGAAAGAGCTAAAGGAAATCACTGTTTCATATAGTCATGTAATATTGATGTTTTTCATATAACCCCAGCTCCTGGACTCATGTGACTATGTGAGAATCCCAACTTTCACTTTTTTTTGAGAACGGTAAGTTTCTAGTTTTCATGGTAGGTGAGCAAAAGCTTGGCACCATGATCCCTAAAGGCTCAGAACCCAGAAGGCAACTAAAAAGGACTCTGGAATCTATTTGTTTTTTTGAAAGCTTTAGGTTGGCAAAACTGGATCCTTTGTTTAGGTTTGTACATGTCAGCAGGCAGGACCCATGAGAGAAGAGAAGGGCAGAACTGGTGAAAAGTTTTCTGTGAACTTCTGCATCAGCTAGTTCTCTTTTGGTTTCAAGCCCTTAACATTTTGGTTGCGTAATTTTGGGGGGGAATCCTGTTTCCAGCTACACATTTCAAGATTTCACCATCTCTCATGTTCCAGAAGTCAAACTGAAATATCAGAGCAGCTGTCACTTTTAGGCTTGTGTGGAGCAGACATGAAGGATACGCTCCTTGGGCAGGGACCGACTTTTTGGTCTGTGTTTGTACAGTGCCTAACACAATGGGTCCTGGTCCATGATTGGTGCTTGTAGGCACTGCTGCATAATAATAATAATAAAATATGAAGATGATCACATACATATTTAAAATGTAAAAGCTAGTCATGCACATAAACAGACTGAAGCTGGAAAAACTAGATTTTTTTTTTAATTTTCAAAAATGTGCAAAACTTTCCAAGATGACTTTGTTCCACTGAGTTTCGGATCCGTTCCTCCCTGAACTTTTTCTGTTTTGAAAAATCTTCCCCTTGTGACTATGATGAATCAAATAATGAATCAAAATCAGCAATGGGGAGAGGGAAAGGGGTTGGGTGGGGGAAAACCCGTTAAACAATTTTAAAGAGTTCATCAAAACCTGGGAAATTCTGAGAACATTCAACAATTATATTTGTTTGGCAAAAGTTTCTATTTTTTTTTATTAAGTGGCTCAATTTCGTCTGAAAGAAACTCCCTTTTAGAGGAAAATGTTGAAGGTCATCAAACCACGTGGGGTTGGAAGCAGCCAAGAATGTAGGTGATGATCCTCCTCCTCCACTGGGGGAGAGGGGTACTTCCAGACCCCCTGCTGTGAAGGACCAAGCTCAGCTGCTGACCTGTCAGCAGCAGACCCCGTGGGAGTAGGCGGTTGGCCAGGAGACGAGAGATGTCCGCTCTCTTTGGGGCTGTTTGGCTGCCATTGTCTGGGGAGATGCCAGGTGGAAGCCTCGGTACAAGTCCCAGGCCCTTCTCCATCCCCTTACATCTTGTCCTCTGGGGTCTCTTTTCACTGTGTCAGATCTTTTATCCACCCACCCACCCTCACTCCTTGGAGCAGTATTTCCAATGTGAGAGAGCAGGCAAGAGGCCTGGGTGAGAATGGACTCCCATCTCTTTGGGGCCACATGGGAAGCTGCTGGAAGCCAGCTCTGGCTCCTCTGGCTTGGGCCCTCGATGATCTGGAACTCCGTGCGCAGCGAGCAACACGAGCCCATCCTGTTGCTGTGCGTTCAGAGGCCAGCGGGACACAGTGGGCGATGCTGCTGCCCAAAGGGCTCTCTGGGGCCGCGGTACGCCTCTCCAGAGGCAGGGGCATGCTGGGCAGAAGGAGGAGAGGTGCTCCAGGGGCGTGGTGGTGGTAGTGGTGGTGCATTATCATTATGGAGTGCAGCATACCTTTTGGGGCACACCTTTGGCTTTGGGGCACACCTTTGGCAATAAGACCTCAACCATAGATGCATTTCACCCTCCCACAAGCACTGCCCTCCTGCTGTCCACTCAGGGGATGGAGCCATGGCCCTGAGCAGACACACCATTTCTGGGGCTGCTCGTTTCTCTTAGCTGTAACCCCACTTTGAACGCACCAGGAGCCCGATTTTGGCCGCTCCTCATGTGAGTACAGTGGGCTGGAAAGTTCTCCCTGGGCTCACCGCTCTCCAGTGCAGCTGTGCCCTGTAGATTTGGACCTATAGGTATGGCTAAGTTCTGCCCTTGGACAGCATGCTGATGAAGGCCAATGGGAGCTATGCATTTGCATGTAGGGATTATTCCAGTTTCTCAACCAGTTTTGGTTGCACACAGATGACAGGCACTGTACGAATAGTCATTGCTAGAGATGTGTCTGGGCCAGCAGCCTTATGAAGCACTGTGCCCTAATGAGTAAGGCAATGAATTTGGAGCCTCGAGTCATTCCACCAGGTTCTGTACTCAGCTCTGCTACTAAATTGCCATGTGACTTTGGGCATGCTTTTATTTCTCCTCCAACTCTGCTCACGTTAGCACAAAAACAAGATGTTGAGAATAAAATGAATCCAGGAACCAAAGGACGTGGAGTGAAGAAATTCCTGAATTGCCTGTACACCAAAGCTAGGAGCCTGGGTAACACACAATTGCTCCTTTATGAGTATAAATTTGATCTAATCGGCATCACTGAAACCTGGCGGGATGAATCCCATGATTGGAATGTTAAAATCAATGGTTGCAATCAGTTTAGGAAGGATTGAGTGGGCAAAAGGGCAGAGGGAGTGGCACCTTATGTCAAAGGTGGCATTCCCTCTTTCCAAGTCCCTGATAATTTGGAAGAAGAATGCTTATGGACCAATGTTCTAACAGGAGAAGCACAAGATGGGGTATGAGATGGTTTCTGCTACAGACACCCCATCACATTAGGGAACAGGGTAACCAGCTTTTTACACACCTATCTACAATGTGGAGGGGGAAAAGCCACATGATCATGGGGGACTTCAGCTTGAGTGAAATATGCTGGTAGCCTCATGGTGCCATTGCTAAAACATCCTTAGGATTGCTCAACATTACCGATGACAATTTCCTAACTCAGAATAGTGTTGCATCCAACACAGAGGAATTCTACATTAGGCCTCGTCTTGACAGATAAAGAGGAACTGATCACAGAACTAAAAATGAATGGCAATTTAGGTATAAGAGGCCATGACTTGATCACATTTATAATGTGGAAGCAGAATGAAGTCCAGACCCATGATATATATACTTGGTGCTTTAAAGGGGCTAATTTCACAAAGCTGAAAACAGTTATGAGCCAGATCAGCTGGGAGGAAGGATTTAATCAGAAAAATGTGAATGATAATTGGGAATTTTTTAAGAGACCTTTACTAGATGCCCCAATCCTACAATCGAGGAAGAAGGCCATATCAGTTAAAAAAACGACCTGGTTTGGGGGGAAGTGATGGCAGCTATTAAAAATAAAAATAACAATACATAACAAATGAAAGAAAGGGGATGTTGGTAGTAATGAATATAAATCAGAAGCTAGGAATTGTAAAAAAGTGATAAGGGAATCCAAGGGACACAAGGTGAAATCTACGGCCAGCAGAGTGAAGGACAATAAGAGGGAGTTTTTAAAGGATTTTGGGAACAAAAAGAATCCTGATAATGGTATTAGTCCATTACTAGATGGAAATGGTAGAATTAATAACAATGCAGAAAAGGCAGAAGTGCTCAATAAATATTTCTGTTAGGTACTTGGAGAAAAAACAAATGATATAGTCTCATCATATGGTGATGATAACATTCTTTCCATTCCACTAGTATCTTAGGAGGATGTTAAGCAGCTGCTACTAAAGTTAGACATTTTGAAATCAGCAGGTCCAGATATATTGCCTTCAAGAATTTTAAAAGAGCTGGCTAAGGAGCTCACTGGGCCCTTAATGCTGATTTTCAATAAGTCATGAAACACTGGGGAAGTTCTAGAAGACTGGATAAAAGCTAATGTTGTGCTAATATTTAAAAAGGGTCAACAGGATGACCTGGCTAATAATAGGTTTGTCAGCCTGACATCAATCCTGGGCAAGATAATGGAGCAGCTGATATGGGACTCTAATTATATCACCCTCCTTTAATTCTTTATTAATAATGCCAATCAAGATGGGTATATGGAAAACAGATTCTGTCAAATGATCTGGATATCTTTTTTATTGAGATTATAAGTTTGGTTGATAAAGGTAATAGTGGTGATGTAATATACGTAGATGTCTGTAAGGCATTGACTTGGTATTACATGATATTTTGATTAAAAACTAGAAAGATATAAAATTAACATGGCACACATTAAATGGAGTAAAAGATGGATAACTGATAGGTCTCAAAATGTAATTGTAAATGGGGAATCCTACAGTGATAGACTCAAGGAGCTCAATCTATTTAGCTTAACAAAGAGAAGGTTGAGGGGTGACTTGATTACAATTTATAAGTACCTACATGGGGAACAAATATGTAGTAATGGGCTCTTCAGCCTAGCAGAGAAAGGTCTAACATGCTCCAACAGCAGGAAGTTGAAGCTGGACAAATTCAGACCGGAAATAAGGTGGACATTTGTAACAGTGAGAATAATTAACCAAGAGTTATGGTGGATTCTCCATCACTGACAAATGTTCAAATCAAGATTGGATGTTTTTCTAAAAGCTCTGCTGGAGGAATTATTTCATGGTTTCTCTGGCCTGAGTTATACAGGAGGTCAGACTAAATGATCACAATGGTCCCTTCTGGCCTTGGAATCTATGAATTTAGATTGTAAGCTCTTTGGGGCAGCGGCCGTCTCTTACTATGTGTGTGCGCCATACCTAGCACAATGGGGCCCAATCTTAGCTCTGACTTCTAGGCATTCCTGTAATACAAAGGACAATAATCTCCCAGGTTTCAGAGTAGCAGCTGTGTTAGTCTGTATTCGCAAAAAGAAAAGGAGTGCTTGTGGCACCTTAGAGACTAACACATTTATTTGAGCATAAGCTTTCGTGAGCTACAGCTCACCCATCGGATGCATACAGTGGAAAATAATCTCCCAATAAGCTTCGGCATTTGGGTCTATTTCTAGCTGCCATCCCAATCAGCAGGTGTATCAAGATGTGAAAATACAGCCCACACTTCTAAAGAACTGGCTGTGTAATCCACTTGCACCCTCTAGTGGCTCATCTGTAAGAAGGTAACAGCTTACTGCTGCTGACAGTTAATAGAGTTAGTCCTTTAGGTCAAGTGGGAGAGATCTGTGCTGAGGGTCCTAAGATCCAGCCCTGCTGCTGACCCATGGTGGTTCCACTTCCATTAACACACACTCTTCCTCTTTGTCATATTTACGTTTGGCTTTTGTAGGGGGGCAGTATGGTACAGTGGAGAGAATATGAGTGAGGAGACCTGAGTTCTACCCCTGGCTGTGCTGCTGACCAGCTGGGTGATTTCGCGCAAGTCACAGAGTCTCTTTCCACCGCCAGGTTAGAAAAACAGCAGCAGCCGCAGAAGACCCTGCCTACTGAGAAGGACTGGAAGAACAGTGGGCTCCCAATCCTCCTGCATTCTGTGTTGTCTCTTTCCTCCAGGCAGAATGGGCAGGGTTGTTTGATGACTGACCATACTGCACTTACATTTTATGAACTCCTTTTGTGCACTTGTAACCCACACACCTCCTGGGTGGGGTGTTCTGTCCCATCTAGTGGCACTGAGACCACTTAGAGAGAGAGATAAATGAGTCTGCTTTACTGCCTGAGCTAAGAGTCCGTTGGCTTTTAGCTCGTGCTGTAGAGGCTCATGCACTAAGCTCCAGAGGTCCCAGGTTCAATCCTGCCCGCCGACCGGGGTCTGTCGATGTTACACACGCATGTGCACAAATATACAGAAACACCACCTGTGGCTTTTCCACCTTGAAAGTGTACACACGCGCGTGCACACAAAATCTGTGGCTTTTCCACCATGAGAGCAAAGTGCAATCTGCATGGAATAAAACATAGCCACTGCATTTGGAAACCACCTTGTAAATCTTGCAGGAACCCTTCCCCATTTACTGAGCTGTTTTTTTCTGGTTAGCGCTGAGCACGCTGCATGGAGCTGGGGGCTCTGCCAGAGGTTTATGAGCGCTCCAAAAGAATAGAATGCAGAGCCGAGCCCTGGCGATGGGTGTTGCTCGCCTTTCTTCTTTGCAAAAGAAAGCTCTTTGCGCCCGTCCTGACAAGCTAACTGTGGTCGGCTCCGCAGCGAGGCTGTTTCCTGTGATCAGCACAGCTGGAGCCCAATGCATTTGCCATGGAGTTGCGCCGTATGGAGACGCTAAACTCCTTGTGAACTCTGAGGCTTCGGTCTTTACAGAGTAAAAACCAGAGAGGGCCATAACTCACTGAGAAGGTAAAAAGGGGAAGCTGGCTAGCATTACTGCAAGGGCTCTCCAGAACATCTGGGGTGTGCAGGATGGAAAAATGCTCTGAATGAAGCACATCCCCACCACCTGAGTTTCAGTAAGAAATGTCACCCAAATAATAAATCATCATAGATCAGACATAAGGAGCCGTCCATCCATCTACTCTATGCAGAACCAGCTAGCTACCTATCTTAATATTTGTCTAGCTATTCTATACCGGCCCTTCTGTCTATCTATACAGTCCCTTTTATCTCTGTCTGTCTGTCTGTACACACATAAAGTAATGTCACTCACCACTGAAATTCAGCCTTCACCTGGATGAAAATCACAAATCACTGCAGAACATGTTAAGACAGAAGAATACCACATCGTTGTAACAGTAGGGGGAATTTAGGAAGACAGAACGTAATTATTTAGCAAAGACATTTTCATTAAACCAGTCAATAGATACTTAATTCCACTGTTGTGGGGAGCAAGTACAATTCTGGGACTGGCCAGTCTGAACCCCCAAAGGGCCCTGTCTCTGGATACTCATCTCCAGACCAGTGGCATGTGGATATGCCCAACAAATACACCTCTACACCTGGTATTTCAGGCCTGATATTTTGAGAAAAGAACACCAAGTACTGTCAAATGATGGGAGACCTGGACAAGGCAAACAGCGAACTTATTGTCATACCTGATCTTAAGGCAAGATTTGAACCCGGTTACGCGGAGCAGCAAAGCTAATTCACTAATGAACTGTTTTAACCTAGATTCCAACAGGGACACCCATCATGTACACACAGAAATACGGGGCCAAATATATCCTTAGTGTAACTTCAGGAGTTACCCCAGAGAAGAGTGTGGGCCCACCTTTCGCTCTTCTTCTGTGCAACTGCGATAGCGATGCACTGCATCTTTCCACACAGGACACTTTATAAGATCAATACACAATCTCCGTATATGGATCGCTTCACCCAGCACTGAAATGCAGACAGCTCTGGTGTGGGACGTAGCAGCTTCATAACAGCATGCAGCAATGCCATACCACACCACAGAGCAAGAGGACAAGAAGAATGCAGTGGCTCGCTGAAAGAGCAGGGGGACGCTACGTTTGGAAGAATATGCTTATACAAGTTGGAATTGGCCCAGTCGCTAGGTCTAACACGCTTGCAAAAAATGCCCTGGGATCGTAGAAGTGTAGGACTGGAAGGGACCTCAACAGGTCATCTAGTCCAGTCCCCTGCACTCAAGGCAGGACTATGTAACAACTAGACCATTCCTGGTGGGTGTTTAATCTTTAGGATCTTTAATTACAACAGGCGACCAGGCCCTCAGTTTTATCTGCCATCTAAAAGATATTGAGTGAAATCCTGGCCCCACTGAAGTCAATGATAAAACTCCCAGTGACTTCAACACAGCCAGAATTTCATCTATTGTCTTGAATAGTGCAGTACTCCCTACCTTCTCAAAGAAGCGTTGGCTTGATCATGGACGAAGGCCACCTACGAAGGCTAGAATTTTCCAACCTGGGAGCTTAAAGTGAGGCTCGTAAATTACTGTATTTGGGCACTTCAAAGTTATCTGATTTTCAGGGGTGCTCAGCACCCACAAACCCCACTGGAGTCAGTGGGACCTGCAGGTGCTCAGCACCTTTAGAAACTTCACCATGTTTATTTAGGTGCATATATATGGTAATTTGGGAGCCTCACTTTAGGCACCTAGGTTTGCAAATTTGTGGCCCAAATCACCAGCGCTACATCATATGGGTCCCAATTCCAGAAAGTATTTACAAATGCCTAGATAACACTTGGTCTGGCCATGAGTGCAGGGGACTGGACTAGATGACCCTTGAGATCCCTTCCAGTCCTACGATTCTATGTGCTTGAATCCTGTGTTAGTCAATGGGACTCCAGCACACATGGTTTCCTGACTAGGGGTGGATTTAGGCTCTTGTTTCAGTGCTTCCCTGAATCAGGGCCATAGGTAGCTTTGGAGTCCTTCCCTGCAAAAAGCTATCCAGTCAGAGCCTACAATAGGTAACAACGTTATAAGGCAACATGGCATGGCTAGAACCGTACATGAAAAAAAAAAACCTGAGCCATCTGGGATCTTGCCTTCTGTGCCTCGGTGCAGAACATGGATTCCTTGCAAAATGTTGAAATGAAGTTGTCAGGCTGAACTCACAGAGTAACCTTTCAAAACAAGGGGAGAATGCTCAGGTCTGGGGGCTGGAACGGTGACAAAGAGAAGAGCCAGGCTATTGTACAGGCAGTGGGAATATCCTCAAATTGTAAACTAGGATATGGGTATTAGCTGACATGTGGAAAACACCAGATGCTCAGTTAGGTCGTTCGCCAGATTCACATTGATTAAGAGCAAGAAAACAGCTTCTTTGCTTTCAGGAACGATCGCGCCGGTTGTTAAGCCTTGTAAATTTTGGCTCTGCTGAAGGTCCTCTTATCTTTGAAGTGCACTGGTGGGTCAAGCAAAAGAAATGAGAGCCAGGTGCACAGCACCTTCAGATGTCTGGGGCAGGAGCAGGGGAGGGAGAAAGAAAGAAGTCTCCAAGCAAGGCATCAGCACAGGGATCTTACTGTGGAAGATTTTTGTCTCTCTCGCTGGGTGCAGTAAGAAGGTGCCTTGACACTGATGTTCTTTTCCTCGCAGAGGAAGCAATGTGAGTTACTCTCCCATCCCTCCCAACCAGCATGCCTCCTATCTCACCACACAGGATGCCTCTTGGCAGCTTCTGGGTGCCGATCTGGCCCTTGTGGAGGAGCCTAAATGGAAGCTGGGCTTGTTGGAGAAATCCGGCCTGAATCGGAGCGCTTAAAAACGTGCCCCCCCCCCCACCTCCGTGATCTCTCTGCCTGAGACGAACCTCAGTGGTGGGTTTTGTGACAGTGAGATTCATCCAGGCTTTGTCCAAACAAAGTAACTGCACTAAGACCCACAAAACTCATTTCATGTCGGCTACTGGAAAGCTATGGCTTTGGGCCATGACTGGCCAGGTGTGGACTGGAACGATCATCTTAGAAGAGAAAGGCTCTGTTTCTCAAACCATCTAGCCCTCCAGGAATATTGCCATGTTTGTCTTTAGTTGTAATATTGATATATTTTATTAATTATTATTGATTCAGAGTCAAGAGCCCTCCACACCTTATAAATTAGGCTGTATTATTCACTCTACCTTTGGTACCTGCAGCAAACATTTCTGTCAAGACATTCATTTCCCCCCTCCTTTTGAATTCTATAGTTTTATAACTTTGTATTAGATTCATAACAGGTAACTGCTCATTTGTATTACACCTAGAAGCCCTGCGATAGGGGCAGGGCTTACCGGTGGTGCAGCCTAGTGGTTAAGTCACTGGCTCCCGGTTCTCCCCCTGTCTCCAGCATCCCTTGCCAGCAATCACTGCAATGCTGTGGTGGTCCACCTTTTGGCCAATAGCAACTCAGCCCTCCGGCCAGGTCGCCAGTCGAATTTACTCCAACCAAAAATCTATAGTCCCATGTCCCTATAAAAGAAAGGATCTTCTGCCCACCCTGTCAGTGGCACTCAGGGCTTACAGCATCTCTATCCTCTCCATGGGGGGAGGGTTTATGGCTGGCAGGGGACGCTAAATGTTGATTTTTCAATAAGTCTTGAAACATTGGGGAAGTTGCAGAAGACTGAATGAAAGCTAACATTGTGCCCGTATTTAAAAAGGGTAAACGGGATGACCCAGATAATAATAGGCTGTCAGCCTGACATCAATCCCGGGCCAGATAATGGAGCAGCTGATACAGGACTCTATTAATAAAGAATTACCCCAGAGCACTTTGGGGCTGCCTCCCTGGGCCACTTCCTACCACTTGCTTCCCTGGTCCAAGGTGTGGTCAAGTGCCTCCTCAGTGATCCTCCAGAAGCTAGGGTGAAGGGTCCCTGCTCTTAGGGAAAAGCGAGCTGCTCCAGAACTCTTCTTTCCCAGCGTGGGGTTTGTACCCCCCACCACCGGCCCCACCGGAGATGAGGACTCCTTGGTGTTAGCCTCTGCCCTTGGAGAGCTCATGGTCTAGCCAGACCAAGCATGGGAGGGGAAGCAGAGATAAGGTGACTTGCTCAAGGCCATGTGGCGGGAGGATCATGAGAACCAGGAATAGAACCCAGGTCTCCTAAGCACCAGGCTAGTGACCTGTCCATCAGAGGATGCTTCTGTGCCTGCTCCTTTCTTTGGCCTCTGGGGCTGGCTCCTCCTTGAAATTTCTTTCTTCCCTGAGGCTGGGGGAGGGGAGCTGCCACATGTCTCTGCCCTGCACAGTGCTGAGTCCAGGGGTTGCTAGGGAGGGGGGTGACCCTGGCTGGGCTGCACCCCCACAATGCTGCATTCCCTGTTTAAATGAGGATCTGGCCACATTGATCCTAGCACATGTCACCTCCAGTCTGGATTATGGTAACTCAGAGTATCTGGGCCTAAAGGGAGCAGCAAGGCAGAAGCCCCAGCTCATGTGCAATGTGGCTGCCAGCCTCTTCAAGTCAGGATCTAGCTACATCAGCAGCTGCATCTCCGTCCATGACCCCTCAAGGCAGCTGTGCTCTTCTGGGCAGAGGCACATCTGGGCAGAGGCAGTTCATGAAGCATGCAAGAGCTTGGAAAGAATTGCCCCGCTTGGGAGGGGTACAGCTGCGGAATGGGCTTCTAGATGTGCTGGGCCCAGTCCAGTGCCTGGCCCCCTTCCGGGCCTGCTGCAAAGACCCTTCTTTTTGACAGAGACATTTCCACTGGGATCAGAGTCTCTGTCACGGGGCTGGCCGCTAGAGGAGGATACAGAGCCACGCTGTAGTCAAGTTCATGCTGTGTGGGAGCCAGGGTAGCCACCATTCTGATGGCCAGTAACCAGAACCCCGATGCCCCGCCCCTGCTCCGCCTCTTCCCCCCGAGAACCCGCCCCTGCTCCGCCTCTCCCGCCCCCCAGATTAAAAAAAAAAAGGACATCAGGGCTTGTCAAATGGCACCCGGACACAAGCCGAAACCTGGACTGTCCCGGTGAAAACCGGACGGGTGTCAACCCTACTGTGAGCAGAGACCAGCAGAAGACACATCAAGCTCACAAGGGACGAATGTGCCATCTGAACTAATTTACCTGTCAAGTGCTACAGTGCATACGGTGAGGGGTGCTAGAGAAAATTCTAAGGCAAACAAAGACCAAGAGGAGCATTCATGGCGTTTTCCTGGCCAGTGAAATAGCAGGTCCCTTTGTACAATCTAAAGGCCTGGTCTTCCTATGGAGCACAGTGCTTGCTACCACAAATGGCCCCATTTGCACCAAATTGCCCCTTACGTGGTGTAAAATGAGCTCAAACCAGATTAATTTCTCACATTCCTTCCTGGCCTTTGTTACTGTCATGTGCTTTTGTGCTGTTTGGTTTAAGGTTCAGAATCACTAAGACCTTGGCTAATAACATCTACCAAGGGCTGAGGTTTCGCGAAAGATCAGCCTATGCACGACACGCTTGTGGTGACTGTATTAGCTGCAAACAGTAAAGGACTCCATGGATCTGAAAGCCACGACTGTAGTCTCTGGCTCTTGGGTAGTGTAAAAAAATCATCCCCCCGATGACAGTACGTCCAGTACTAGGACTTGCTTAACTGCACTGTTAATTGAAGCAATTCCAGCCAGGAATCCCTGGGGAGAAAGGAATCTCCTTTGATTTAAGGGGCTAGCAGAAAGACATACCGTGAGCCCCGTTGGGTCTCACAAGCAGGGCTGGGTCAGTACTTGGAAAGAGCTCCCTGGGGGGGGACAACATGAAGAGGCCACTGGAAGTGGGGGATGGTGAGTCAGCAGGCGACACTTCCCTTTTGGAGCATTCAACCAGTTCCTCAGGGTGGTGCTGGGGGTGCTGTGAGACTCCAGGCACAGCACGGTGTCAGCAGGGCACATTTCCCAGGCACTGTCTCAGCTGACCTCTGAACATAGGTCTCCACCAGGTGGGACGCGCTTCCAGGGTTGAACGTTGCTCGGGACAGGTATTGGAAGTGGATCCATGGCCGAAGTTAACTGCCTGTGGAGTCTGCAGCCTGCTGGAACTTGCAGACCTGGGGTTTCAAATACACATGGTCACTGATGGACACGGGATACGCGGTGGCCGTACGAGGATGCCCCAATCTGGAGCTAGCAATCGTGCTCTCGGAGCAGATGACATTTGGAATGAGATGTCAAACTGACCTGGGTTCAATTCCCAGCCCTGTCGATGACTTACTCCGTATCCTTGGGCAAGGCACATCAGCAATCTCCATGCCTCGGTTTCTCCCCTGTAATATAGCGATAATGATACTTGCCCACCTTTGCGAGGCACTTTGGGATCCACAGATGAGAGCTAAGGATCTTCATTGAAATTTAGTATCCAAGATTCCCTGGAGCCTGGTGGAAGCACAGGAACTGCCAGACTGGACCTGGCCAGGGGTCTGTCTTGCCCACTAACCCATCTCCCACAGTAGCCAGCACCAGAGGCTTTGGATTTATGATCTTTTTAACCCCAGGGACTAGTCCAAATTTCAACCTGAGTTTCCACACATGAATCCTGTGCCTACTGAACCCCCACGTAGTTTAAACTGGATGCTGCTCACAGTCAAACAGCTGCTGTGGTCTTCTGACCCAGAAGGCTGCATTGCAGCATTTAAGGTACATGCACCATCTACTAGATAATCTGTGAAGCACTTTAGGATGAAAGGTATCTGGAAGTAGAAACATCAGGTCACACTGCCAGTAAGACAGATGGGGTAGTGGGGGTGACATTTGATGACTGATATTAAGGCAAAGCTCCTTTTCAGAGAACTTAGACAGGTGTGGAGACTGCAGAACATGGCAGCACCAGACACGCTGGCTTCCCCAGCTGGCCAGCCCCTATCCTAGCTGGCGATCGAGAGGTGGGAGGATCTGCAGCCCATAATCAGTTCCAGGATCTATCAGCTCCCCTGGGAACAACTATTTCTGATGGCAGCTGACCATCACCTGGCTCTTGGAACCGGCAGCTCGCTAAGGATTTTGTTAGACAAGGAGTTTGCATTTTTCAAGCCCCCAAAGATTCCGCATCGTCAAGAGAAAAGGCGAATAGCAGAGGACGCCAGCTCCTGTAAGCAAGTGTTGCCTGTTTATAGCTCCGTTCATCTGAGGATCTCTAAGTGTGTTAATGAATTAAGCCTTATAACCTATCCCCAGCCCCCACTAGATAGCGAGTATTCCCCGCGCTTACAGCTGGGGAATCCCGAGGCAGGGAGAGGGAGAGTGATTTGCCAAGTTGCACAGTGGGTCTGTGCGAGAGCTGAGAAGAGACAAGGGGCTGGATATCCTGGCTCTGGATGCTGCAGCTACAGGACCAACCCCTTCTCACACCCTCATCCCATCTCTCTGTGCTGGAAATGGGGTTCCAGGCTGGTTGAAGTCTCTGTGGTAGTGTTCTCCATGGTGCTGCTGAGGAGGACAGACAAGCTTGCTCTCCTCATCTTCTCCCAGCCTGTCTGACCGCCCCCTCCCCCCCAACCATTGCATCTAGACTTGGGAATTGAAGACAGAGCTGAACTCTTTCCCTGTACACAGCGTTCTCTCTCTCTCACGCCGGATGCCGCATCGCAAAGGGATCGGCCAGTTAGAACTGAGACTCCTGCAGCTCCAAAATGCCTTGATCTGCACAGGTTTGACTAGCAATCAAGCAGCTGGACTCTAGCACTTAATGACTAGCAAGAGAGAGGAAAGTTGTTCTTGTATCTAAGGATCTGGGGTGGGAGTCATTTCCCAGCTCTGCTACAGACTTGCGCAAGTCACTTAGGCCCAGATTCTCATAGGTATTTAAGCTCCTCCACTGAAATCAATGGAGATTAGGATCATAAAGACCTTTGAGGATCTGGCCTTTAACCTCTCTGTGCCTCAGAGAAAATGGGGCTACTAATGGGGGAAGCAATATTGCCTAATGGATAGTGCGCCAGACTGGGACTCAGGAGAGGTGGGTTCTAATCCTGGCTCTGGCCTGCTGGGGGGCCTTGGGAAAGTCACTTCCCCTCTCTGTTCCTCAGTTTCCCCATCTGCAAAATGGGGATTGTGATACTGTCCTCCTTTGCGAAGCACTTGGAGATCTATAGATGAAGAGCTCAGTATTGGGCATCATTATTAACCCTGCCTTTGCTTCCCTTGTCCATTTAGATTTGGAGCAGGGATCATCTCTTACTATGAGTTTGTACCACCCCAGCACAACAGGGCCCTGTTACTGATTAGGGCCTCCACGCCTTGCTGGGATACAAAATATAATTTGCAGAGAGATGGAATACTAAAAGGTAATGTTGCAGAGGACTCAATCTAGGGCAGAATACTGTCATCAAACATGCTTAATCTACTAAGGACCACTGCGCCTGCCAGAGTGACCACCGGTGATGGCGTCGCACCTGGCATGGTGTAGTGAAGTTCCCAGATCTGGCTCAATCCTGCAAATCCACAAATCTCTGGGGCAGCCACCAGGTCATACACCTCTTCACATGTGGATGGAAAGTTTGAGAGCACAGTGCGCTGGGGTGTTTTGTCTATCCTGGAGCCCTGGCCGAAGAGCATGCAATGCCACAAGGGAGGCCAGACCTCTGCAAGACTGTGACATTGTATTCAGTGTCAAACCACTTTACACTCAGGATTTGGTGCTGATAGAGCTTATGCAACGCATCTATCTGCTCCAAGTCTGCCTGTAAGAGAGTTCAGGTTTCTGACCCATAGAGCAATACAGGTAGGACACAGGTCTGACAGATCCTGAACTTTGTCTCAATGCAAAGATATCCTGGAATACTTTCCCCTTAAATGCCTGAGCAAACTGAACCCATCTCTACCTGTCTAGTCCTTGAAGGACTCTAAATTAAATAATACACCATAATTGGAATGCTGATGGGTTAGTATTTATTCCAAATACCAATTATCTATGAAGACAGCCGAGACCTAAGTACAGCTAACCCACAAGCAGAAAAGGAGGGAAAAGTTTGTCCAATAAACTATTCAGTGGAATAATTTTCACAGCACTGGTTGCTTCGCTGTAACCCAGCCACATCAGCATTCCCCATGAAGATCGGTGAAGCAAAGATTCACCGAGAACTCAATTAGATTGAGTCAGAGACACTGTAATTATCAATAGGCAAAGCAGCCAGGATAATATCAGAATCAACCCTTTTCCTTAACCGTCACCCAGAATTAGAACCTGAGCCAGAGTAGATGATTGATTGATAAGAAAAGAAGATACTTTTGAATCTATCTACCTATATGGCCCCATCCTGTAGTATCTGGGACTCAAATCTTGGGACCCAAATACTGAAGTGTTTAGCAAATGATCGTCCCCATCTCAAGCTAATTATAACAGGGCGATCCCAGAACAGCCCCTAACTTCTCTGAGGAGGATGTGAAGGGTGCTGAGGTTTTAATGTGCTGGTCCCCTGCATGGGGTGAATTTCACCCTCTTTGTGTCAGCGGTGTCCCATAGAAGGCATTTGTGAGGGGAAAGCAAAGTGCTCTCAAAATCCTGGTACTTAAACTAAAGAGAGAGAGAAGGTCACAAAACTTCTCACTTCTGCAGCGCCTTTTGCCTGACGATCTCAACACGCTTGATCACACCTAAAGCCGATTTTTTCGCTGGAGAATAGGGTTTTGTCAAAAATGACATTTTTCACTGAAAAAAATCTTGGTGGGTTTTGAAGAAATTCTTCAATGTTCTGGAATGTTTTGTTTAGAAACTCCCCCCCCCCCACACACAACATTTTTCATTTTGAAATGGTGGGTCCCCCCCACCGCCCTGCACTTTGTGATGCTCTTCCAACTTTTGCTAATTTGAAAGCAACTCTACAGCACTGGAAGGGGAAGGGAAACAAATCCAACTTTTTCAAAACAAATTTTTAATTTTTTTTTACTGTTTTAAGTAAACATTCAGTTTTATTCCAAAATTTCCTGGGAGAAATCAGAAGGACAATTTTCCTGTGAAAAAAATACACAGGGAAGCCCTCCCCCTAATTTTTGACCAACTCTTCTCACAACTCCTCTGTGAAGCATGGCCCAGATCCCCAAAGGTATTTAGGAGCAGCCCCGGCCTGTGTCCTCCCCCCAGGGCACACTGCCCAGGGCAGATGGAGGGCCTGAGGCTCCCCACAACCGTCTGGGCGCCTTGGGTGGCTCTTACAATGGTCCAGCTATGGCTTCCAGCCTGGCCGGGGGGCGGGGCGGGTCTCCTGCGTGTGTCCCGCCTTTCAAAAAGATGGTCATAGCGTGTAGATGTTGCACGCTCGGGCTGGGGCTCAGGCTCTGAAGCCCAGGGAGAGGGTAGGACTGAAAAAGGGAGGAGGAGGCCCAGCGGCTGGGAGCTGGCAGCAGGGGAGAGCAGTCGAGCTGGATTGTGGCTGGCGAGCTGAGCTGCAGAAGAGGTGCTAACTCTGTGGCAGGCCCCTGGACCTTGGATCTGGCTCCAGAGGGGCAGTCTGGGGCCGGCGCTCCACAAGAGGGCCAGGCAACCGAAGAGAAGCCAAACCCACTGTGGTTTCAGTTGTACTTGGGGTCCCAGGAGAAAGCCTCAGGGTAGCGTGGCCAACTTTCTAGAAGCACAAAACCAAACACCCCTGCCCTGCCCCTTCCCTGAGGCCCCGCCCCCACTCACTCCATCCCCCCTGCCTCCGTTGCTCACGCTCCCCCAGCCTCACTCACTTTCACAGGGCTGGGGCAGGGGGTTGGGGTGGAGGGGGGGGAGGGCTCCGTCTGGGTGTGCAGGCTCTAGGGTGGGGCCAGGGATGTGGGGTGCAGGAGTGGGCTCTGGGCTGGGGATGAGGGGTTCAGAGTGCGGGAGGGGGTGTGGGCTCCAGCTCGGGGTGTGGGCTCTGGGGTGGGGCCAGGGATGAGGGGTTTGGAAGGGGGCTCTGGGCTGGGACAGGGTATTGGGGGGGTGCAGGGTGCAAGCTCCAGGGGGTGGAGTTTGGGTGAGGGAAGGGACTCTGAGCTGGGGAAGGGAGTTGGGGTGCTGGAGCGGGTTAGGGGTCCCAGCGGTGCTTACCACGGCTCCCAGGAAGTGGCCGCTAGGTCCCTGCAGTGCAGCCCCTAGGAGCCTGGGCTGCCAGGGAGGTTCTGCGCACTGCCCTCACGCCTGCAGGCGCTGCCCCCACAGCTCCCATTGGGGCAGATCCCCGCCAATGGGAGTAGTGGTGCCGGCCCTAGGGGCAAGGGTAGTGGCATTCACCCAAGAGCTCTGAAAGAACTCAAATGTGAAATTGCGGAACGATTAACTATGATTTGTAAGCTGTCCTTTAAATCAGCTACTGCGCCCAGTGACTGGAAGATAGCGAATGTAACACCAATATTTAAAAAGGGCTCGAGAGGCGATCCCAGCAGTTACAGATCAGTAAGTCTAACGTCAGTACCGAGCAAATTAGTTGAAACAATAGAATAAAGAATAAAATTGAAAAAAGAATTTCAAAAAGAAATTTTCAAAAAGAAAAAAGAATAAAATTGTCAGACACACAGAAGAACATAAATTGTTGGGCAAAGGTCAACATGGTTTCTGTAAAGGGAGATCGTGTCTTACTGATCGATTAGAGTTCTTTGAAGGGGTCAAACATGTGGAGAAGGGGGACCCAGTGGACATAGTGTACTTAGATTTCCAGAAAGCCTTTGACAAGGTCCCTCACTAAAGGCTCTTACGTAAATTAAGTTGTCATGGGATAAGAGAAAATCCTTTCATGGATTGAGAACTGGTTAAAAGACAGGGAACAAAGGGTAGGAATAAATGGAAAATTTTCAGAATGGAGAGGGGTAACTAGTGGTGTTCCCCAAGGGTCAGTCCTAGGACTGATCCTATTCAACGTATTCATAAATGATCTGGAGAAAGGGGTAAACAGTGAGGTGGCAGAGTTTGCGGATGATACTAAACTGCTCAAGATAGTCAAGACCAAAGCAGACTGTGAAGAACTTCAAAAAGATCTCACAAAACTGAGTGATTGGACAACAAAATGGCAAATGACATTTAATGTGGATAAATGTACAGTGATGCACATTGGAAAAAATACCCCCAAGTATACATACAATATGATGGGGGCTAATTTAGCTACAACAAATCAGGAAAGAGATCTTGGAGTCATCGTGGATAGTTCTCTGAAGACATCCATGCAGTGTGCAGCGGCAGTCAAAAAAGCAAACGGGATGTTAGGAATCATTAAAAAAGGGATAGAGCATAAGATGAAGAATATCTTATTGCCCTTATATAAATCCATGGTACACCCACAGCTTGAATACTGTGTACAGATATGGTCTCCTCATCTCAAAAAAGATATACTGGCATTAGAAAAGGTTCAGAGAAGTGCAACTAAAATGATTAGGGGTTTGGAATGGGTCCCATATGAGGAGAGATTAAAGAGACTGGGACTTTTCAGCTTGGAAAAGAGGAGACTAAGTGGGGATATGATCGAGGTATAACACATCATGAGTAGTGTGGAGAAAGAGAATAAGGAAAAGTTATTTACTTGTTCCCATAATATAAGAACTAGGGGTCCACCCAATGAAATTACTGGGCAGCAGGTTTAAAACAAAAGGAAGTTCTTCTTCACACCGCACACAGTCAACCTGTGGAACTCCTTGCCTGTGGAGGTTGTGAAGGCTAGGACTATAACAGGGTTTAAAAGAGAACTAGATAAATTCATGGCGGTTAAATCCATTAATGGCTATTAGTCAGGATGGGTAAGGAATGGTGTCCCTAGCCTCTGTTTGTCAGAGGGTGGAGATGGATGGCAGGAGAGAGATCACTTGATCAATACCTGTTAGGTTCACTCCCTCTGGGGCACCTGGCATTGGCCACTGTCAGAAGACAGGATACTGGGCTGGATGGACCTTTGGCGTGACCTAGTATGGCCTTTCTTATGTTTTTATGTTCTAGTGCGCGGAGCCTCCCTGGCTGCCCATGCACCTAGGGGCCGCAGGAACCTGGCAGCCGCTTCTGGGAGCTGTGCAGAGCTAGGGGAGGCAGGGAGTCTGCCTTAGCCCTGGGCCTCTGCTGTGCTGATGACCAGACTTTTAATGGCCTGGCAGGCCACAAGGGTCCCTTTTCGACCAGGAGTTCCGGTTGAAAACCAGACACCTGGCAACTCTACCTCAGGAGTTAGTGCTGAGAGAGAAATGAGAAGAAATGGGCAAAAGACCTGTTGTTTATGTTCCTTTCAGGCTATCGGTGAAGATGGTATTAGTTTGGGGACTTGGCATACCCTGATAGGGGACTGAATTTTTAAGTGACCTGGCCAGAGGCCTAGGCCACAGAAGACCCAGATGGAGGTGATCAAGGGGAAGACCCAGCAACTCATGTGCCCAGCCACAAGGGGGCACTGGCCAGTGACTTACTTCTTTGCACATCTGACTTGCTCTGGGGTAGGACGCTATAATAATTACTATTGCCATTTTTTAAAATGAGGCTTAGAGAGGTGAAGTCATTTGCCCCAAGAGATACCGTGCACAAATGGCACAGCGGGGACTAGAACCCTGGAATTCTGACTCCCAATTCCCCTCTGCTACTCTAACCCCTAGAGCCCACTCCTCTTCCAGAGCAGGGACTAGAACAAGGGCACCTCCTGCTCCACTAACTAGGTGCACACTTTTCCTGTGATCTGCCGGGCCAACACTCGACATTTAATACAGAACTTGTTGCCTTATCTTAGAATGGCATCTGTTGCTTCAGCTAAATCGAACACCATGAAATAAAGAAATCCTTCTGAAATAAGTCAATCCGGTAGTCACTCTGGGCCATTCATTCTGCAGGGAGAAGACCTCTTCCCCTGTGATTTAAGCAGTCTGTGATGTTGCTCCATCTTCTCTTCCAGCATTAGAAACATGGGGTTATCCCAACACATTATTATACACTCTGGGGTGTCTTATTACTTGAAATATGCTGAACAAATATAACTGAGTAGCTTATCTTGGCTGGGGCACATTCCATAAAAGCCTCCCAGCTCAGTTCTCAGAGGCTCTCTCATGGTTCAAGGAAAGTATATCTCCCCATTCTGCCTCTTCCATACTCTTTCCGAGCAGTCTTCATTCTGTGCTCTGCTCATTAGTTTCTCATCTACCTACTCCTCCATTTTCATTCTGTTGTTTCCTTGCTTTGCTTGTCATTTAGAGCAGGTTAGTTTTACAGAATGATTCAGGATAAGAATGAGGATGTTGATGGATGATTTATTAATTATTATTTCATAGATTTTAAGCCCATCTAGTCTGACCTGCTGCATAGCACAAGCCATGGAATCTGACCCAGGGATTTCTGCAGTTGAGGGAATTATTCATTCTATGTACATAGAAATGCTCTTGGGCCCATAACTTTTGGTTGAATAATAAACTTTATACTCTCTTAAATGTCTCTACAAGTTGATGTACAAATTACAGAGGGATCCCTTTGTCCAGCACCAAAGTGCAGCCACCTCTGGGGGGAAGCATGGCAGCTGTTTAGCAGAGCCCAGCAATGCTACCTGAGGGCGTAGGACAGAAAAAGGAGAAGAATTTCTCCAATTCCAACTGCAGGGAGAAAATAGAGAGGCAAAATAGAACGCCAACACCAGAATTTGGTGAGAAGGACACTGGGATTAATTTCTCCCCCACCCCCCTCCACAAATACCAAAATTCACGGACTGGTGTAGATAGTGGAAATAAAATAAATTACACTAAGAAAATGCCCAAACTCCTCATTAATTCATAGATTCCAAGGACAGAAGGGACCGCTGTGATCATCTAGACTGGCTTCCTGTATAGCACATGCCGGAGACCTGCAACCACAATAATTCCTAGAGCCGAGCTTTTAGAAAAACATCCCATCTTGATTGAAAAATGGTGAGTGATGAAGAATCCACCATGACCCTTGGTAAATCGTTCCAAGGGTTAATTACCCTCACCATTAAAAATGTACACCTTATTTCCAGTCTGGATTTGTCTAGCTTCAACTTCCAGCCATTGGATCGTGTTAGACCTTTCTCTGCTAGATTGAAGATCCCATTATTAGATGTTTGTTCCCTGTGTAGATACTTATAGACTGTGACCAAGTCACCCTTTAACCCTCTCTTTGTTAAGCCAAATAGATTAAGCTCCTGGAGTCTATCGCTATATGGCAGATTTTCTAATCCTTTAATCATTCTCATGGCTCTTCTCTGAACCCTCTCCAAATTATCAACATCCTTCTTGACTTATGGGCACCAGAACTGGACAAGTGTTCCAGCAGTGGTTCCATCAGTGCCAAATATGGAGGTAATATGACCTTGCTATTCCTACTCAAGATTCTCCTGTTTATGCATCCCAGGATCAACTCCAACAGGAAACTCCAATATCTTGTACTGCTTGGCCGAGTGGTGACAATATTGAACTAAAGCTTAAAGAAAACAAAGATTGTATATGCTAAGATCATTACTCCATCTATCCGATTTTCTGCATGATCCCATTTTGGAACCTTTTCTGACCATGCTGTGTGCTTACTCCCACTGACTATATCACCTCTGAACTATCAGACTACACAATTAGTATGGGTGTCCATTCTAGGATGCATATAACTCACCTTTGGCTTAGATCCCATAGCTCTAAGAGATGTAAAATCTTTCTGTTCATCTCAATAGTGTGTTGACTCTGAAGCCTAATGATAAACATGCAAATGTCAATGTTATTAACTTTGACAAATTGCCACAAAAATGTAGAAGTCTGGGCACAAAATCTACCTGCCCACCCTTACTATGACAACGATGGTGACTGGCCTTTACAAATACCATAGACAGACAGGTTACAGCAACAAGGCTGGATACTAGACAGTCTTAAAAGCAACGGTGACTGTTGCAACAAAGAAACGAGGGGAGGCTTTTGGGCACAATCCCTCTTTCTCCACAGTGTGTTTCATCTCAGAGGCATGAGGTGGCAGCTGTGAGCAGAACTGTTACCACTTGTTCCTAGTTTACAGCTCAGGGCTGATCCTTGAATTCTTAATAGCAAGAGGCTAAAATGATTTATTCTCTGGAAACACTAGTAGATTTCCACTGTGAGCTTTTATCATAATTACAGGTATAAAATGTCAATTGCACAGATTACATCTCTCTTCCAAAACGCGCTGAGCGTTTTATGTGCAAATTTAGTGATTTTAAAAGGCATTTGACAGACAGCCCCAAAAGCTTAAGTCTCCTGTGCATCCTGCGGGACATGGGCAGCAGCAACGCAAGCTTCCCTAATGCCAGCCTGACCAGACCACCTCTACGGGCAAAAGGGGGAGCTGAGTTTCCATGACTGCTACAGTTCAAAGGCTCCCTCCCTTGGGACCACAAAGGGCACTTCTGTGATGTAAGTACCTGTCTAGGGATAACAGGATTGGGAGATGCCAGGCAGTCAAACAGCCATCAGATGATCCTAGCTTCTAGCCATGTAATACCACACCCCTGGCTGGGTTGTCAGCAGCGAGAACTAAACCTGGGATAGCTGGATCTTAAAGCATCTAGCCTGACCTCCTGCATAGCACAGGCCAGAGACCTGCCCCACAATAATTCCTGTTTGAACTGTTGCGGGGTTGAAGTGAAATTTGCCCCCTTTGGAGCTTTGCCTGGAATGAATGGAAGTGGCATTGTTCTGATGAGGTTCACTGGAGGCATCAGTGGTATCTTTTCTCTTAAAAGAGAAAAGTCCCAAAGTTCTGCCCTTAGCTACACCTGTCCCTCTGCACCCAGTAAGGAACATAAGGCTGGAGCGAAGGACCTGACTCCCCCGCCTCCCCCTGACACTTTGCTTCCCACTTTCAGCAGATTGTTTCTGCTCTGGATGGAAAGCCACCCACTGCTGTGGCTAGTGCAAAGCCAGCTCTTTGTGGAGCAGCTTCGGCAGTTTATAGGATCATCAGCAGAGATAGAAAACACCCAGCTCTGGCAGTTAGCGTGACCCCATACTGGCCGCAGATGAATCCCACAAAGCCCTTATTCGTGTTTTAGTACCTTAGCACCTAGAAGCTCTAATGCACCAGTCACTGCACAGACAGAGTAAGAGATGGGCCATGCCTCAGAAAGCCGGACCAAGGGTGAGAGGGCAAACAGACCCACAGAGAGCAGCAGGGACACCCCTGCAAAAGGTTAGAACAAGGAATAGAAGTCAGGTCTCCTGAGGTCCAAGCTCACCACTAGACCACTCTGCCCCTCTACTGGGGCACCCTCAGGGATGAATGCTAAACAGATGTTCCAGTGTCCTGCGGGCTCAGGACCCATGTGACTAAGACAGGAGGAATGGAGAAGGATGGGCTGGCAGACCAGGGCTTGCATTCAGAAGACAGGTGGGTTCTTTTTCCACCTGTATTAAGGCCCTGGGGCAGCCCACTGGGGCATCTGTAAAAACTGGCTTAATGCTACTATACCCATTGCCCCAGGGTGCTGTGAAACTGCAGTCATTAAGGTTACGAAACCTCCTGGTCAAGAGACATTACAGAAATGCAACACTTATTTTTATTGTTGCATGAAAGATCTAGTTGCACTCATACCCCCCAAGATACTCCTGGTTTCCCTTCAGAGGGGCATGGCCCCATGGTTAACACACAAGTGCAAGAGTAAGGGGATCTTGGAACTATTCCAGGTTCTGCCCAGCTAGTTGCTTATATGGCCTTTATCACCACAGTATATGCATGCCTCTGGGTGGCCTTGGGCAAGACATGTCGCTGCTCTATGCCTCAGTTTCCCCATTTGTAAAGTGAGAATAATGATATCGACCTACTTCACAAGGGTGCTAAGAGGGTTCATTCATTCATGGCTGTAAGTAACTTTGAAACCCTCATGTAGAGGAGAGGAAGGATGGTTCATTGGTTAGCGAGCTGGCCTCCATCTCAAGAGAAATGGAATAAATTCCTTGCTCCGCTGCAGACTTCCTGTGGAACCTTGGACAAGTCACTTAGCGACTGTGTGCCTCAGTTTCCATCTATACAATGGGGAATAATAGCACTGTCCTGCCACAGAGGGGTGTGTGAGGATAAATACATTAAAGAGTATGAGGAGCTCAGCTACTCTGGCTTTGGGGGCCGGATAAGTGCCTCTGACAAAAAGTGCTGGAGTGAGGTATTGTTATAAATTGTCCCTAATGCATCACTGTCTGGAGACTGTATCCAGACCTATTAGTGAGCATTACCGTTTATGAGAAGCTGCTGCCAAGCTCATAAAATAAAATCTCAAGGAGCCCAACCAACAGCCCTTTATTTATTGTTTGTGTGTCATTAGGATTCTGGCAGAGAGAGACGCATCAAGCCATCGGAAACTACCTTCCTGAAAATCAAGCTGAACCCGGGCACCTTGCTGCGAGCTGGCTAATGGACAGTTCCCAAACCTCAGCTACCCCCCACCCCGCACCCAGAAGTATTTCATTCCTGACGCTCGAGAGAGCAGCATAGTTAATAGGGCGGAGAGTGGGGAAGAGACAATCGTAGATCAACACTGTAGCACTGGTGCATTAGCTCAGTGACAGCAGATGCCTCTGGAGTGATAAACAATGATTGATAGCCCAGCCGAGGACATTTTCCATTAAAGTGCTGTTAGGGGCTGAAAAGCAAGTCTGTAAAAGTGGCAGTGTCGCCAGGCGCATTTATCCTCCCCGAGCAACTTTCCCAGTAGATCTGTTCAACGTGCACAGCTCAAGCCGGTGCTTCTGCCATCCAGGGCCATGCAGTTAGCCTGGCCAGCTGGGTCCTTCCTGCCCCTTCCTGTCCCACCAGCAACACAGTGTTGTGTGGTCAGAGCTGCACTGAGCAGGGACCGCGTGAGCCACAGGGCCACGAGTCTCATTCTCCCACCCCAGCGCTGGAGAGAAGAGTTCCCAGCTCCCTCTCCCAGAGCTGGGCTGCTAGTGGGGATAGATCCTGGTTCCTTCCCCCAGAGACAGGCTTCCTCCACAGAGACAAGAAGAGAAAAATCTTGCTTTTGCCAGTAAATTCCTAGACAAGGCCAGAAGGGACCCCTGCACATGGGTCCCTTCAACGATGTGCATAGTGGGGGTGCTGAGAGCCATTGAACTAAACTGTAAATCCTGTATATGATGGAAATCACTTCAAGCCAGGGGGTGCTGCCGCACCCCCCGCACTCCTAGTTCCAGCACCTATCCCCCTGTGATCTAGTCAGACCTACTGTAGAACACAGGCCACAGAACTTCCCAGCAGTCATTCCTGTTTGAATTAAAGATCTGCTCTAAGAAAAACATCCCATCTTGATTAAAAATTGGCAGTGATGGAGAATCCACCACAACCCTTGGCAAATTGTTCCATTGATTAATTACCTTCCCTGTTAAAAAAAAAAACCTTACACCTTTTTTCCAGTCTGAATTTGCTAGCTTCAACTTCCAGCCCTTGGAGCATGTTGACCTGGCTTTGCTGGACTGAAGAGCCCATTATTAAATATTTGTTCCTCATATCGGTACTTATAGACTGTGATAAAGTCACCCCTGAACCGTCTCAGTGTTAAGCTAACTAGATGGAGCTCCTTGTGTTTCTCAGTATCAGGCAGGTTTTCTAATCCTTTAATCATTCTTGGGGCTCTTCTCTGAACCTTCTGCAATGTATCAATATCCTTCCTGAATTGTGGAACCAGAACTGGACACAGTGTTCCAGTAGTCACACAGAGGTAAAATAACCTCTCCCTTCCTACTTGAGATTCCCTTGTTTATGCATCCCAGGATTAGCTCTTTTGGCCACAATGTCGCACAGGGAGCTATGTTCAGCTCATAATTCTCCAGGACCCTCACATCTTTTTTTAGAGTCCCTGCTTGCCAGGATAGAGTCCCCCGTCCTGTAAGTATGGCCTCCAGTCTTTGTTCCTAGATGTGTAACTTCACATTGTTATTTAATGTAGTTAGCATCCAACCCAAGTGGGAACCATTTGTAACATCTGTGCTGGATCCGCATTCCAATTTACCCAAAGGCGGCTTGTCCTGGGATCTGACAATCCATCCTGGTTTTCCATGCCTCTTCTATCATTTTTCCCTGATATCCAGCCTAAGTTTTCCATTTATTAGTTTCATCCCATTGCTCCTAATTATATGGCTTTAAAGAGAATGCTCCATCCTAAATAATTCAAATACCCACAGGTTGTTCTCTCATTTTCTCCCCATAATCATTGCTGAGCTAAGCCCCATTGCACATACATGTATAGCTTTTTTTATTCTTTATGAACCTCTCCTCATCCACCCCATACTCATCTTTATTCCTCTTCACTGCGCTCCCCCATCCCCCGTTTATCAGTATCTTTCTGGTACCAAGATATCCAGAGTCGAATGCAATATTCCAGGTGAGTTCTTGCCTAACTGCTCCATAAAGTGATGGGGCAGCATGAACGCTTAGAACAGAGATGCTCTTCATATGAATCTGTGCGGGGCCCAGCACAATGGGGCACTGATCTCAGTGCCTCTAGTTGCTAGAGCAACACAAATAATTAAATATAAAGATTGTGATCATAGGAGTAGCCCTGGGAGTTCACAATAGCTACATGATGTCCTAGCATTCTTATGTGTTGCTATAATGATGTGATTTTGGATTACTGTGCTCGTTGGTCAAAAATTCCTGGAATGAGGGATCTGTTCAGCTGTATGGTGCTGTTATTAATAGTATCATGTAATTAAGAATGACTATCGGCATCTTTGAAATCCTAGAAAAAAGTTTGTTCCGCATATTCTGTTTGCAAGAACAAGAAGTCTTCCAAGGCAGATGTTCCCCAGAATGGATCTAACAGCGATTCTCAAATTTTCCCATCCCGTGAGCTCACAATACAATTGGGAAAAAAAAGTTTTGGGAACCCTTTCCCGTAAATGTTCTGACATCCCCTCTCACAAAACCGCACAGTGATTGCAACTAGAGCTGGCTGGGGGAAAAAATTCTCTGTAGAAAATCAGCAAAGAGTCCTGTGGCACCTTATAGACTAACAGATGTATTGGAGCATGAGCTGTCGAATGGGATGGAGAATATGGAAAATACTATAATGCTGTATATGAATCAATGGTTTGCCTTCATACGGTGTGTAGTACTGGTCAGTCCGTCTCCAGAAGGATATTGTAGAATTACTGGGGGTTCAGAGAAGGGCAACAGGAAGGACTGGGGGCCTGGGAAAACTCTCATATGGAAAGAGACTGAAAAGCCTGGGTATCTCGAAGAACCTAAAGCTGCAGGGTGAAGACTGTTGAGAACTTCGCTCCTGTGGCCCAGTGGAATTCTCTACTACATGGGTGAGGCCTGTCTGGGTAGGAGACAGAACCTTCTCCAGGGCAGTTTGAGACTGTGAAATGAACTCTCCTAGGAGCTACGGACATCACCTCTGCTCCAAGTGCGAGAGGCCTTCGCTAACAAAAACACAGCAGTGTGGGCATTGCAAAAACAAAGCAAAAGAAAAAAATCCCGACCACAATTCAACATCCCACTGCATGCACAGTTTTGCCCCTGGGGAGAGAATGAACCATGTGTGACAGATGTCAGTTATGGCACTGAGGGCAGTGACTATGCTCAGAGTCTGCAGGAAAGGAAACGTGAGCTTTCCTCTTCTCCACCATTCACGCAGCCGCATCCCCAGCCAAAAGAGCGATGCTGCATAGCGAAGCGGCTAATCAGCCCAGACACCCAGAGGAGCTGTCAGCACTTTTCACTGATCAGAACAGAACCTGTATGGAGCGAACTGGGAAAGAGGATTCCAACCCTCACCAGACTGCATTACCCAGCCCCTCCGCCCTAAATGAGTTTGGCTCCAGCACACATGCTGAAGCTCAAGAAGCCCTGAAAGAAAAAAAGAAACCCAGAGCCACAGCCTGTGAAATGGATCCCTGGCCCTCTGGGCAGGTGAGGGCCAGTAAAGAAGAGCTTTGCTCCAACTAATGGGAATAGCTTGTTCAGAGAAGCACACCTCCCCAACCCCTTGGAAAATGCAATCGCTCGCCCAAGCTGCAAGAGGCCAACACTCAATCCTGAAGATCCCTCCAATTTTCCCTCTTATTCCTGGATCCCTATGATCCCTGCTTCTCTTCAGGGTCTACACGAGACCACGGGGGGAGAGTGAGATGCACGGCACTGTGACTCGTTAGAGTGGTGGTGGCTGCAGCACCACCAGGGCTAACGAGTCACAGTGCCGACAGGAAATGAGCTCTTGGATGAAGAGCAGCCGGCTCCAGCTGAACCCAGGCAAGACCCAAGCGATGCTGGTTGGAAAGGAGAAATGCTATGAATAGGATGAAGTGTTGTCTCCGCCTTCCACTGAGGGCTCACAGCCCCCATTGGTCAGAGAAGTGCAAACCCTCAGGGCTCTGTTTGACTCCTTGTTAAACCCAGATGACCAGGGAGCATCCATTGCCAACAATGCCTTCTTTCACCTCCAGCTCACTAGGAAACGCCGCCCCTTCCTCCTGCACCAGTGCCGGGCCCCAGTGGCCCCGGCGTCCATCACCTCAAAGCTGCATTATTTTAACTCCCTTTGTCTGAAGCTGATGAGGCCCAGGGTCCAGCTGGTACCAAATGCAGCTGCCCATCTTCCTCATGGCTCAGGCCGCCATGTGCACATCAGGCTGGGGCTCAAGTCCCTGCACTGGCTCCCCGTCAGCTTCCAATGCCGGATTAAGGCCTTGGTCCTAATTTTCAAAGCAATTAATAGATCAAGCCCCAGCGACACCAAAGACTGAATTGCGATCTATGAAGTCTCCTGACAGCTGTGCTCCTCTGGGACAGGGCAGAGCACACAGCTCTGAACGGAGCATTGGACAGCTGGGGACAAAGCATTCTCTGAGAGAATCCGGATATGGGACAATGGTCCAGAGAAGATCAGGCAAATCCAGAGTCTGACCAATTTTAGGAAAAGTTGCAAGGCCTTCCTCTTTGCGGGAGCCTTTCTACTTTATTCCCAAACCCCTTCCAACCCCCCCCCCCCAAAAAAAAAGCAGCGCGTTTTGGCCCCATAAAAGGAGAAAATCCAACAACTCCATGAAATAGCTGTTGCTATTGATTTTTACGTGGAAGGTACTTGGATATTATGATGATGGGCAGCGGGACAAAACCATAACATAGGTAGATACTAGGGCGATGAGGGTGCTATAATAACCTATATAAGATAGAATAAGACTCTCACTGGCCCAGATTATCCCATACTGCCTAATGCTGGGTTCTTCCCCCTTCCTCTGAAACACCTGGTGCTGGCTACTGTTGGAGACAGGACACTGGACTAGATGGACCATGAATCTGAGGCAATCTGACAATCCCTGTGTCTAGTTTGCCATGGAAGTTTATCAGTCCATGGAATAACCATGGAAGCATTTGGGTCATTTAAAACTGGACTCGGACAAAGCACCAAAGAAACTAAGGCAGAGAAAACCCTGCATTGGCCAGGGATGGGAACAGCCTAGACAATGGAATAAGTTCCTTTCCATGTAAATGTAATGCACTGGCTTCATGGGTGCAACTATGTCATCCTCTAGTGGCTGGGCCCAGAGAGTATAACAACCTGAGACTTGCTCACAACAAGTGAACTATCAAGTGCACACACAGAAAATGGAAAATGACTGCCTAGGAAGGAGTATGGCAGACAGGGATCTGGGGGTCACAAGTTAAATATGAGTTAACAGTGTAACGCTGTTGCAAAAAAAAAAAAAAGAGAGATAATTCTGGGATGTATTAGCAGGAATCTTGTAAGCAAGACTCGAGAAGTAATTCTTCCACTCTACTCCGTGCTGATTAGGCCTCAACTGGAGTACTGTGTCCAGTTCAGGGCGCCATATTACAGGAAAGATGTGGACAAATTGGAGAAAGTCCAGAGAAGAGCAACAAAATGATTAAAGGTCTAGAAAACATGAGCTATGAGGGAAGATAGAAAAAAGTGGGTTTATTTAGTCTGGAAAAGAGAAGACAGAGAGGGGACATGATAACAGTTTTCAAGTACATAAAAGGTTGTTACAAGGAGGAGGGAGAAAAATTGTTCTTCTTAACCTCTGAGGATAGGACAAGAGCAATGGGCTTAAATTGCAGCAAGGGCGATTTAGGTCGGACATTAGGAATAATTTCCTGTCAGGGTGGTTAAGCACTAGAATAAATTGCCTAGGGAGGTTGTAGAATCTCCATCATTTTTAAGAGAAGGTTGGACAAACACCTGTCAGGGATGATAGATAATGCTTGGACCTGCCTTGAGTGCAAGGGACGGGACTAGATGACCTCTCGAGGGCCCTTCCAGTCCTACCATTCTAAATTGAGATTTCCATTAGCTCAAGTGTCAGGAGCAAGTGCTTGGGGCACTAAAAGTCCCTGTGTTCTTGCCCTGGGGATGGCTGCTGTGCCTGTATGCATGCAATGTGATCTGTTACATCAAGGCTGTTTGCTTGAAATCCCCAGACTCCAGTTGATAAGAAACACCATGAGACTTAGTGAGTGCTAACCTGTAGAGGGGCCCTTGGACTACAATGCTCATGGTGATGGCATATTGGCTCTTTGAAGCTAGTATATAAACTACTCTGATAGATGCAACGATGCCCTCTTTGTTGCTTTCAGAAGCAAAAGGCTCCCTGTCTCTGGAGTCATCCAGTCCCCTAGCACGTTCTTATCGAGTGTTCTGAAATGCATTACCGATCCCGGCAAGAGAGCAATAAATCCCCACATCCCCTGAGCTTTACTGCGCGCTGGAGTGTTCGGATATTCAGAATCAACAAATCATCCCAAGAAATATTATTTCTTTCATGGCATTGCATCAAAATAGTTTATGGCGGTGACAGTTGGAGCGTAGATTTATAGCAGCTGCTGCTTGGTTAAGATTCTGGGTCACCTCATTGAAATTCACCCTTTTGTAAAAACCAAAGCCAGTGACACTGAGTTTGAAGAGTTCCCCCCCACCCCCACCCCATCATGCCTCGGAAGAGGCAAAGTTTTTGGACTCACCAGAACGGACTTTCGTGGCTCATCCTAACTGGGGCAGACACAGTGATCGGAGGCGGGGGAGGCGGGGGGTAGCAGTTCCGCTGCACAGCTGGAGTTCTCGGGCTCAGCATCAGCCTAACTCTGCTCCCAGTGAAGTCAACAAGAATTTTACCATTGCCTTTGGTGAGTTTTGGCGATGCTGGGAGCATTTGCAAATCCCCACCCCTCTTGCACAGTGTCTTCCATAGGAACACTTCAAAGCATTTTGAAAAACAACAAGTCAGTCCTTACAATGTCCTGGGAGTGGGGGGAGCCAAGAAGCTATGTGACATGGCCAAGATCAAAGAGGAAATCTATAGCACAACCAGGAGAATAACCCAGATCTCCTGACATCCAGGGCTGTGGCATTAACCACACTCTCTCTGAATAAGCTCACTCCTTGAGACAGCCAGCACTGCTCAGAGATCTCTTCCTGTGCACACGGGCAGCATGTAAACACGGCTCATACACAGACACAGCAGCTCAGTTAGACACAACAGCCAGAAGCAGGCCCTGTGTTGATCTACACACAGCGGCCATGTGATGCACAAACATGTCTGCGTGTGCCCACATGCAGTCACACAACCTTGAGGGCTACCAAGGGTCTTTGCTGCAAAATGCCGCACAGGAGAAGTGATCGTGTTGTATAGCACACAGCTCCGCATCACCCGAGACGAGAGCTAGTTGGGAATTTTTCGATGAGACATTTTCCCATCAAAAGGTGGCTTCGTCAAAACGGAAACTGTTCGTGGGAACAGGTCGGGTTTGAAAAATTTCTTAACTCAAAAGAACGTTGCAAAAAGTTTCCAAATCATCAAAATGTTCCGTTCCCACATTTTCAAAATAAAAGAAAATGTCAGTTTTCTGGTTCGAAATGACTTTTCATTTAGAAATTTTAGCTAATTATTGTAAAAAAAAAAGAATAAAAAGTGGGTGAAATTGCAATGAAATGTTCTTGTTTGACACAAATCAAAGGTTTTGAGTTTGTTGGGTCATGGCGACTTTTGACCTTTCATCCTGCTTCAGGATGGAGAATTTTTTTTAAACCTTGACTATTTTGCCAGGATGGGAAAAGTTTCCTGCCCAGCTCTACCCGGGATTCATGCAACAGGAAAACAAGAGGCCCATTGGTCACTGCTTCCTCTCACCCCCAGCCACCCACAGGAGGTGGTTATGCAGAGGACCTGATCCTAAGCACATGTTGGGGCTGAGGATCCTTCCCTTCACCCCTGCTGTGTTTCTCAGTAGATTTCCATCTGAACAGAATCTTTAGTTTTTGCTCAGTGTTACTAGGATCAGCACTTCAGGGCCCCATCCTGCCCTCAAACCCTCCGATGGCTGCAGAATCAGGCCCGCAGGTAATAAGGCCCAGTTCAGTGTGCGTAGTTTAGATACAATGGAATGTTATTTCTCCCCTTTTAGGAATGCTGCAAGTACGGTGTATTATTACTTCCACTGTGAAAGGATCCCTTTCTATGGGGATCTATCACCCAGTCCCTGTAGAATTTCACTGCTGCAGAGGGGTATCATCCCCTGAGTGAAGCCGGCAAAGCGACAGACATGTCCCTTCCCCTAGCACCGTGCAGTGTTCCCGCAGCTACACAAGGTGTCCTGTTTTACCCGTCTCTGAGACAGCAGCATGAGGCGCACACTCAGCTCCGCTGCGCCAGTCCGAGGAGATGCATACACTGATCCTTGCCAGGCATGGAGCACCCTCAACTCTCATCGAACTCTCATCGTGTGACTAGAGGGTGCGGAGGAAGGCACATACACAGGCTCCTAGCCAACAACCACTCTGTCTGGAAGCCCCTTTCCCTTTTATGAGCTTAATTACAGTGGAGCAAACAAAGTGGAGAGAATTGCCACTTGAGCATTCTTGTCCGGAAGTTGCCTTTATGGGTCAGTTAGTAGCTCGTTAATTTCCCCCTTAGTTCCTCTCAGCCCCACTTGGCTGGTGGCATCGCGCGGCAGAGAAAGGATACGACATTTGCAAGACATAAAAATTAAATGCATTTCCATAACACCATTAAAATCGTTAATGTTGTCGTAAAGACAAAAAAAAATCCTTAAGCCACCTAGAGCTAACAGGCCCATGCTGGCTTTTCGCAGGGCTGTGACTCTGATGGAGGGCTTTCCGTTTTCAGGGTTTATTACATTCATTTTGGGGGCTTGTTTGTAAGCAATTTTTGAGTCCTTTGGTGATGTCAAAAAACTAGGGTTTGGGGCTCCATCTCGGATTCTGCATGAGAAGATTTTCTCAGGTGCTTCCCAAATTTCTTATCTAAATAGGACCTACTTTAATTTGTATTTTGCATATGAAAATGACGTACTGGTTAGCTGAAGCTTTGTATCCTTGTTACTGAGCCCTGGTTTAGTGTTTAGTGTGTTTGTTCCTTCGTGCATTTAAACATAGAACTGTTTCACACAGCACCATGTTCAAATGCACTAGGGAACCTTTGGTGTGCACACGGACCAATTAATACAAAACACATTAGTGCACATTAGTCTGCCCTGTAGTCTACATTACTGCTTGTGTAGACAAGGCCTTAGGTAGGAGCCAGGGAGTGGGGACATCACCTAGATAAACGGAGTGTACTGGGAAAGGAGTGAAGTCATCATGAGGTGCGTAACCAATTCAAACCGTGTCACGGGCTCCACTCACCGCTAGGGTGCCTCCTCTTGGCCACTCTGAGGATTAGCTCTTTCCAGGTGCTGAGCCCTCCTCTGGTGGTCTCTCCACCCATCTTCTTCTCACACCCTACAGCCTCTCTCGTTCCAGCTTCCTGTTCACGACTTGGCCCTCTGGACAAGTCACTATAGTCCTCCCCTTTCTGGGTATCAAAGTCTTTCAGTGAAAAACTGTCCTAGGCAGTCTGCTGTCTGGTCTGTGCCACTTCCCCAGTGGCTGGTAGGGCCCCCACTGTACTTTGGGTTCCAGCTCAGGGACCGTCACTTCAGCAGCCAAGGTCAGCCCAACCCCATCCCTTCCTGCTTTTCCCCTGAGCCTTTCCTAGCTCTCCCCCATCTCTGGGTTAGCCAGCCCTATTTCCCTCCTCCCAGGGAGTAACTGTAGGCTACCTACACATCTAGGCCCTGACACATCTCCCTTCTCCCATGGAGTGATTGCAGACTCCTTCCCCCACAGCCCCCTTCTGCTCTCAGTTCCTGGGCTTTAGACAGGCCCCTCCCGTTCCTGCCCACCTGCTTCCTGTGCCAGGTGAAGTCTGGGGAGTTAAGTGGCCCACCTGGCCACCTTAACCCTTTCAGATCTTGTGTGGTGTGGACGCCCCATCACACACTGATATTCTTTTTTCTTTTCTTTTCTTTTCAGTAGCAGTGGTGGTTTATCAGTGTTTATCGGTTAAAGCCTCAAATCAGAAGCTCTACTCTGGTGGTTAACGTCCTACAGGGAAGTGAATGGACATTAGGCAGGATTGACTGGGAAGGTGAAAAGAGGGAAGATATGAGCACTCATTTAGCACCAAATGAAGATGTTGAGAACAAAATGAATCAAGACACCAGAGGACATGAAGAAAAGAAATTCTTGAATTGCCTGTACACCAAAGCTAGGAGCCTGGGTGACAAACAAGAAGAATGAGTATTGCTCATTTATTATGAACATAAACTTGATATAACTGAAACTGGGTGGGATAATCCCCATGATTGGAATGTTAAAATCAAGGTTATAACCGATTTAGGAAGGCTCAAATGGGCAAAAGGGAAGGGGGAGGGGCGCTCTACGTCAAAAACAGCATTACCTGTTTCTGAGTCACTGATAACTCAGAAGCAAGTCTTATGAATCAATGCCCTCACAGATAAAGCACAAGACAGGGTTTTAGGTGGCGTCTGCTGCAGACCACCAAATACTAGGGAACAGGATGACTGGCTCCTTATGCACCTGTCTACGACATTTAGGAAAAAAACCTGCATGTTCACGGGAGACATCAATCTGAGTGACATACTCTGGAGGGCTCAAGCTGCCAGGACTAAAACATCCTTGGAATTTCTAACCATTATAGATTCCAATTCCCTAACTCAAAGAGTGTTCCACTCAACCCAGGGGAATTCTGTATTAGACCTTGTCTTGACAGATAAAGAGGAACTGGTCACAGAACTAAAAATAAATAGTATCTTAGGTACTAGTGATCATACTTATAATCTGCAAACAGAGTAAAGTCCAGACCAGTGGTCTATAGATATATACTTGGCGCTATAAAAAATGACCAGTTTCACAAAGCTGAAAACAATTACGAGCCAAATCAGCTGGGAGGAAGGATTTAATCAGAGAAATGTGAATGATAATTGGGAATTGCTTAAGAACGCTTTACTAGATTCCCTAAAAGCCACAATCAAGGAAAGAAGGCCATTAGTTAAAAAACTGACCTGGTTTAGAAGGGAAGTGAAGGCAACTGTAAAAAATTATATATATATATATATATATATATATATATATATATATATATATATATATATATATATATATATATATATATAAACAAATGGAAGAAAGGGGAAGTCAGTAATAATGAATGTATAAACCGGAAGCTAGATATATACTTGGTATTGTACAAAATTGATAAGGGAAGCCAAGGGACACAAGAAAAACTCTATGGCCAGCAGGGTTAAGGACAATAAGAAGGAGTTTTTAAAGTATTCTAGGAACAAAAAGAATCCTGACAATGGCATTGGTCCATTACTAGCTGGGAATGGTAGATTTATCAATAATAATGCAAAAAGGGCTGCAATGTTCAATAAATAGTTCAGGTGGGAAAAACATAGATGATTTAGTCTCATCAGACAATGATGATAACACTAGGATCTCAGGAGGATGCTACTAAAGTTAGACTTTTTAAATCAGCAGTCCAGGTAATTTGCATTTAAGCATTATAAAAGAGCTGGCTGAGGAGCTCTCTGGACCATTAATATTGATTTTCAATAAGTCTTGGAACACTGAGGAAGTTTCAGAAGAGTGGAAGAAAGCTAATGCTGTACCAATATTTAAAAAGGGTAAATGGGATGACACAGGTACTTACAGGCTCCTCAGTCTGACATCAGGGTGGTTAAGCACTAGAATAAATGGCCCAGGGAGGTTGTGGAATCTCCATCATTGGAGATTTTTAAGAGCAGGTTAGACAAACATCTGTCAGGGATGGTCTAGATGATACTTAGTCCTGCCTGGAATGCAGGGGACTGGAGTAGATGCCCTCTCAAGATCCCTTCCAGTCCTATGATTCTATAATTCTATAATCCCAGGCAGTTTAATGGAGTGGCTAATAAGGGACTTGATGAATAAAGAATTGAAGGAGGGTAACGTAATCAAGGCCAATCAACATGGGTTTATACAAAATAGATCCTGTCAAAGTAACTGGATATCTTTTTGTGATGAGATCTTTTTGGGTGATAAATTATTGATGTAATGTACTTAGACTTCTGTAACTGACTGTTTTCAAAACTTAATTGTAACCGGGGAATCATCACTGAGAGGGTGTGTTTCTAGTGGGGTCCTGAAGGGACTGGCTCTTGGCCCTACACTATCTAACATTTTTATCAATGACCATGAAGAAAACATAATATCACCACTGATAAAGTTTGCAGATGACACAAAAACCGGGGTAATGGTAAATAATGAAGATGACAGGTCACAGATTCAGAGCGATTTAGCTTATTTGGTAAACTGAGTGCAAGCAAACAATAAGTGTTTTAAGATGGCTCAATGCAAATGTCTACATCTAGGTACAAAGCATGTAGGCCATACTTATAGGATGGGGGACTCTATCCTGGGAAGCAGGGACTCTGAAAGAGATTTGGTTGTGATGGTGGATACTCAGCTGAACGTGACCTCCCAGTGCAATGCTGTGGCTGAAAAGGCTGATGCAATCCTTGGATACATAAACAGGGGAATCTCAAGTAAGAGTAAAGAGGGTATTTTGGCTTTGCATTTGGCACTGGTGCATCCTAAAGCCAATGGATGCTTTAGGAATTATTTTGGAGAAGTTCTCCAGGAGGTCAGACTAGATAACCACAATGGCTCCTTCTGCTCTTGGAATCTGTGAATTATAGACCTAAGTGTAGCAAATTGATTGACCTAATTGAACTGCCATAGACAGGCTGTGCATAGTTGTATACATGTCCGGAGACAGGCACAATGGTACGCATACCCACATTTCTGCAAGCCTTTCTTCTCTCCCCCACCTAGTTTTTAATGATAGAGGTAAATAAAATCATGAGTGGTATGGAGAAAGCGAATAAGGAAAAGTTATTTACTTGTTCCCATAATATAAGAACTAGGGGCCACCCAATGAAATTAATGGGCAGCAGGTTTAAAACAAATAAAAGGAAGTTCTTCTTCACACAGCGCACAGTCAATCTGTGGAACTCCTTGCCAGAGCAGGTTGTGAAGGCTAGGACTATAACAAGGTTTAAAAGAGAACTAGATACATTCATGGAGGTTAAGCACATTAATGGCTATTAGCCAAGATGGGTAAGGAATGGTGTCCCTAGCCTCTGTCTGTCAGAGGGTGGAGATGGATGGCAGGAGAGAGATCACTTGATCATTACCTGTTAGGTTCACTCCCTCTGGGGCACCTGGCATTGGCCACTGCCAGAAGACAGGATACTGGGCTGGATGGATCTTTGATCTGACCCAGTCTGGCCATTCTTATGTTCTTATGTAATGTATTTGTCTACCCTCTGCGCCACACAGTAGTGCGGGAGATGTTATGATTCTTATGGCACCCATCACCAGGTGGTGCTGTTATAGTCTTCCATTTTTTCATAGTGTGCGAGCAAGTTTTGACACTTGGAAAGACAAGCTGGTAGTTCCGGTTTATACAAGGTACTGTGTAGAGGCAGCTTCTGGAGAGGGAGCTGGATGAGCAACAGGAGAGTTCGCTGTCTGACTTGGGCTCTGATTAGAGTAAATTCTCTGGGCAGAGTTTTCCATAGGAACCAGTTTTGTTGATATTGGGCTGGGATTCCTGGAAGAAGGAATCTGCATGCTGTTTGACCTTCTCATTTCAGGACTGACGTACTGTGGCCAGAGGCCCTGGGCAGAGTCCAAGCCCCATTGTGTCAGATTCTGTACAAACCTTGCCCCATGCCTCTTGCAATCTAACAAAATGAGCAAAATGTGTATTGTGTCAGAGGATGGGAAGGAGCTGTCTTTCTTATAAAACTCTTCCTACAAAAAAGGTGCCCACATCTCAGAACGGGTGTAGTAGCTGGTCTCTTTCTTTGGGAGTCACAATGGGAAGGGGGAATAGACCTCGGGACTGAGAACCCCTCCCTCTGACGTCTGTGAGATAGCCATTATTGTCACCCAGTTATATGGCCATTGGCTGTACTGTACTTGCTCTGTGGGTAGAGAACTTGTTCTGCAGGGCTGTCAACCTGGCATCTTTTACCATAGCTAGACTAGCATCTGCTAGGGATAAACTTTTGTAGGCCCCTGTAACTTGCACCCAGAGTCCTAAAAGACTTGGTTATGTAGATCTTTGGCCTGCTGATATTAATTTTTAATAACTCTTGGAAGAGCAGGGAAGTCCCGGAAGCCTGGCAGTATGCTAATGTCACACCAATATTCAGTGATGGCAAGCAGGATGATCTGGGTAACTATAAGCCAGTTAGCCTGACAACAATCCCAGGTGAAATAAATGATAGGGGATTCAATCAATAAAGAATTAAAGGACAGGAACATAATTAAGGCCAGTCAACATGGCTTATGGAAAATAGGGTCTTGTCAAACAAATGTGATTTCATTCTTTGAGATTACAAATTTGGTTGATAATGTAACAACATAGCTGTGGTAATGTACTTAAACTTTTGTGAGGCATTTGAATTAGTGTCACATGTTCTTCTGATTAAAAATGAATACTGCATAATATCAGTGAAGCACATGTTAAATGGACTAAAAGCAGGATAATGGACATATCTCAAAAAGTAGTTGTCAATGGTCAATCATCATTAAGTGGAAGAGTTTCCAGTGGGTTCCCCATGGATTAAAAAGAGGCACGCCACCATTCAACATTTTTATCAATGACCTAGAAGTAAATATAAAATCACTGCGATAAAAATTGTGGATGATACAAAGGTTGGTGGAATGGTAAATGATGAGGACAGGGCCTGAAAAAGTAAAGTTGTACATAGAGACAAATGAACATAAGAACATAAGAACGGCCAGACTGGATCAGACCAAAGGTCCATCCAGCCCAGTATCCTGTCTTCCAACAGTGGCTAATGCCAGGTGCCCCAGAGGGAATGAACAGAACAGGTCATCATCAGAGTTATACATCCAGGAACAAGTAATGAAGGCCAGACCTGCAGAACAGGGCACTTGAAAGCAGTGACTCTGAACAGGGTTTAGGGGTCATAATGGGCTAGCCACTCAGCATGAGCGCCCAATGCCATATTGTGGCAAAAAGGGTAATGTGATCCCTGGATGTATAAACGGGGAGTAGGGGTAGAGAGGTGATTTTACCTCTCAATGCAGCATTGGCGAGAGGGATATCAGAACACTGTGTCCAGCTCTGGTGTCCACATTTTTAATAGGGACATTGAAAAATTGGAGAGGGTGCAGAAAAGCAGTATCAGAATGATGTGAGGGCTGGAGAAAATGCCTTATGGTGAGAGACTTCAAGAGCTTAATCTGTTTTGCTTATCAAAAAGGAGACTTGAGTGCAATGTGTAAGTACCGTCACCAGCAGAAAATACTAGATACTAAAGGACTCTTCAATTTAGTTGTGAAAGATCCTATGGCTGGAAGCTAAAGCCAAATTCAGATTAGAAATAAGAAGTTTTTAACAGGGAGGGTGATTAACCATTGGAACACACTACCGAGGAAAGTGCTGGAGGCTCCATCTCTTGATGTCTTCAGCTCAAGGCTGGATGTCTGTCTGGAAGATGTTTTATTCAAACACAAGTTACTGGGCTCAGTGCAGGGTTAAGTGGATGACTTTATATGGCCTGTGCTGTGCTGATCCAACCAGATGATCCAATGGTGCCTTCTAATTTTAAAAGAAGCAGCAGCTGTTGTTTCGACTCCCACCTGATCCAAAGATTTCATAAAGACCAGAAGGAACCGTTCTGATCACCTACTCTGACCTGCTCCATAGCACAGGCCAGAGAACCTCACCTTTTCCAGCAGTGGGGGGAAATATTTTTCCCTACTCAAGCCACTTTCCAAGCAGGAAGAGGATATGGTGATTTCAGTAAAAGATAGGATCTTATCCATGCTCCTGTTACAAGCGCCTCTGTCTCTGCTGGTGGAGAAAGCTGTGCTCCTGATTTATGGGGATGCTGTGTCTCTCCACTGTGTGTGCACCACTCATGCAGTTTCCTTGAAGCAATCAAACCCCTACATTACAAAGAGAGATTATCATATTTCGGTCACTCTGCAGATTGTAGATTTTTTTTAGACCAGGAGAATCTCAGCTCAAAACTCCTGTTGATTTCCAGTGTTCCTCTAGGGGATTTGCTCTCAGGGAGAGGAAAGCCTGATGGGCAAGGTGCTAGCCAGGGACTTGCGGAGACTCTAGGCCCTGCTTGGGCCAGTCACTTTGTCTCTCTGTGCCTCAGTTCCCCCATCGGCACAATGGCGAAAACAGCCTGGGATGAGGAGGGTAAATATATTAAAACAAGACTGAGGTGTTCAGATATTATGTTGATGAGGGTCAGATAAGTACCTTAGACATCTAGATAGAGCAGGCCTGGTTCATGTAACCCACATGCAGTGAATCCTGCAGCTGAGGTCTAGTCTTGCACAAGTGGTTATGGATGGTCCATATGCACAAGGGAATGGAACAACCCCAGGATCCACCCTAAGTGAAGGAAAGAGAAGCGATCTTTCGAATTAAGAGTGAAAGTAAATCTCACTTCTGCGCTGCCGGGCTCAATGAAAGCCCTGGACATCTGAGAATATGGCTTTACCAAACCCCCAGGTATTTTACCCCTCTGATGCCATCCCACCAGCTCGCCCATGCTAAGCAGGCATGTGCTCCAACAAGTCCTGGATGCGAGACCTCCAAGACAACAGAGTGCTGGTGAAAGTGCGGTTGATTGTTCAGTAGATGAGGCCCTTCCCTGCGAGACAGTCCTCACCCAATGTCTCTGATGGTGTCAGAACCTGAGAAGTGGGATGGTCTTGCCTAGTGGTTGAAGCAGTGGCAGTCAGGTCTAGTGGTTGAGCCAGGAACCAAGAGCAGGGCTGGAAGAAGGCTGGAGCTGGAAGAAGGCTGAAGCAGGAAGAAGGCTGGAGCTGGAAGAAGGCTGGGCACAGGCTGAGGCTGGAGCCGTCTGTCAGAACCACCAAGCGGTAGGGGAGACTCCTGGCGAGGTAGTGACACTGAGCCAAGGGGAGTGGCTGCTCTTATTGGGAGCCCATATCCTTGGGCCGTGAGGTCACCTGGTTAGACCTACACCTGTTGATTGGCGGAGCCTGGGCTGATTGGCATGAAGGTAATCAGGCAGAAGGATGACTCATCCGGGCTCAGCAGCACTTATCCGGCCCAGAGACGACTCGTTAGAGATGGCATTAAGGGAACTGTGCTGCTGGAGAGGCCGCCTTTCACATAAGACATAAAAGCAAAGTGGGGGCCACTTGCATTCATTAAATTTATTCACAAGAATTAGGGTTTTGGCTTCCTTGTCTTGCTCATATCATACAGAGCAACGGCAGGGTCATTATAGCTGCTACCCAAGAAGGCTGTGCAGAAAGTCTAGGAGATCTGACACTCACAAGCTATTCTAATTCAGCAGAAAAATTCTACCGCAGCCTCAAGACCTACCAAGTTTGTGGCCAATATTCCTTTGTTTGCAGATTTCTTGGGAGGTGAACAAAATCAGGTTTGTAACGTCAGCTCAGCTGCCTCGTTAACTATGGACTGGTGGCAGCCACTCCGTGGTGGAACAAATTAAATCTGGGGACTGCTAGGCCAGGAGATGTAGGGGATGATGTTAATGTCAGGATACAGTTATAGCCTAATGATCAGACCAAAGCCACACAGTCCGTGCTAAGGAAATGTTTTCCATAGCTGTTTAATTAATGACAAACAGACATTTCAAAAAAGAAACAAAGCCAGATTTGTCTTGCCACATGTGCAAAATAAATTCTTGAAGACCGGCATTAATGAGGCTCCGTGGCACGGCATGCACCCATTGCGCAGCCAATGCATTCCAGGCGCTTTATATGGGCAGTGGGGCGTAATGTACAAAATTGGCCGTTGATGCCAGGGCTGCATCCTGCCCAATGGAAAATGCTCCAAAAGGGCTGGAAAGAAACTCATTTGGCCTTTGCGTGTGTCATCTGACTTGACCTGTTGCATTAAAGTGCTACCAACATCTCCTGGAAAGTCTTGACACAAACCACTATCTTTCTGTACAGGCAATTCTGCTGCCTTGTCATATGCTTCCTGAATTCTTCATCCTGTTTATTATTTATTTATTACCAAGGACATCTGCATAGAGATGGGGCCTTCAGGGCTTCTGCACTCATCTGTTCTCATTCATCTCCTGAAGTCTCAGACCTGTGTCCATGGCATCGTCTCCATTGCCTCCCCAGCACCAGGGTGATCCAGCCAACAGGCCACCTCTGCCTCTGACTTGCTGGGTGACTTTGTGCCCCTCTCTGTGGCTCACTTTCCCCTTCTGTGACATGCTAAAAATGATGGCTCCCCTCCTTCGCAGAGTGCTTGGGGATCTCTGGAGGGGACATGCTAGATAACCCATCCCTCCCTGCTGCCCCTTGCTGAGGAGGGCCCCATGGCATTCACCCCAGACGCCGTGCTGCAGAGCCGTCAGGATGCGTCTCACCCCCCACCTTTGCTCTGCCATTGTGCCTGCAGTGAAAAGTCTCCATTGACAGGGGTTCTGCTGACCTCGCTAATGTTTTCCCAACACAATGGGCTGAATGAATGGGGCAGGATTCGGAGCAACTGCGAGTCCAATGGACCGAGTCCAATCTATAAAGCACCTCTCCCTATACTCCCCATCCATGATGAATGATCCCTTTATTAGACAGTGACATACTAACTCCCATATCAGCTCCCACCTGCTCCAAAAATGCCCCAAGGATGGCGGGGGGAGAGCGGCCCAGCTCCGTTGAGACCTCAGCCCTGTCTCCCTTCTGCTCAGGTTTCCTGCTCAAGTCCCGGCAGCCTTTTGTTAAGCCTCAAAAAGGCAACACGATCCCTCCTTTGCTTGGACCTTTCGCTGCTAGGGCTCTATTCAGGGATAATGAGGTTTCCCTGAGAACAGATCTGATAATGTTACTTTTCAGGCAGAGAGGCTTAGCTCTCACCTTCGCCAGAACACAAGGGCCCTGGCTGGTCAATCTGAAACCACTCCAGTGCAGCTCAGCTCTCTGTGCATGCCTGTTCGGCAACGTCAGACTGGGACTGTTCAGCTTGGTAAAGAGACGACTAAGGGGGGAGATGATCGAGGTCTATAAAATCATGCCTGGTGTGGAGAGAGTAAATAGGGAAGTGTTACTTACTCCTTCTCATAACACAAGAACTCGGGGTCAGCAAGTGAAATTAATAGGCAGCAGGTTTAAAACAAATAAAAGGAAGTATTTCTTCACAAAACACACAGTCAACCTATGGAACTCATTGCCATGGGATCTTGTGAAGGCCAAGACTATAACAGGGTTCAAAAAAGAACTAGATAAAATCATGGAGGATAGGTCCATTGATGGCTACTAGCCAGGATGGACAGGGATGGTGTCCCTAGCCTCTGCCAGAAGCTGGGAATGGGCGACAGGGGATGGATCACTTGATGATTCCCTGTTCTGTTCATTCCCTCTGGGGCACCTGGCATTGTCCACTGTTGGAAGACAGGATACTGGGCTAGACTGACCTTTGGTCTGACCCAGTATGGCCATTCTTATATTCTTATGAATAGTTTCTTAGTTAAAATGCTAACACTGGTGACTGCAGTGAGGAATAGACAGTACCAAAGCTATTAGGCCTTGGAGAATGCTGCCTATAGGGATTTTTTCCCCCAAACTCACAAACAGTGTCGCAGAATAAAGAGTTCCATGGCATTTGGATTATTTACATAGCAAACATTAAGCAACTTGTGGGCTATATAAACACTTCTCTAATTTGCTGGTGACTTCCCATGGTCCAAGCTCATCTATAACCTCCAGCCGATCTTCTTTGCCTCGCTCTACTCTGAAAGCCCCCATCAATCTCCCTAGTATTTGTTTAACCCCTTCCATCACTCTTTCTTGGATCCGGTTGAGAGGGTGGGACAAAAGCAGTGGCTCAGGCCCTGCCTACAATTCTAACACCTCCCCGCCCCCCGCATCCAGAGCAACGGGCTAAAATAATCAGCCGTGAAATAGTTAATCTTGATATTTGACTGTTTGCATTTGGTTTTTGAGATCAACGCACCCATTGAGACATATCGGGATGTTTCTCTGGGCGGTGATAGGGTGACGGCTAGTTCTACCCCCCATGTAAAAATGACAGCTCTTTACTCAAATGACCTGTTGCCCTTGTGTGTTCAGAGTCGGACCTGCTTGCTTTACTGATGAAAATAAGTCCGTGCTGCTTTAGACACGTGTAAGTCCGGCAGAATAGACTTACACTTTGAATGGAAGGTGTAATTTCCAACTCAGGGAGACGTACATACAGTAGCTCTGATCAAGCGAATGTGCTCAAGACAGACATGTACCCGCGGTCGTATGAGCAGCCGGAGGGACTAGCCGCCTACAATATGATCCTGGTGCAACACGAGGTACCGACTCGGGTGATCTACCCCATCCTGCTGTGGTTACACGTCTATGTTTAGCACACTAGCTCAATCAAAGCTAGTGCACGTACGTCTACCCAAGCTGGAAATTACCTCACTGTGCAGAGGTGCCATAAATAAGAAAGCGGCAGCTAGATGCTGTTCCTTCTTGTGCATCATCCAGAGACTTGTGTACCGAGTTGCAGTCAGGCGAAGGCAATGGGGCTGTCCAAGTGTCAGAGGGCAGAATTCGTAGACACTGGGGTGGTCAAGGCATCAGTGAGGGCAGAATTACGGGTGATACGTGGGAAGGAAAAAGCCCAGCCTGACTCTATGCACAAGCAGAGTTGCACTGACAGTTTAAAAAATATTTTTTTAACTTGTAAACTAATCACTAGAGCTGGTCAAACACTTTGTTTGGGGCTGGGGGTGGGGGAATTTCCAAAGCAAATGCCAACAAAAATGACTTTTTTTCATCTTCATCAAACCTTCTTCTGAGGAAAATTGCAACTTTTCTGCAAAATATTGAAAACAAAACATTTTGGATGAAATCTTTTGCCTTTTGGGCATTTTTTTTGGATGAAATATCCAGATTTTCCACAGAAAGCAGACACTTTCCATGAGCATTTCATTTAGCTGAAAACCCAATGTTCCACTGAATGACAGTTTTGATGGAAAATTTGCAACCAGCCGTGCTAAGCCCAATTGCTCTCGTGTATTTAATGCACAACAAAGCTAGAATATTGTAATGCCACCGCTGCAGACTCATTAGCCAGGTCTCTGTACGTCCCCCGGACAAATGCATGACATTGCCAGCTTTTCCACCCGGCCCAGCCAGGCTTGAGAGAAAGTGCAAAGAGAGGGACCAGTCAGAGGATATAGGGGCAGAAGTAGGCAATGCAGGGATCTTTGGAGAACTTTCTAGCTTTAACTGGTTTCAGAGTAGCAGCCGTGTTAGTCTGTATCCGCAAAAAGAACAGGAGGACTTGTGGCACCTTAGAGACTAACAAATTTATTTGAGCATAAGCTTTCGTGAGCTACAGCTCACTTCATCGGATGCATTCAGTGGAAAATTTTCTTTGCCCTGTGCTGCTTGGATGCTTGCTCCAACCCTTTCCCTCTGTCAGTCACTTCACCGTAGCCTAACTCCTCTTAACCTCGTCTCCTCTACCCAGCCCCATGCCCTTACTTCCCTTCGATGTTCCCTCTTGCTGTTGTGATTTGCAAAGCGGGGGACTGTTTTTTCCATCAGCCTCTCCCCGTTACATCCCCTTCCCCTGGCAAGGTAAGGTCCTGAAGCAGGAGTGGCCGGGCTCTGTTCGGGAGCGAGAGCCGCATGGCAGGGGGGAGCTAGAGAGAAGCCCCAGGAGCTGTAGACAGAGCCATTTATGGAACAGGCTGTGACTGCTGGCCATCACAGGTGGGTGCATCTCCGGGTGGGGCTTATGGGAGAGCAGCAGAGGCTGGCTGGGAGCCAGTGCAGAGGGGCTCCAAATGAGAGACACAAACTGAGCCTGGCTTGGAAACCCACAAGTGCCTAGTTGCTGGAATAGAGACTGGACTGGGCTGGAGACTGATGAGCCCTGACTCTCGATTGGGCTGCCCCAGGGACCCAAACCAAACCAGAACCTCTATTACTTACCTTGAGCTGTACCTGTTTAAGCCTCTGTACCTGGGGTACTTGGAGCCTTCCCCTTCCCTTAGCCATGTGACTGAGCAGCTCTGGGGACGCCCCCCCCACGCAAGCCCCTGCAAGGCCTAGCTGCTGAATGCCCACCGTGCTTGCCTCTGAGCCAGGGCGCGCCTGGCAAGCTCTGGCACCCGAGGGTTTTGGTGTGCAGAGTAACCCCAATAATTACACTTCCTGTTAGCTGCTCCCCTCTGAACTAAAACCACGGGAAAACCCCAAACACCACATGGCTCAAACATGATGTTTGCTGCCATCCCATTGTTCACTCTGCTGCTGTGTTCAACCCCTTTCCACCCCCTATCTAGTCCAGTCAGTGTAGACGGTAAGCTCATCAGGGCAGGGATCAGCTTTTCATTCGGTGTTTGTACAGCACCTTGCACTGTGGAGACTAGGGCTCCTGGGCACTGCTGCAATACAGATAGGAATAATCGTCTCTGCTTAGAAGGGAGCATGGTGCACGAGACACATCAATACGGTACATGGGGTCTTCAGCTGGGGAGCAGCACCCCTTTGCACCGCTGCCTAGCACTGGCCATGGCTCAGTGTCACAATTTAGCCCACGCTATTTAACTCTTCTGCTCTCTCTCCTCTATTCTTCCCACCCCCTCTGCCCTTTTTTCCCCCAATCATTTTTCTCCCTCTTTCCTCTCCATCAACTTTGTCAATAGTGAGATGTCCAGAGGTGAACATAATCCGGTGCAATCACAACCCAAACTTTGCGAGAGACTTTCCCCTCTCTTTCCCCATGATCCACTGCAACTCCCAAACTGCCCTGGCCTCATGCTTTAGATGATTATAATGGTTAATCCAGAGAGAATGGGGCGGGACACCTCTGGCTTTTGGTGGCCTGGTGTTCGGTGCAGACACCTGTCAGGTGCTCTCTCACTCTATTGGGTGTTTGTCAAACAGCTGAGGGAGGAAATGGTTACCTGTAAAGACAGCCTAGGATTGGGTCCACAATCTGCATCAGTCATACAGGCTTTAACTGACCCCCACTCTCATGTCCTGTCTTTGGTAACTCCGAGGAGGGAGGAGCTGTAATCTGCGAGAAAAGGAAGTGATGAGTGAAGCCCTGGGCTAACCTGCCTTGAGGCACGGACTGGGGATGTGATTTGCCCAAGGTCACACAGCAGGTCCATAGCAGAGCCGGGAACAGATTTAAGAACAGAGCTAGGATTTTATACTGCCACCCGTCACTGTCGCTTCTCAACACAGACATGTGCAAACAGACACATAAGCTCACAGATAGACTGTATGCACGGAAGCAGCCCCCCATACACACAGACCCAGAACCAGCTAAGACACTTGGAGGAAATATTGAAATAGGATTTCACACCCCCCCCCTTGTTTCCAGAATCTGATTTAGCCCATCAAAGAGGTGGAGTGTGGGGCATGTGTGCTTTTCGCAGAACTCAGGAAGCCATTGAATCCTGAGAGCAGCCCCTGTAATAAGCCGAATGGCCAGACAGCTGTTGCCCAAATCAGACTCGCCTCTCTGTGGTCTGCGAGATCCAGGTTTGCGTGTTATGTGTTAAATAGGTAACTAGATACCAAAGGAAAGAATAGAGACACAAAGCTGGAAAGGGCAGATAAAAACTGTCTCCATTCAGTCAAAAGATCTGCCTTAGCCCAAATGAACTGTCTTCTTTACATTCATTACAGCCTGAGACAGCTCTCTCCTTCATTCGCTTCATCACTGCCCTGCCCTCCCCTCAAAGACTATTTGCAAAATCAATGTGGCTTCCCCTCCCTCTTTCATTGCAGCCTCTGTCTCCTCTCTCTTACATCTTCCTATAGCAAAAGTCATTTACAGTGCTACGGTACAGGGGCTATGGCCTTAAACTGGGACTTAGGAGACCTGGCTCTGTTCCTGGTTCTGCCCCTGTGTGACTTGGGGTAAGTCATTTCTCCTGTGTTTCCCTGTCTGTTTCGATTGTACACTCTCTGGGGCAGAGACTGTCCCTTACTGCGTTTGTACAGCACAATCGGGTGCTGATCTCGGTTGGAGCCCCCAGATGCTACTGTGATATAAATAAGGGTGGCGTGGAACCCACACACAGTGCATGGCTGGTGGAGGAAAGGCTGACAGAACTCCAGCTTAGCATCTGGAAAGCAACACTGGTTCCCCAGTCAGCAAATATAGCCCATCCCATCCTGCAAGATTCCACACTCAAAGGGCAGATGACCAAGAGTTTGCAGCTTTTACCCCAGGATCTCAAAACATCTCTGGGAAGTAGGAAAAATGTATTACTCCCTTTAACAGCTGGGGAAATGGAGGAATGGAAAGGTTAAATGCCTTGCCCAGGGTCAGACAGTGAGTCAGTAGCAGAGACACTAACATTCCCAATGCCCAGGCTCGCGCTCTGACCACTGGATCACTCTCCCTCCAGGCACAGGAAGGGGAATTCACCCTCGCTCTGTGGCAGCAAAGCAGCTGTAAGCCCCTACAACTGGGGAATAGCTGTGGTCTAGAGGGCCTTCATGGTAGGTGTAGCATTGACACAACCAAGCCCTAGCCTAGGACAGGAACTGTGCAGCCCCCTTTGGTCAGATATACCAGGCTCAGAAGCAGCACCCAGAGTCATCTCCATTCTGGGTGCTTGCACAGTGGGGGGTTCCCACCTGCCACACCCCGTGCCTTGGGACAAGAGGTCTGGGAACCCGTTCCTGATGGCCGCCAGACAGCAAAGGGGAGAGAACCGCAGAGAAATCTCGAGAAGGATGGGGGAGGGAATCAACTGAGGCCAAATCTTCTAGAGTCTGCTCTTTCATTACCGGCAAAGGCCACATTTGCGCCTGCCTCCCACAACAGTGCTGTCCATTTATCCACCGTGCGTAGCCGGACAAGAGGACTTGTTCTCTGGGCCTTGAGAACAGAATCTTCCCAGGCTAGGAGGATGAGCCCAGCTCTGTGAAAACCCTTTTCAGCGAGAGTCATTAGAGGGAGATAAAGGTCTGCACCGCTTACGATTTCTCTGGTCATGTTGGCGCACCTTCCCGTCCCTTGCAACAACAGTGGGGCTGTTTTCAAAGGACTCCTAATTGTCTATTTCCTCCCATTGCTGCCACTCAGAGAGGGAGCCGGGGAGAAAGAAGGGCCTATTTCAACAGGCCTTATCTGATGAAAGCATTCAAGTGGGGTTTCTTTCTCTCTCTCTCTCCCGCCTCCTGGCCTTTCTCTTCTTCATTAACCGGCCTTCCGATGCCGGGCGGTGTTTTTTTGGCCTGCGAGGAATACAGGCCCAAACGGTGTGGGTGGATGAGTGGTGACAGGCTAACAAAAGCGACCTCACTTTGCAGACAATGACTGGCCCTCCAGCCTTGGGAGCCAGGACCCGAAAGCTCATAGTACCAAGCTGTCTTTCGGCCTAATTCGGAGGCATTGTCCCGAGTTTTACTAAAGGCGGATGGCAGTCGACATTGGCTCTCTATCTGCAACATTTTTGTCCCTCTATTGGAGATCCAGCCACAGATTTTCCCGGTTTCGGATGCAAACACTGACACACCTTTTATTGCCTGGAGCAAAAAAAACCAACCGGCTTCCAATGAGCGCTGTTAAGACACAGGCTGGAACTGGCCCAGATTTGATCGCAGCTTTTTCAGAGTTTGGCGGGTGTTTTGCATCCCGCATCTTACTTTGGCTCATCATTGTGTGGAGCCCCAAATGCACATATCAGCAGCATGAAAGGACCAGCCCTCTGCCCCCACAGCCATGGCTGGCCAGAGGGCTGGCTGGAAGTCCGGCCCTTACTTCCTGCTCATCTCTGATCAGAGGAGGGGGAGGACTTTCACGAAGGGATGGTGTCGAATGCAGGACAGGGCTAGGGTGCCCAGGTGGCCAGTTTCCCACTCTGAGGTAGGCGGGGAGGCCCCGGTTCATCACCTGTTCCAGCCCCTACTCAGCCAGGGCCGCCTCCTACCTTCGTCAGGCAGCTGCAGCTCCCAGCCCCGGCTCTGCAGGCAAGTCCCTCTTAGGGTTGCCAACTTTCTAATCACACAAAACCCAAAACCCTAGCCCTGCCCCTTTCCTGAGCCCCACCCCCTTCCCCACCCCTTCCCGGAGGCCCCGCCCCCGCTCACTATATTCCCCCTCCCTCGGTGGCTGGCTCTCCCCCACCCGCACTCACTTTCACTGGGCTGGGGCAGGGGGTTGGGGTGTGGGAGGGGGTGAGGGCTCTAATTCAGGGTGCGGGCTCTGGGGTGCGGCCAGAAATGAGGGGTTCAGGGTGTGGGAGGGAGCTCTGGGCTGTGGCAGGGAGTTGAGGTTGGGAGAGGGTGAGGTTTCCAGCTGGGGGTGTGGGCTCTGGGGTGGGGCTGGGGATGAGGGGTTTGGGGTGCAGGAGGGGGCTCTGGGTTTGCGGGGGCTCAGGGCTGGGGCAAGGGGTTGGGGCTCGGGGTCGGGGCATGGGCTTACCTCAGGTGTTTCCCGGTCAGTGGCGCTGCAGGGCTAAGGCAGGCTTCCTGCCTGTGCTGGCTCCGGCCTGAGCCCCAGAAGTGACCAACAGGTCCGACTCCTAGACATGGGGGGCCAGGAGACTCCGTGTGCTGCTCTCACCCGCAGGCACCACCCTCCTGCTCCCATTGCCCGCGGTTCCCAGCCAACAGCAGTGTGGAGCCGGTGCTCAGGGCGGGGGCAGCATGCGGAGCCCCGTGTCCCCCCCCTCGGCCTAGGAGCCAGATCTGCTGGCTGTTTCCGGGGTGCAGTGCGGTGCCAGGACAGGTAGGGACTAGCCTGCCTTAGCCCTGCAGCACTGTCGACTGGACTTCTAACGGCCCGGTCCGTGGTGCTGACTGGAGCCATCGGGGTCCCTTTTCGACCCGGTGTTCCAGTCGAAAACTGGACGCCTGGCAACCCTAGTCCCCCTTGTCCCAGTCGGGGGTGGTGTGGGAGGGAAAAAGCAGCGAGTGATGGGGAGAGGGGAAGGGGGAAGAAGAGTGGACGGGGCGGGGCCTCAGGGGAAAAGGCGGGGCGGGGTGGGGGGCTCGGGGAAAGAGGTGGGGGCAGGGGTGGGCTTTGGGGGGAATAAGTGGGGCAAGGATGGGGCCTCGGGGGGAAGAGGCTGGGCAGGGGAGATTCCGGCACTCCTGCTGGAGTGTCCGGTTTTTAAATACTGTATTACCAAGTTGGCAACCCTCGAGAGGGCGTGGGCTTGCTGGAGTGACACAGCAGACTGAGAGTCTGAGCTGGGGGACAGGCCCCAGGGATGTCCCTGTGTGCATGGCGGTTATGTGCACACAAGGCCTGGCCAGAGACCAGAGAGAAGGAGGCCCCTGATCCAATGACTAGGGGATACTGGGGCTGTGTGTTTGCAGATTAAGGTTCCTAACAAAGCTGATTGTTTACCGATACAGGTGCCGGAGTGGTTTCTGGGTGACTTCCTGCCTCCCCATGGCTGTAGGAGGGGTCTCTACCCCAAAGTGTGGGTGGGTGGGGCAGGGGGGTAGTTTGCAATTAACTCCTAGCAAGGAGAACCCTCCCCACGACAGAAACCAGCCATGAAGCGCACACCCTACTGCCAGTGTTTTCAAGGTGTGGAGGTGTTTAGATCTTCTGGAGTTTGGCATCACAGCATCTAAATGCTAATAGAACCAGACCAGATAGTTTAGGGGTCTACCTGGTAAGGATATAATCAGCCCTAAGGAGGGAATGCAAACCAGACCATCTAGGAGCACAGGACAAATCACCAACACTTACAACATCACAGGTGTCACTACGCTGCACTTCATTCCCCTTCAGATCTGGGGGACAACAAAAGGGCTAAATCTCAGATCCTCCTGCTCCAATCACACAGCCCCCTGCTCTGGGAGCTGAAGGAAAATTGCTGCAATTGGTTAGTGGGACAAGGCCCATGACCCAGAACTGAATAGCTCTGATTCCAGCTAGTAGAAAGCAGCAGTGTATGTAGGTAACTTAATTAATGACAGGTTTCAGAGTAACAGCCGTGTTAGTCTGTATTTGCAAAAAGAAAAGGAGTACTTGTGGCACCTTAGAGACTAACCAGTTTATTTGAGCATGAGCTTTCGTGAGCTACAGCTCACTTCATCGGATGCATCCGATGAAGTGAGCTGTAGCTCACGAAAGCTCATGCTCAAATAAACTGGTTAGTCTCTAAGGTGCCACAAGTACTCCTTTTCTTTTTAATTAATGACATGTTTATTGATAGGCATTCCTAAGTCATTTAAATGGACAATGATCCAGTTTCCAATGCCCTTTTCTCCTCCTGGGAATCCTGATGCAATCCGTGCTTGAAATCATGGGGCCAGGTTGTGAACCCTTGCCCCCACAGGTGAGCTGTTAATCATTATCAAGTGGGTGTGTTACTAGTGGGGTCCTTCAGGAATTGTTTCTTGGCCTTACGCTAGTTAACATTTATATTAATGACCTGGAAGAAAACAGTCATCACTGGTAAAGTCTGCAGGTGACACAAAAGTTGGGAGTGTGGTGAATAATGAAGAGATAGGTCACCACTACAGAGTGAACTGGGTCTCTTGATAAGCTGGTTGCAAGCAAGCAATATAGGTTTTAATATGGCTAAATGTAAATGTATACATCTAGGGACAAAGATCCTAGGCCATACTTACAGGTTGGGGGTCTCTAATCTGGGAAGCAGGGACTGTGCAAAAAGATTTGTGTGTGGATAATCAGCTGAACATGAACTCCCAGTGAGATGCTGTGGCCAAAAGGGCAAATGAACAGGGGAAATCTCAAGAAGGAGCAGAGAAGTTATTTTACCTCTATCTTTTGGCACTGGTGCAGCCACTGCTGGAATCCTGGGTCCAGTTCTGGTGCCCACAATTCAAGAAGGAGGTTGATAAATTGTAGAGGGTTCAGAGAAGAGCCACGAGAATTATTAAAGGCTTAGAAAACCTGCTTTACAGTGATAGACTCAAGGAGCTCAATCTATTTAGCTTATCAAAGAGAAGGTTAAGGGGTGACTTGATCCCAGTCTATAAGCACCTACATAGGGAACAAATATTTAATAATGGGCTCTTCAGTCTTGCCAACAAAGGTCTAGCAAGATACAATGGCTGGAAGTTGAAGTTAGATAACTTCATACTGGAAATAAGACATACGTTTTTAATGGTGAGCGTAATTAACAAGTGGAACAATTTACCAAGGATCATGGTGGATTCTCCATCACTGACAATTTTAAAATCAAGACTGGATATTTTTCTAAAAGATCTGCTCTAGGGATTATTGTGAAGTAGGTCTCTGGCCAGTGCTATACAGGAGGTCAGACTAGATGATCACAATGGTCCCTTCTGGTCTTGGAATTTTCTACCACTCGCAAGACTGAATAAACACTAAGGCGGGTGGACGTTTTCCTTGATGACTTTTCAGGCTCTGTTGTGCCCCAGCAGATCTCTGCAGCCCATAACCCCTTGCTGAGTGGAGGTGAAGGTCACAAAATCCTAGGTGACCTCCCAAATGGGGTTAATGAGTCAGAAGACTCCCTATGGATAATCCAATGAGGTGGACAAAAAGGTCCTGAACTGCCTGGCATGAAGTCAATGCTAGTGAATTTCCTCCCCTTAGAATCTTCACTGTCCTTTAATCTGTGCCGGTAAAACAGCACAGTCCTGTCTTCATTCAGGACATGTCACGTTTTTCTCCCCGTCTTTTGTTTTTATGGACCCGCATGGAATTTGTGTTAATGACAAAAATGTTCATGGCCTGGAATGGGTTGTGTGGATGTCTGGAGACTTACAAGTTACGGGGAAAGCCTCAGAGCTTTGCGCTCGCTGTATCACAGCTTTGCAGCACTTTGCAAAGAGTTAATAGTTTGCCTGGTTTGGCTATTGCATTACAAGAGAAAATCTATTACTTACCCCTGAGTAAATTTTAGATGATTTTAGTAAAACCCTCCTGTACCTTCTGCTGGCTTCTCCTTGTCTCTGATGGTTTCTCATAGCTTCAGGTACCAATGTACATTGTTAGAAGGGTAACTCACAGCTGGCACACTGCCTCGTGCCTGGGCATGACATAGCATACCCTTCTCCTCTAGTGCTCCCTGCTGACAGCCACTCCATCATGTAGTGGTCTGTTTCTTCTTTTGCTTCGGCCCTCTGGCCAGGTCATAGAATCATAGAATCATAGAATATCAGGGTTGGAAGGGACCCCAGAAGGTCATCTAGTCCAACCCCCTGCTCGAAGCAGGACCAATTCCCAGTTAAATCATCCCAGCCAGGGCTTTGTCAAGCCTGACCTTAAAAACCTCTAAGGAAGGAGATTCTACCACCTCCCTAGGTAACGCATTCCAGTGTTTCACCACCCTCTTAGTGAAAAAGTTTTTCCTAATATCCAACCTAAACCTCCCCCACTACAACTTGAGACCATTACTCCTCGTTCTGTCATCTGCTACCATTGAGAACAGTCTAGAGCCATCCTCTTTGGAACCCCCTTTCAGGTAGTTGAAAGCAGCTATCAAATCCCCCCTCATTCTTCTCTTCTGCAGACTAAACAATCCCAGCTCCCTCAGCCTCTCCTCATAAGTCATGTGCTCTAGACCCCTAATCATTTTTGTTGCCCTTCGCTGGACTCTCTCCAATTTATCCACATCCTTCTTGTAGTGTGGGGCCCAAAACTGGACACAGTACTCCAGATGAGGCCTCACCAGTGTCGAATAGAGGGGAACAATCACGTCCCTCGATCTGCTCGCTATGCCCCTACTTATACATCCCAAAATGCCATTGGCCTTCTTGGCAACAAGGGCACACTGCTGACTCATATCCAGCTTCTCGTCCACTGTCACCCCTAGGTCCTTTTCCGCAGAACTGCTGCCTAGCCATTCGGTCCCTAGTCTGTAGCGGTGCATTGGATTCTTCCATCCTAAGTGCAGGACCCTGCACTTATCCTTATTGAACCTCATCAGATTTCTTTTAGCCCAATCCTCCAATTTGTCTAGGTCCTTCTGTATCCTATCCCTCCCCTCCAGCGTATCTACCACTCCTCCCAGTTTAGTATCATCCGCAAATTTGCTGAGAGTGCAATCCACACCATCCTCCAGATCATTTATGAAGATATTGAACAAAACCGGCCCCAGGACCGACCCCTGGGGCACTCCACTTGACACCGGCTGCCAACTAGACATGGAGCCATTGATCACTACCCGTTGAGCCGACAATCTAGCCAGCTTTCTACCCACCTTATAGTGCATTCATCCAGCCCATACTTCTTTAACTTGCTGACAAGAATACTGTGGGAGACCGTGTCAAAAGCTTTGCTAAAGTCAAGAAACAATACATCCACTGCTTTCCCTTCATCCACAGAACCAGTAATCTCATCATAAAAGGCGATTAGATTAGTCAGGCATGACCTTCCCTTAGTGAATCCATGCTGACTGTTCCTGATCACTTTCCTCTCATGTAAGTGCTTCAGGATTGATTCTTTGAGGACCTGCTCCATGATTTTTCCAGGGACTGAGGTGAGGCTGACTGGCCTGTAGTTCCCAGGATCCTCCTTCTTCCCTTTTTTAAAGATTGGCACTACATTAGCCTTTTTCCAGTCATCCGGGACTTCCGCCGTTCGCCACGAGTTTTCAAAGATAATGGCCAAGGGCTCTGCAATCACAGCCGCCAATTCCTTCAGCACTCTCGGATGCAACTCGTCCGGCCCCATGGACTTGTGCACGTCCAGCTTTTCTAAATAGTCCCTAACCACCTCTATCTCCACAGAGTGCTGGCCATCTCTTCCCCATTCTGTGATGCCCAGCGCAGCAGTCTGGGAGCTGACCTTGTTAGTGAAAACAGAGGCAAAAAAAGCATTGAGTACATTAGCTTTTTCCACATACTCTGTCACTAGGTTGCCTCCCTCATTCAGTAAGGGGCCCACACTTTCCTTGGCTTTCTTCTTGTTGCCAACATACCTGAAGAAACCCTTCTTGTTACTCTTGACATCTCTTGCTAGCTGCAGCTCCAGGTGCGATTTGGCCCTCCTGATATCTTTCCTACATGCCCGAGCAATATTTTTATACTCTTCCCTGGTCATATGTCCAACCTTCCACTTCTTGTAAGCTTCTTTTTTATGTTTAAGATCCGTCATGTATAGTCCTGCCCCACCCAGGGTAAATTGAGTCCATCACGACAATACTTTGGCAGCTTCAGCCCGGGTCTTCAGCCCCACTTCAGGCTTTATTGGCCTCCCAGCCCATGTCTCCACACCACCATCCTCAGTGGGCCTGTTGGGAAATGCAGGCCGTGCCAGGCTGTGGGTTCGAGGCAGTCAGGCCTGGTGGTTGGATCGGTGGTCAAGAACAGGTACCAAGGGTCAAAGTGGGAGGTAGAGTTGAGACTGTGCCATGGGCAGCGCTGAAAACGGGGTGCAGAGACTGGTCATGGGTCCCTCTGTGGACAAGACAAAGCACGATTGTAGTCAGAGGCCAGAAGCAGGCCGCAGGTCAAAGCCAGGTTGGAGTCAGTCCAAGGGCTTGGGCGTCAGGAGGCAGGTGCAGGACTGGACCGGCTCAAGAACAGGGCTGGAGCTGGCACAGAATAGGGCACGTAGAAGGCTGAAGCAGGCTGGAACAAGACAGTGACAAGGCTGGGTCAGACACAGGGACCGGATCTAGGGCAGACTGGAAGCCTCGGGAGTCTGTGACACCGTGAGGCAGCAGGAGGGTTCCTGACTGAATGGTGCTATCACACAGACTAACTTGTGGCTCTGGCGCTGAGAGTGAAATATCTGTTCCTGGGGGTCATCGGCCCTGGGTCCTGCCTAGGGGTAGGCTGCTGCAGCATGCCTAAGGGCTGAGCCATTGCACGAGGGATGAGTTAGTACGGTGGGGTGAGCAGCTCTGGTCCAGCTGCAGCTTTGCCTCACAGACCTGCCCTCTACTCTGGGTTTCAGCCCACGGACCCTGTAACAAGCAGCTAAGCTGTCTATTCCAGCCCACTGCTTCCCCCCCGGCTACTGCTTCCTTTTTTCTAGACCTTTCCCCAGCCCCTTCCTGGATTCACTCCTTCACAGATCCCAAAAGGAGAGTGGACTGGTTACCTGGAAGAACATAGCATAGGTAAAGGTCCTGTGCAAGGCCCACCTGCCTAGAGGGGTTCTGGGGTCTAGCCGTCATTGCAGAGCCCCTATCCCCAGCCCAGCCTTCCTTCCAGCAGTCTCGTGGCTTTTGTAAAGGGACACCATGCCTCACCAATCTATTTGAATTCTTTGAGAGGGCTGACACACGTGTGACAAGGATAATCCAGTGGATATGGTGTACTTGGACTTTCAGAAAGCCTGACAAGGTCCCTCACCAAAGGCTCTTAGGCAAAGTAAGGAATCATGGGCTATGAGGGAAGGTCCTCTCATGGATCAATAACTGGTAAAAGTCAGGGGGAAAAGGATAGGAATAAATGACCAGTTTTCAGAATGGAGAGAGGTAAATAGTGGGGACCCCCAAGGATCTGTGCTGGGACCTGTGCTGTTCAACATATTCATAAATGATCTGGAAAAAGGGGTAAACCGTGAGGTGGCAAAATGTGCAAATGATACAAAATTACTCAAGACAGTTAAGTCCAAAGCAGACAGTGAGGAGTCACAAAGGGATCTCCCCAAACTGGGTGACTGGGCAATAAAATAGCAGATGAAATTCAATGTGGATAAATATAAAGTAATGCATATTGGAAAACATAATCTGTAGCCAATTAGTTCACTCTCTCATCAATTTATCATTGTGTTATTTAGTGTTATGGTCAATGCATATGCTATTTCATATGTAATCAATGTTTGTTAATGTAGAATCATAGAATCATAGAACCATAGAATATCAGGGTTGGAAGGGACCTCAGGAGGTCATCTAGTCCAACCCCCTGCTCAAAGCAGGATCAATCCCCAATTAAATCATCCCAGCCAGGGCTTTGTCAAGCCTGACCTTATGTAGGATTATAGCAGTATAAGATTGACAAGTATTTAGGAGAGATGAGTATGTATTAGGTATATAAGTAAAGTATGGTTGTGATCTAAGGCTGGGGCCTGAAAGATTTTGGCTTAGTCACACTAGGCCTCAGGTTTAAGGATGCTTGACATAAGTGGGTGACCTATGCCAGTAAGGTCATAAGATTACTGGAAAGAATGTGCCAATAGATGATGTTCCGGAAATATGTTGTAAGGTACCTGTCTAGACCACAAAACACTTGATTGTAACATCTTGAGATGTCCTGATTTGACCACAGGTTACCATGGACACATGTGGTGCATAGATGCTAGTGAGAATAAGGGTAACTAAGAGAACAACCTGTGAAAAACGGGGCACCCCAAAATTCATGGGGTGTGGAAGTACAGATAAGGAAAGGAGGGTTGAAACCCTCTTGCATTTGCATAAAGTGTTAGGTGTGGTCATAAAAAGAGGTCCCTTGTTTGAGCAAAAGTGGGAAGACCCATCAAGGGAAGATCCCAGCAAGAACCACCCCTCTATCAATAACCACCTGTTGTGAGATCCACCCAACTTTCTGAGATCTTTGGGTATGTGAGTATGGGTATAGCTTTGGGGAGTGCATGGACTTTCTCAGGTTTTATATATGGGTATGTGAGTGTAACGTATAACTTATAATATAGACAAGATTTTTTACTTGTAACTGTGTTTATGATCACTGTCCTTGTTCTTCTTGTGTTCACAGAGCCTCCCAGTCTACGGCTATGTCTACACTGGCACTTTTGCCGGTAAAACTTTTGCCGGTCAGGGGTATGAAAAAAGACACCTCTGACTGACATAAGTTTCACCAACAAAAGTGCTGATGTGGACAGCACTATGTCAGTGGGAGATGCTCTCCTGCCGACATAGCTACCGCTGCTTGTTGGGGGTGGTTTAATTATACCGACGGGAGAGCTCTCTGCCATCGGCCTAGAGCAGCTACATGGGAGAACTTACAGTGGCGTAGCTGCCGCTGTGCCGCTGTAAGGTCTGCTGTGTGGACATAGCCTAAGACAAAAATGATGAGGGGTCTGGAATGGCTTCCACATGAGGAGAGATTATGAAGCTAGGGACTGCTCAGCTTGGGAAAGAGATGACAAAGGGGGGATATGATCGAGGTCTATAAAATCATGACAGGTGTGGAGAAAGTGGAGTAAGAAGTGTTATTTACTCCTTCAGATAACACAAGAACCAGGGGTCACAAGGGACAAGGACACCGTAAGCCCTGAGGCAGGGGTGTGAGGCCTCCAGGAGCTCAGAGCTGGCCTGCAAACTCTTTTGGGCGGGAAGGCGTTGAACTCAGACATTTTGGACTCTGTTGCTGCGTAAAGAGGTGGACTCCAACGATTACCTGGCCGGAGGTCCGAGATGCTATCTACCAGAAGAACTGCCGCGGCACTGGCTGGGGATGCTAGAGAGCTGTTACCCAGGAACCTAACTACGAAACAGTGGCACCGGTAAAGCCCAGCCCATCACTGGACCGAACTCCCTGCTCTCTCCTGATCCTTGTGGAGGAGCTTGCATCCTAGCTCTCTGAGCTACCTATGGCTTAGCAATCAGATAGAAGACTGCAGTATCCAAGCACCTTCCACCAAAGGGAATAATTTCAACTTTAAAAGGAAAAATATGCAACAGAATGGTGGCATATGAGTCCAGATGCAACAGGGAATATGCCTGTGTGGTATCTCGGTGATTTGTACATCCAGAGAATGATTTAGCTTGACAGGTAGCCCTCCAATGACCTGCACTCCTGCGGCTATCCAAAAACCATATTTCAGGATGGAAACAACTTACGGGCCAGTGCTGATTTAACTTAAAAATCGCCCCAGCTTGAGCCCTTTCCACCAGAGAGAGTTAAATTGGGACTCACGCTGGGGAGCTGCCTAATCAGATCTCTAATAAGAAAGACCTGACCCTGACCCTGAATCCTATTCCCGTTGTGCTGGCACCGCTGTGGCATGTAGAGATATAAAGTACCCTCTGGCCAGCTCCACACCTGTCACAGAGGCCCGTGGTTTGAGGAGCTTTGGTGTGGGGCCCCCGGCATAATCAGAAACAGAGATGCACATTGTGTAGCCATCCCTAGGTAACACAGTGGGGACCCCTGCAAAGGCACTTGCTCCTTGGTGACCCAGTTTGACATCAGTTAGGAAGGAGGAAATGATAGATTATTAACCATGAAGCTCCAGGAACGGAGAGTCAACGTGGGTCATGTCTGGTTATGGCTTAGCAGTCTCTGGCTATCATGGCTCATTCTTTCTTCTGATGTCACTGTTTATTGTTCAAGTTAATTTTGCGCTGGTTCAGGGTACAAGTTTGATGGCCCTGCACACTGTGCTATATAGATGCCGGTAGTGGGGTGGCTGCCCCACGCCTGGAGAACAGGGGAAAAGCAGCCAAGCTAGTCTGACTGGAGAAGCAGCCACAGCTGTGGCCAGCTCAATCAGGACCTAGCTGGCCCTATAAAAGAGCTGCAGGGCCAGAAGGCAAGGTGGAGTCTCACTCTAGCCCTGGAGTGGGAAGGGCCTGGCTGCCTGAGGGCAGGGCAGGGCAGGGCAGGGCAGGGCAGGGCAGGGCAGGGCAGGGCAGGGCAGGGCAAGGCAAGGCAAGGCAAGGCAAGGCAAAGCAAAGCAAAGCAAAGGGAGAGGGGGAGCTCCAGCCTAGTAAAACCCCAGGCTGAGGCCTTGTTGAAGGCCTACCGAGGTACTGGGGCTGCAGAGGTGCAGCCTGGGAATAGGCAAAGGCAGCTGGTCCAACCCCCTTGCCAATGATGAGTGGCCATTACAGACTGCAGTCTGCCCCAGTGAGCGGGGACTAGATGACGACTGGCAGTAGCCACTGAGGTGAGGTTAGCATAGAGGGTTGGGGGTTCCCCTGGGAGGGGAGACCCAGAGCGTGGGGGTCCACTGGGGCAGAACCCTGAGGTAAAGGGCACCGGAGTCTGGGAAGGACATAGGGCCAGCCGCAGGCAAGACACCGGCCTGCAGAGGGCGTGCCGTATGCTGGAAAAGAGCTAATTCCCAGATGACCAGCAGGAGGTGCTGCACTGGTGAGTCTTCGCCTTGCTACAATGCCTAATCCTAGGCGGGGAATTATTAAACTATTCTCTAGGAATTATCTGGGGGCAGTTCTCCAGCCTGTGTTAGACAGGAGGTCAGATTAGATGATCCCAATGGTCCCTTCTGGCCTTGAAATCTATGAATCCCACATTGACATCTCCTAGTTATCCACAGAACAAGCATAGCATGGGCAGCAGCTGTGCGTGATTCTCCAGAAGGCGTAACCACTCATGTGCCTTGACCCTGACTTGGAGGCATCTCCTCAGAGATGAAGGGAAGTTCCCGCGCCCCATGCCATCCTTAGCTCCTTTGCTGAAACTGACAACAAGGGAGCAGTTTAAGATGGTGCCTTTTGTGACGTGGAGACCTGCCCACTGGGAAATGGAGTGAGATCAATTTATTGCCACATAGGCCTTCAAACAGCCATCAGTACTAGGCTTCTAGACATACTCCCATCAGGGGCACTAGAACAGGGGGGGCTAAGGGGCTATGCCTCCCCCCCCCCCCGTCTTTTAAAAGTGGGAGGACTATACCCTTCCATTTTTTACCAGCTGTAAGGGCGAGCAATGTGGGGAGGAGAGAAGTGAGTGGGGGTCAGGGTCCTGGAGGGGAGACGTGGCATGGGAGCGAGGTCTTGGGGGAAGAGGTGGTGCTGGGGAAGGGGCCACTTGAGGGCAGAGGCTCAGGGAGAAGGGGCAGTCTGGGGGCAGGGCCTCAGGGGTATGGCACAGGGGGCAGGGCCACAGTTCAGATGCCTGTGGGCCCCCCACTTTTAGGGCACTTCCACCACTACTGACCCCCGTTACCTTGAGAAGCAGGAAGGGGATTTACACCACCCTCACAGGTGGCTGGTAGGGGAGTCCAGGCCCTCCCTCTCCATGGGGCTCCAACCCAAGGCCCTGCGAATGGCAGTGGTACCAAGCACCCGGGCGTGCATCAAAGCTGCCTCCCTGGACCACTTCCTATCAGTAACTTTCCCAGTCCAGGGCCAATGTCTCACAAACAGTCCAATGAGAGAGTGAGTTTTCTTGACACCTTAAATGCTGGCTTCTTGGAGCAGCTAGTCCTGGAACTCACAAGAGGAGAGGCAATTCTTGATTTAGTCCTAAGGGGAGCACAGGATGCGGTCCAAGAGGTGAATATAGAATCATAGAATATCAGGGTTGGAAGGGACCTCAGAAGGTCATCTAGTCCAACCCCCTGCTCGAAGCAGGACCAAGTCCCAGTTAAATCATCCCAGCCAGGGCTTTGTCAAGCCTGACCTTAAAAACCTCTAAGGAAGGAGATTCTACCACCTCCCTAGGTAACGCATTCCAGTGTTTCACCACCCTCTTAGTGAAAAAGTTTTTCCTAATATCCAATCTAAACCTCCCCCACTGCAACTTGAGACCATTACTCCTCGTTCTGTCATCTGCTACCATTGAGAACAGTCTAGAGCCATCCTCTTTGGAACCCCCTTTCAGGTAGTTGAAAGCAGCTATCAAATCCCCCCTCATTCTTCTCTTCTGTAGACTAAACAATCCCAGCTCCCTCAGCCTCTCCTCATAAGTCATGTGTTCTAGACCCCTAATCATTTTTGTTGCCCTTCGCTGGACTCTCTCCAATTTATCCACATCCTTCTTGTAGTGTGGGGCCCAAAACTGGACACAGTACTCCAGATGAGGCCTCACCAGTGTCGAATAGAGGGGAACGATCACGTCCCTCGATCTGCTCGCTATGCCCCTACTTATACATCCCAAAATGCCATTGGCCTTTTTGGCAACAAGGGCACACTGCTGACTCATATCCAGCTTCTCGTCCACTGTCACCCCTAGGTCCTTTTCCGCAGAACTGCTGCCTAGCCATTCGGTCCCTAGTCTGTAGCGGTGCATTGGATTCTTCCGTCCTAAGTGCAGGACCCTGCACTTATCCTTATTGAACCTCATCAGATTTCTTTTGGCCCAATCCTCCAATTTGTCTAGGTCCTTCTGTATCCTATCCCTCCCCTCCAGCGTATCTACCACTCCTCCCAGTTTAGTATCATCCGCAAATTTGCTGAGAGTGCAATCCACACCATCCTCCAGATCATTTATGAAGATATTGAACAAAACCGGCCCCAGGACCGACCCCTGGGGCACTCCACTTGACACCGGCTGCCAACTAGACATGGAGCCATTGATCACTACCCATTGAGCCCGACAATCTAGCCAACTTTCTACCCACCTTATAGTGCATTCATCCAGCCCATACTTCCTTAACTTGCTGACAAGAATACTGTGGGAGACCGTGTCAAAAGCTTTGCTAAAGTCAAGAAACAATACATCCACTGCTTTCCCTTCATCCACAGAACCAGTAATCTCATCATAAAAGGTGATTAGATTAGTCAGGCATGACCTTCCCTTGGTGAATCCATGCTGGCTGTTCCTGATCACTTTCCTCTCATGCAAGCTTCAGGATTGATTCTTTGAGGACCTGCTCCATGATTTTTCCAGGGACTGAGGTGAGGCTGACTGGCCTGTAGTTCCCAGGATCCTCCTTCTTCCCTTTTTTAAAGATTGGCACTACATTAGCCTTTTTCCAGTCATCTGGGACTTCCCCCGTTCGCCACGAGTTTTCAAAGATAATGGCCAATGGCTCTGCAATCACAGCCGCCAATTCCTTCAGCACTCTCGGATGCAACTCGTCCGGCCCCATGGACTTGTGCACGTCCAGCTTTTCTAAATAGTCCCTAACCACCTCTATCTCCACAGAGGGCTGGCCATCTCTTCCCCATTTTGTGATGCCCAGCGCAGCAGTCTGGGAGCTGACCTTGTTAGTGAAGACAGAGGCAAAAAAAGCATTGAGTACATTAGCTTTTTCCACATCCTCTGACACTAGTTTGCCTCCCTCATTCATTAAGGGGCCCACACTTTCCTTGGCTTTCTTCTTGTTGCCAACATACCTGAAGAAACCCTTCTTGTTACTCTTGACATCTCTTGCTAGCTGCAGCTGCAGGTGCGATTTGGCCCTCCTGATATCATTCCTACATGCCCGAGCAATATTTTTATACTCTTCCCTGGTCATATGTCCAAACTTCCACTTCTTGTAAGCTTCTTTTTTATGTTTAAGATCCGCTAGGATTTCATCGTTAAGCCAAGCTGGTCGCCTGCCATATTTACTATTCTTTCAACTCATTGGGATGGTTTGTCCCTGTAACCTCAACAGGGATTCCTTGAAATACAGCCAGCTCTCCTGGACTACTTTCCCCTTCATGTTAGTCCCCCAGGGGATCCTACCCATCCGTTCCCTGAGGGAGTCGAAGTCTGCTTTCCTGAAGTCCAGGGTCCGTATCCTGCTGCTTACCTTTCTTCCCTGCGTCAGGATCCTGAACTCAACCAACTCATGGTCACTGCCTCCCAGATTCCCATCCACTTTTGCTTCCCCCACTAATTCTACCCGGTTTGTGAGCAGCAGGAGCAGCTGGACAGCAGGACCAGCATAGCTGGACAGTGTGGTAATAGTGACCATAATATAATTAAATTTAATATCCCTGGGGTGGGGAAAACACCCCAGCGGCCCAACACTGTAGCATTTAATTTCAGAAAGAGGAACTACACAAAAATGAGGAGGTCAGTTAAACAGAATTTTAAAGGTACAGTGCCAAAAGTAAAATACCTACAAGCTGCATGGAAACTTTTTAAAGACACCAATATTAAATGTATACCCCAAATTAGCAACAGAACCAAAAAAGAGCCACTGTGTCTAAACAAGCAGTAAAAGAAGCAGTGAGAGACAAAAAGGCATCCTTTAAAAAGTGGAAGTTAAATCCTAGCGAGGAAAATAGAAAAAAGGATAAACTCTGGCAAATGAAGTGTAAAAATATAATTAGGAAGGTCAAAAAAAAATTCGAAGTACAGTTAGCCAAAGACTCAAAAAGTAATAGCAACATTTTTTTTAAAGTACATCAGAAGTAGGAAGCCTCCTAAACAACCAGTGGGGCCACTGGACGATCGAGATGCTAAAGAAGAACTCAAGGACGATAAGGCCATTGCGGAGAAACTAAATGAATTCTTTGCATCGGTCTTCACAGCTGAGGATGTGAGGGAGATTCCCAAACCTGAGCCATTCTTTTTAGGTGACAGACCTGAGGAGCTGTCCCAGATTGAGGTGTCATTAGAGGAGGTTTTGGAACAAATTGATAAATTAAACAACAGTAAATCACCAGGACCAGATGGGATTCACCCAAGAGTTCTGAAGGAACTCAAATGTGAAATTGCAGGACTACTAACTGTACCAAATGACTGGAGGATAGATCATGTGATGCCAACTTTTAAAAAGGGCTCCAGAGGTGACCCCGGCAATTACAGGCTGGTAAGCCTGACTTCAGTACCTGACAAATTGGTTGAAACTATAGTAAAGAACAAAATTGTCAGACATATAGATGAACATAATTTGTTGAAGAATAGCCAACATGGTTTTTGTAAAGGGAAATCATGCCTCACCAATCTACTAGAATTCTTTGAGGGGGTCAACAAGCATATGGACAAGAGGGATCCAGTGGGTATAATATATTTAGATTTTCAGAAAGCCTTTGACAAGGTCCCTCACCAAAGGCTCTTAAGCAAAGTAAGCAGTCATGGGATAAGAGGGAAGTTCTCTCATGGATTGGTAACTGGTTAAAAGACAGGAAACAAAGGGTAGGAATAAATGGTCAGTTTTCAGAATGGAGAGAGGTAAATAGTGGTGTCCACCAGGGGTCTTCTGTTCTGGGACCAGTCCTATTCAACATATTCATAAATGATCTGGAAAAAGGGGTAAATAGTGAGGTGGCAAAATTTGCAGATGATACAAAACTACTCAAGATAGTTAAGTCCCAGGCAGACTAGAAAGAGCTACAAAAGGATCTCTCAAAACTGGGTGACTGGACAACAAAATGGCAGATGAAATTCAATGTTGATAAATGCAAAGTAATGCACATTGGAAAACATAATCCCAATTATACTATAAAACAATGGAGTCTAAATTAGCTGTTACCACTCGAGAAAGAGATCTTGGAGTCATTGTGGATAGTTCTCTGAAAACATCCACTCAATGTGCAGGTCTATAAAATCATGACTGGTGTGGAGAAAGTAAATAAGGAAGTGTTATTTACTCCTTCTCATAACACAAGAACTAGGGGCTACCATATGAAATTAGTAGACAGCAGGTTTAAAACAAACAAAAGGAAGTATTTTTTTCACACAACACATAGTCAACCTGTGGAACTCCTTGCCCGAGGATGTTGTGAAGGCCAAGACTGTAACAGGGTTCAAAAAAGAACTAGATATATTCATGGAGGATAAATCCATCAATGTCTATTAGCCAGGATGGGCAGGGATAGTGTCCCTAGCCTGTGTTTGCGAGAAGCTGGGAATGGGTGACAGGGGATGGATCACTTGGTGATTCCCTGTTCTGTTCATTCCCTCTGGGGCACCTGGCATTGGCCACTGTCAGAAGACAGGACACTGGGCTAGATGGACCTTTGGTCTGACCCAGTCTGGCTGTTCTTATGTCCTTATGACATTGCTAAACTTTTGGTAACTGACACCTTATTGATTCCACACTAGTTTGGCTCAGGTTTGCTGTGGTTTTACCCTGAAAATGAGAGAAGGGTTTCCAAACAAAGTCACGTAAAATCAGGACTAGACCCCAAAGTGAAACCAGAGGGTGTTGTGCTCTCCAGACCCATAGAGAAGGAAATACTGACGGCCCAGCCAGACATTCGTCTGTCACTGAGAAGGCTGCTTTACCCTGGAAACATGCTCCGGTTCCAGGAATTTCACTGAGGGCTGCGCCTGTGCATAGTACGGAGAATATGACTGGGGGAACCTCACAGAGTCTGACATTTTGCCAACTAATTGAATTTTGTCTTGTGGGCTTCCCAAATCCTGATCAAGTTTGCCAGCCCTTTGTTCCTGTAATTTGAAACCTGAGTGCTTCTATTCCCCGAGGGTGAGTCAAATAAACAAACACAAAAGAATCCCAGCTAAAGGGAACTAGAGATGGAAGAGCCCTCCGCCCACTCAGCGAGTGCAAGTGGAGAGTAATATTTGGGCCACGTACAATATTTCTTTTTGCAGTATAGCCTCATAGGGCTAGATCTTCGACCGCTTACAAGTTGGCATAGCACATTTAAGTCAAGGGAGCTGTACTGATTTACCCAAGCTAAAGATCTTTCTATTTAAAAGGTCAGAAGGCACCACTATAACCATTCAGCCTAACCTCCCACAGGAATCGGTTCTTGGCCCTACACTATTCAAAAGAGAGACAAGGTAGGTGAGGAAATATCTTTGATTGGCCCAACTTCTGTCAGTGAAAGAGACAAGCTTTCTGCTTACACACAGTTCTTCAGGTCTGGGAAAAGATATTCAGAGCGACACAGCTAAATATAAGGTGGAGCAGAGTGTTAAGCATAAGAAGTTAACACACGTTCCAAAAAACCATTCAAAGTGAAGTGGGCGGTTCACAACTCTGCAGTCATAGGACAAAGGAGAGTTAGTCGGTTACAGATTGTTGTAAGGGGACATACGTCCAGTGTATCTATTGAGTCCATGATTACTGGTGTTTAATTATAATGCCCAATGGTTGAGGAGGACTAGGGGGCAGTCCAGAGCATTAGTCAAGCGTGCATGAAAGGCCGGGTAGCCAGCAGGTCGGTCTGTATCGGAGGCAGTCCAGGGCAATGGTCACAGCTCTTGCAGGGGTCAGTAATGAGACGATCCAATCCAAGGGGCCGAATCAGTGGGTTGGGGAGATGAGGCAGCAAGGTTGGGTTGGGCGAGGCAGGAGGGCAAGGCAGTCTGGGGAGCAACCAGCAGGCAATAGTCTATTGCTCAGACAGCTTCTGCTTCCTGTTGGGGCCTTTACATAGACCAGGTCCCCGTGAGCATGCTGCCTTTCCATTCAATCAGGGGCCAGAGGCATGGCTGCTGTAGGCCTTTGGCACCAAGACTGTTGGTCAGGGGTACCAGTTAGCTCCATTGCCGTGGATTAGCAGCTAAGGTTGCCACCTAAGGCTCTGGCAGGCCACGGTTCAATACTGGGCTTCTGAAACCAGCAGGGCTATGAATTTAAGCTCCCAGGCTCATCTTTTGAAGGTGTTATGCAGATTTCCTTTGAGGACAAGGACTGGGAGGTCAGAAGTGGAGTGATAATTTTGTGAAAATTGTTCACCCACGGGTGATACAAAATGATAAAAGACAAAAACAACCTGTGTGAGTTCACTCAAGAGCATAGGGATCGCCTGGTTTCACCCGCATGGTTGTTATTGGGGCATTTAGTGCACTGGATGAAGTACCCACATGTTGTGATAGGCATGCGTAAGACCCATGGATCTTGAAAGGTGTGTTGTGGGGGGTGTTGATCACCAGAACAGTGGAGATATGTCTGCAGGATTACATCTGTTTGTCTGGCCGGGTCTGGTACCGCTTTGAATTGGTGTGTCCTAGTCTGTGGGGAGCTTTTTTTTTGATGATGAGCTTAGTGAGGTTGGGGGTGGGGGGGTGTTTGAAGGCCAGAAGAGGGGGTTTGGGAAAGATTTATTTTGGGATAGGGTCCCCACTGAGTATGGGTTGTAACTGTTTGATGATACCTTGTATGGATTCCAGTGTGGGATGGTAGGTGACAACTAGGGGTGTGTGGTAGGAAGGGATTTTTTTCTGTACTGGAGCAGGTTCTCTCAGAGAATTAGGGTGGCCCATTCCATGATGTGATCTATGTCACGCTGTCTGGAGGGGCTCATGACTGTGAGTGCCAACCTCAGGGCAGACTGTCAAGAAGCAGGGCAGACACCCCAAACTGCTTGTATGTTCTATAATTAGATTTCACCAAACTGGTAAGAAGTGTGAACTCCTAAATCAGGGAACTCCAGTCTTACCATGGAGCCCCAGACAGTCCCCTGGGGCATTCCAGTCTATCTTTCCACCCAGGCAAGCTGGACTTAGTGATCATTGGTTGCTATACAGCAAAGATTACAAAATATTCAGGTTGCTTCCAGTCCCAAGAGACCAGTCACTTACCCCAGATCCACTTGTACCTTAGATCTCACAGCAAAGATACCTCTTGTAGCCAATCCTGTAGTAAATGATCTAAGGATTTATTAACTAAAGAAAAGAAATGAGAGAGTTATCACAAGGTTAAAGAATGCAAAAATATACACGCAAATGAGTTACAGGCTATGGTTTCCAAAAGGTGACAGAGCTGTAGTAATCTGTCAGCTCTGAATGTCTTTTAGGGTTAACCCATGTTGCCCTTGGGAATCTCTGCTTCTGGTTGATAGATCCAGCCCTCTGAGAGTCCAAACAGTAAACAAGATGAAAAACGTCTTTGTCAGCTATTTTTATTTCTTTCTTCCAGAATTCAAACTGATGGGAGGAGCCCTTTTGCATGTAGCCTTTTCATGGTGTGAGGGGTCAATTAACAAAGTATTTGTATTGTGACGTCCCACAATGGCCCATTTAGTTTTGATAGCCCTTCTTGATAGGCAGGAGACGAGCCCTCGTGATGGGGTTAGCCGTTGCAGAGCGACCATGTTTTACAGTTAAAAAGCAAAAACTTAAATATTACCTTATGACATATGATAAACATATAGGTGAGATTAATGCATGCAGCAACTGACAGGCATTGCATAAGGTCTAAACATATTCTGTGGTATCTGAGTGCCTGATGTGTTTGGGGTTGCTGCTGGATCTGTGGAGGTAAGTGTGGCAATCTGTGGATTTTTTTATATATAGTTGTCTTTAGGTTTCCATGGTTAAAGCTGATTGCGGTGTCTGGGAAGTTGACGCTGATGTGGGAGTGTTCTAGAGAGACTTTGATGGATGGGAGGCGGCTGCTAAAGTTGTGTTGGAAATCTATGAGGGAGTTTAGGTCGTCTGTCCAGACGATGAAAACATCATTGAAGTGTTTCAGGTATATCATTGATTGCGTGTTGCATTTTTCCAGAAATGCAGAAAGGTGACCCACGAAGAGGTTGGCATATTGGGGGAACATCCAGAGCTTAATTTGTGATGAAAGAGGTGCTGGGGCTCAAGCGATTGTTTTACTTTCATAACTGATGCGGCAAGCCCAGAGGTACCGGGGCTATGAATTGCCAAGCCTAGAGGTGCCAGGGCTCAGTCCTGGCAAGCCCTGGCACAAATTAAGCCCTGGAACCATCCTAGTACCCAGGGTTGCTCCCATGGTTTGCACAAAGTGTTTGCTGTTGAATGTAAAGTTGTTGTGGGTGAGGATGAAATGGATTAATTTTGCCAGAAGCTGGAAATGAGTGACAGGGGATGGATCATGATGATTTTCTGTTCTGTTCATTCCCTCTGGGGCACGCAGCACTGGCCACTGTCAGAAGAGAGGATACTGGGCTAGATGGACCTTTGATCTGACCTAGTCGGGCCATTCTTATGATGTGTTTGGGTGGACATCTCAGTGTTGTGCATTGTCTTGTAGATATTTGAGGCAGGCAGCAATGCAGTCATGGTGAGGGATGGTGATGTATAGGGAAGTGACATCCATGATGGCAAGGAAGGTGTTCTGGGGGAGGTTATTGATGTGGGATTTCTGGAGGAAGCTGGTTGTGTACTCGAAGAAACTTGTCCTTTGTGTGGTGAGTGGTTTGATGGTTTCTATGAGTTCTGATATTCCCTCAGGAAGAGTGCATGGCCAGATATGATGGGTCTGCCTGGATTCTCTTGTCTGTGTATTTTGGGAAGCATGTAGAAAGTTCCTTGGGTGGGTTCATGGAGGATGAAGTTGAAGAGTTTCTTGTGGAGTTGTAGGGGGTAGATTTGATATCTTCAAATTCCTACATGTATTGTGGCGTGGAGTCCTCTTTGAGTTCTTTATAGTAGGTGGTATCAAGAGTTGTCAATTGACCTCGTTGGTGTAGTCATCATGGTTGAGGACTCAGATGGCACCCCCTTGATTTTCTGGTTTGATCTCTGTTTGATGTTTTGATTCCAGGGGCTGTATAGCTGTCCTCTCAGCAGTGGTGGATGTGATGTTTGTTAAGGATTTCACGATCAGTTTTTTTTCCTGAATCAATCAATATAATAATCAAGTGTGTGGTTTCTATGACATGGAAGAAAACATAAAATCACCGATAAAAGTTTTCAGAAGACACAAAAATTGGAGTCATAGTAAATGATGAAGAGGACAGGTCACGGATAAAAAGCAATCTGGGTTGCTTGGTTAGCTGGGTGCAAGCCAATAATATATGCCTAATATGGTTAAATGTATACATCGAGGAACAAAGAGTGCAGGCCATACGTACAGGATGGTGGACTCTATCCTGGGAAGCAGTGACTCTGGAAAAGATTTGGGGGTCTTGGTGGATAATCAGCTGAACATGAGCTCCCATGTGATGCTGTGGCCAAAAGGGCTAATGCGATCCTTGGATGCATAACAGGGTAGGAGTAGAGAAATTATTTTATCTCTGTATTTGGCAACGGCTGATGGAATCCTGTGTCCGGTTCTGGTGCTCACAATTGAAGAAAGAGGTTAATAAATTGGAGAGGGTTCAGACAAGAGCCATGAGACTGATTAAAGGATTAGAAAACCTGTCTTTCAGTGAGATTTGAGGAGCTCAATCTATTTAGCTTAACAAACAGAAGACTTGATCACAGTCTATAAGTACCTACGTGGGGAACAAATATTTGATGATGATCTTTTTAATCTAACAAAGTATAATGCGATCCAATGGCTGGAAGTTGAAGCTAGACAAATTCAGACTGGAAATAAGGTGTAAATTTTTAAAAATGAGGGTAATTATCCATTGGAACAGCTCACCGGGGGTTGTGACGGATTCTCCATCACTGACAATTTTTAAAACAAGATTGGATGTTTTTCTAAAAGCTCCGCTCTAGGAATTATTTGAGGGAAGTTATCTGGCCTGTGTGAGCAGACAGCAGGTCGAACAGCAGGTCGAACTACATGGTGACAGCGGTCCCTTCTGGCCTTGGAATCTATGAATAGCAGGTTAGAGAATTTCATCCGATTATTCATGCAGGGGAGAGAATTACTCCACCCTAATAAATAAGTGACACTATTGAGTCCAATAACTGGTGGCAGAATTAGTGCGTATCTTTTAGAAAGTCACCCAGTCACAGCTGAAAGAATGCATCACGCCCCTTGATAGAATTTAGAGTTTTCCTCTCTCCCGCTCCTTCATATTTTTTACAGCCACTCCTAGAGTCATAGATTCTATAGTCAAGAAGGGACCACTGTGAACATCTGGTTTGACCTCCTGTGGAGCGCAGGTCAGAGAACGTCCCTGGAGAATCTGAACCCAATAACAGCTCAGGGCAAGTCCCATGAGCTTTCCAAATTATTATTAATACCTGGGTTTAAACCTGAGCAAACACTATGTAACCTTCCCTTTGTGTCCAGGATGTAGATAAAGCACCAGTTGCATCTCTCTGGATCAGCACTAGCCTCTCCCCAGCACGGATAGGAAATCCCAGTTTTATTATTTATTGTTGTTTGTATTGTGGTAGCGCCTAAGGACCCCAGTCACTGGTGCCCCCTGTTCTGTTAGGCAATGAATAAATATGGAATAAAAAGACAGTCTCCACCTTAAAGGGGTTACATACAAATAAGGTTTCTGACAAGATGCAACAGGCACTTGAAGCAAACCAACAAGCGAGGGGGGTTGGGAAGGGCGGATGAGGGAACAATGGTATGAATGCATTTTCAGGCAAACTCGCTGCTTACGCAAGGTAGGTTGCTACTTGCCTAGCCACTGTCAATTGCTCGTGTTCTGTCAGCATCACAGGTCTGTGTTCCCAGCTCCATCTCACCTCTTGTGAGCCCCATCTGAAGGGCACTCCCAGCGTCCCCAGTCCTTTCAGGCCTCACAGGAAGCATCACTCCATGATGCTGATATTTAACACTACCTGGCTGGGCCCGTGATTAGAGTAGGTCCAGCGCCCCTGAGCCAGAGCAGGTGGGGCAGCATCTGGGCTATAAAGGGTCAGAGGGGGTTTTAGTCAGGGCAGCGCTGGAAGGGGAACTGCAGAGTGAAGCTGCGGCGTGAGGGGATCCTGCAGTGGTCCCTGAGGAAGGGAGCTGGGGCTGGGTGAGACGAGCCAACTGATGGTTTTGTTTTTCCTTTGGGGGAAGGCAAAGAAGGCAGGCCAGGCGGTGGCTCTGCTCCGGCTGCTCAGACAGCAGGGAAGGGCAGTACCTCGGGGGGGACAGGCTGTGGCTGGCTTGGGGCTGAGTGGAAGAATTTGTTTGGTGTTTGGAACTTTGTGTTAACACAAAAGCAGACCCCAAGAAGGTCTGTGCAGCGGGGTGGTCACCCGCTCCCTGGTCTGGAAAGGGTTACAGCCAGCCCTGGGAGGGCTGGAGCTGCGGGCTAAAAGCTAGGCTGATTGGGGAAGAAGCCACAGCTGGGCCACGCCCCAATCAGACCTCAGCTGGCCCTGATAAAAGGGCTATGAGCCAGGTGCTAGACACACTTTCCCTCCAGCTTCAGAGGGAGAAGGACCTGGCTGCTTGGAAGCAGGCAACCAAACTGGGGAAAGGCGAGAGGAGCTGGGGAGCTCCCGCCTGGCAACTCCCCAGGCTGCAGGCCCTGTGCAAGGCCAAACCAGATACTGGGGTTGCAGAGGCTGCAGCCCAGGGGTTAGGCAGAGGCAGCAGGTCCAAACCCCACTTTGCCAGTAATGAATGGCTTGTATGCTGCAGTCTGCCCCAGCGAGCAGGGGCTAGGTGGTGACTGGCAGTAGCCACAGATGGAGGCAAGGTGGGGATAGAGGGTTGAGGCTCCCCTGGGGAGGGGAGACCCAGATCTGTGGGGGAACTGCTTGGGGGCAGCACCCACAGTAAAGGGGCACTAGGGTCCGGGAGGGACACGGGGCAAGCGGGACATCGGCCAACAGAGGGCGCGCCGAAGGCTGGAAAAGCTAATTCTCTGGATGACCAGCGGGAGGCGCCTGATTCTGATCTGATTCTGGCCCCCCAAATAAGAGGCGCCGGTGAGTCCCTCCTTGCTACAGTCTGGGACTGGATGAGAGAGACTGGAGTTTGTTTAAGGAGGGGAAAACAGAGGCATTGTAGGGGTACCCCGTGCCACGAAGGGGTGCCCCACAGTGTCACACTGCCACAGCTGGCAGGGTGTTTTCTGGTGGGTGCCGGAACTCTTGGACCTAGAAGGGGAGCAAGTTCCAAAAGCCCACGTCTGGTGACCTTCGGGGCCTGCTGCTAAAGTCACCTGTTGGAGAGCATTTTTGGACAAGGCGGAGGGCATGCTGCCCCGAACAGGATCAAGGAGTGGCAGGGAGTTTTCTGTAGGCGTCTGGGTGTTGAATGAAGAACAGGAGTACTTGTGGCACCTTAAAGACTAACAAATTTATTTGAGCATAAGCTTTCGTGAGCTACAGCTCACTTCATCGGACTACTCAAATAAATTTGTTAGTCTCTAAGGTGCCACAAGTCCTCCTTTTCTTTTTGCGGATACAGACTAACATGGCTGCTCCTCTGAAACCTGGGTGTCGAATGATCATTTTAGTGCAGCTAGGATTTTTGTTGTATTATTAAGGTGTCTGGAGCCTTGGATAGGCACCTGCTTTTTAATTTATATCTAAATAAGTAAACAAATGCTGACGTTGCATCTTCCTACCATGATGACTTTGCCTCGCCGCACGACAGTGTTACGTTGTCAGGTCCGGGTGCGATATGACGATGTGAACACTGCAGCATCAGGAGGCTTTTACAAGGGCAGCCTGTGCCAGACGGGGTGGGTTCAGTGCTCAGCAGGTCCCAGGAACCTTGACTCTAGTATTAATTCATGGGGGTTCACTTCCTGCTGCCCTTGAGTTACACGCTGAGTTGCAGGGTGTTGCTAGCGCAAAGATTCAAAGCCAGAACCACCCAGCTGTGCTTGGTTGCTGGTCAAAATCCAGGCAGAGTTTGGAATTTCACCCCAAACCAAATGTTGCCCTGGGGCTTGCCTGACTCTAGTGTTGCTGACCCTGGTTCAAGCTTGGTTTTGTATGGAAACCCCACAACTAGGCTACTTATACTTGATTATTATGATTATTTATATTACAGCAGTACTTAGAGATCCGGGCCCCATTGTGCTGGGCACTTCACAGACACAGAGTGAGAGACAGCCCTGCAGTTTGCAGTCTAGATGGACAAAGGATAGGAGGAAGGAAGAACTATCATCCCCCATCTTACAGATGGAGGTACAAAGACATTAAGTGACTTGACCGAGGCTTGGACTGAGGGTACCTCTACACAATAGAATCATAGAACAATAGGTTTAGAAGGGACCACAAGGATCATCTAGTCTAAAACCCCCTGGCAAGATGCAGGATTTGTTATGTCTGCACAGCCCGTGGTAGTGAATCATAGAATATCAGGGTTGGAAGGGACCCCAGAAGGTCATCTAGTCCAACCCCCTGCTCGAAGCAGGACCAATTCCCAGTTAAATCATCCCAGCCAGGGCTTTGTCAAGCCTGACCTTAAAAACCTCTAAGGAAGGAGATTCTACCACCTCCCTAGGTAACGCATTCCAGTGTTTCACCACCCTCTTAGTGAAAAAGTTTTTCCTAATATCCAGTCTAAACCTCCCCCATTGCAACTTGAGACCATTACTCCTCGTTCTGTCATCTGCTACCATTGAGAACAGTCTAGAGCCATCCTCTTTGGAACCCCCTTTCAGGTAGTTGAAAGCAGCTATCAAATCCCCCCTCATTCTTCTCTTCTGCAGACTAAACAATCCCAGCTCCCTCAGCCTCTCCTCATAAGTCATGTGCTCTAGACCCCTAATCATTTTTGTTGCCCTTCGCTGGACTCTCTCCAATTTATCCACATCCTTCTTGTAGTGTGGGGCCCAAAACTGGACACAGTACTCCAGATGAGGCCTCACCAGTGTCGAATAGAGGGGAACGATCACGTCCCTCGATCTGCTCGCTATGCCCCTACTTATACATCCCAAAATGCCATTGGCCTTCTTGGCAACAAGGGCACACTGCTGACTCATATCCAGCTTCTCGTCCACTGTCACCCCTAGGTCCTTTTCCGCAGAACTGCTGCCTAGCCATTCGGTCCCTAGTCTGTAGCGGTGCATTGGATTCTTCCATCCTAAGTGCAGGACCCTGCACTTATCCTTATTGAACCTCATCAGATTTCTTTTGGCCCAATCCTCCAATTTGTCTAGGTCCTTCTGTATCCTATCTCTCCCCTCCAGCGTATCTACCACTCCTCCCAGTTTAGTATCATCCGCAAATTTGCTGAGAGTGCAATCCACACCATCCTCCAGATCATTTATGAAGATATTGAACAAAACCAGCCCCAGGACCGACCCCTGGGGCACTCCACTTGACACCGGCTGCCAACTAGACATGGAGCCATTGATCACTACCCGTTGAGCCCGACAATCTAGCCAGCTTTCTACCCACCTTATAGTGCATTCATCCAGCCCACTCCAAGCTGACAAAGTGGGGCTTGCAGGGCTCACCTTACAATCTAGCTGGATAGACGTAGCAGCTTGGGCTTTGAAGCCTAGCGAGGGGTAGGGGTGGGCTTCCGAACCTGAGCTGCAACTTCAAAGGCTGTCTACACAGCTATTTTTCACCTGTCTGACCCGAGCTGCAATCCCGCAGGCTGTGTAGATGTACCCACAGGGAGACTGGGGCAGAGCTGGGATTGGGGCCCCAGTAGGTCTTGGTTCAATCCAGGGCCTGAATCACAAGACCCTCCTTCTGATTCCAGGCCCTATTCTATATGTCCAGCACAGCTATGATGTGGTTATTACTGATAAATGAGAAGCCGGACAGGAAGGAGAGTGGCTTGGACTGCGGCATGCTCCCAAACCTCCAGGCTACCTACCAAGCCACAGCTGCATTGCTGCATTTCTCACCCACAGCTGATCCACAAATGCCCACTGCAGAGGTCCACAAAGCAGGCTGTCTTTCCGTGACTAAGAGCCGCCAGAGCGGAAGCTCGGCTTTGAGGGGCGGGTGAGGAACGAAAGCCTGTGCCTGGCTCCCAAAGAGCTCTGCCGCCTGACAAGCACACGCTGGAGGAATGCGTGACGGGTTCGTGCCCTGGATGATATGAACATTCGATTTTTTTTTTTTTTTAAGAGAAAGCGAATGAACTCAAGACTTCCCAGCTCTTGTGGTAATGAAAGGCTGCTGGCAAAACTAACATCAGCCAGATCTGGGGGGAGGATTCCAGAGACATGGTAGGGTTTGTGGATATGTTCCTGGACTGCAACTGCTTCACAGCATCACTTCAGTGTGCAGCACCCCAGGGTCTCATTGGGTCACATCACTAGGTCGCTGATGCTGTGTGATGGCATCGGTTAACTCCTCCTTCTTAAGGGGAGACGGGCTTGGTTGCTCTGCTGCTTGTGTAGCTGGTGGCAGGAAGCTGGTCTGGTCTGGCCGGTTCTGGCCATTCCCCAAGTCAATGCAAGTGTGATATTAATAACAGATGCCCCAGTTATCCCCTTGATTTCTGTCATTCCACCAACTTTCACAAATGCCCAGAGTGGCTCAAATAAGCTCTGGAAAAGCATCCACGCTTTGGCCAGCTTGCCTCAAATGATTCTCCAAACCAGTTGAAATTCTCCCACGAAACCCTCAGCGGGTCTAGTGACTTGAACCCTTCTACAAGTCTATAATCAAGGTGCTACTGCTCGTTGTATACCATGCACCAGCTGCTCCTGTGTTATGATGAACAAAGCTGGGAGAACCCTCTGTAAACTATTGATACAGAGAATGAACCTCCAAGTTAGAGTTAGAAAATCTATATACGAGCACCCCAAAATCTGGCAGTGTTAGAGATCTGGAGTTTTGGTGAAGCTCATTATCAAGATAGAGGACATTTACTAAATTCTAGGGTGTATCTGGATTTGAGCTTCAATCACCTCCAAAGTCCAGCTCTGGATCATTTTGGGGGGCATCACTATCTGAAAAGGTTCAGAAGTTCAGTCCAGATAAAGAACCAAAGGTTCCAGTTTATCAGAATCTTGTCTGTAGTTCTTGGGCCTCCTAAATCTGGCCAGAAATCTTAGCAAAAACTATTCTTGTGAGCTTTCCAGTGCTATCTATGTATGGATTGCTCTGTCTAGCTGTCTGATACGGTAATCTGAGTGCCCTCTTCCAGCTGCACCTGAATTACCAGTGTGGAGGAGATATTTTTTGTGATATCTTGACTTTCTGATTCTGGCCCCCCAAATAAGAGGCAATCATAACAAATAAGCTTTTGAGTGGGTGAAGTTACAGGGCGACTTGGTTTGAACTGAGTTTGTGCTAGGGATGGGGGCTATTCAAACAGGAACTCAGGGGAGCCCTCATTTGCCCGTCTCAGTGTCCAGTTCCACCAGGACTTCAAGTTCTGATGTCTCGCTGCACCCCTTCCTTTTTCTTTCTGCTTTCACACTGGATTTTTTTTGTCCTGCCTCTCTACTTTTCCACTCCTGTTTCCTCACAGTCTCTGTGGGACACAGGCCCAATAACAACGAAGCCTGGTTTAGGAAGCCGTGATGTCTGACCAGGTTCAAAATCAGCTTAAAAATGGTTGGCTTTGAGAGAGGAGTAATAGATGAGAGAGACCACACAACTAGATGACCATAGTGTATGAGCCTGAGCAATAAAACATCCCACCTGTAGCTGACCTGGAAGGGTCCTGTGAGTCTGTTTGGGCCAGGAACAAGAAGGTGAAAGAGAGGAAGGAAGGACCAGTGGTTAGGTCACTAGCTTGGAACTTGAGAAATGGATTCAATTCTGTGCTTTGCCACAGAATACTATGCAACCTTGGTCAAGTCACTTAGTCTCTCTGCCTTAGTGATGGAGGGGTGTTGGGAGGATAAACACATTGATCGGATCTACTTACACTCAGAAGATGGATCTTCTATCCTGTGAAAGATTTCAAGATTTAAAAAAATCCTCAAGTCAGGATAAAGTTGAAATTTTTCACAGCACAAAATTCCGAAGGAAAAAATATCATTTGGGATCGGTCAAAGCATTTCATTTCAATTTCAGCTGTTTTTTCTAATTCATATTAAAAAAAAAAAAAAAAAAAAAAAAAGTAAATTTCAAAATGAAAAGTTTTTTCAAAACGAAAAACCAAAACCTTTTTATTCCAAAAATGGGACATTTTGACATTTAAAAAAAATTCCCATTTTTTTTCCAGGAGCAAAATTGCTTTAAAATCAATATAATTTTGAAAAAGAGTCAGTTTTGTTAACATTCCCTTTTCTAACCGAAAACTGTTTCAACAAAGATTTTTTTTTTGGCCCAGCTCTGACTGTGAGCTGCTCAGATATTATGGTGATGGGGGGGCTAGGGAAGCACGATAGACAGGGGAATTGTGTCCAAACCCCCAGAACCAACTTGTTGACCTTTCTGCCACTCTTTGGATTTGGAACTGGTTCTGACCAGCTAGGTTTGCCCAGCTTTGTGCTTTCCGTCCAGAATGAATATGGAGCCAGCACATGGGTCCCGTTGATCTCCATGTGCTTTGGATTAAGCCCTTGGCAAAGCAATGTCAGTTCCCATCAATACTGAGATGATTCCCCAAAATGTACTTGGCTGGTTGGGAAAGTTCTGATCAGTCCCGTCCCCCTCAGCCAGCTTCTGCTGACCTTCTCTGTCAATTGACCTATCACAGGTGACCACGCTAGCAGGACTAAGGGGGATTTTTGCCCATTCTCACCCACTGCCACCCAGTTGGCTAGATGCTTTGTTTAGAGGATGCCTACAAATGTATTTGCCCTGGACTTTGCAGAGGAGCTCAAAGAAGTCCATTGAGTTGAATTTCGATGGCAGTTGGGTGCCCAACATCCTTAACATCCTTCAAAATTCCCAGCTGTAATGAAAATGGGGCGGGTTTAGCTGCTCCCCGTGCCGTTCCCATTGCTCTATGAATGCACAGAGGATTTGGACTTCACGGCTGCTCGCAGAGTGCTACTCCATCCCAAAGAAAAGTAACCCACCCTGAAATAAAACCCAGAGGCTCTTGGGTGGCAGCTCTCCAGCACATCCATACACACACACACACACATATACACACCCACACCCCTGAAAACACACATGCTAGTCAAGCTCATGTACACAATCCCACAGAAAACCATGCAGAGATAACACACACCCACACAGCACACCCAGCGTCACTTGCAGAGAAAAGCACGCACCATGTAGCGTTTTCAGTTCCTGAGTCACCGTATTTCCAAACACTCACGGCTTAGTGGCAAAGCATCTTGAGTTCACCCTGACAGATCCCATATGGCTTAGGCCTATTTTGATCATTTGCCATCCTGTTGACCTTTAAACTATTTAACGGTAGTAGAGAGGAATCTGAAAGCTTTATTGCCACAGATTTTATGGTGCTACTCTTAATATTATTCCATCTGTAGATCATTCCTGAAGATTTCTCTCTCTCTCTCTCTCCCTCTCCTCTGCCTCTAGAAGGTTTGTGCCAAAGGGATGCGGTACAATTCCCATTCACAAAACCCCTCTCTTCCAGCTTTAATGGCAGCCCTAGCCCTGCCAAGAAAGCTCTTTAGAAACTTGGGAGCTTACTTGGCCTTTATTAAAGACATTTGTCACGTGCAGCCTGGCATGTTTTCGTTCAAGATCATCTGTAGATTTTGCGTATCCAAAGCGGTTTCTCCCCCATCACTGTTTAACTCATAAAGAAGATTCCTCAATCTCCAAAATATCAGTCACATGACAGGGAAAAGCGGCGGGAAGGTGATAGGGACTGGCCAGGCTTCTGTGCCTTGGGACATGTTCATGGAGCTAAGCTGAGTGACACCACCGGAGGACATCAGTGAAAATATGCCAAGGAACCACCGTTGAGGTTCTGATAATTTATACTTCAATAGATGGATAGATCAATGGATCCTTTGGGGGCTATCAAACTTTTCCAGAGTCGGGACCATCTCTTAATAAAAAGATTGTCTTGTTGACCCCTCCCATCTCACCCATCTCCTGTTCTTCCCACGTTGACTGGTCGTACCTTCCTTCCCATCCCCACCTTGCCTGTCCCCTGCCTCCCCTCCCATCCCCACCTGGACTGGTCCCACATCCACTTCAGTACCCATATCACCCATCCTTGCCTCCCCTCCAGTCCCCACATCTTCCATCCCCGCCTCCCCTCCTGTTCCCCTTCACACGACTCTTCCATCCCTACCCATTCCCCATCACCCGCCCTTCCCACTCATGACTACACAAACCCCGTCCACTGATTCACAGTCTTAACGCAGCCCTGTGGCACGGGCCACTCCAGATATTGCTTCCATGGCCAAATAACATCGGGAATGGATTGTGTGTTTTTTAGTGTCTTGTAAATGTCAATTAGCAGATGGAAGGCAGGGGGAGGAATCAGTGCCACGTGACCAGGCCCCGGGCAGAGCTCCACAAGCCAGTCTGAGTATCAGGGTATTAGGTAACTGCCAGCCCCAGAGCCCTCACCTCTGTAGCGTATGGAGATATACAGGGAACGCTGCGCCCATCACTGAAATTCAACCAGCTCTGGGCAGTGCTTGGAGTGGTCACGATGGTAGTTCTACTGTGAGCCCTATTGGACTGTGTCTGCAGGAGTCTCAGCCCCACGTGGCTGTTTTATATTTTAACCCCCAGAAACTATGGGGACTATTTTCCCCCAGCTCTACTCATGACCTAATTCAGTTCTGAACAACAGTCTGCAACAGCCGAAGGCACTGAGGTTTCAGGGCTGACCCTGGGCGTGCAGGGCTCAAACTGGTCGAGAAAGAGTCAGATTGTCATTTGCTGGGAGGGGATGTTTGGCCATGAAGATTCACCTCCCCCCTCCAGAGCGATTGCCATTGGACGGGGAATTGCCTCCTGCTGCCGAACAGAAGCAAAGTGATGCTGGCCTGCCAGTTGCCAAGCCTGTGCCGGATACCTCGATGCATAATAACAGTTTCTATTTTATAGCATGTTTCATGTCTCCCACACATCCCCTTTGTAGACTTATATCCAGGAATCACTTTGCCCAACAATGAAATGCAGCCACTGCTGGGGATTAAGACAGCAGCTGTTTAATAGCCACGCAGAAACACCATTCAAAAATTTAGGACAGGAAGTGAAGAAGAATACTAGGTTTGACTAGACACTAGGGGTTAATCCCCTTAATCTCATAAAAAGCCCTATGGGACCTTTCTTCAACAATCACAACTTGTTAGGCCTCTCTGTTTTATCGCATGTTTCAACATTACTGTATAAAACCATGCTGGAGTTGACTGAGGGAGAAAGTCATCAACCATGGTACTAAGCCACCGTCCATAGTACCAAAGCCCCTTGTAGCCCCCTGTGTGTTAGTTGGTGGTCTCCCATCCAAATACAGAACCCACCCACCCCACTTAACTTGCAGGATCAAGGGTTGGGTTGGGTTGGGTTGGGTTGTGGAGGAGCACAGCGAAGCAGCAGGCCTGATCCGATCTCCTCCGCTTGCAGTAATCTCATCACTTTAGAGTAGTGTTTGTTTGGGGGTTGCTGTTTTTTTGACTTACCTCTAGAAGTGCTTAGAACCAACAAAAGAAATTTTAAATCCTGGGGATGAGGCAGGAAAATGAATTTAGGGCGAGCTGAAGGCCGCTCCCAAGGGCAACTCAGAACACTAGCACGAGCCGCACTCTTGACCTAAAAGCCTCTGTCTATTTAGAAAGGAACCACACTCGTTTGACCATGCGAGGGCACAATCTCCTTATTTTTGGGATTCCTGGCTACTCTACAATGGATATTGTTCGATGCTTCTCACATTGCTTCACTCGCAGTAGTCAGTGCAAGAGAATGTGTGTAACCGCAGCAAGCCCTGGGAGGCAGCAGGGGAGGGACGCTGGACAGCAATGGGAGTGGGTCAGCGGGGGGAATAGCTTGTGACCCGAGCCTTGGCAGTATGGGTGGATGAGGGGAGAGGACTTTGTTCCAGCAGAAGGTGCAGTGACCCACACCAGACTCAAAACTGGTCGTAGTTATGCAGAAGGCAGGAAATGACAGGGAGGAAAAAAGCTGACCCAGACATGTTCACTCCAAGCCCCGGCTGAATGGGACACAGCTGTGATCAAATAAAGTCCAGGTTTTTAAGGTTGATTCACTGTGGGGAAGGATGGTCATGCAGTTAAGGAACTGGCTTGGCCTTGTGAAAACCGGGGTTCAAGTCCTCGCTGTGCTACAAACTCCCTGCGTGACTTTAGCACAGGCTGTTTAATCTCTCGGTACCTCTGTAAAATGGGGATAATGGTATTTGCTTGCTTATCTGCTCTGTGGGGCTGTCTGTCTCTGAGTGTTGGGGCCTCTAGGTGCAATGTGTCAGGGCAATAATAGAGAAGATTGCAGTTCGATCCTTTGGTCGCAGCTTCCTTGCCTTCCCCACCCGCTGTCCAGCAGCCCTGGAAAGGCCAGCTCTAGGGCTCAGAGAGGAATTTGGTCTCTTAATCACTCAAACGCCATGGTGGTAGATGACCAACTCATTTGACAAAGGTGCCTTCAGGCAGCAGTGAACTTTGGGTGTTCTCAGCATGGTGTGTGTTGGGGGAGAGGGGTCAGGACATGAGCTAGAGGTGAAGGTTTCCACGGCCCACTTGAGCCCTCTGCTCATTCCCTGAGCAGTATTCACTTGTGTCTTCACTCATTTAGCACCTGCCTTCTCCTTCTCCATTCGCTGCTGGCGTGAGAGCCGGCCCCGCTGCTGCTTCTGCCATCTGGGATAGCCTCGCTGCCTCGTCATCCTCTGCTGGTGGAGAGCACGGCTTTTCATCTTCCCCTCGGACTAGGCCTCTGAGTAGCTTTCCCTTTCTGAAATTATTTAGCTCAGCTGTTGCCCTATTTAACTCAGCATTGGAAGCAGCTTTCACGAAAGATGCTAGACAAAAGAAAGTCATATTTTATTGTCCTCAGCACTCTACATTATGCTGTCTTTTTATGATGGCTTTGCTGTCATGTGATGGGACAGAAGGGAATGGGTAGCATATGATTGGGGGCACAAGATTGGGAGTTAGGAGATTTGGGGTCCTCTGTCTGTTCAGGGGCAACTCAAAATTTCTTTGCCTCAGTTTCTCTGAATGGTAATGACGATAATCTCCTAGCTCACTGAAGGAGATTGTGAAGCTGCATTCCTGGTTATTTTCAAAGCACTTTGAAAGCCAAAGGAAATCTAGCGGCTGGAAGATGAGGTTACACAAATTCAGACCGGAAATGAGGTGCACATTTTTAACAGGGAGGGTAACTAACGATTGAAACGGCTTCCCGAGAGACCCCAGTAGATTGCCCATCACTGGACACCTGTGCATCAGGACTGGATGCCTTTCTAGATGATATGCATTCGTTCAAGTGTCAATTATAGGGTTTAATGTAGGAATCATAGGCGCCGACTCCATGGTGGGTACTGAGCACCCCCCAGCAGCTCCTCCCCTGCAGCCCTCCCGCCCGCCGGCTGCCCTGCTGATCAGCGCCTCCCACCCGCCGCGGATCAGCTGTTTAGTGGCATGCAGGAGATGCTGGGGAGAAGAGGGAGGAGCGAGGATAGGGTGTGTTCGGGGGAGGGGGTGGAACGGGGAGGGAAGAAGCGGGGTGGGGGCGGAGCGGGAAGAGGACGGGTGGGAAGAGGCGGGGCGGGGATTTGGGGGAAGAGGTGGAGTGGGGGCAGGCCCTGGGGTGGAGCAGGGGTCAAGTACCGCTCCCCCAGCCCCGGGAAAGGACAAAGTCGGTGCCTGTGGTAAGAATCACGGGGTGGGATTCTTTGGCCTGCGTTATGTAGGAGATCAAACTCGACGATCGTAATGACTTTTCAATGTATGAACCTTTGCTGGAAGGTGCTATCAAAGTACAGAGCGCTGTTATTTTCATAGGCGCCATCATACCCAGTTAGACCAGCGACGCCAGTTATGGCTAGTATCACAGGCAGCGGCCAACACCAGAACAGCATATTGTCGCCTTTTTTAATATGGGTGAATCAAGAACAAGGGCCCACGAACATAAGGAAAAAAATCAAGGCAAACTTCTCAGCTTTTCCTCTGTACCTGTGGAGTTATGTCCCTGGGAACAGAACTATTAAATGTGAATGAGGTTTTGTGCCTTGTGCCGAAGGGATGCTTTGCACATCTTTAGCAGCATCGCCCATTCTCCGTAAGGATGAGTCCCCGGGGGTCTCAGGGTAGTTTGTTGGTTGGTGGCACTTGGAGCGCCTCAGAGGTGGAGCATAGGAAAGGTCAGGAAGGACTGGAACAGTGACTCAGGCCAGGGGACTAGGAAAGGACGCAAGGGAAGCCACTGCTTTTCCAGCTGAAAACCTGCCACTGATTCAGCATGATTCAACGGCAGAATGAATCCCAGGCACTTTGTATTGTTGTTGACATTTACTTAGCGGGAGGGTTGACTGGCAGATTTAATAGGGCTGGGATGCTTCATGTCTAAGTCCAAATGACCAAAGTGCGATATTAAAAAGGATTGAAATGGGAGCCTTGGCAGATTACTCATTGGCTATTGCCTCAAGAAGCCATGTGGTGAACCAAAAGTATGCTGCATGAATGGCCCAGCTCTTTTAAGGAATGCGTCGGTTTAGCAGAGACGGGATGTGCTGCTAAATTTGAGAGCCAGCCCCATTCTGGCTGCCCAGGAATACTGGTCCCTTGCAAGGCTGCAGGGTTAGCTAGCAAACGTCACTCTGCCTGCTTCATAAATGGCAGGCTGTGCAAGTAACACCTCAGCTGTGCAAAGAGCTTTCTGCCACACAGGATTCTGGCAGGATTCCTCTGTACCCAACGCTCACTCTCTCCTTGACCTTGGCACGCTCCTGTTATTGCCACACAGCAGAGGAGAGCCAGGCTTACTTGTTTTGCAAGCATCTACCTCCTCCCCACGCCAGGCGTTCTCCTACAGTCAGCCGGGGTTTGACACATTCTGCTTGAACTCATATCCGCCAGCCCGATAGCAGCGTCGGTTTGCTTTATGGAGCTGCCAATTTATGGCCACAGACACCATCGAACGCTTATCCAGTGTGCCAAGCCCTCCCACCCCATCCGTCGGGTGCTGCGTGTCTGCACTGCAGACTTCAGCACATTGCTCCTTTAAAAGAGAAACTTCCCTACATTCATAGATTTCCTAGCTTCCAAGGCCAGAAGGGAACAGTGTGATCATCTGACCCCCTGTATCACACAGGCCAGAGAACTTCCCCAAAGTAATTCCTAAAGGAGAGCTTTTAGAGAAACATCTCATCTTGATTTAAACATGATCAGTGAGGGAGAATCTACCACGACTCTTGCCTACATTGTTCCAGTGGTTAAAATTACTCGCACTGTTAAAAACGAAGGCCTTATTTCCAATCTGAATTTGTCTAGCCTCAGGTTCCAGCCACGGGCCTGTGTTAGACCTTTCTCTGCTAGGTCGAAAAGCCCATTGTTAAATATTTGTCGTCTTTTAGGTAATTACAGATAAAATCACCCCTTTACCTTCTCTTTGTTAAGCTGAAGAGATGGAGCTCCTTGAGTCTATCTCTATAACACAGGTTTTCTAATCCTTTAATCCTTCTTGTTAGGGCTCTTCTCGGGACCCTCTCCAATTTATCAATATCCTTCTTGAATTGCGGGCACCAGACCTAGACACAAGATTACAGCAGAGGTCACACCAGTGCCAAATACCAATGTAAAATACCTCTCTGCTCCTACTCGAGATTCCCCTGTTTATACGTTCCAAGACTGCATGAGCCCTTTCAGCCACAGCATCAATCTGGGAGCTGCTGATTACCTACCATGACCCCCAAATCTTTTTCAGAGTCACTACTTCCCAGGATAGAGGCCCCCCCCCACCACATCCTGTTAGCATGGCCTGCGTTCTTTGTTCCTAGAAGTATACCTTCACGTTTAGCCATATTAAAACACACATGGTTTGCCTGTGCCCAGAAAAGGAAGGAAGAGAAAAAGAACCACTGTTATCTTAAGTAATGCAGGAAGAGTTAGCGATCAGGGCCTGCAGAAGAGCCAGTCTCTGGGCAACCTAACAAGTGCAGCTGGCCTGCAGTCGGCTGCCTGCTTGGCTACCCCGCCTGACTGGTGGGAAGGGTCAGCCAACTCACGACCAGCTACAGCAGCATTTCAGCAGCTGCACAAATCATTTGCCCACAGCTGCAATAGCTCCTGCCTTGTTCCCAACCCTGCTCTTGCCCGCCATCACTCCAGGTAACCCGGCTCTGACCCTCGGCTCTGATTCCTGACTCCGGCTCTGATCATTAGCTCTGGCATCTGGCCTCTGACCCCAGCTCCAGCCCTGGGCCCCTATTCCTGGCCACCAATGGCTGCTCTAACCACTTAGCTTGACTGCCCACATCCCAGTCTCTGGCAGGCAGATGCTCAAATCCTGGGGTGGTAAGGGATAGATAGATGTGGGAATAGAGGGAGAGATGGGTACATAAGGGGATAAAAAGATGGATGGATGCTTTCAGATGGGGATAGAGAGAGATTCCAGACCGCACCCATCCCAGGCTAGCATCCTAACCACAGGACTCATACACCATTAGTCCACATGCTGTTCCACCTACCCAGGCTCATGTGCATGAAACACACTGTACTCCTAGTACATGGCGCGACCAGGGTAGTGGGGGCGCATTCCTGTCCCCCAAGAGAGAGAGGCCAGGGACGCCTGCTGTGAGGTCTGATCCATGCACCAGCGCCACCCACCAGCAGAGGCCTTTTGCTTGCAGGGCACACAGGTGAGGATTTAGAGGTTGCAGCATGCACTCCTCACTGCACTGGCTGCAGTCGGCCAGCAGGAGCAGAAGACAGCCCAGTCTCCAGGGTAGCTAATAACACCAGCCCCACCGTGTATCCCCTTTTCCTTGCACTCAGTACCAGGATTGCAGCTGCCCTTTGGGAAGGTGCATGATGGGAGTAGGGAAGCCCCTTTTGCCTCCCCTCACCCTTAGATTCTGCTCAGAACCTGCCACAACCTGGCCTGAAATCAACAACAACAATGCGCTTAGACAGTGGAGGTCTGTAGTGCTGAGTGTCCGTGGCTTTATTCCAGGTGTCTAAGAGCTCCACAGGGTCATTACTGATCCTGTGCAGCCAGGTTAATCACGGGCGACTGTGTGGACACCGCCAGTCTGTGACTGGGGAGGGTCCCCTTCTGACCTCATGTCCGATCTTCAGAGTTCAGTGTGTGGGGACTTTGTCTCCGAGGAGGGCAACATGACCAAAAGGCTGGCCAGTGGTGACTTCAATTCTCTTGAGGCCGGTTCTCATAGGCTTTAAGGCCAGAAGGGACCACCATGATCATCTAGTCTGACCTACTATGCGCTGCAGGCCACAGAACCTCACCCACCCACTCCTGTAATTTGCCCTTAACCTCTGGCTGAGTTACTGGGGTCCTTAAATCTGGATATAAAGAATTCAAGTTACAGAGAATCCACCATTTACTCTAGTTCAAACCAGCCAGTGACCCATGTTCCACACTGCAGAAGAAGGTGAAAATGCCCTGGGGTCTCTGCCAGTCTGAGCTGGGGAAAAATTCCTTCCCATCCCTATGTAGGGTGATCAGTTAGCCCCTGAGCCAGGTGTCTGAGTTCCACCAGCCAGACATCTGGGTAAGAATTTTATGTAGTAACTCAGAGCCCTCCACATCTACTGTCCCATCTCCAGCCATTGTAGATATTGGCTAAAAGCAGTCATGGATGGGCCATATGCCACTGTAGGTAATCTCATCATACCATCCCCTCCATTCAGGACCTCCACTTCTCTGATAGTTAGAAATCTTTGTCTAAGTTCAAGCCTAAATTTATTGATGACCAGTTTATGTCCATTTGTTCTTGTGCCAAAATTGGCTCTTAGCTGAAACAACTCCTCTCCCTCCCTGATGTTTATCCCTTGGATGTATTTATAAGAGCAGTCGTATCTCCCCCGAGCCTTCGTTTGGTTAGGCTAAACTAGCCAAGCTCCTTAAATATCCTCTCATAAGGCAAGTTTTCCATTCCTCTGATCTCCTAGTAGCCCTTCTCTGCACTTGTTCCAGTTTGAATTAATCTTTCTTAAACATGGGAGACCAGAACTGCACACAGTATTCCAGATGAGGTCTCACCAGTGCCTTGTATAATGGTACTAACACTTCCCTGTCTCTGCTGGAAATACCTCACCTGAGGCATCCTAAAATTGCATTAGCCTTTTTCATGGCCGCATCACATTGGCATCCTGGGGTCAACCAATACACCCACATCTTTCTCCTCCTCTGTATCCAGTTGAAAGCAAAAATTCTTGTTGTTAGTCCCTAAATGCATGACCTTGCACGTTGCACTATTAAAGGTCACCCCATTTCTATTACTCCAGTTTTTCAAGGTCAACCAGACCTACTCGTAGGATATTCTGGTCGTCCTCCATATTGGCAATACCTCCCAACTTTGTGTCATCTGCAAATTTTACTGGCACGCTCCCATTTTTTGTGCCTAGGTCATTAATGAGGATGTTAAATAAGATTGTTCCCAAGACCGATCCTTGAGGAACTCCACTAGTAACCTCCCTCCAGCCTGATAGTTCACCTTTCAGTATGACCTGTTGTAGTCTCTCCTTTAACCAGTTCATTACCAACCAATTCTCATATTAATCCCCATTTTATCCAATTTAATTAATAATTTCTGATGTGGAACTGTGTCAGATGCCTTACTGAAATCCATGTAGATTAGATCTACTACATTTCCTTTGTCTAGAAAATCAGTTATCATCTTGAAGAAAGAGATCAAGTTTGTCTGGCATGCTCTATCTTCTGTAAAACCATGTAGTATTTTATCTCAGTTACTGTTTACCTCTAGGTCCTTAACTACTTCCTCTTTTAAAAAAATGTCTAAAACCTGGCATACAACTGAGGTCAAACTAGTAGGCCTGTAGTTTCCTGGATCACTTTTTCCCCCCTTTCTTAAATATAGGTGCTATATTTGCAATTCTCCAGTCACAGGATACAACCCCTGAGTTTATGGATTCATTAACAATCCTTCCTCTTGGGCTTGCAAATTTCATGTGCCAGTTCCTTTTAATATTCTTGGATGGAGATTATTCGGCCCTGCAATTTGGTCCCATTAAGCCTTTTGCGTTTGACTTCCGCCTCAGATGTGATCATTTCTACTGCCATATCCTCATTCCCATTAGGCAACCTGCCACTACCCCTAAGCTCCTAATTACCTGTATTAAAAACAGAGGCAAAGTATTTGTTTAGGTGTTGGGCCATGCCTAGATTATCTTTAATCTCCATCCCATCTTCAGTGTTTAATGGTCTCATTTCTTCTTTCCTTGTTTTCTTATTATTTATATGGCTATAGAACCTTTTACTGTTGGTTTTAATTTCCTTTTCAAGGTCCAACTCTGCTTGGCTTTTGGCAGTTCTCACTTTTCCCCCTACACTTTCTGACCTCCAAGAGATAGCTTTCCTTGCTGATCCAACCCTTCTTCCATTCCTTGTAGGCTCTCTCTTAATAACCTACCTGTTTGAGATGCTTGCTCATCCAGTTTGGTTTGCAACCCTTCCCTACACACATTTTTCTCTTGCTTGGGATGCAGGCTTCAGATAATTACTTTAAATCAAAGTTGCAGAAATTCCAAGCCTCCTCCACATTCAGATCCATGAGTTCTTCAGTCCAGTCCACTAGCTAATTCCCTTAATTTTGTAAAGTTTGCCCTTTTGAAATCAAGGACCCAAGTTGCAGACCTATTTTTGTTTATTCTTCCATTTAGTTTAAACTGAATTAACTCATGATCAGTCAAACCAAGATTGTCCTCTACAAGCAGTTCTTCAGTGAGATCCTGGCTATTTCCCAATACAAAATCTAAAATGGTTTTGTTGGTTCAGTGACTATTTAGTGAAGAAATCGGTTGGCTCTCCAGGAATATCTGGGCCCTACTATTATTAGTAGCACTTGTCCTCCAATCGATATCTGGGATTAAAGTCTGCCCTAACCATACAATTCTCAGTAGTGTTTATTTCATTAACCATATTAAAGGTCTCGACTCATAGCTGAATTGGATGGTGGGGTTCTGTAGCAGACCCCAAGCACTATCCCCGTGGAGTCTCTGTTACCATTCTTCTTCAAAATGATTTTGATCCAAACAGATTCCATTGTATCCATTCCATCACTTCTAATTTCTTTACAGTCTACCTCACCATTAATATACAATGTGACTGCTCCACCTTTACCTTTATTTCTGTCTTTGCTGAACGGCACATACCCTTCAGTACCTGAATTCCAGTCATGACTGCTATTCCACTGTTTCCACTATCCCTGTAGTATCTGGTTTCTCATCGTATGCCAGGAATTCTAGCTCCTGCACATTGTTACCCAGGCTCCTTGCATTGCTATACAGACATTTGAGTTGTTTCTTCTTGGCTTTGCTCGGATTCCTCGCCTGATTAGACACAATCATTTTACCACAGTATTGCCTACCTGGCTGTTACTGTCACTGGTATTAGCACTATCTATCCTCTTGTTGTCCGTTCTCCTACCCTGCTGTTCCTTTCGCCAGTGCTGTAGCATCTTTTGCTTGATTTGCTCAATATCAGAAGCAGGTGCAGAGATTAACTAGCAACTCCCAACTGTCTCCCATTTCAATGACACGTCCCTACTACTGATAAATCAAACCACCTTATACCCAGTAGTTGGCTCTGACAATGCATATGACATACCACCAGCCTCCTGGTGTCTTGTTTAAGCAATGTCCGTGTTTCAAATCCATACAATTTGATGACCATTTATTGCCTAGATAGATGAAGACGATCTCACGGCTACATTCACTGGTGATGTGCCCAGAAGTGTAAATTTGGTCTGCTTACAGCCACTCAGATGATGGGTAAGGGTAAGTCTACACTGAGAAAAATATACACCAAGAACTCAGACAAATCTGTAAGCTTTATTTTACCCTCTCTTACTTCCTGGGGATAGTTTTGGTATTTTTTTTATTCTCTGCATTACAGTAGAACATGGAGGCCAGAAACAGGAACAGGTCTCTATTGTACCCTAAAGATTTTATAATCTAAGTAGACAAGATGGACAAAGAGCTGGAGAATGCAAGTGTTCTTATCACCTTTTACTGAGAGACACAGTCATTAAGTGACTTGCCCAGGGTCATATAAAGAATCTATGGCAGAGCAAGGGAGTGAATGCCACTTTCCTGAATCCTAGAGCCAGTGCCTTAACCACATGGCCACCCTCTCCGTCCCCATGTGAGTGGCACCAATTTAAATTTTCTGATGCTCAGACTCACTGGGCCAGCTGCATCAGAAGGGGGCTGGAGAGACAAGGGGTGAGGCAATCTCTTTTATTGGACCAACTTCTGTTGGTGAGAGGGACAAGCTTTCGAGCCCCTCAGAGCTCTTCTTCAGGTCCCATAGAAGATATTACTTAACCCACCTTGTCTTTGATATCCTGGGACCGACAGTTACCACTACCCGGCATATACGAAGGGGATTGTAAGTCACACAGTGGCAAGTGAGCTCGAATCTAAGTGAGTCCACAGGGGGTCTGCGTTATGCATGGGACTGGGTCTTGAGGAAGGTCAGACTCCCTCTAGACTGAGTGAGGCCACGTCTCCACTAGAACTGCTGATGTAGCACTTGTGTAGACACCCGCTCCAGCAACAGGAGGGGTTCTCCCTTCGCTGTAGATAACCCACCTCCCTGAAAGGCGCTAGCGAGGTTGGAGGAAGAATTTTTCCGCTGCCCTAGTGCTGTCCACACTGGGGGTTAGGTCGGCTTAACGACGCTGCTCCGGGGGTGGATTTTTCACACACACCCCCCAGCAACATAGCTGGGTTGACCTGCGTTTTTAGTGTAAGCCTGGCCTTAGACACATCTCAGCATCTGGTCCTTTATCGTGACACCCAGAGTCAGGGTGTAGAAGTCGTCAATGATCACACTGCCCAGCTTGTTAAATCACCAGGCTTGCCTTCCGTGCGCCCTCACTATAGCACACTGTATTCAGTGGGGGTGCAGCTGGCGTGTGTGTGTGTGGGGGGGGGCAGCTATGGCACTGCATCTGGATCCCTACATCTGGGTCCCCTGAATACAGCGTACTTGCTAATCATGGCAATATAGCACCTTCTAATCGGTCCCCTTCAGTTGGACCAGTCCATACATTCGTAACCTAAACTGAGCCTATCAGCCCTCTCGGGCTTCCAGTCATCTTTTGTCTCCTTGTCGGTTTCTCAGAGGCAGCCTATTGCCCCTCTGCTAGCCCAGGTCTTCCTGCCTCCCTTTTCCTCTCTGTTCTCCTTCCTTTCTAGCTGAGCTTGTTTTTTTTATTGGTCCCAGCTGGGGATGCATGTCTCCCCAATGGGCAGTTCTGGCAGCTGCACAAGGGTGTAATCCTCCTGATTGACCATTAGCTGGGAATCTCCTCTCCCTTCTGCCGATGCTCAGTATGAAGTTTGTAAATCCCACTGCATTAGCACCTAGAGGCTCCAAGCAAGACCAGGGCCCCCGCTCCCGGTGGTAGATGCTCCCTATCTACCCATCTCCCGAGGATCGGGGCAGCTAGCAGGCTGGCTGTGTGGGGAAGTGGATAGCTAAGATGGGACAGCCATTTACAGCACTAAGCCAGGCAGGTGACGCTCTTCATCTCCTGCACCAGGCTGCCCTTGGGCGAACATGGCCATGATGAGTTGAGGTTTGCATGGAGGCGATGGGGTGAAAAGGGGCTGGGTTTGGGTTTCTAACTTATTGTGAGCTCCACTCTAATGGCCTCTAGTGTAAGGACTGTAGCACCAAAGACAGACCTGTACAATGCGAATACCTGACCCAAGCAAGATCGAGGCCCCATTGTGCTAACTGCTTTCTGTATGCAACAGCCCACACTCCAGACAGCTCTAGTCCAATCAGACAGGGGAAATAGCCCTCGCTTTGCAGATGGGGCACAGAGCAGTTGACTCACACAGTTCACTCAGGGAGTCTGGGGCAGAAATCGGAAACAAACCCCAGGCTCGCATCTCAACCACAAGGCCAACCCTGCTCTCTGATCAGACACAACTACTTCCCCAGGCTGGATTGTTCTTGGGCCCCAAGTTATTACTAGTATCTCTTTGTATTCCTGTACCTCTCAGAAGGCCCAGCCATGGACCAAGACCCCATTGAGCCAGGCACCGTACAACCACAGAACAAAAAAGACAGTCCCTGCCACAAAGAACTTACAGTGAGGAGCAGGGTGTGAACAAGACTTCCTGGGTTGGAGGTCCCCCCTCCAAAAGGAGGTCCATCAGAATCCCTCATCACCTGTCCTTGGGGGTGTAATGCAGTTTGGCAAGTTTATCCCTCCCCTTTCTCTTTCCTCGTACTTGTCTCAGCCGTTTTCTTTCTCTTAATTGGGAGTGGAGCGCTTCTGCTGGAGGGTAATGGGGGCAGGCCTTCTGCCAGGTTTCTGTGGTTTGGCTTGGCCTTCTTTTTGGGCTGGCTGGTTCTTCCTGTCAATGTTTGCTCTGGTTTTATTCTGGGGCGCGAAGGTGCCTATCGGCAGGCACCTTCCAAACAGGCTAGACAGACAAAAGAGGAGGCACTTGCAATAGGCAAGCCAAAATTTTACCCCCCATGAGAGTAGGGAAAAGGTGGCAAAGATCCTATAGGTAGGGCCTTAAAGAGGGGGCCTGAGGATGGCAAGAGACAGGCAGAAAGAGGGCCTGGCAGAAGTGTGTTTTAAATACAAAAACAAGAAGTTGCAGGATATTATTAGCGGAGGCATCTGGATAAAATTACAGCCGTACAGCACTAGAGAGAGAGGGAATAAAAAACCCTTTATTAGAACCACTGACAAGTCCGGCTCTGTCTGAAGGAAATGTAAGGAAGAAATACACCGATCAAGGGGTTATTTTTATTCCCAGATTGAGTTCGTTTCCCAAATGAAAGACTTTCTTCACCTCTTTTTTTCTTTTTTTCTATTCAAGTCCTGTGGAAAAATCCCCACGATCCCAACTTTATGAAACCCATAAAAAAAACTTGGAAATCTGTCCTGGCAGATGCCGGTGGGACTGGTGCTTAAGGCTTAAACTGATTGGTTCTGATAGATAGAGGGAGAGAAGGTGGGTAAGGCAGTGGGAAAAGCGCTCCACTTGGAAGGGTTCTCGAAGGCGTGTTACTCTGCTTAAAGGTCAGCGGGATGGAGTCATAGTGAGGGGAAAAAACACAGCAGCAGAGGAGTTTGCCTGTTGGCTGGAGCCATGGTTCCTGGTAGCGTCTGAGCAGACTTTCCCCCCCGCCCCCAAGAGGAGTGGAGGCTCCAGGGGAAACTCTTGGGCGTCCCAGAAGACGTGGGTTTTGTTTTTTAAATCTAATGCTGGGAGCCTAAGGAAGTGAGGTGTCCAGGGAGCCGAGTGCCAAACCCTTCTGCCCGCAGGCTGCTCTGGAGAGCCAAGCCTGAACCCTCATGCTGGGGAAAGGTGCTGGAGGAAACGTCCTGCAGCTCCCCTCAGCGCTACACTCCCACAGTACATGTGCCTGGACTCTCCCCCAGAGGGATAAGAGGCTCCATCCATCAACGGCCTGCATCCCTGTGGTGCCAGGACACTGCACACACAGTAGATTCCTCGTCTTACAGCCCAAACCACACGGCCCTGCCCAAGTCGGTCTTCTCGCTGGGACTGATACCCAGCGGGCCAGCTATGCATGTGGCTTTTGTGCTGGGATACCTGTCCCCTAGCAGCTGGGCTGAGATTATTAATGCACCAGAAAGAAAGTTTGCTCTCAAGTCTGAACTCTTCTTTCTATCCCCAGACACCCCGTCAATCTATTACCTTCCACACAAAACCAATAGCAATAGCGAAGTCCCTGGTGGGGACACGAAGGCTCTGGCTCTCTCCCTCTCCAGGGCAAATCGGCTTGGGGAAGGGATTTGGGTTCTGATGTTTTTAGATTGGATTCATTTCTTTCTTTCTGTTGGTTGCTTGGTTGGGGTTTACTGGGCGAAGAGGGTGCCAGAGCTGGGAACGGCATTCCCATGATGGAAAGCCCTGCAGCTCTTAAGAGCACAATACCGCTGAGCCAACTTCTGCGTTCAGTTACACGCATGGAACCCACTCTAAGTTTGCTGGGGTGGCTTGAGTGGAACTGAGGGCAGAATACGGCCTGCTGAACACAGGATTCCTGCTACAATCATAAAACCACAGGGAGGGAGCTCCTGGATCATCAGGTTCACTGTCGGGCTACTACACGCAACGCCCACCATATAATCTCATTCATAATCGTTGACATTAGTGACGGAAAAGTCCTATTAGATCTTGTCAGCACAGGAAATGCTTTGGATAGCCCTGGCTGAGTTCACACGGTTCTTTCCTCCCCCCAACCCTCCCCCGCCCCAGCATATGTTATTATTGTTATTTATTATTTGTATTATGGAAGCACCTAGAGGAGACCAGGGCTCCATTGTGCTGGGCTCTGCATAGAAAGTCCCTGCCCCCAGCAGCTTACAGTCTAAAGACACAAAGGGAAACAGAGTGGAAATGACTTACCCAAGATCACACAGCAAGTCAGTGGCAGAGCGAGCTCTGGAGCCCAGATAGTCTAACCAAGGTCCCTACCCCGCACTTCCCAATAGCAATTACAGGGTGGATGCGGCTGGATACAATATATTGGTTGCACATCACTGACCGTTTCTAACCTGCATTGTCTTCTCTCTCACACACTCTCTCCTTTTCACCTGTGAAGGCCGGGCTAGGTCCTTGCTCTCGGACGGCTGGCTTCAATGCAAAGCATATCGACAGGCTTGGCAAAGCTGGAATTTTATTTTACTTTCATATATAATTATGATGGAAAATATCGAGGTTTATTTTTAAGCATTTTTTCCAATGTTTATTTCAATTGAAATTGGCAGCTGTGGGAAATGAGGGGGATCAGACAGTCACCCCTTAATGACAGTAGATTTTGAGATTCAAAACCATGAAGCTGCCTAACCATTAGAAACACAAATCGTCCACACCACAGGTCAAAATGCACAAAGTAAATCACCTCAAAACAAACTCTAATAAGTTCTCAAGCAGCAGAAATTTTTTTTTTATTTGGCCCCCCTCTGTAAATTTCAATCATCACCAATGGAAATATGTTTTGTCGGCTTGTGTGCATGTGGTGAAATCGATGTTTACTGGTATTTACTGGTAAAAGTCAAATCCTTCCAAGCCTGCATATATAATATGTCCCTGGGAATAAAGTATAAGGAAACGGTGAACTCACTTCCTCCCGAGGACCAGCTCTCTGGCATTTATGCTCACGCGGTCCTGGGCACTGCATGGTGCTTATTACACAATCCGAGGCTTCCAAGAGACCTGCTGCCATAATGAAACAAACATGCTAACCTAACCCCTCCTGTCTCCACTTATACAGTCAACGTGCCAGGCAGGCAAGCCGGATCTGATTAGACCGCGAAACCTCCCTGAGCTGTTCCAGTCACACCTCACATCTTCCAGCTAGAAACATTTCCTATGAGGCTGTCTGAGAACTTTTGTGTTAGGGAGAATTCCTGCTATGTTTCAGGAAAGACTAGCTGGGCATTTCCTTCCTCGCTGAGTGTCAGACACCAGGGGCTGGTTTACGTTTATCAGGGATATCGTAAAACCTTCTCGGGGACATTCACCCTGATGCAGAGGGCCTATTCTGAGGGTTTAGGTGTTGCAGAGGCTTTGTGCTGGACTTTTGCACGGGGTGGGACTTTCATCTAATTTGTGTCCTGAGTTTCATTCTGTGGCTGTGAAGCTCAGATACACCTGGAGGAGCTTTGCCCAGCCAGGGAGTGTGTAAAATAATGGTACACACACCTTTGCACAACACATTCCTATGCATGGGGATAATGGGGATAATACGCCCCAACTTTCCTGGGGAGTTTTGAAGGGGAACAATGCATTCATGGTGTGATGGGTTCCCCCTGGGGTTCCACCTAGAACTGGAGTACCACTGAGCCCTCTGACCCACCAGCCTGGGCTCCCTCTCACACTGTACTGCTGTGACAAGTTGCAAAGCCCACCAAGCTTGCACTTTCACCAGCATTCACACAGGTAGGGACACACCCAGCTTCCCAGCCTAGGACCACAGAGCAGTACCATCCTGCCCCGGTCAAGTCTTAACACCTGGTCCACCTCATCCTCAATGTGAAGAGGACCATGCACACTTATGGTAACCACGCTGGGATTTTCCCTAGACACCTTAGTCAAACGCACACTGGTTTGGATTAAAACTTAAAATAAGTTTATTAACTACAAAAGGATAGATTTTAAGTGATTATAAGTGATAGCAAACAGATCAAAGCAGATTACCTAGCAAATAAACAAAACCACAAACTGAGCTTAACACACTAGATAGGTACGATATGAATTAGTAAATTCTCACTCTGAGCGATAAATAGGCTGGCAGATTCTTAAGGCACAAGCTGCGTTTCTCGCTGCAGCTTGGGTTTCCCAGGTTTTCATACACAGCTACACATCCCTCTAGCCTGGGACTATCACTTCCCACAGTTTAGTCCTTGTTCCTCAGTTGTTTTCAGGCACATTGTTATAGGGAGAGTGAGGTACCCTCATGATGTCATTGTCCCCTTTTTATATCTTCTCCCCACTTGCTGGAAAGCTCTTTTGCTGGGACCTGGGTCAAACAGTTCCCATTGTATAGCGCTATCTCTGAGAGGTTTCTGTAGTACACAGTTTCTGGGGTAATCCTTGTGCTTGTGTGCATTTCCTCAATGAGCCATTAACATTGTTTGGCCTTTTTATGGTTGTACCTGAAAGGCTGCTTGTGGGTGTTTTCAACCTCACAACACGTTCCAGTAACACATACAGAGCCAAACTTCATAACTTCACATACAACGATAGCAACGAGCTATTAATCCAACGAGATATTAATGTCTAGCAGATCAAGATTTTTAGAATGATATCTTACAAGGCATACTTTGTACAAAACATATCCTAATTACATGACAGTGGTGAATATTGGGGTGCCAGCATGGGCTGGGACAAGAAATGGGACATTTCTTGCGGTAAGGTATTACTCAGCATGGAGATGGGTGGCAGAACCTAGCCCCGCTTCACCTATGAGCAATTTACAAATACAGTATCCACCACTGCAGGAACTTCACCAATTTACGCCACCCAGTGTCTCTAACCTTGCTTTAAAAATGACTGGGTGTGTCCCCAGGACTTCCTGGAGGGCTGTTTTTTTTTTGCTAGGGTCTAATTTGAAAGTTTCCTTCCAATCTGTTTTTCATTCTTGCAACCAATCTCTGCCTAACTAATTTTGCCTTTAACCCCGGATCAGTAGGAGTGGTCAGTTTTTCTCTGTTTGGCTTTCATATTTCACAGGGACAAGCACAAATAAGCAATATTCAGTGATTCTTTTTGGCTTTACTACATACATAGCTTCACTTTCACAGCAGGATGAGATGGCAAGATGAAACTGGAAACATTCTACAAGAATGTTTGGCTCTGGGGTGTAGTCCTTTGGAAAGAGATTTTGCAGGTCTTCAAAATGTTTATCTCCTGGCTTCTAAGGTTGTAGCAAACTACTGAAGAAGAGGCAGGTTTTACTGCCACAGACAGTGATGAAAATTGCTTCCTGTCCAACCTTATCAATAATCTTATTTGCAAGAAAACATGGCCCAATCTTTTCATATATTGCTGCCTTTCCTTATCTTCTACATTAAACACTTCCATTGCCATTCTGACATTTTTCCTCATCAGTGGAAATTTTGTCAAGGGACCACTCAGTGCAACAAAAATAAATCTACTCACAGGACTTATTAGGCCTCAACTAGAGTATTCTGTCCAGTTCTGGGTGCCACATTTCAGGAAAGATGTGGACCAACTGGTCAAAGTCCAGAAAAGAGCAACACAAATGATTAAAAGTCTAGAAGACATGATCTATGAGTGAAGATTGAAAAAACTGGGTTTGTTTAGTCTGGAGAAGAGATGACTGAGTGGGGACTGTGATGGGTTGCCCCCCTTAGGATGCTACCTGATGTGCTGAGATACCACTGAGCCTGCCTGTTATGCCAGCCTGGGCACCCTTTTTACCTGTCTTGCTGAGCCAGGCTATTAAGCCTCCTCCAGCACACACACAGGCAGGGCCACACTCAACTGCAGAACAATAGACACTGAGATCAGTTCTGGGAAGACTCAGCTTAAGGGACTTGTCCCAGCACTCAGGTGTCCACTGCCCTTGGAGTGCAGACCCAAAGGTATGAAATCCGCTTCCTCCCTCAATGTGGAGGAAGGTATGCACAGCCTCTTACCGCCCCACCCCCCAATTATGAATTGCACAAACGGGGTTATATTATAAATAAGAAATCAGTTTATTAACTAGAAAAGTTGAATTTAAGTGGTTAAAGAGACAGCAAACAGGAAAAAAAAGCAGATTGCTAAATCAATAAAACAAAACACACAAATTAAGCTTGTTTCACTAAAGAAATTGGTTACAAATAATAATTTATCACCCTAGATATTGTTGCAGGCAGATCGCAGAAAGTCTTGAAAGGCAGCTGCACTGGTCTCCAGCTTGAGACCTCAGGTATTATTACTCACAAGCTAGACGCCTTTCCAGCTTGGGTTCAACCTTTCTCCCCCCAGTTCAGTCCTTGTTTCCAAGTGTTTCACAGTGTCTCTTTGGGTAGGGAGGCAGAGAACCTTGATGACGTCTCCACTGCCTTACATAGGTCTTGTGTAAGGCAGGAACCCTATGTCTTCCAGTGGAAAAACACTGGCATTCCAAAAGGGGAGGTGGGGTGTCCGGTATCAGGTGACTCGGACCCATGTCTCTGCAGGCCTGTGGCAGCCATTACTCGTAGGAAGAAAAGGAGTACTTGTGGCACCTTAGAGACTAACAAATTTATTACTCGTAGGCTGTCTCGAGCCTCCACAGGAAGACTAAGCTCTTTTACAGACCACTGTCTTTGCTAATGGGCCATTAGCACTGTCTGGGTTTTTCACTGTTGTACCTGAAGAGCAAGTCGGGGGTGACACCCAAAGTAACCCATTTGAAATACTGATACATAGTAAATATTCCTAACTTCAGATACAGAAATGATACAGGCATACAGATTTGATAATCACATTTAGTAAATCATAACCTTTCCAATGATACCTTACATGAGCCATCTTGCATAAAGTACATCTGTTATGTCATATCTATATCATAAGGATGTTTTCATAAAGAATATGCAGTGTAATGTCACAGGGACAGGATAACAGTTTTCAAGTGCATAAAAGGTTGTTACAAGATGGAGGGAGAAAAATTGTTCTTCTTAACCTCTGAGGACAGGACAAGAGCAATGGGCTTAAATTGCAGCAAGGGAGGTTTAGGTTGGACATTAGGAAAAACTTCCTAACTCTCAGGGTGGTTAAACACTGGAATAAATTGCCAAGGGGGGTTGTGGAATCTCCATCACTGGGGATTTTTAAGAGAGGGTTAGACAAACACCTGTCAGGGAGGGTCTAGATAATACTTAGTCCTGCCTTGATGTAGGGGACTGGCCTAGATGACCTCTCGAGATCCTTTCCAGTCCTACGATTCTATGACTGCAGGCTGGGTTTCTGCTGCTTTATTTAACTGCATCACAACAGAATTGAGTGGGGGAGAAGTTTCACTTACAAATCAGAAAGCAAGGGAGGTGGCTTCATCCTATAATACTCTGGGTAACCCAGTTAACTCTATCATGACTACTTCACTACAACTGATGGGTGTAGGACCCCTTCCTCATTTGTTGCAGCAGTTGGAAGGTGTGCAGTGAACGAGGCAGATTATTGCACAGAGAGAAAGGAGGATCTCATGGTGAAGGCAGTTTAATAATGCCCTGGAGAACTGGAGTCTATCCCCGCCTCTGCCACAGAGTTCCTATGAAATGCTGGGCAAGTCATTTAAGCCAGATTTTTCACAGATGGTCACTAACGGTGGGTTCCCCATTTTCTGGCTCCTCGGCTTTAGACCCTGGGATCTGATTTGCAGAAGTGCTGAGCGCTCACAGGTGCAACTGAAGTCAATGGGAGGGGTGCTTCCAATATAAAAGGTGCTACACAGTGCTAAGTACTGTGAAAAAGCAGGTCCTAGGCCTCTCAAATTGGCTTCCTAAAATTAGTGGGCACTTTTGACCTTAATCTGTCTGTACCAATGTGGGTGGAAAATAAGTCAGGTTGTTTTCAGTAATGAAAGTTGTAAACAGGTGCAAGAAAACCAGACAGAGACTAAATTACAAACAAATAGGTCCTACTCATATGGTTCAAGGACTAGGTTGAAATCCTGAAGATGTGAAACTGAAATTAATGAACCAAAATTGGTGGTTTGGATATTAGGCCTAAGTGGTGCACTTTCCCCCTTTTTGGGGTTCTCTAAAAGAGACTTTGAAAAATCTCAGCGGTTCTTGTCTGGTCCCATCTCATCTTGAGTCATCTCATCTCACCGCTCCCGATAGCAAGACAGAGAGAACAGACCAGACTGAAGGATTTTCTTCCTGAGAGGAAGGTCATCAGGCCTTGCTAGTGTTTAAGACACTTTGTTTTCACCTGTGAGTCCTGAAATTCATCAGATCATCGTGACATCCAGTCCTCAGCCCATCAGCGGAGATACCGAATTGTCAGCACTGCAGAGGTGCACAAGACCCTGTCCTGTTTTCCTTCTCTGTTGTGTTTACTTCTGCCCCACTATTTGTTTCTTCTTATATTAGATCAGTCTCTTGCGGCTTGTCACCAGATCCTGAAATTAACTGGACTGCGTCAGCACAGTGAGGTAAGATGGCCCATCCAGCCCTGGCTGAGGAGAAAGGACCCAACGAACTTGACCAGAACATGAGCCCGAGTCCAAGCAACAGGTGTTGTGACCAACCTGCTAGCTTAAAGCATCCATCTGTGACTCACTGGCTGCCCAATGATCCAAGAACATCAACAAAAGTTATATTCCACCCCCCTTTCCCTCTCCTGTCTCTCCTCCCCCTGGTATCTGTCTGTTTGTTAAAAACAGGACAAGGGAATACCCTTCACACCTCAGGACTGAGAGGAAAGTTAACCGTTTCATTTTCATCAAAGGTTGTTAATGAAACTAAGCGACTCAGACATTCTGACTCCAACAGGAGAGAGACTTTAATAGGTTGTGATTAAGTTGGTTTTGCATAATCGCTCAATTTCAGTTTCAATAGAAATGCTTGTTTGGATTTCTTGTTACTTCATGTGATTGATGATATCAACTTTCCACTTGAGAATGAATGCTTTTGGGCGCAAGCCAAGCAGCCAAGTCAAGCAGAAAAAGCTCCAAACCTCCCTGCCGCTGTTTTACTGTTGGACTGTAAAAGAGTTAACGACACCTTTAATTCGTTTGGCCCTTGAGATCAACACAACAGGCCATGCATTGAACAAGGAGGATGAAACAAAAGGCCAAAGAGCTGCGCATTCAGTAAGTGCTGTCCGTCCTGTACACTGAATGTGGCAAGGGTTCTGTGAACATGTAATTACAGACTGTATCAGAATGCATTTGCACAAGGAGGTTGAATTAAGGCTGTACAGGCAAAAACAATATTCAGGGCAACTCTCTATCTCCCAACCCCTCCCATAAAGCAACATCTCTCTGTCTCCTACCCCCATCCATATGCCAGCACCCCGATCTCTCCTCTCTAGCCCTCCATCGGAGTCACATGGAAAGTGAAATGTAGAGACAAAGCAGCAAAGAGCCAGCGCTTATGCTGAGAAGCAGCTCGGTCCATGAGTGGCCCGTGCTCGTCATGGAGTCAGCTGTTATTCCCGGTCAGTCAGGAGATGACCCAAAGGCACCGGGTATTTGCCTTAAAGCTGTATGGATCTGTTCCTGCTAGTTTCATTTCTCCCTCTCTCTGAGTTTTCATCCATCCCCCAATTTCATTCCCCCCCTTTCCTTCTTTCTATCATTGTCCTTGCTTTTATATTCTCAGTTCCCTTCTTCTCACCATCCAGCTCTCTCTTGCCTAGCCCCCCTGTCAAGGTTCCTTCCCCACTCTGAACTCTAGGGTACAGATGTGGGGACCCGCATGAAAGACCCCCTAAGCTTATTTCTACCAGCTTAGGTTAAAAACTTCCCCAAGGCACAAAGTCTTTGTCCTTGGATTAAGTAAAACGCTGCCACCACCAAGTGTTTTAGACAAAGAACAGGGAAAGGACCACTTGGAGTTCCTATTTCCCCAAAATATCCCCCCAAGCTCTTACACCCCCTTTCCTGGGGAGGCTTGAGAATAAATAAGATGAGCACAAACCCCTTGGATTTTTAAGAACCAAAAAACCCAATCAGATTCTTAAAAATCAGAACTTTATTAGAACAACAACAACAACAAAAAGATAAGAGAACAACTCTGTAAGATCAGAATGGAAGATAATCTTACAGGCAGTTAGATTCAAAACATAGAAAATCCCTCTAGGCAAAACCTTAAGTTACAAAAAGACACAAAAACAGGAATACACATTTCTCCCAGCACAGCGAATTTACAAGCCAAAAAAAACAAAGAAAACCTAACGCATTGTCTAGCTAGATTACTTACTAACTTTACAGGAGTTGAAGGGCTTGCATCCTTGATCTGTTCCCAGCAAAGGTATCACACAGACAGACAGACAAAAGCCTTTTTCCCCCCCTCCAGATTTGAAAGTATTTTGTTCCCTCATTGGTCATTTTGGGTCAGGTGCCAGCGAGGTTACCTTAGCTTCTTAACCGTTTACAGGTGAAAGGATTTTGCCTCTGGCCAGGAGGGATTTTATAGCACTGTATACAGAAAGGTGGTTACCCTTCCCTTCAGATTTATGACACCTCCACCCCCTCCATTTCCCCTGGTTCCTCACACACACACACACACTTTGCTGGGCTATTCTGAGATAGATCTTACACAGAGCCTTACAGGTGGCTGCCAATGGGCAGGACATACTAGGGTAAATGCATATAGAGCTCAAGGAGCTCACATTAGGCCCACATTGGAGGTCCACCCGGAGATCCATTGGTAGGGAATTCCATAGCCTACAACCAGAACTCACTCCTTAGCCACCCTGAGGAAGGCTGCCTACAACAAGTCTGCTGAGAGAGAAGCATCTTCTGAAAGAGCGAGGCCATGCAGCACGGGGAGCTATACAGCGAGAACCATGACTAGAGCTGGAGAGGGACCCAGTGCAGAGCACCAGTGTCACAGGCTGCCCTTTGCCTCTCCTCCCCACTGCACATGGACCCCCAAGAGCTTCCATGTGCTCTTCTGGGTCAGTCTCAAGTAGAGGGAACTGCAGCAAGTTCTGGAGCAGGAGGGACAAAACTAGTGACTTTGAGACAACCCAGACAAAATTAGAAGCTGCAATGCCAGACCTTAGTTTCTGGAGCCACTGCTATATTAAGGGGAACTCTAGGCTCCAAATCAGGCATTGCACTGAACAAAGTGGTTTCCTACATTTTAAGGCTAGAAGAGAACATAAGAACAGCCATACTGGGTCAGACCAAAGGTCCATGTAGCCCAGTATCTTGTGTCCCAACAGTGGCCAATGCCAGGTGTCCCAGAGGAAATGAACAGAACATGGAATGATCAAGTGGTTTTTTAGGTCAGGCTTGACAAAGTCCTGGCTGGGATGATTTAGTTGGGGATTAGGTCCCTTCCAACCCTGATATTCTATCCTTCTATGATTCTAAGTGATCCACCCCTGTCGCCCATTTCCAGCTTCTGGCAAACAGAGGCTAGGGACACCATCCCTGCCCATCCTGGCTAATCGCCATTGATGGACCTAGGTTGATGAACATTCTGATCATCTAGTTTGACCTATATTACACAAGCCATAGATTTGATCCGGCAATTCCTGCATCAAGCTCAACTGGCTGAATTACAGCAGACCTTTCAGAAAGACACCAAGTGTTGATTTAAAGACTTCCAGTGATGGAGAATTCCACTGCATCCCTTGGGAATCTGTTCCAACGGTTAATAACCCTCACTGTCAAAATGGACATCTTTGTTCCAAGTTTGAACTTTGCTCTTTTCAACTTCCAACCACCGCATCTTTGTATGCTGTTGTGTGTTGGGGGTTTTAAACGAAAACAATGTAAAGTATGAAAGATTAATTGAAAATATTTTCATATTTTTTTGCTTTTTTAAAAAATTGGACAGAGAACAGGATTTTCTTTTCGTGTCAACATTTTCCTCCAGTGTTGGAAACACCCAAAATAAAAAAAAACCCAGTGGCCAGAAGAGCAGGGAAGGGATATGAAGAAAGGACAGGAAATCTCCTACAGTAGTTACAGCCTGCTCCACACATAGTTTTTGTACAAATGTGACTATTTTGGCCCAGGGTGTGATTTTTTTTTATTCTGATCAGTACTATCCCTAGGGTGAACACAGTTATACCAGTATAAAGGTGCTCATACCAATGTTGCTTATTCCTGTAAAAATCATGCCCCTCACTGAAATAGTTAAATCAGTATAAAAAGTGTATAAACAAGCCCAGTGTGAAAATACTCCCATGTTATTCTTACCTTGTTCACGCATCCCCAACCCCCTGGTTTTAGTCTTATTCAGCTCTTGCATTATCCAAGACTCTTTGCGTGAGGGACTGTCTCTCCGACTGCTTGCTTGTGTAAAATCCACAAAATCCATCGGGGCCTCTAGGCACCATGATAATTATTACAATTTGTCATTATTATTAGTGAAATTGACTAGGCTAATATCAGTCTCCAAGCTGAACAAAGTAAATATGCTAAACAAAACACCTAGGTGGTGAAAATTCCTTAATTTTAAGCAATCTTGTTTGGTTTTAATAAGGTTTTAGTAGCACTGGCAAATGCTTGTTGTCATCAGGTACTGAACCCAGCACCAAACCACAGAGCAAAGAGCTACCTCCATCAGGTACCAGCGGTGGTCGGCTGCAATTTAGGTCCACAGAGCCGCCACTCGAATGGAGCCATGACATAGTCTTTACCAGTGTATTATTTTGGCAGCCCAAACATTTCAGCATTGAACTCCAATAGCCGCTGAAAGCTAAATTGATTAGAAATGATCGACGAACAAAGAGGAAAGTGAGTAATTTGTCTCCATTGCTCAAGTGGATTTAAGGTGCCAAAAGTAAACTGAAAAGTTGGAGGGAGTGCAAATTAACTAGATTATATGCGTGAAATCCTATTGCCGCTGAATTCAGTGCCAACGCCCCCCCTTGACTTGAATAAGATGAGGATTTCACCCTAAAAGTCTTTAATTCATGCTGTTGGGAGCAACACAGATACGGACTTTTTAAAAAGTATCCAGGCACTGCCTTACTCCAATTGCCCACCGGTATAACTCCCTTGAAATTAACAGGGTGGTACTTATCTATGTTACCCTTCTGCCAAGTGGTGTCGGCAGCAACAAGGGCCAGGTTCAATATCTCAGAGTTCCTCTTAACAAGAGATAACAGAACTGTCTTGAGCCTCCACCCGATAATCTGGGAAAATTTAACACCGCCTCCAGGTGCCTCCCCGAGGCAACACTTCCTCTTTTGCGAGCACCAAGTCTGTGTATAACAAAGGAGAAAGTCTATTATAAAGCAAAGGGAACCCAGCATTAATTTGGGAAAACACCACAATCGCATTCAAAAGTGTACGACCATAAGCAAACCTGACCCCCACAGCGCAGTGGGCAGCGTCCTTTGCCTCAGTTTCCCACCTTGTGGTGGGAGAGTCCGATGAACCAACATCCCTTTAACACATCACTCCCCTCTCCCTCCACTGCACCCCACTCACAGTTGCCGGTGTTGGTTAGTGAAGACTCAGAGTTCAGAGGTGCATTCACAGGGCTCACCTCCCACCCCGGGTGGGGGTTGTTGAGCAATGCATCTGCTGCTGTTTCTCCACGGCTGGCCGCTATCTCTCTGCTGCCATTACCCACTGCTACTTACTGCTCCCAGACCAGGACGTTCTCAGCTTCTCACAACTCAGCCCTGAGTGATTTCAGCAAACAGAACCTCCCAGCCAGGATAAGAGCAGTCACCTTTCATTGTCCGCATACAAGGTCTGAGGCTTAGCTCCTATAACAACTCCAGAGCACTATCAAGCTCTAGACACCAAAGACTCTCAAGTTAGTCTAATCAGCTCTGCCATCAACTGCTAAAGATGAGCAGGTCAAATGGTATCCAGCACTTTTTAGAAAAACTCCCCACCCACTCTCATCTCAACTGGGATTCGGCATCCCTACCTGCTTAGCAAGTGACATTCGGTTAGGGTGACCCCCTCAATCAGGGCATGCTAAGCACTGTTCTGCTGCCCTTTACTTGTACAATAAGGATAGCAACACTTCGTTACTCCTGCATCCAAACCCTAGAGTGATTTATCACCCCAAACCAGGCAAAAGGGATCATTTTGGCCAAGCAGCTCCATCAGCATCAGCTGCACACCTACGGCAGAGGAGGCGTGTCTATGTAAATACGGTCTGCTCCTGAAGTCTTTTCCCCCAGCTCAGCACTAGATGTCAGAGGAGAGCTCATTCAGACCCTGCTTACACAGATCCATAGATTTCATAGCCAGAGGGGATCATTAGACTTCTTGTGTCCTGCCCTCACCCGCCATTACTCACCTGCATAAAGGCCATGCACAACCAGACCTCATTTCAACTGGTGTGTCAAGACCATAGGTCGGGACCTGAGAACTACAGAGACACCATCAGGGTGTGAGCCATATATTAGGATATGCCCATCCTGGGTTATTACCACCACCCACCCCTGCCCCGGGCTATTCAGGAGCAAGGATATTTAGAAAAAGAAGTTGTTTGACTTCTTCCATGAGGGATTGAAGCAGCAGCTGAAAGCATCTGCTTGAGCAAAGGTGCCCAGGCTCATGCCCACAATGGATCAGGCTCAGAGGGGGATGAGTAACAAGCCAAACAGAGGGATAGATCTATTGTTCACCAACTGGATGCTGCTTGTTTCCTCACTGCACATCTGACTCTCCTTGGGAGCTGAATCTCCCTCCCCTTGTACCCAGGCCTAGCACGCCCCGTGGGCTGCTTGGAGAATGAGGGTATGGCACCCTCTGGGAAGGAGCGAAATCAGGTCCTTAGTCATTTCCACGCATATCAGGGTTTGAACCTGAAATGTTTCTGTAACCCCCTGGTCAGTGTGTGCTGGTTGTGCCTCACTGGGTCTTGTCAGGAGAGGGTGTGGTCTGCTGGAGGCCCAGCGAGGCCACTTGTGACTCGTGCTTTTAGCTCTAGAAGTACCCGGTTCAATCCCTGTTGTGTCTACCAAGATGGAGGTTGTCAGACAAACCAATAGCATACCATACTATTGGATCAGACCAATGGTCCATCTAACCCAGTCTCCTGTCTTGTTCTGGTCTGTTCATTCCCTTTTTCACTCTGCTGTTTAGCCACGGTAGTATTTTTTTGGTCCTCTGACTTTTTTTTTTTTTAATTTGGAATATACATTTAGTTTGAACCTCTATGATGGTGTTTTAAAATAGTTTCCATGCAACTTGCAGCATTTCACTCTTGTGACTGTTCCTTGTAATTTCCAGTGAACTAGCTTCCTCATTTTTGTGTTAAAAGCTACTATGGTGGGTTTCTTTGGTATTTTTCCCCCTACAAGGATGTTAAAATTTAATTACTTTATGGTCGTGATTACCAAGTAGTTCAGCTATATTCACCTCTTGGACCAGATCCTATGCTCCACTTAGGACTAAATCAAGAATTGCCTCTCCTCTGGTGTGTTTCAGGACTAGCTGCTCCAAGAAGCAGCCATTAATGGGGTCTAGAAATTCTACTGGTGTGTCCTGTCCTGAGGTGACATGTTCCCAATCAATATGGGGATAGTCGAAATCCCTCAGTATTATTGGGTTTTCTCTTTTAGCTGCCTCTCTAATCTCCCTGAGCATTTCACAATCACCATCACTGTCCTGGTCAGATGGTCGGTAGAATAACCCTACTGTTATGCTCTTTTTATTCCAGGATGACATTTCTATCCATAGAGATTCTGTGGTACGGTTTGGTTCAGTTAAGATGATTACTATATTTGACTCTATACTTTCTTTCACATACAGTGCTACTCCCCCACCAGCATGACCTACTCTGTCCTTCCGATATATTTTGTACCCTGGTATTACCGTGTCCCATTGACTATCATCATTCCATCAAGTTTCTGTGATGCCTGTTATATCAATATCCTCATTTAAAACCAAGCACTCAAATTCACCCATCTTAATATTTAGACTTCTAGCACTTGCATACAAACACACATAAAATTTGTCAATATTTACTTGTCTGCCTTCATGTGATGTAACTGAATGGGGCTCTGTTTCATTTGACTGTCTCTCTTTAGTTCCTATCTGTACTTTATCCACTTCCATCCTCCCCTCTTTACTAGGATAAAGAGTATCCCCTTTAGCAAATCGTCTCCTCAGGGATACCTTTGTCCAAACTTTGTCGGCTTTGCTCCAGCCTTTAATTTAAAAACTCCTTTATGAGCTTTTTAATTTTACATGCCAGCAACCTGGTTCTGTTTTGGTTTAGGTGGATCCCATCCTTCCTGTGTAGGGTCCCCCTTTCCCAAAAGGTTCCCCAGTTCCTTATAAACCTAAATCCCACCTTCCCAACCTCATCCACCCAATGAGACTGTGCAGTTCTGCCTCTCTAACTAATCTTGCACGTAGAACTGGAAGCGTCTCACTGATTGCTACCCTGGAGGTCCTGGACTTTAATATCTTACCTAGAAGCCTAAATTTGGCCTTCAGGACCTCTCTCCTACCTTTCCCTAGGTCATTGGTACCTATGTGTACCGTGACACCCAGCTCCTCTCCAGCACTGCTCACAAGTCTGTCTAGCTGTCTTGAGATGTCCACAACCTTTGCACCCTGCAAGCAATTTGAATTCCCCATGACTATTGCCTGTTTCTTCCTAATAACTGGGGTCCCCCCTTTCCCTCAGTGCGAGGACACCATGACATCATCTGGAAGGAAGGTCGCAACTATGGGATCATTTCCCTCCGTTCCAGCTTGATGTTCTGCTTCCCCAAGACTTTCCTCCTCCTCCATAGCCCAGCGGCGGTCAGACTGGGGGAGGGGCTGCTCTGCCATGTCCCTGAAAGTCTCCTCTGTGCAGCCCTCCGTCTCCTTTAGTTTCTCCAATTCAGCTACTCTGATCTCCAGAGTCGGTCTCTACAGGCCATAAGTTGCTTGCACCGAATGTACACGTATGCCACCTGCCCGCAAGTAGCCGTACAGGCTGCATTCAGTGCAATAAACTCGCTAGCCCCCACCCCGCCGCTCAACTTCTGCTGGCGTTATTTTTCACTTGTGCAGAGCTTTTTTTGTTTATTTGTTTTGTTTTTTTTGGGGGGGGGGACAGGGTTATTGGCCTAAGTTTAGAGAATGGTTATTAGGTGTATCTAATGCCCCTTGCACTCCCTCGCAAAACTCCCCCGTTTGCTAGCTCCTCACCAAGAGGGGTATACGTCACCCTGCGCCACCCAGACAGCTCATCCCACTGGAATAGGCCTCTTCTGCTTTGCCCATTACCTTCATTTGGGAAGAAACTACCAAGAGTTTCCCAAAAGCTCCCTCAAAGGGAGCCTCCAGGACGAAGCAGAGAGAGGCCAAGCAGTGGCCCTGCCCTTTTCCTTGGGTTGCCAGCCCCTTCGCACATGCCTTCAACCTAGCCCTTGGAGAGAATCCATTTATACTCAGACAAAGCAGGTCCTTGTTGGGAGCCGGGTGCGGGGGAAGCCATGTGGAACTGGGTCCGCTACCAACTCCCCCTCCTGTTCATTGTGCCCTGAGGTGGGAGCGAGTTTAGTCCTGTGATACCTCTCCGATTGCCAGGGTCACAGCGCTGCATCGGAAGAGAAGATGCTGCCCTCTCTTCTCTAAGTGGGTGGCTGCATTTTTCAGGCAATTATTGTATTTATTTTGCCCCTGTCAAAAGGGAAACGGGTCGTCTTTTGCCAAGTAACTTTACACCTAAGTATTTCCTTCTGCTTGTCTTAAAAACAGCTTCGCCTGGATGTTACCTCCGGGTCGTGGGGTCGCTGGGGATTGGCAGAGTCTCTGAAGTGCTCCGAGAAGTGCAGCTCACTTCTGCAGGCCTGTTCCTAATCGGCCAGCGGAGACAGGGGGGTTAGGGAGTGAATCCAAAAACCGCAGCGGTGCAGAGCCAGGGTCTGTCCACTCGGCAAAATAGGTGAGTGGTGATGTCTGTTCAGCTGGCTGGATCCCGAGGCAGGCGCGGGCTGGGGGAGACGCCCGGGGTGCCTGGCCGTTCACTTTTGAAAATAAGCCCTGCTTTGCAGAATTGGGAATAAAACTACACGGCGCAACAATGCTGCCTTTCAGAGTGTGGCAAGATAAGGGATCGCTCCTTTCCAAAACCGCTGTCTGTTTATTTGAAGGGAATTTAGTGCTGCTGAAAGGTTCTGGGTTGACAACCCTGGGGAACCAAGAGCTGTTTATTCACAGGACGGATACAGCCTGTGTGACCGGCTGGCCAGGGTGTGTTGTGTGTGCCAAAGCCATAGAGGGTGTGAGTCAGCTACAGCTCATAGCCGTGGAGCCTGGCTTTTTAGTGGTGACTTATGCCTTTAGCTCTAGAAGTTCCCCAGCTCAGTTCACAGAGTGGCCTAAGATAGCAGCTATCACACATGGACAGCTCGATAAAGAGTGGGAGGGGAAACTGAGGCACAGAGTGGGAAAGTGACTCACTCAAGCTCACACAGGAGGCCAGTGGCAGGCAGGTCTGCTGAGGTGCAGTCTGGTGTCCTACCCACTAGGCCATGCTGCCTCTTTGAAGCCTGCTTCCTCATCTCCCCTTCGCCCCGTTTTGGAAAATGTCCCTCTTTGATCTTTTCTGCTGTCAGATTCGACCACAAAGTGTCCTGAGTGTTTGGAGGACAGAGAAAAGATTTCAGATGCAGCCCTGAAGGACAAACACACCAATGTAACAGTCGTACAGCCCCAGACACGGCTGCTAGCCAGCCCAAAGAACCGTGACAAACAGCTGTGTTCAAAGAGCCACCAACCCCAGCTGGGAAATTTCCAGAATAAGGTTTTTAGATACAGATGGGCTCAAAGCAAAACACTGCATCTATACACAGTGGATTTGGGGATAGGGTGAAGTTTGGATCTCAGGTGCATTCAGATCTGAAGCACTCACAGAATGTGCATAGAAATTACACAGCAGCTAATTTGTAACTACTGGTGCCTCGTGAAGCTTTGTCTCTTCAGGGCAAGGATTGCCTCTTGCTCTGTATTTGTACAGTACCCAGTCAATGGGGCCTCTCAGCAGGTGAGAGTCTATGTCTAGGCACATTTGGTGAGCAGTACGGAAATCCCACCTCATCACCCGCCCCATGTCCTGTCCCTGTCAGCTCTCGTGAATAGCGCTGCGTGGTACTTGGTCATTTATTCGCTGGCTGTCAGGAATCAGGGCCAGCAGCAGATCCAGGCTCTGAGTGGCCTAACGAGCGAGCGCAGCTGGCCTGATTGGCTACGCTGCCTGATTGGTGGGCAGGGTCAGCAGGCCCGCTCTTAAGCCCTGCAGGAGCAATTCAGCTGCTTCTCAAAGCCTTTGCTGTGATTACTCCTGTGCCTGCGTTGGTGAAGCCCTGCCTCGCTCCAGGTAACCCTGCTTTGACCCTTGGCTCTGTTTTCTGACTCTGGTTTTGACCCCTGGTTCTGATTCCTGGTGACTGACTTCTGCTCTCACCACTAGTCCTGACTGCTCACATCCAGCTCTCTGACACCAGTCCTCATAGAAGATGAGTTGGAAGAGACCTCAGGAGGTCATCTAGTCCAACCCCCTGCTCAAAGCAGCACCTACACCAACTAAATCCTCCCAGCCAGGGCTTTGTCAAGCCGGGCCTTAAAAACCTCTTAGGATGGAGATTCCACCACCTCCCTAGGTAACGCATTCCAGTGCTTCACCACCCTCCTAGTGAAAAAGTTTTTCCTAATATCCACCCTAGACCTCCCCCACTGCAACTTAGAATGAGGAGTAATGGTCTCGTCATCTGCCACCACTGAGAGCAGCTGAGCTCCATCCTCTTTGGAACCCCCCTTCAGGTCGTTGAAGGCTGCTATCAAATCCCCCCTCACTCTTCTCTTCTGCAGACTAAATAAGACGAGTTCCCTCAGCCTCTCCTCATAAGTCATGTGCCCCAGCCCCCTAATCATTTTCATTGCCCTCTGCTGGACTCTCCAATTTGTCCACATCCCTTCTGTAGTGGGGGGACCAAAACTGGACATAATACTGCAGGTGTGGCCTCACCAGTGCTGAATAGAGGGGAATAATCACTTCCCTCGATCTGCTGGCAATGCTCCTACTAATGCCGCCCAATATGCAGTTAGCCTTCTTGGCAACAAGAGCACACTGTTGACTCATATCCAGCTTCTCGTCCACTGTAATCCCCAGGTCCTTTTCTGCAGAACTGCTGCTTAGCCAGTCGGTCCCCAGCCTGTAGCAGTGCCTGGGATTCTTCCTTCCTAAGCGCAGGACTCTGCACTTGTCCTTGCTGAATCTCATCAGATTTCTTTTGGCCCGATTCTCCAATTTGTGTAGAATGGTCAGGGATGCAACCATCCTAGGATAGTGAATTAGCCAAGATGGTCAGGGACGCAACCCCATGCTCTGGGTGTCCCTAACCTCCAACTGCCAGAAAGCTGGGACTCGACGGCAGGGGGTGGATCACTTAGTAAATGGCCCTGTTCTGTTCATTCCCTTTGAAGCACCTAGCATTGGCCACTGTCAGAAAACAGGATAATGGGCTAGATGGACCATTGCTCTGACTCAGTATGGCCCTCCTTATGGGGGGGGAAAGAGAACCTACACCTTTGTCAAGGGGCCTTTTCCCAAGAAGGCAGGAGAGATGGTTACAAATATCCTGCCCCTCCTGTGGGAGGAGACACACCAGGCAAGGAAACCAATCACTGTGCTGTGTACATGGATGGCGTTACCATCAGAGAAACACCCTAGCTGGCTGGGGACACACCGAACTCTGGATCCGTCCCCTAATCACCTTTGCATCCTGTAATTGGTTTCTTTTTCCCAGTGAGGACGTTGGTGGTTTTTGCATTCCACCCCTCATTTCCAGAGCATATTTGTGAATTGCATCTCGTCTCCTGTAAAGTGAATTTACTGCTGGTTGGGGCTGGTGGGCCAGGATCAGTAACAGGGATATTAATTGACCTCCCCTTGTTAGATAACTAGAGTTTAGTCCCAGGTGACTCCTAGCATAATTTCAGGATCTAAGAAGGAAAGGGTATAACTTGTTTTTGTCATGGTGTGTATGTGAGCTGCGGCTGTCTGCTGGATGGAATTGAAACTGCTTAACTGTGTGTAACAAGCCCTGCCCAGCCACTAGCGATTCTCTGTTAGCTCAGGTGCTGAGCTTTTTATCTATGCTGCTGCTATGGATAGCTATAGTTACAGAACAGTGATGTCGTAGACGGCCAATGATTTGCTACAATATGATAAATCCTGTGGGCCTGGTGATCTTTTGCATTTTTCATTAAGGGACCACTAATTATTTACAAACATTAGTTAAGCTTGCACCCGCCGCCTGTGAGGTATTAACCCTAGTTTATAAATGCGGAAATTGAGGCACGTGGGAGGTTAACACATGAGTTACCTATGGTGAGACCATCAGGCTGAGCAAAAATGAGAACCCAGGAGTCCTGATTTCCAGCTTCCTTCTTATCTAAGCACTCTGCTTACCAAAATGAGATGTGCATTCTGTTAATCTCATAGTCTCAACTGTACGTATGTATCCTCCCAGCACTCCTGTGAGGTAAGGCAGTGCTGTTATCCCTAATGTACAGATGGGAAACTGAGGCACAAAGAGACTTGCCCCAGGTCACCACTGACAGTCTGTGTCAGTGCAGGGAATCAAATCCAGGTGCTTGAGTCCCAGCCTAGTGCCCTAATCACTGCCCAAGTAGCCATCTGTCCCTATTCCCTTTTTTTTTTCAGTCTCTGTGACATTCACCCCTAGCACGTGTTGGTCCCACTGAAAGCTCAGAGGGACAAGGTGAATTTAGCCCTTGTACATAAGCCAGTACCGCTTTGCACCATATGCCGGTTTCTGAGGTTTGCAGCATTCACCTTCTGCAGCCAAAGAACTCCAGCAGACAGCCCTGAAACACGGTCCCAGGGCTGCAGAAGAGATCACCACGAGCCGAGCGAGCCCAGCGTTTTTGTTGCATTGCTTCCAGCTCTGAGCTTGAAGTCCGCTCCCGGTGAGCTGCAATGGAAGCCATCCAAATGCCATCCAAGACGCAAACAGCATCGGATTTGGGGTCAGGGTCTGGCTGCGACACATCAAATCCTGTGGTGCTGGGATTTCTAGGCTGCCCCAGCACCGTTACGCTGTTTATCAGAGGGCAAATATGCTCTAGCTCAGCCACGAGGTATGGGCTGAATGCAGGAATTGCTGGGTGCAGTTCTCCGGCCTCTGTTATGCAGGAGGGCACCTAGTAGACGATCACCATTAGCCTTCACAGCATTACAGTGTATGACTCTGTGAAGTCTCTTTCCCCCCACCCCAGGGGAGGGGTGTAATTACCTATTCAAGGGACACCCTTGGCTGGGCTATGTAGGAGCCCTACCCCGCCCTGGGGCTTGGCTGTATAACAAGGAAAGACAGATGAGGAGGGGGAAGGGATTGGAAGCTGAGCTGGCTGCTGCAGGCACCAGGTCAGCAGCCTGCCATGGGCCTTAGAGGCTTGGCTGTTCCGACTGTAAGTCTGGTTGCTCTGAACTAAGAGCCTTTAGTGGGTTAAATGGATTCCCACCCCCACCCCCCGACCTGACACCCTGGGGGAACGGGGAAAAGCCTGCCTGTCACCTCGGATGTTAAGGAAACTGCACTCGGCTGGCTGGCTGGTTTGGGGGGCTTCTAAACGGGGATGTGTTGGTTTGTTGGTCTCCCCTTTCGCAGCTGCTGTCCACTGTCCCGTTTAGTTTATTTCCCTGCATGTTGGTTCGGGGTCACCAGGTGTGAGGGCCGGTGCCTGATGACTGGCCTCTGCAGCCGTTTTGAGGGTGCAGTGAACAAGCCAGCGGGCAGCTGTGCTTGGCTCTTTGTTGGGGGCATCTCCTTTAACTCAGCTGAGAGGTGTGTGTGTCTGCAGCCCCTCCGGCCCTGCCACCCTGCCAATACATGCTGACTTGCGGCACCTCGCTGCTCCAGCCAGGAGGCCTTAACCAGGCTTACCAGCGCCCTGTGACTCTGGCCTCCAGCATGCCCTGCTTGTGCAGTCCTGAACCTGCACGCTGCTGGGCCAATGCACCTGGGTCCTCACCTGCTGTTCCCGTGCTGGGCTCTGCCAGTGCACTGCAGTCTCAGCCTGCAACCCGCTCCCCAGCCCTATTTCCCTCCTGGGCTGCCCACACGCGGCTGTACGAGTGCCCCCTGCCTCAATCCTGACCTACAGTACATCCTGTCTTCCAGCCCTGGGCTGCCCGCACAACCTTGCTGCTGCCCCTCTATCGCGGCGTGGGCCCAAACCCCCTCCATGCCAGATCTAGGCAGCTCTGTTAATGCACCTTAGTTCTGATCTAGGACTACCCCTCTTCTCTCTCCCTGCAGCTCTGCGCACACGCACAGATCTACTTACTCCCCTCCTCCGCCTTCACCAGCAGCCCCTTACTCTAGTGCTGGCTTCCTGCTGGGCAGAGTTGGAAGGCTGTGCTGAGCCGTTTTCAAACCACCACGCGTCTTGTGCTCAGCCTCTGCCCGTTCTCCTGATGGGAGTTTCAGGTGATTGTCCTCCAGACTCGCAGGCCCACACCCTCAAAGGTATTTAGGCTCCAAACTCCCACTGAAATCAGTGGGACAAAGCCGAGTGAGGATTAACTATTGGACTAACTTCTCTCGGTGAGAGAGACGCTTTCAAGCGAGACAGAACTCTTCTTCAGGGCCTGGGTAGCTCGAAAGCTCTTGTCTCTCACCAGCAGCAGTTAGTCCAATAAAAGATATTCTCTCCCCCACCTTGTCTCTCTCATATCCTGGAACCCACAAGGCTGCACTAACTGAAATCAGTGGAAGTTATGAACCTAAATAAATTTCCCAGATCTGGACCAGTCTCCTAAATAACAGCGAATGTGACAAGGAAAACCACCCTTTTTTCCTGCACCTCTGTCTTCTAGCATAATAATTTTGTTTGATGCTTAGATACCAAGGTGATGGGCATCTTTATTAAACAGCTCGCTAGGAATACAGGCCAGTGAGGCCCCTCCTGGGTCCTTGCGTCCAGTCCCTGCTATTGCAGGCAACCCAGAAACTTGGCAAGCTTCATCTTCAAACTAGTCCAGTTGTTTGCTTCCACTGCTGCTATGCAGAGGCTGTTCCGACCCTCTCTCTTCTGATGGTTAGACACCTTCTAATTTCCAGCTTCAGTTGACTCCTGGCCAGTTTATCCCCATTTGTTTTTGTGCCAGCATTGTATTTTTGTTCAGTGTATGTCTCTGTGTGTTTTCTAACTGGCCGGAGGGTATCAAAGAAGGCCAGAATCTGCTCCTAGTTACACTGGTGTAGATGTGGAGTAACTGCACCTAAGAACTGAATCGGGCTCGGGAGTCAAATTTTGCCTCATTCACTGTTGCCTCACTAGAGAAAAGTGGGAGTCGAATGATTTATGCCTGTAAACAAAGGCCATTGTTAGAATGTAGTTAAGGATTTTCCTGGAGGCAGCATCAGGTGTCCGGCTTCCTGCTACTAAGTAAATGCCCCGCGCTCTGCAGAGGCTGCTGCTGTCTCAGAGTGTGCCGAAAGAGGAATTGTTAGTAAGTTAAAAATGTAACCATGATCTTCCCTCCCTGCGGTATCTACTCGCCTCGAACCTGGGTCCAACATGCAAACCAAACCGAAGAGAAACACAGATGCGAGCTCCATGGGGTGAAGACTGTCTCCAGGCTGAGCGATCCGGGTAGGTATTCCCGGCACAGATCCCCATCCACCTGGGCTATGTGGGCCAAATGCAGTGGGGATGTAAATGGTGGTGTGAGTTACCCACAGCGTGTAATTGGTCAGGAAATGGGTGTCGGTGGCAAAGAAGAGTAAATCGAGCCTTTTTGGCATGCAATGGCCATGCAAAGTGAGCCAGTGGGGGTTGTCCATTTGCACCAGGGTTGCATTTGGCTCCAAGACTGGGGAATGGTGCCAGTGCAAATTAAAGTTGGGGTGGGGGGAATCTACCTACAGCCTCCTCTGAGCTGCTTCTCTTGCTACACCCCTCTCTGCCCCTCTTGGTGTGTAAGATGTGCACCCTCCCCCTCCCTCCCCGCCCCCCCAATGCCATGTTAGCACAAGCTGTGGTAGGAAGGGAGGCAATGGAAAAGGCGCATCGGGGTGCAGGAAGGACTTAGTTAGCTGTGACTGGGGGGGTCCGGAAGGCAAGGCAAGGCCAGGCTGTTGCTGTGCAAACTGTCGTAACACGGGCCTCTCAGCGGGCTCAGTAAAGATCTCTCTCCTCCAACGCTGCTTGCCGGCCCCTGCGCCCACTGCTGATGAAACACAAGTGACACCGCAGGGCTGAGAGGCCTCAGTGGGAGTTTTGCCACATTTCCCCCCTCCTCCCTCGCTGTATTTCACTGGTCCCAATGCATCTGAAAGACCCCTGTGCACTAAACCCAGAGCGGACGCATCCCTCTCTTAAATCCGCTGGAATTAGGAGCAGCCTACCAACAGCCGTGAGGTCACACATTGTTACACTGCTTACCTGCCTCAGGGGGATGGGATGAGGGTTAGTGTTTGGAAAGCACTTTGAGATGCTTAGAGGAGACTCTACAAAAGGGCAGTGTGCTGCTATTCTTTGTATTACCATAATAACTAGATACCCCACACAAGATTGGGACCCCCATTATGTGGGGCACCAGCCATAAACTGAGTACGAGACAGTGCCTGCATTGAAAAACGTACAGTCTAGACAGACAAGACACAACCAGAGGCATTAAGATGTGAACAAGGTAACACAACTGAGTAGCAAAGCTGAAAACAGACACACACCTTCCCTCCCCCCCCACCCCCAGTCTCTGGGGTGCCAGCTCTGTGCCCTAGCCACTAGGCTGCGCTGCCTCTCAATTCATTTCCCCGTGTTCGCTGTACTTTCTCCTCTTCTGCTTGCAGGCCAATATTTTGCTCAGGACTGCCATGTTTTCCTGTTGATTGTTAATACTGACCGTAACCTTCTGTCAACGGTACTCACTTGCGGCCTCTGAGCGAAAGGCTCTGTACAGCTAATACGTCCACTCAGTTCACAGATGCCATCACGCACTAACAGGCCTGCACTGTGGTACAGCAGGCGATCTGCCTCTGAAATGATTCCAGGCACATTTCCTGAGCTATCCCTATGTCCAACACCCAACGCAGGCAAAACAAGACTCCCCCTTGACTTCATTAGGAGTAGATCCAGGTGTTATTTTTACGATTTATAGTATAGGAGTGCCTGGAAGCACCAATGGAGATCAGGACCTCATTGTGCTAGGAGCTGTACAAAGACTTAGTAAGAAGCAGTCCCCAGAGAGCTTACCATCTCAATAGACAGGAGGTAGAAGGGGTTATCACACTGATGGGGAAACCGAGGCATATAGCCATTAAGTTAGTTGACCATGGTCAAAAAGGGAGTCCGGACTAGATGCAGGACTTGAACCAAGCACTCCTGGGTTGTAGCCTTATGCCTCTCACACAAGACCATCCTTTCTCTCTTGCCTTGCTTAGCTGTTTGTAAGTCTGCCCATGACACTACTTTGTACAGTGCCTGGGAGAGGAGCGATTTCGGGCTGTGTAAGTGACACACCATCCAATGGTGCTTAGTTTCCCATGCTTGCCACTGGGTCATGTGTTTAGTTTCTCCTGCAGTGCAGCTGCCGGTCAGCCCGTGACTGTCTGCCAGTCAGAGGAAGTCTACGCTTCCAGTAGATAGCGAGAAGTCTCCTGTTTGCTAGTGTAACCCACGCACCTCCTGGGTGGGGTGTTCTGTCCCATCCAGTGGCACCGAGACCACTTAGAGAGAGAGATCAAATGAGTCTGCTTTACTGCCTGAGCAAACGGGCAGTTGGCTTTTAGCTCATGCGGTGGAGGCTCACGCACTAAGCTCCAGAGGTCCCAGGTTCGATCCCACCTGCCGACGACCGGGGTCTGTTGGTGTTCCAGTAGGATGGATTGTGATTTATTTCACTTCTACTCGAAATATAAAGTGAAAGTTGATGTGGGGGTGAAGTGCTGTTCTGTTTGTCTATGTGTACACCACCGGCAGAGGCCCTGGACAAACTCAACAGCCTGCAAAGTTGTGTTCACAGGTCACACTGGGTGTGTCATTGTACATAGCTTGACTGAATTTTCGTGTCTCGTAACCGACCAAATGGAGCTCTCCCTAGGCCAGGTGGATGGAAGAAGCCAGCGCGGTCTGTAGCATGATGCGTTGAAAGCGAGCAATGGTAAATATCAAGGTTAGGGTTTCTTGCCGCTCATCACAGGATCACAGCATCACAGGATCACAGCAAGAGCGTGGTGGGCTTCAGGAAGTCTCTGGCCCCTTTCCTGCTTCAGGGCCAAAACTTTGCTTGGGTAGGGTTTTCTGGGGGGAGACGTAGAGGGTGGGTAGGGTATTTTGCTGGAGGAGAGCGGCAGGAAGTCTGAGAACGGCAGAGCGTGTCTGTATGGTGAGCGTGACTTGTGGTGGGAGGGCTCTCTCAAAGGGGAAGGCTTTGCTGTGTTTCTTAAAGTGGGTCAGATTCCAGGCTTGCCTGATCTGCTCGAGAGGGGGCTCTTTGCTGCCTGGTTCCGTTCAGGTCTTTGCAGTCTTCATTGTCCCACAGGTGTGCAGCTGTCACCGCAGGGCTCAGAGTTAAAGCTCAGTCTTGGATGTAACCGGGGCTTGACCCAAATGAGCTGAAGGGCCAAGTTCTGCTCTTGTTTGCCCCACAGCAATCCCATGGGTAGTAATGGGCGTGGGGAGCAGACCCTGTTACCCTAACACTGAGGTTGTCTTGTGATGCGGTGGGTGGGAAGCAGGGGCACTGTGTCCTTGAGTTCAAACAATACATGATTTGGCCTTGAACAAGTCTCGGCCTCAGAAGAGAATCAGGGGTGGGTGGACACGGGTACTTACTCTTTTTCATTAGGAGACCCACTAAAGGTTGTAGGGGAGAAGGCTGAGAACAAAAGGTTTTGACAGTCTCTTATCCTTAGCACGGAGAGGGCCTAGTGTCCCTCTTGCAAGCAGCACAGGGAAGGAAACCACAAAGTAAAGCAAAAAGAGGCAAGACAACATCCCATGGTTGGGGGCTGAAGTGTGGCTTAGTGGTTAGAGCACTGGAGTGGGATTCAGGAAACCCAGCTTCTATTCCCAGCTCTGATATTGGCCTGCTGGGTGACCTTAGGGAAGTTGTTGCTTGTCTTGTGCCTCAGTTTCCCCAATTTCCCCCAGCAGATTGAGGGAAGTGATTATTCCCCTCTATTCAGCACTGGTGAGGCCACACCTGGAGTACTGCGTCCAGTTTTGGTTCCCCCACTACAGAAGGGATGGTGACAAATTGGAGAGAGTCCAGTGGAGGGAAACGAAAATGATCAGGGGGCTGGGACACACGACTTACGAGGAGAGGCTGAGGGAACTGGACTTGTTTAGTCTGCAGATGAGTGAGGGGGAATTTGAAGGCTGTTATCAACTACCTGAAGGGGGGTTCCAAAGAGGAATAAAAATTATTAACATTAACCCCTAGAGGCTCCAATGGAAATCAGGGTCCACTGTGCCAGGCGCTGTACGCTCAACTAGTAAGACACACTCCCTGCCCTGAAGAGCTTGCAGTCGAAACAGGCAAACCATGGGAAGGCAAGGCAAGAAGCACAGACAGGACTAGAACCTGAGTCCTTTGAATGCCTGGCCTGCTTTGCCCACCCACTGGCCCACCTTGCCCCTCTCACTAGTCTCTGAAGAGCAAGTGGGTGACGCTTGTTATGCAGGGAGTCAAGGTGTGAAAAATAAGAACCAAAACGCACCTTTGCCCAAATCTCCAAATGAATCCTGAATCTGTTCTGGGGTCCTTAACTGATAACAAAGCCCAATGCGGGGGGAGTGTGGCATTATTTGCCTTTACACTTATCATGAGATTTTTTTTTAATGCTTCTGGGACCGAATTATGGGATCAAACTAACTTGCAGTCCAGTCTTGGTGGCAGTTCATGGATGGTGGAAATACCTCATGCAGACCAGACCTTGCATTGTTTCTGTTCCATAAGTGGCTCTGTGAGGCAAGACAGTCTCATGAAAAGACAAAAATGCATTTGGGCTCATGCACCATGGAGATGCAGCCACCTCTGGGGTGGAAATCAGCAGCTGTCTAACAGTGCATTCCAAAACTGCACAGCAGCAAGGAGCTGTGAAATGAATTGTACGCTCTCCAACTCAAATATCAGGGGGAAATTTTAGGGGGGCCAACTAAAATGCCTCAAGGGACAGTGGGACAAATGGCAGTGTGCTTGTGAAAAGCGCCATGCCATCTTTAATAAGGGCATCAGTGTTACATCGCTTCTTCAAGCAGGTCAGCATTTCCAAAATAGCACTTGGAGGCACTTCAGTGTGCATTGATCCAAAGGGAAGAGCGCCGCATGCTGGATCCCCCATACAGCTTCCTGCGGCACCCAGCTGTTTCTTGGACATGTTCCATGTGACTGCTCCTGCAGCCTGATTTTTGCTTATCCGGAGGAACCTCAGGACAAGTATCTAAGTGCTTAAAGCAAGACAAAACGGTCTCTTTAAAAGCCCCGTCAGCCCTGATCTAAACCACATTGGCTGCTGAGACATGAAAGTCCCTACTCAGTGAAGGACAGCATGAGCAAAAGTGGTGGGATTTTTTTTTACTGGTTCTCAACATTTGTAACCCGCACCTGTGCGGGGTTAGATTCGATCCTGCCTGCTTAACAGCCCCTGGATTTGTGCAGCCTCTTTCACAAGGGGTTTAGGTTTCCCAGTGTCTTGAAAGGCGCCATCAATCATTCCCCAAGAAAACACCCCCTGAATCCAAACAGTGTCCATAACTGCAGCTGGAGAGCTCATCCATTAACCCCCCTCTGCACGAACAGAGATTCTGTTGTATTTAAAAAAAAAAAGCCCCAAACCCAAGATCCTGCGAGTTCAGTCAGGAGACATGCTCAGTCTCGTAACATGCATGTGGCAAGCGTCCAAGTCAGTATGACCTATGGACCACTCCCTCAATGGGACTAACCATCCAGTTCCTTCCAGACAGCACCATTACCGCTTGACACCCATTGATCATCCTGCCAGCTCGCCCACCGTGTGCTCTATGCTCTCCAGTCTGGTTGTTCTCGACGCCGGCAACCACAGTTCCCCCTCCCCTGCTTCATTGCTCCGGCTCCAAACTCTTCTCGGCTGGGCATGGAGCTCATCCCTCTTTCATTACACGGTTTATTTTGCCTTTTCCTTTTTGCTCCCAGGCTGCTGACGCATAGATTTATAGCCAAATGTCAAGTGCTCCGAGGCTTGGCCCAGGTCTACTGACCCTGGGAAACTTCTGGAAAAGAATTCATGGCTGAAATTCATCCATGGTAAGTTCAGCTCCTCGCTGTTAGCACCCTTCAGAATAGTTGAATTCTGGCCGGTTTTGGGTTCCGCCCCCCGCTTTCTCCCCAACAAAAAAATATTCAGCCTCTTTAGGTTTTCATTCTGTTCCTTTCATTGTCAAATCACAATCACTTCTAAATCCTTCCCTTCCCACCTTGGACAGCCTCCCTAAATAGGTTCTGTTGCTCCTGTGACTTCTCTGCCACCGGGTTGATGGTGGGCACGGCTGATAGCCGTTCCTAATCCACTCTTGTTTAGGCAGGTCTCAAGTCCTGGCGACTGTCATTTGATTCTCCCTGGCCTTTGTGGAAGTTCCTTCAAAAGCCAAAGAGTGAGGGGCTGCCAGCTGTCAGGGTAATGACCCAGAACTAGAGTCACCATGTTCATGGATAGTTTATTTTCTTTCCAGAGTAGCTCTCTCCTGCACAGCTTTCAGAGATCCCAGTATCAGTTCATTTTAACCTGTAGGGAAAACGGGTTTTTTTTTTTTCCCCCAATGTCACTGCCAATAAAACCTAGGCTGTGCTCTTCCCCTCTCCCCCCCCCCTTTTCGCCTACTGGAAAGATGTGAATTAATGTATTTAAAGATTCTGGACCCAATTCTCCATTTCCCTGCACCTTGTGCTGTCATTGGTCCCTGTGCAAAGTGTGTGTTGTGTGGTGTTCATCCTCTGAGTTCGAAGATGACCACGACATCACTGATGGGTTTGGTTTCGGTGAACACGTGAGTGGCCGATCAGGCCAATTGGAGCTTTGAACTGTCTGTGGCACCCTGAACAAGAGCTGCCGCGATGGGTGACTTGGTTAACAGCGGACAGGCTGCTTGATATCATGACTAGCGCGGGAATTGGATTTAAGTGAGGGAAAGTTGTGCAGAGTCTCTCTCATGCTCTTTCTCACACAGGCCTGTCTGAATCCAGTAGCCTGAAGATGTCGAGGTCTCTGGAGACAGGTATGGGTGCAGTGGAAGGCCAACAGGTCCTACTGCTCCTGAACTGATTTCCTAGGCTGCCCACACAGCTCTTAACATCCACCTTCACAGCCAGGGAGATAAGCCTATCTGCTTGACTGCCTTCTTCACCAGAGAAGACTTTCCAGAGGGAGCCAGGCGTCACTCTGGTCAACAGTCACAAGTAACAGTCTAATGTTACTTACGGTAGCAGGAGTAGCCTGACCTGTCTTCAAGACCCGTGCAAAGTAGATGTTACTTGCTATCCATGAGAAGGGTAGAATTTTCCACTCAGTTTGCGTTGGTGCTCATGGCCACAGAAGGAAACTCCGGCTCAGTGGCAATAACAAGACCCAAGGCTTAACTTCTCCATTCCACCATATTGCTTTTGAAGTTTTAATTTTCCCTTCCTTTGGCCAGATTCTGAATCTCTGACTCTTCTTGGTGAGCAGCTACTGGCATCATCCTGACTCACATGAATAACTGCTCATCGGCAGGAGTAATAGGTTCACTGTCTGGCCCCTTGTTTATATGTTGGCTCTTTAGAGCCAGATTTTTGTCCCTTTCACTCATGCTGAGTAGTGTCTGACTCTGCAGATAGTGCCTTCTGGTGTCTCTGGGAAGCAGTGTAGCCTAGCTGATAGGGCAGTGACCTGGGGTATTAAGCATTGTGGGTTCTGTTCCTGCTAGTGGCCAACTGAGTGACCTTAGGCAAGCCACTTTGCCACACTGTGCCTCAGTTTCCCCATCTGTAAAATAGGGATAATACTGACCACCTTTATAAAGCCCCCTGAGATCTCCTGATGCAAACCTCTGTATGAGAGCTAGATGCCATTACTTTGGATGTGGGGTACTACTCATCCAGAGTAGGGGGCCAGAATCTGGTCCTGGGGTGGGTAAACTTTTTTGGCCTGGGAAGCACCTGGCATGCTGACAAGACAGGAATAATAGGTAGATTCGGGTTCACAGATAGGATTCACTGTGTGAACTGAGCCTTTAGCACATGCAGGGACAAACAGGTTCCAATAAAATAAGAGATTTGAGCCTTTGCCCCAAACTCAACCTGAATTGAACCATTAGCCTGCTTTGAGTCAACCAAGACTGAAAATTCAAATCCTTTAAAAATGTTCAGCCCTGGTCTCCAGCAGGAGTAAATCAGCATAGCCCAATGGGAGTCAATGGGCCAGATCCCCAGCTGGAGTCCACCATCATCCCGATGTTGACCTCACTGGAGTTATGCTGACTTACACCCACTGAAGATCTGTCCCTGCATTCTCCAGTGCACCTCTACATTTTCTGCCTCTGGCGGGGAATGGAAAGCTATTCCTGTCCTGAGGGTGTAGGAGGAACTAGATGCACAATATGGTCACCATAGATTGCCATTGACGTGAGGCTGACATCATCACTTCAGGAACGGCAAGAGTGAAGGTGAGGGGAAAGATAGGACACATGGGCCACCTCTCCCTCTAGCCACTCACAGATCCAGGGATGATACCTCTGCACCTCCAGGAGCCCTAGAAACCATCTAGCATCCTCCCCACTCCAAATATGTGGTCTTGGGGAAGAAGGAAATTCCACAGAGGAGCCAGCCCCAAGGGACAAAAGAAAGCAAAGCAGCAAGAACTGGCACAGAAGCAGCCACGGCAGGTTCTGCAGCGGGGGCCACCAGTTACTGAAGGTGACTTCATTGCCCTCCATACACATATGACCATTGCACTGTCATTGCAAAATGGCCTCCATGGCTTGATGCAGTATTACAGTCACCTTAATGTTATTTGTTGCTGGAGTATCTAGTAGCCTCCATCATGAAGCAGGCCCCCACTGCTCTGGGCACTGTACAGACACAGACAGTCCCCGCTCCAAAGTGCTTACAAGCTGAGCATAAGACAAGGCACTAGATGGAAACAGACAGGCAGGGAATGCAAGGAAATAATCAGACCAGCATGACAGGCTGTGGTCTCTGCACACGAGCGGTCTAACCATTGGATGTGAGCAGGACGAGCTGGCCTGGGTGAAAGTCTGTGGAAAAGGAGACACCGGTGATCGAGATGCAAGACCACCACCTGTACAAGCATTTTAGCTGTGTGGCTAGATCAGAAAGGCCGTATCTTAGAGGTGTTATGTAGACGGAATCTGCAAGATTTAGACATAAGCTGGATGTGAGGACTAGAGAGGGGTCCAAGTTGAAGATGGCACCCAGGTTATGGGCCTGAGTGACAGATCGGATGGTGGTGGTGTCCTCCAGTGGTTGAGGAAGGAGTTAGCAGGGAGGGCTTTGAGTGGGAGGGGAAGACGGAGAGCTCTGTTTTAGCCATGTCGAGCTTGAACTGATGACTAGACATTCAGGAGGAGATGTCAGAGAGACAGGCTGAGATTTTAGTTGAGACGGAATTCAGAAACACGGCTGCAGTAGAGAGGTAGATCGGTGAGTCCTCAGCCTAGAGATGTTAGTTGAATTTGTGTGTGTGGATGAGATGACCCAGAAAGAAAGTGTAGAGGGGGAAGAGAAGAGGACCAAGGACAACCCTGTGGAATCACCACAGAAAATTGGAGGGGGAATCCTAGAATATCAGGGTTGGAAGGGACCTCAGGAGGTCATCTAGTCCAACCCCCTGCTCAAAGCAGGACCAATCCCCAACTAAATGAGGATGGATCCTGCCAAGGACATGCTGAGGGAGTGATTAGAAAGGTAGGAGGAGAACGGGGAAAGGGCAGTCACAGAAGCCAAGAGAGGAAAAGACGTCCAGAAGAAGAGCCTGGCTGAAAGAGCTGAAGGTGGCTGACAAGTCAAGGATGATATGCATGGAGACCTGGTTCTAATCTTTGGCTAGATAATTGGTCACTAGTGACTCTGAGAACTGTCAGTTGTATGTCAGGGACAGAAGACAGGCTGGAAAGCGTCTGGGATGGAATTGGAGGACAGGAACTCCAGACAGCAATCATAAACAGTGCATGCAATGAGCTTAGAGGTGGAAGGGAGGTGGGGCAGTACTTGGAAAGGCAAGTAGGACCCCGGGGGTGGGTTTTGTTAAGATGGCAGAGGCTGAAGCATGCTTGTATTGTGAAAAGCAAGAGTGACCACTTCAGGAGAAGACTAAGGGAGGGGAATGAGAGTGGAGGTGCAGGAGACTGGAAGATGGGATGGGGAAAATGGAGGGGTTAGAGGAGCAGAGTGGATGAGAAATTTCGGTGTCAGTGACAGGGAAAGGATTCCTGATTTGTATCTCACATCACTCTAACAGTGTCAGGTGGTCACAACATAGTTAATTTTCCCCTTATTGGCAGAAATGGTATTGGCCATTTGGATCAATCAGGAATGTACCAAGTGAAGAATTAAAAAAAAAAAATAGCCCAGCATTTCAGCTGCATTATAAACCCTCCTGAGGGCAGAAGCTGATGGCTACTTAATGGGGATCAGGAAGAAACGTAGCCTGTAGGCAGGCTATTCTGTAACTGCAGGGTTTCTTGCATCTTCCTCTGAAGCTGCTGGTGCCAGCCACTGTTGGAGCCAGGACACCAGGCTAGATGGGCCTTGGATCTGATCCAGTCTGGCAGTTCCCATGTTCCGAAATTCATTGAATATACAGATCTACAGCTGAGGTGAATTGACATCAGGAAAGTCCCGCAAGGTCTTGAACAGAAATGGAACCATGTTCCCCATCTCCGATGGAAGTTGCACTAAATTTTCCTTTGCAGCAAAAAAAAACCCAGAGTGGGTCAGGTTTTTTGCTGGTTTTGTGACCAGTTCACTTTTTAAAAAATCAGTTTCCCTTGATACAGTTTCATGTGTTTATGCCACAAGCCAAATGTATTTATCTGCCTGCAGATCTCTGGAAATGGTTCATTTTGGAAAAAATCATCAAAAATCTGGGAACAGGAGCATGAAATACCCAAGAGGAACACCACCGACCAGTTGTACTGTGGTTGTGTTACGCTTAGCCCAGTGGGACCCATGACTGGAGCCCCTAGGTGGTAAGGCTATATAAATTAATAATAATCCTCTATTAATCTCTGCTAACTTTGTGCCACTTAGCGGGTATAAAGAGACTGAAAATGGGCTGGATCTCCTCTGTGGCCTGGAGGAGTCTTCTGCTGGTGCAGTTCCCATGCTGCCCCTCTCCTCTGGCTCCAGCTGAGGGAGTAGGAGAAGGCACCTTGGGGCAAAGCCAGAACGTTACTTCACTCTAGCTACTCTCAGCTGATGGCCGGCCCCTAAGGACCGAAACCAGCACCCTGTTCTAAACTACAACAGTGCTGGGACTGGTGAATAAGGGAGCTGCAGCCAGCTCTTCTGCACTGGCTCACGGGGGCAGCAGAGAATCCGGACCAGAATGCACAAGAAGCAGCTGAGTGTGCTCCTGTTACAGACTGTGGCTAAACTCCCAGGCAGGATTGATCCCTTCGGCTCTTAGCTCCTCCAAGGTGTTTGGCTTGTCCATCACCAAGGACAGGATCTGTCTCTAAGAAATCAACTTCAAATCGATTCTTCTCCTCCTCCAAGCCAGGCGTTGGCTGCTAAGCACTCAGTGCAATTCCAGCCAGGGTTCTGGACACAAACAGCTCTTCTCGTTTCATCCACAGCTGAGCTGTTTCAGCCTCTCGAAGGGAAGCAGCAGGCTTTGAACCAGGGCCACATTTCCATCCACAGGGAGACCAGGGGCGTCCCGTGCCATGTGCATGTTACATTTGTGCTTTTTTGATGTGTTCAGATGCATTCGGACCAGCAATAATTTCCACCCCCCTCTTCTCAGGAACCACAATGAACAAAATGAAAGGGAACCAGGCATTTGACTTCAGCTGATGCTGTTCCATCCAGCCCGCATCTGTCTCCACATCTGAGGCAAGCCTGTCTGACTGGAACGGGCCTTGGTTCCCCAAGCGACTGCATCCAAAGTACCAGCAGCCACTACCTGCGTCCTCTGTGGTGTGTTAATCGATAGCCCAAGTGTGAACTGATTGATTCCTAACGACAGCCCTGTCAGCATCCCAGCCAGCTTCCACCGAGGGAGCCGGCTTATTTCAAACCAACCCACACTTGCACTTCCGCCCAGTAGCTGTTGCTAATGGCAGTGCCTGGCCTGAGCCGCTGGGCTTGATGGATTGATTTGGTATTTATTGCTGGGCGCACGCTGCACCCGGTTCGGCTTTCCCCTGCCCACTTTCACCCTCTGCTGAATCCACCTTTCATTGCGCTGACATCCAGATGCGAATTTGCTCTGCCCGTGACCTTGCTCTTCCCCCTCCTGATTTGAAATTAGCTTACTAAAACATGTTTTCTTTTAAGACTCCACAGCCTAATCCAGAACAAACAAAACACATTTTTTTGCAAACCAACTGCATGAACTTCTGCCCTGGCCTTGACCGCACATATGCGCACACTTCCCCACCCGCTCCCCAACCCTCCCTCCCTCCCTGCCCATCACCATCCAAGTGAGCTTTCCAAGGCATTTTTTTTCCCTGACGAATACAGTTGCAACGACTCAGAAACTGAAATTTTTTGGCAGCGGCCAGAGAGCTAACTTTATTTACTTTCCTTCTGCGTGCATGGAGCGGGGGTTGGGATCAGAGACGCGCAGGAAAGGGGCGGATTTGCACTCCTCTGCTTTATTCCAAAGGCTGCACTGCATGCAGGACACCACCAAAGGTGGCATATCGTGTGTGTGTGGTGGGGAGCTCTTCATTCTTATTCACGTTAGGTCTTAAGTGGTTTGGGGCGTCAAGCACTGGATTGAGACTCAGGTGAAGTCGGTTGGATAATATCCGATATTTTAGCAAGAATTTGTCTTTAGTTGAATTTTTTTTAATTTCCCCTGATTTTTACTCCTTTTTTTAATGGAAAAAAGCAAAGTCAAAACTCCAAAATGTTCAGTATTTGAAAACAAATTTTGGTGCAATTTTTTTGGTTTGTTTTCAATCAAAATTTGGTTTTTGTTTTTTTTTTTTTGAAACCCAAAACTTGAAAAATGGTACTGAAAAACTGAACCGAATCCCACTGGTTTTTTTAAACCCAAACTCTGGTTTTCTACTGAAGAAAAACGGAACCTTTTCAGTAAAAGTGGAATTTTTTCATTGTAGTCACAAAGGTGCGCATATGTGTGTGTATATATAATCAAAAAATGTTTTAACAAATAAAAACAAAAACTCTAGGCTCAGGACACCTGAGTTCAGTCTTGGCTTTGCCAAAGAACTGCTCAAATAACATATTTTTTTTAAAAATCAAGGTTGGATTTTTTTAAAAAAAGATATGCTCTAGTTCAAACAGGAATTAATTCCAGGAAGTCCTAGGGCTGGTGTTGTATTAATTAAGTGGACTATATGATTCCAAAGAATCAAAGACCTGTCACTGTCCAACATTAAACTGCTTTAAACATGGGTCAAGGTTCGGTATACAGAGACGTTGGTTTGCTGAATTCCATGGCAAACATGAGCAAATTCATGCCAAAGTTTGGAAATTTATTGGTTAAGTATATGCAAGAGCTAAAACAAGTTATACAGCAATTTAAAATGCGTGTTAAATGATCCTATCCAAACCCAGTCAAACTCCCCTTTGAAAGAGAGGAAGGATATCCATTCAAGTTTCTTATTTGTTGGACAACTCTTCTTGGTGGGCAGGAGGTTAGTTTTGTTGCTCAGGTCTGAGATGTGAAGGATGGTCACTTTGCCTGCTCTTGAGAGACAAATGCAAGGGGGAGAAGGGACAGGATCATAAAGGTGGGGGAAATGCAGCTTTGGTTGACATTCTCAGGTCAGTTCCAGGTAGATGCTCAGGGTTGGCAGGTCAGTCACGTCAGCAGTTCCCCTGGGCTATAGCTCATCTCTCGATCTGGGGTCTGGGATCAACTTGATCTGGTCCCTCTCCTTTACTGGTCTCTCTCACGGAGGTGCTGGAGGGGCCATCTTGTGTCATTGTACAGATGACCTCAGGCTCAAATGAAAAGCTCAGAGGACAGGAGGAAAAATGGGTGTGTGGAAGACGGGCAGAAAGGAACACATAAGGCAGGGGAAACAGAGCAGGCTCTTGCGTGTGTCTGGCGCAGTCTCGGCTGGTGTGGGCGGTGATGGTCAGGTGTCCCTGCTGATGTGCTGAGGACTGCACGTCATGATGCAATGACTTTTGGGATCCACAAACGAAGGATGAAGTCGCTGGAGCAGAGCAGGGGTCTGATGCCCTTCCCCCTCTTCCAGGAATCCCTCAGTTGGTTTGAGTGCACCTCCCCCTAAAAAAGTCTTTTTAAGGGCCCTGACAGAGTGGAGCTGGGCAGAATAGTTCCCTTCTAGCCTTGGAATCGATAAATTTATTCACTTAATGTCTCTGCCTCAGTTCCCTATCTGTAAAATGGGGATCATAATACTTCCTTGGCCTGTTTTTGTCTATTTGGATTGTGAACTCTTTGAGACTGGAGCAGTCTCATATTCTATGTGTACAGCACGCAGCACAAGTGGGCTCTGATATTGGTTGAGGTCTTCAGGCACCGCTGTAAAACAAGTAATAATAATTATATAATTGATCCAACATGGAGTTCTTCTTACTTGAAGAATGATTCATAAGAGTGTAAGGCCAGGAGGGACCATAGCACAGGCCAGACAATTTCAGTGATTCTTGCATCGTTGGCAGTCTCTGAAGATGATCTTTGCACCACCACACTTTCTCTATAATGTCTGTCTTTCTATCTGTCGCCATAGCCAGTACAAAACCAATGCATTGCAATGGAGAATACAGTTTCTCTTGCTACATAACTCTTAAACAGACTGTTTATCCATCTACGGTAATGGGATGATAGCACAACTATGATTACGGTGAAGACTGGTTTGCTGTTTCACAGGTGATGGGTTTTTTTAAGTGCTCTAAAATTGACAGCAGGTCACTTTGGCCATAGCAGCTGCATGCTTCACTTCTGCAGAGTATGGGCTGAAGATCTAAACCAGCAACTCACAGCCTAGGTGGCCAGCAATGAATGAATAATTTAATTAATATCTCAATCTCCCTTTACAATATAAGAACGCAGGACAGTATATAAGAACTTTACAATATAAGAACGCAGGACAGTGGCCAGCACCAGATGATTCAGCGACTAGCATCAATAATAACACAATGCTAATGTGGGGACATAACCGTCTACTCTTGGGCAAAGTCTGGCTAGAAGAGGGAATGCAGTATTCCAGATGCTGTTGTACCAGAGCTGTCTAAGGAGAAATTATTCTTTCTGGAATGGGATTTTGCCGAACAGAAGTTACTGGGGTCGATACCGGGGTAAATGGCTGATCTTCTACAGCCTGTTATAGAAGAGGTCAGACGAGATGATCTAATTGCCTCTTCCATCTTTAAAATCTAGAATTTATGGGGAAAAAATGGGTTGTGAGTTTTTGGCTTTTTTGATGAAACCTCGATATTTTCTGGGGCAAGTGGATGCTTTTTGCAAAAAATATTTTTGTTGGAAATCCGTTTCTGTCCAAATGGATGGAAACCCACCCTAATTATTATCACCCTCTTCTATACTGTGGTGCCGCTGAAGATGCATTGGGGTTTTTTTGGATGACGTGTTGCATTGCAAACTCCTGTCTAATCTGCTGTCAACTACCATTCCTAAAGCAATTTCAGAATTGCTTTCCAGGTTACTGCTCTGTGCTGAATAGCTGTTTCCGATAATTCTTCAGGTGCGTTAGCTTTCATTTTTCCAAGTGGAAGATATTGAGTTATTTCCTGCCTATGTTTTTGATCTTAGGCCTCATTTTTCTTCCCTCATTGCTATTGGCCCAGTTGTCCATGAATTTCATTGATGAGAGTTCCCTCTCTTGCTTCTAAATCCTTAATAAAGATATTAAATAAGAACAGATCAAACATCTCTTGCAGCTTCTGGCGGAATGGAACTGACTAGAACACTAGATCGAATTAGGACAGCTGTTGCCAACTCAATAGGTTGATTTATTGGTTTTACCCTTTGAAACGTGCTGAAGACTGGCTGGGGGAGATGTGCCATAAGAATCCTTGATATAGTCGGCATGTTCCCACATGGGAATAGCTATACTGCTATAAGCCCCTTTATTATCAGTATAACTTCTTCCACATGCGGGGGGATTGTACAAATTTAACTATACAGGTGTAGCTAAAGCCGTGCAACTTTTGTCTGCAGGTGAGTCACAGATAGAAGCAGGGAGGGAAGGAGGGATAAATTGGTATAAGAACAAATGCTGTAAGGAATTGAGGGCAATGAGGGAAACAGTGGCAAAGGGATTTTGTGGAGATCACTTGACATCCTTCCACTAGGGATGATTTAGGGAGTCTGGCCTGAAATCTGTTACACTGAGGCCCCTTTTCACCGCTCTGGTAGTATAGTCCTTACAGTGGATGTAAATGGTTTACACTGCCAAAGTGGTGAAAAGGGGTTTCAGTGTCAATGAGAACCAGGCCCAAGGAGTTTGACCCTCCTTGCACTTACACCAGCATAAGTCTAGAGTAACGGCCCTGAACTCAGTGGTGTTCCGCGTGAGCAGCGATTAGTTGTCTGAGAGTATTCACATAACCATGCCATGAAAAAGTTCACCCATCCCAAAAGCTGAACACACTTTAATGGCCATATTAATGGTCCTTCATAATATCCCTCTTTCATAAATTTCAGTCCTCCAGTAGGGGAACAAACAATCCATGTGACTCAGGCGACCAATCACAGAATGCAGACAATGACTAGTGAGTGTGTAGTCAACGTGAGCCCTTAGGGGACGCACCATAAGCTGGGCAGTGCCTCAGCCAAACTATTTGACAAGTGCTTGCGAATAACGAATGTGCTCGAAAACCATCAGGATTGGTCGGCCGGGGTAATGCTTATCATAAGCGTTTTCTGTAAAGGATATTTCAATCCACCTTTGTTGCAGGGCAGGTATCAGAATGTGGCGCCATTTGAGTCTTCACCATGACATCATGTTTGTAACTACTCTGTCCTCAGCATCCATTGTTGTTGGCAGTGTTGGTCCCAGTCTATTAGAGAGACAAGGTGTGGGGGAGGTGAAAGAGACCTGCTTTTGAGTTTACACAGGCCTGAAGAGCTCTGCCTAATCTCGGAAGCTTGTCTCTTTCACCAACAGAAGCAGGTCCAATAAAAGACATTATCTTGTCTCTCAGCACCTATAGGAGGCAGAATCGGGAGGCAGAAGTATTCTGGGTGCAGTGAATGTGGTTTTAATTCACTCAATGGGCAAAAAACAATGCCCAAACATGACTTAAGCTTGGTCTTGCACAATCCAGTGTGATCTCTAAGGCTGTGGAAGGAAATGAGAGGTTTTATAACCACTCCAAGTCCTGCTCTCAGAGAGAATCTGTGTCCTTTTGACCTCAATATTGTGTCATCGCCTTTCTTTGCATTTAGAGGAAGCCTGTGAGTCATCTTATCAACTGTATATCACTCAGCAGTTGGGATGGTAAGGTCACCACTGCCTGGGATTTTTTTGCAGCAGAGGGATTTTTGGGGGTGAACACATATCCTCGGTTATAATATACCAAAGGATGTGAGTGAGGGGAAACTTTGGAGAGTGGTTCCCAGGCTCAGATTCACACAGTTACAAGCATGGATGATTTTGACACAAGCAATCCTGCATCTTGGCAGGGGGTTGGCCGAGATGACCCTTGCTGTCCTGTCTAACCCCATGGTTCTGTGGTAAACTCCTCTGCAGGCCATGGGAGTTTTTATGTACCACTTGTCGCCCCCAGCTGCATGGGCATGCCCAGCCATGTCTCTCGTCTTTGTGCTCAGATGGGAAATGTCTCTCTCAGCCACTAGGGATTTTTCCTCTTTCTTGAAACTCAAACTACTCTGTTGTGGTTATGTATTTGTATTACAGTGGAACCAAACCAAGATCAGGGCCCCAGTGTGCTGCATGCAATACACCCACTTGGCGAGGGCAAGTCCTGGCTCCAAAGAATTTACAATCTAACCAGACAACAGGTGGAAGGGGAATTGGCTCAGTGTTTCCTTGGATGTCCCTCTGCATATCCACCTGGTGCCTCTTGACTGCTACCCTCAGAGGAAGCTCTTTGGGGCAGATGCGGTGTTTTGATTTGGTGAGGTTGTGGCAAGCAGGAAGTAGGTCGTGAATCGGACACCTCCCAGAGGGTCAGTGTTCCCTCTAATTTTTCCCATCCCCGTGCGGAATGAATTTTGTTATGTGCACCAATATGGAGGTAATGTGTGGCAGGGGGTGGGGCCAAGGAGTTTGGGGTGCAGGAGGGGACTTGGGGCTGGGGCAGAGGGTTGGGATGTGGAGGGGGGTGAGGGCTCTGGGGTGGGGCCCGGGATGAGGGGTTTGGGGTGTAGGTTGCCCCAAGACTGCAGCAGGGAGAGAGGACTCCCCAAGGCCCCCTCTCCCTGGGATGGGGCCAGGGGAGAGGCACCTCTCCTCATCTGCGTGGCCCTTGATAGGCTGCTGTGTGTCTGCGCAGCTTAGAGGAAACTTAGGTCTGGGCTCTTGGATCTTTATTGTCCTGCTGTCCCCTTGCTCCAGTGGCCATGTGGACAATCAGCAGTCTAAGCATCCTTTAATGGAGATAAGTCCATTAACTCTCACTGTTAAAAATGTACTCCTTATTTCCAGTCTGAATTTGTCTAGCTTCAACTTCCAGGCATTGGCTCATGTTAGACCTTTCTCTGCTAGATGGAAGAGCCCATTATCAAGTATTTGTTCCCCATGTAGGTACCCACTGTGATCAAGTCACTCCATCACCTTTTCTTTGTTAAACTAAATAGATTGAGCTCCTGGAGTCTCTCACTATCAGGCATGCTTTCTAACCCATTAATCATTCTCCTCGCTCTTCTTTGAGTTCTCTCCAGTTTATCAACATCCTTCTTGAATCGTGGACTTGACAACTGGACACACTATTCCAGCAGCAGTCACACTGGTGCCAAATACAGAGCTAAAATAAATTCTCTCTTTCTACTTGAGATATCCATTTATGCATCCAAGGACAGCATTAGCTCCTTTGACCACAGCGTCAATCGGGGAACTCATGTTCAGCGGATTATCCACCATGATCCCCAAACACTTTTCAAGTATCAGGGAGTAGCCGGTAAACATTTTTCAGACTCTCTGCTTCCCAGGATAGAATACCCTATCCTGTAACTAGGGCCTGCATTCTTTGTTCATAGAACTATAGAAGTGTGGGACTGGAAAGGACCTCATAGGTCATCTAGTCCAGTCCCCTGCACTCATGGCAGGACTAAGGATTATCTAGACGATCCCTGACAGGTGTCTGTCTAACCTGCTCTTAAAAACCTCCAGTGATGGAGATTCCACAACCTCCCTAGGCAATTTATTCCAGTGCTCAACCACTCTGACAGTTAGGAAGTTTTTCCTACTGTCCAACCTAAACCACCCTTGCTGCAATTTAAGCCCATTGCGTCTTCTCATTAACCTCTGAGGATAGGACAACATTTTTCACCCTCATCCTTGTAACAACATTTTAAATACTTTAAACCTGTCATAATGTCCCCTCTGAGTCTTCTCTTCTCCAGACTAAACAAACCCAGTTTTTTCAATCTTCCCTCACAGGTCATGTTTTCTAGACCTTTAATCGTTTTTGTTGCTCTCCTCTGGACTTTCTCCAATTTGTCCACATCTTTCCTGAAATGTAGGGCCAAGAATTGGACACAGTACTCCAGCTGAGGCCTGATCAGCATGGAGTAAAGCAGAAAAATTACTTCTCGTGTCTTCCTTACAACACTTCTGCTATTACATCCCAGAATGATGTTAGCTTTTTTTTTTGTACAGTGTTACACTGTTGACTCATAGTTAGCTTGTGATCCACTATGACCCCCAAATCCCTTTCCACAGTACTCCTTCCTAGGCAGTCATTTGCCATTTTGTATGTGTGTAATTGATTGATCCTTCCTAAGTAGAGTACTATGCATTTGTCCTTATTGAAATTCATCCTGTTTACTTCAGACCATTTCTCCAGTTTGTCCAGATCATTTTGAATTTTAATCCTATCCTTCAAAGCACTTGCAACCCCTCCCAGCTTGATATCCTCTGCGAACTTTATAAGTGTACTCTCTATGCCATTATCTAAATCACTTCTCAAGATATTGAACAGAATTTGACCCAGGACCAATCCCTGCAGGACCCCACTCAATGTGCCTTCCTTCTCGACTGTGAACCACTGATAACTACTCTTTCGGAACAGTTTTCCAACCAGTTGTGCACCCATTGTGACACTGCACCCCATAATCATCACAGTGATATTATGATTATGACAGAATTATGAAGCAAATTGTATAAAATGTGTCATGAGGTGTCCATGGAAAAATTGTTTGCTGAATACAATCATCCTATTTGTGTGCATGTATCATTTTTGTATCTGAAGTCATGAATATTGACTATGTATCTGTATTTCAAATGTGCTTGCTCTGGGTAACACCCACAACTAGCCTTTCAGGTACAACAGTGAAAAAGCTAGACAGTGCTAATGACCCATCAGCAAAGACAGTGGCCGTGGAAAAGGTTTGTCCACACCTGGGAATGCTTCAGATGGCCTATACAGAATTGCTGCTATGACTCATCAGGCGCATGCAAGGTCATGTGACCAGATCACATGATACTACAGTCCATTTTGGTACCTGTATTTTTCCACAATCTGGGTTGGGAATTTAGCTTAGAACAAAGGGATTCCCGCCATATGGAAAGGCTATAAAAGATGGGGAGTGACCTCATTTCTTGGCCTCACTCCCCACACAAGAGAACACCTGGAAACGCCTGAGGAACAAAGACTGAACTGGGGGAAAGTGCTGGTCCCAGGCTAACAGGATTTCTAGCCTGTGTATGGAAGCTTGGTGAACTGCTTGTGCTATCTAACAGGGTGAGACACTGTTTAATTCAAATCCTGTATATTAGGTAACCTGCTTTGATCTGTCTGTTATGACTTATCACTTAATCTATCTTTCTGTAGTTAATAAACTTATTTTATGTTTTATCTTAACCAGTGTGTTTTTGAGTGAAGTGTTTGAGGAAAAATCTCATCTCAGTTAACAAAGGTTCTATGCATATACCTCTTCACATCGAGGGAGGGGTGAACTGGGTAATGGTAATTTATGCTGGTCAGGTTTTTGACCAGGGCAGGATGGTACAGTTCTGGGGTCCTAGGCTGGAGAGCTGGGTGTGTTTTTTGGCTGTAGCCTCTCTATTGTTTCATGCAGTGGCTGGTCAGAGCCTCCATGTAACTACAGCTTGGTGTGTCCCTCGCTGTGTGAATGATGATGGGAGTGTAGGACTGGGAGCAGTCTGCAGCTTTTAACAGCACAGTGTGAGAGGGAGCCCAGGCTGGTGAATCGGAGGGCTCGCTGTACTCCAGTTCCAGGTGGCACCCCGAGGGGGACCCGTCACACCCATCTTATAGTAGCTCCATTTAGGCTGTATTCCCCTAGCTTGTTTGAGAGATTCATGCAACACCGTATCAAAAGCCTTACTAAAGATATACCACAAGGTTTGTTATCCTGTCAAAGAAAGCTGTTAGGTGCATAGATGCTTACAGTTAGCCATATAAAAATGCACTTGTTTTCTTGCACCCATCTTACCAAGTGATCCAGATCACTCTGTATCAGTGACCTGTTGTCTTCATTTACCATTCCCTACATTTTTGTCTGTACACTCTATCAGTGATTTTATTCTTCCATCATTGATAAAAATGTTAAAATAGCATAGAGCCAAGAACAGATCCCTGTGGAATCCCACTGGAAACACAATTTACTGTTATGTTTTTGAGTTCTCAGTTCACCAGCTTTTCATCCATTTAATATGTACCATGTTAATTTCATATTGTTCTGGTTTTTAATTAAACGGCTGTGTAGTACAAAGTCAAATGCCTTACAGAAGTGAAAGTACATTACATCAGCACTATTACCTTTAGCAACCAAAAGTATAATCTCATAGAAAAAGAGATCAAGTTAGTTTGACAGGATCTATTTTCCATAATCCCATGTTGATTGACATTAATTATATCCCCATCATTAATTCTTTATCAGCTGCTCCATTATTTTGCCCAGAATCAATATCAAGCTGGCAGGCCTATAATTGCCGGGGTCATCCCATTTACCCTTTTAAAATATTGGCATAACATTTAACTTTCTTCCAGTTTCCTAGAACTTCCCCAGTGTTCCAAGACTTTTATTGTACATCAGCAGTAATGGTGCAGTGAGCTCCTCCACCACCTCTTTTAAAACTCTTGGAGGTAAGTTATCTGGAGTTGCTAACTGAAAAATTTCTATCTTTTAGAGCTGCTGTTTAACATCCTCCCAGGATACTAGAGGAATGGAGTGTTGTATGATATGAGTACATGAAGGGTTCTAGCTCAAATACAGAACAGAAATATTTTTGAACACTTCTGCCTTTTCTGCATTATTATTCTACCATGTTCATCTAGTAATGGACAATACCATTTTTATGAGTCTTTTTTTTCCCCAATATACTTTAAAACTCCTTATTGTCCTTATCGCTACTGGCCATAGATTTCTCCTTGTGTCCCTTATCAATTTTCTACCATTCTTCTTACCCCATCTCAGCACAAGCACATTGGGGGCTGAACAGCTGCCACATTGTCTCAGTTATGTCAATGACAAACTGTGACCATGAGCGCTCCCCAAACATTTACTTCCTTCTCTTTGTATGTGTATTTATTTCTCACTCAAGGCTCAGCTCCCTGATCCATTGCTGAAGGCAGTTAGGCTCTGCACTAACACAGGGCCAGGTTATGCCCCCGTCTGCAATAGATCAGAAGCCCATTCAGATACCTGCCACCATGGGTAGTGTAAATACCTAGATTAGGCAGTGCAGTGGCAGAAGCATCCATAGCAGAGGCTGGTGGTATCAGGAATCAGGGCCAGCAGCAGAGCTAGTGTCTGGGTGACCTAATGAGCTCAGCTGACTTCTAGTCAGATCCCTGATTGGCTCCACTGCCTGGTTGTTGAGACGAGTCAGCAGACTGGGTCTTAAACCCAGCAGCATCAGTTCAGTGCCTGCTCAGAGCACTCACCCACAGCTGCGATACCTGCTGCATCTGTTTGTTCCTAGCCTTCACCCATGCCAGGAAACCTGGTGCTGACCCTGGGCTCCGATTCCTGGCTACCAACTCCTGCTGTAACCACTTGGCCTGATTGCCCACATACTGGCCATGTGACAGGTGGGGCTGCTGCCTCTCCCTAGGAGAGGCCAGGAGGAAAGCCGGGGCAGTGTCATTCTGGCTAAGTTGCACTGAGGCCTATATACATCGTCCTCAGATGTTCTAGTCTGACATTCAAGTGGTAGGTGAACTTCAGCCCAGAGCGAGGCAGGGCAGTGGGGTGAGGGATGTTTTCGTTTATTGTCCCCGCTCTGCGGGTGAGGCACAGGGCCCCAGGCCTGAGCACTCTCTATTCGGGAGCAATGACTGGCTGCAATGGGATCTACTGTCTCTAGCAATGGCCCATTCCAGAGCTTCAGGGTGGGCGTACAGGACATGACAAGTATGGAGTGACCCACCCTCCCGGCAAGCCTGGGGTTGCATCCCTGACTATCTTGGCTAACAACTATTGATGGGCCTATCCTGCATGAACTTATCCAGTTCTTTTTGGGCCATTACACCATCCCATGGCAATGAGTTCCACAGATTAGCTGCGCATTGTGTGAAGAAGTACTTCCTCTGGTTTGTCTCAAACCTGCTGCCTATTAATTTCATGAGGTGACCCCTGGTTTCTCTGCTGTGTGTATTCTCTGTTCACTTTCCCCACACCATTCAGAATGTTTTCGATCTCTATCATCTCTAGAGACAACTAAATGTGCTGGGAACAAGTGGCAGAGTGGGGATGAGTGCCGGTGACTGAGAGGAAGGATGGCCTAGTGGTTAGGGCATTAACATAAGACATCAGAGACCTGGGTTCAATGCTCTGCTCTGCCACAGACTTTGTGACACCTTGGTCAAGTCATTTAAGCCCCTGTCCGCAATAATAGTTAGGTTGCCAACTTCCACTGAAATCGGTGGGTGAGGACAAATGCATTACAGAGAGTGAAGTGCCCAGATAGGATGGCCATGGGGCCAGAGAAGTACCTTCGCTAGAGCTATGGATACAGCTCAAGCCCCTGAGTTCTAGTCCAATTCCCTATCAGACCTTTCTGCTTCTAGTTTGGCTAGGGCACTGGGAACAACACCACCTCTCATCTTGGGGGAGGGGGGGGGAATCTGCCTTGGGGTCTTTAATGGCTGTGGTGGGCCAGGGCCTCAGTTTTCCCCTTTCCCTCATTGTCTCATAAGAAGCTGAAGCAGTGATGCCCTGCATGTGTGTGCGTGAGGGGGGAGTACGGGGGGGGAGGGCTGGCTGTACTTTTGTCCTCGAGCACATCTTCTTGCCAGCTGACAAACTGCTTTGAGGACGGATCCTGGCATCACATTCCCCTCTGTCTGTCACAAGCCGCCCGGCCTTGCACAAGGAGCGCTCTCATTCAAGTCTCCTCTGTCTCCAAATTGCAAACAGCTGGAGCCCAGCTTGGTTGTTTGACGGAGCGCTGAATCAGCGGGAAGGTTAGCATTCGGGAGCCCTGTGTGCGCAAGATCCTCCGTCTCTGCCGCTTCTGGGGGGAGCGGGGCGGTGAGGTGGGGGAACATTCGTCACGTCAGGGCTTTGTCATTCGTCTGTACCGATGACTATTTGTCGGGCTATCGGAGTGAATGACTGGGAAATCCCGGTTCTCAGAAAAGCAAGGCAGTGGGATTTAACAGGGGACAGGACTGTCATTCCGGGGACACCATTCAGGAGGGGACTTTTTGAAATGCCAGTGCAGACGTAGCAGAAAAGATTTATATTCAGAACCACCCTGTGAACATGTGGCTGGCTAACTATTCCTTCCTGTCCCAACTGTGGCTGAAATCCAGGCCTCACTGAAGGCCATGGCAAAACTTCCATGGGGCCAGGACTTCACCTTGGGCTGGGAAGGAGCTGGAGAGCTCTGAGGACTTGCAGTGGGCTTCGGGGCCTCCTTGAGGGACAGACTGTCAGTTTGCATCCAGCCAGTTGGAATGAGTTGGGTGGGTCTCAGTCCGGCTTCTAGGTTACAGGCGTCCACACTGCAAACCCTGACATTGCACCAGATGGCCCTTAGTGGATGGTCTCAACAGAGGCCTTGGAGGCACGCTCATCTCTCGAGGTGCCCGGGGAAGGTCAGCAAGCAGAGAGGACCTTGCCCCTTGCTCTCCTATGACTGGGGAGCTTCTCTCTCCGATGCTGCCAGGCTGGTGCCAGCATGAAAAGAAAGAGAAAATGATACTAACGTGTGTTCCAGCCGTGCCCGGGGTTTGTGATTTCTGTTCAGGGAGAGGCAGGCTTGAGGCTCCTGAGCAGAAAGGCCCTGACACCCCACCAGGGTGCCATCAGGGCACACTGCAGCAACGCCAGCTGCCCTGATCTCTGAATGCCTGGGTGCACGAGGCATCCTAGACACACGAAATCGTCCAGGCATTAGCAGTTGGCAACCCCCTTCTTTGGTACGGTCGGACCTTGGGAGAGGTTTGAGCTCCCTGCTAAAGAACCCTTTCCCTGCTTTTCTCAGGAAGTGGAACTCCTTGGCGGGAGTGACTGTATTGATCCTGGGGTGTCTTTCCTATCTCCTTCCCCGTACCCGGCTGGGGAGGATTCATCCCCTGTCTGTGTCATCTGTCAGGGATTAGAAGCACTTTCTCTGTTCTGCCACTAGAGGGACATCCCTTCTTTACCAGCCTGCTTCAGGGACCGGCAGCAGAAACTGCAGGGGTTAGCGTCTCCCTCCCTTCCCATGAGCCCTAAGCGGTAACAGGACAAAGTCTGCTGTCAGTGAAGCCAGTGGGGTTCCCCGGGAATCGGAGCGAGCCCAACGTGGGCCGGTTTATTGCTCAAAGCTCTTGCTCGGTTTCCTCTTGGTCGTTACACAGGCCAAACGGCCCTGGGTTGGACTCCGCTGGGAGAGCGGAGACGACAGGAGCGGGCCCCAGGCTGTACGGTAAAACTCGGGGCCGGCATCAGGGCAGTTCTCCCAGCTCCATTGCAGCTCAGAGATGCAGGCCCCAGCCTACCAGGACCCACTGGATAGTTTGCAAACACATCTCGGCCGGGCACGGAAGAGTGTCCGCGCTTTTCACTATGTACCAAAAAGAGCAGGAGCCCTTCTGGCAAATGGCCCAGGCTCAGCACTGCGCTTCCTCTGCCCTTCAGAAAACCACGCCAAAGCCTGGCCCACGTCCCCCTTCCTTGTCAATGACCAGCTCCACCCACCTTGCAGAGCTGCTTTTTGCAGCATAACTCCAGGCAACCCAGCACGCCGTCCCGAGGCAGAGGTTAGGCAGAGCTCCTGAATTCTCTCCTAAGCACATGGGTCAGCGTGGTGCTGTGCAAAGGGGCATCTCCTGGCAGACACTGACTGGGGTCACAGGGGGTGACAGGAGAAGAGTGTGGGGCATGGGCTCTGAAGGTCCAGGGATGCGGTAAAGGGTGTTCAAAGAGCCTTCTTGATGTGTTGTGTTAGATTCCCACAGATGCTCCGGCAAATGAGTTTCCAGGCACGAATGTTCATATATGCAGCACTGCTAAGTGAATTTCGAAAAAGAACCGTGGAAATGGGGAATTTGGACTTCCTAGACATAAGTTGTCCTCCCCCGGCCCAGAAGCCTGATTCTAAGAATTACCCTGTCCATGGTGTCCAATCGGAGCGGTACTGTAGCATTTAATTTCAGAAAGGGGAAGTACACAAGATGAGGAGGTTAGTTAAACAGAAATGAGAGGGAAAAGTGCCAAAAGTGAAATCTCTGTAAGCTGCATGGAAGCTTTTTAATGATACCATAATAGAGGCTCAACTTAAATGTATACCCCAAATTAAAAAACATAGTAAGAGAACCAAAAAAGAGCCACTGTAGCTAAACAACTAAGTAAAAGAAGCAGTGAGAGACAAAAAGGCATCCTTTAAATGGTGGAAGTTAAATCCTAGTGAGGAAAATAGAAAGGAGCATAAACACTGGCAAATGAAGTGTAAAAATACAGTTAGGAAGGCCAAAAAAGAATTTGTTGAACAGTTAGCCAAAGACTCAAAAAGTAATAGCCAATTTATTTTTAAGTACATCAGAAGCAAGAAGCTTGCTAAACAACCAGTGGGGCCACTGGACGATCGAAGTGCTAAAGGAGCACTCAAGGACTATATGGCCATTGCGGAGAAACTAAATGAATTCTTTGCATCGGTCTTCACAGCTGAGGATGTGAGGGAGATTCCCAAACCTGAGCCGTTCTTTTTAGGTGACAGACCTGAGGAGCTGTCCCAGATTGAGGTGTCATTAGAGGAGGTTTTGGAACAAATTGATAAATTAAACAACAATAAGTCACCAGGACCAGATGGGATTCACCCAGGAGTTCTGAAGGAACTCAAATGTGAAATTGCAGAACTACTAACTGTGGTATGTAACCCATCATTTAAATCAGCTTCTGTACCAGATGACTGGAGGATAGCTAATGGGACGCCAATTTTTAAAAAGGGCTCCAGAGGTGATCCCGGCAATTACAGGCCTGTAAGCCTGACTTCAGTACCGGGCAAACTGGTTGAAACTATAATAAAGAACAATATTGTCAGACATATAGATGCACATAATTTGTTGAGGAAGAGTTTACATGGTTTTAGTAAAGGGAAATCATGCCTCACCAATTTACTAGAATTCTTTGAGGGGGTCAACAAGCATGTGGACCAAGGGGATCCAGTTGATATAGTGTACTTAAATTTTCAGAAAGCCTTTGACAAGGTCCCTCACTAAAGGTTCTTATGCAAAGTAAGCTGCCAGGGGATAAGAGGGAAGGTCTCTCATGGATTGGTAACTGGTTAAAAGACAGGAAACAAAGGGTAGGTATAAATGGTCCGTTTTCAGAATGGAGAGAGGTAAATAGTATGTCCCCCAGGGGTCTGTTCTGGGACCAGTCCTATTCAACATATTCAGAAATGATCTGGAAAAAGGGGTAAATAGCGAGGTGGCAAAATTTGCAGAAGATACAAAATTACTAAAGATAGTTAAGATCCAGGAGGATTGTGAAGAGCTACAAAAGGATCTCTCAAAACTGGGTGACTGGGCAACAAAATGGCAGATGAAATTTAATGTTGATAAATGCAAAGTAATGCACATTGGAAAACATAATCCCAACTATACATATAAAATGATGGGGTCTAAATTAGCTGTTACCACTTGAGAAAGAGATCTTGGAGTCCCTGTGGATAGTTCTCTGAAAACATCCACTCAGTGTGCAGCGGCAATCAAAAAAAGCAAACAGAATGCTGGGAATAATTAAGAAAGGGATAGGTAATAGGGCAGAAAATATCATGTTGCCTCTATATAAATCCATGGTACTCCCACATCTTGAATACTGGGTGCAGATGTGGTCGCGCCATCTCAAAAAAGATATATTGGAATTGGAAAAGGTTCAGAAAAGGGCAACAAAACTGATTCGGGGTATGGAACGGGTTCCGTATGAGAAGAGATTAATAAAACTGGGACGTTTCAGCTTGGAAAAGAGACGGCTAAGGGGAGGTATGATTGAGGTCTATAAAATCATGACTAGTGTAGAGAAAGCAGATAAGGAAGAGTTGTTTACTACTTCTCATAACTAGGGGTCAACAAATGAAATTAATAGGCAGCAGGTTTAAAACAAATAAGGAAGTATTTCTTCACACAACACACAGTCAACCTGTGGAACTCCTTGCCAGAGGATGTTGTGAAGGCCAAGACCATAACAGGGTTCAAAAAAGAACTAGATAAATTCATGTAGGATAGGTCCATCAATGGCTATTAACCAGGATGGGCAGGGATGGTGTCCCTAGCCTCTGTTTGGCAGAAGCTGGGAATGGATGATGGGATGGATCACTTGATGATTACCTGTTCTGTTTGTTCCCTGTGGGGCACCTGGCATTGGCTACTGTCGGAAGACAGGATACTGGGCTAGATGGACCTTTGTTGTGACCCAGTAGGGCCATTCTTATGTTCTTATGTTATGTTCTTACCATAAGCCCTTCATGCCTCTAGAAAACCACCCAGTGCAGCTGGAGTTTTGGATTCTCACTAATTGAGCTGCAGACCAAGAACTACTGCTGTTCTGGGAATCATTTCCAGTAACAAACGCGAGCAAATCCTATGTTGGTGATTTGAAAAAGCAATGACATTTCTCTGAAATAATTATTCACTTAGTTCTGCTAATCAGAGAGTGACAGCTTATTGTCAGAAACAGAGTGGGCAGCATGGCATAGTGGTTAGGGTGATGCACTGGAAGACCTGGGTTCAAGTCCCTATTCTACCCCTCTGACACCTTGGGCAAGTCATGTAGGCTCAGATTCCCACAGGCATTTAGGCACCTAACTCCCTTTGAAATCAATGGGAATTAGGCACTTAAATACTTCTGAGGATCTGGGCCTTAGTCTCTCTGTGGCTCAATTTTCCATCTGTAAAATGGGGATTTAAATACATTAAAGACTGTATAGTTCTTAGATGCTCTAGTGATAGGTGCCACGTACCTCCCTAAGGTTGTGAGATACATTGGAAGCCCCACTCTAGCAATTTAGTTCTTCTTAGTCGTCTGGGACACTGCTTTCAAATACACTCTCTGGTCTATCTTGATAACTCCTATGCACCCTCCCCTCTAGGGTTCACCTTGACCAGTTAACATGGGTTAAAACTACACCTGCCTTGCCTTCGCTAGGATTTGAAGACAGCTTTGTTAACAGGTTAAAAACACACTTTTATTCCTAGTGAAGACACATGTTTCTGTGTACATAGCAGTAGCTTATGCATGGGTAATGTGACGCATACAACGGTTTGATGCTTGCTGGACTACATATGCTCTGCACGATCCTTTATCACATGTGTTCTTTCCGTCCTCCATGTGTGTTTTCGCACAGAAGCCTGGAGCAGATGCTTTCTCTCCTCATTACTGGGGAAGTCTGTCTAACGACAGGCAGCTACCTGAAGAGGGAGGAAATGCGTAGCCTCTGGGGTAGATCGAATTGTACCGAGCTCTCCGCTGCTCTGATGGAGCCTCTCGGAAGCAAAGTCCAGGAGGAAGAGACCGTAAGTGGCTCTCCAGCCAAGTGAGTTTCCTGTCAGTGCCTCGTTAGCTCGCCCAGCATCACAAATGATTTCCTTGTGGAAATGCACAAGAAAATGTGTTTGATCCGAAACCCGCCCCCTCCCCCTCACTGCAAAATCCAAGTGGCAAGAGACAAGACTAGACCAGAAGCTGGCAAAAACTGGACATCATAAAAACTCAGCAATGTCCCTGGGGCCGAGACTCTACCCTCCATGTTTGGAATTTAACGAAACTGGGCTTTGTCTGAGGTTCTGAATGGGAAAGAGCCAAAATATCAGGAGACAGGCTGAGCCCAGGCAGGCCTGGGCAGAACCAGGAAGCTCTGGAAATCTTTGGAGAGACCCAATGGGAGCCCTAGATAAGGATATTAGGTGTGGCCCCATGCGTCTCCTCGGTGTCGTGCCTTTTGCAACTGGCTCTCGGTTCTTTGCTGTAGCAGCTGGGTTCTTCAGTGTGGTCCTGTTGTTGCTACTGTGGTTGTAGCAAATCTCGTTGTTAGAGAGCTTATTCCTTCACTCTCCCACTTCCCTGGTCCTTCTCGCATGAACAGAGAGCAACAATACCCGAAGTCCAAAGGTGCAAACAATTCGATGTTTATTGGGGTGAACTTCCAGCAAGCTTGAATACAAGTTCCTTTTCCTTATTTTCGAATCCCAACTTACTTCCTGTTTGCCCCTAATTTATATAGTAATATTCTTAGCTATACCTTAACCAATCATTCTACTGAAATTTAACTAACCAATCCTAACATATTGTAACATGATTAGCTAACCAATTATATCCCACCACCTTAATTAGATTACACCCAGCAAAATTAATTATACAGCAGACAGAAACAATCACAGGACCAGACAGAGATTATACAGACAAACAATAGCAAAGTGGGAAAACAATACAGAAGTGAGGATTTCACATCCCAGCTATTGATAAATGAGTTCTTGCCAGACAGGATGCTATCAAACTAAGTTTCCTTTTACATTTTCTAGGCACTTCCCTTTCTTTGGAGTTGATAGGACTTATCAGGACAGGATTGTATTCAGGACAGGATTGTATTCCTAACAGCCCAATAGCACCTTCTTTCAATGTGGCTAATTTGGAATGTGAGGATGTGACTGTTCGCTTCCTGGCTTATGGCTGCCTCTGCTGCTTAGCCAAAGGCCTTAGCCTAAGAACAGGGCCTCAAACTGTCACAGTAAAAGAAGGCCCTTACACCAGCAGACAGTGATTTTGATTCTTTTATACCTCTAACTAGCCAAGTAATAAGAATACCCCTAAATTCTTAAAGTACAGGCCTTTACAGACAGGCCTGAATATCTATATCCTAACACTCCACCCCTTTTTTTTTTTCTTTTCTTTTGGGATCCTCCTGCCCAGGTATCCCTGGAAAAGCATAGGACATATGGCGACACATTTCCTGATAGGGCCAGGCATCAAGGTGGAAGGTGTCGATGCTCCATCTGTCCCACTGCCCCTTGTGTAGTACCATGCCCTGCACCTTCTCTCGTACGGGCATACTACACCTATTCCAATTAGTGTTCCAGACTTCCCAGTATAGTGGGCCCGAGAAGGTTGGGTCCGGGTTGTCTAGTACACTTGGGGGGGCTTACTACATTACTTATAGGTTATAATTAGTGGCTGTTCTCTAGGGGGTTGTGCCCCCCTTGATCGTTTCCATATGCAATGTAACATACATATAATTAACAATACACCAGCTGCTATGATAATCCACAGCAACACCGAGAGTCCTGACCCCTGCAGTATGGTCCAACATCCTGGCCACCACCAAAAACACTGCTTCTCCTCCTTTGATAAGGTTAAAATTTTGTCAGCGCCATCCTGTAGTGTGTATTGTAAGTGTGTCCAACTGTTGGCGCTTGCAGCAAGTTGCTCTTGTAATCTTTGTGTACTTTTGTCCATATTGTGTGTCCATTGAATATCCACAGTGAAATTTGGTATTGTCCAAACCAATTCAACTACTTGGTACGGTATGGGGTAGTAGGTGCTGGTTTGATTGTTTACAACGATTAAGTCCACTGATCCATTGGTGCACCATAGGCCAGGTGGCAGTGTATAGAAGCTCATAATTTTGTCATACACAGGAAGGATTTTGCCTCCTAGTGTTATATTGCAGGATTGGATACATTCCCAACAGAATACACCGTACCCCATATACATTACCCCTAAATGCCCCCCCTTTGCAATAGGCCATTGATCCTGCTCCTCCATAGTCATAGGAGAGGGGCACATCCATATTCCTCCTCTGGATATACAACTGCTTAATGTGATGACAGTCCAGTTTACCCCATTCCATCCCCCCCACCTATTCCCTAGTGGCTCCCAACGTGCTCCCCCTTCCCTACTTACTCCCATAGGGGTCAAGGGAACCACCTTATTTGCATTTCCTTCCCATGGTATCATAGTAACAATTACACAAGAACTGTCCCCACAGGTCGGGGATGTTATTTTCCAGGTAGATGGGTATGTTTTTGCAATTGTGGATAGATATGGGCTAGCCTCCCGATTTAATACTGAAGGCCATTGTTCTGACCAAGCATCTCTCATAACATCCATTAACATTATTAACTGAGCATTTTGAATACCTACGCACACTTCTCCCCATGTTAGTCTTCTGAAGCCATCCTCTACCCATGTCACCAGGTCCCCTGCCCAATGAGTTAACTGCAAGTTTACCTCTACTGCTGTCCTCCACCCTGTGGCAACTGCTGATAGATGCTGTGCCATTAATTCATTAATTTGTTGTTGAAATTTCACATTTTGGCTTACTAATTGTTTGGTTACCCACTCGTCCCCCAGATTCCATGTACCCAGCATAGTGTTCCCAGCTGCCCACAATCCCCTTTTCCGACGACGATTCCAGGTGTGTCCCCTCACCCATGCACTGAATTGTTGTTTCAATCCTTTTATGTACATACTACAGTTAGGATGGATTTGGTCCACCCACCATTCCTTGGGGCGTACCACCCATGTAATAGAGTGAAAGGACACGTTAAAAAGTGCAGGCTGCACCTGCTCCCACAATGGCTCCCAGACATTTGCTCCTCGGGGAATATTCTTGGCTCCAGGCTGTGGCCACTTTAAATTTGGATTCTTCCAACTTGGCATCCATATCACCTGTAGGGTTACATTCTGTAAAATGGTTAACTCATCGTACACCCAGCGTCCCAAAGGGGATTTTACACCTAATGTAATATGTACATAACAATCACACCCTCGGGGATTATCTTCCATGGAAGTACCATTGTGGTTACATATGGTAACATCACACCCTAAATGTGGGGCCCTATTTTCCCAAGAGGGTTCATTTGCTCCAGGGGACCAGAGGGTTATATTCTTTGGACCCTCTGTAACAAACCACATAGCTGGGTAACTGTGTTTTCCACTATCGTTAATCATGGCAGCACCCAGGGAGTACCATGCGATATTTCCTGATAAATTTGATATTCTCCACCTGGTTGGGATTCCCCCATCTAATCCATAAACCATATACCGACACTGCCAAATTCCTGTTGGAGTATTAGTGGTACATCTTTCTATGGGGAGATTCTCATAGTCTTCATTAGCTTTATTACCACAGGTTGCATGTGTAGCCATCCATGTGTTTCCTCCTTTTGACACTTCACATCGTGGGATCTGAATAGAATTTGTAAATGTGACAATTGTGATTAGCACTAGTAATTGTTCCATCCAGGGCCAGGGAATTTTCATCCTTTTCTCCTTTTTGAATTAACCTGTAATACACACATAACAAAATTTACACGTCCTCTTTCCCAATCCCCTGTTTGTACCTTTTTATTTGCGTGCAGTGAACCCACTCCCGTCCTCCATTCTCTGTACCCAGTAATAGCAGACTGGGCCCTAATTGGTCAAGGACAAGATAGGGGCCCTTCCATTTAGGAGCTGGGAATGGATGGTGTTGACCTGGAATCTTGTACATCACTAGATCTCCCACCATGGGTAGATTACGCTCCCCAGGCAGGTCATACCATGCTTTGACTCTTGCTGCTCCTTGCTCGTCTCGCCAGGCCACCGCCTGCTGTACTTGTTTTACATGTTCGATTAAAGTTAAAATCCATTCTTGTGTTAAGCCATGTGTAGTGACTTCCCCAGGTACTGGGGTAAGTAGATTTTCCCACCGTTCCATAGGCCTTCCCATGAGAGCTTCATATGGAGAAAATCCTGTGCCCTTTGATTCTCGGGCCCTTATTCTCATTAAGACAAAGGGCAGTAACTGTGACCAGTTTTTTCCTCCGATTTCCACTCCCTTTCTTAGCTCACTTTTAATGGTGCGGTTCATGCGTTCCACCTGCCCCGCAGCCTGGGGGTGATAAGCAATATGGAACAACTGTGTGATTCCAGTGAGGGCTGATAGCTCCCCTAACAGATCTGACCGAAAAGCAGCTCCTTGGTCTGAGTCAATCACCTTTGGAACCCCCCAGCGAGTGAATACCTCATTTACCAGTATTGCAGCAGTTACCCGGGCAGTTTGATACTTTGTGGGGAAAGCTTCCACCCACCGGCTGAAAGCATCCACTACCACCAACATGAATCGGTTTTTCCTGTGATCTGGTGGTAAGGGTCCTGTGTAATCAATCTGTATTCTTTCCCATGGTCCCCTTGGGGTTTGTCTCATTAATTCTCCCCTTAGCACCTTGTGAGGTGGGCTGTGCCTGGCACAGTCCAAACAACGTTCCAGATGTGATTTTAAATCAGCTGCCATTCCTGGCCACCAGCACAACCTTTTTAAAGTTCCCAGTGCCTCCTCAAACCCAGGGTGTCCCCCTGCCAAGCTTCCATGCACCCAGCTTAAGAAAGCCGTCCGACTTCCCTGAGGGCACAACATTACCGGTCCCTCAATTGTTAAGACACACCAAATCCCTTCCATTAGTTCCACCTTTGGCACATGCCTGTCCCCAAGTTTCATGATGCCTTCCAGTCCTGGGTCGGATTCCTGCAACTCTCGAATTCGCCCTCCCCGATCTGTATCCACCCCGCTTCTTGTTATCACTGCTACAGGCACTCTCTCTTCTGGCTCCCAGGGCCATGGGGGTGCCTCTGTTGCAGCCCGCCTGGCCTCTACGTCAGCCAGATTATTTCCTTTGCTTAGGGGTCCTGTTTTCTTGTGTGCCTTTACCTTTACCACATTGATCCGTGTAAAACAGTGACTCAGCTCCTCCACTCGCTTCCACCAGGTAGCATGCTTGATTGTGGAGCCGTCTGTTGCCCTGAAATGATTATCTGCCCACCATCTCAGCATTAATGTGGTACCACGAAATACATAATCTGAATCTACCACCACCCAACATTCTGGCTCCAATTTGGGATCCACTTCATTTAAAGCTGTTAGCAAGGCTGCCAGTTCTGCCTCCTGAGCTGACTTTGCTTCTAGTGAGAAACCAATCGTGCTGACTGTCTCATTGCCTCTGATTCCCACAACAGCTAAGCCTGCAGTTTTCCGTCCCCCTTGATACCTACAACTTCCATCCAAAAACCATACCAGTGTCCCCTCTTTTACCTGATTGGGGTTAGCCGCCCGAAACACCTGATGTTGGGTTTTACCTGGGCTGGCTTCACATTGGTGTGGGGTGCCAGCCAGATGTAATCCAGCTACCCAGACTGTGGGTTCCTTTAACACCTCTGCTGTAATGTTTTCTGCCTGTAGAGCCAGCAACCATTTAGCAATACGCTGCCCACTCACTTGTCCCTGTAAGATAGTGTGCATGTTTAACAGCCGCAGGGGGTCATGATGAGATCGGACTATTACTTTCTGCATTCCCGTAAGGTATTTAAATTTCCCTACCCCCCAGTAGGTGCACAACAGCACCTTTTCACACCATCCGTACTTCAATTCCACAGCACTCAAAAGTCGAGAGGCAAAGGCCACAGGTCGGTCCTTTGCTCCATACTCCTGTGTTAATGCACAACCAATGGTAGTGTCTGATACCAAAGGGTACAGATAAAAGAATTTCTCCCCATCCGGGGAGGCCAGCACTGGAGCACTGGCCAGGTTTTCCTTCAGCACTCTCACTGCCTCAGTACACTCTTCTGACCATTCCCAAGTTGAGGCTCGGGTTAGATCAAATAGAGGCTGGGCTATTTCTGCATAATTGGCCACAAAATCCCTGCAAAATCCAGTTAGACCCAGAAAACTTTGCAAGCTTTTAACATCCGTAGGCAGTGGCAGGGACTGAATCAGTTGCACCCGTCCCTTATCGATTTCCCTTCCCATCTGAGACACTTCCACTCCTAAGTAGGTCACTCTTGTCTGTCCCATCTGAGCCTTTTTCCCATTGACCTTCAATCCTGCTCTTGCCAAAGCTTGCAGGACCTGCTCAGTTAGTTCCCTGTCTTCTTCCTCTGTCCCTGACATTAGCAACAGGTCGTCTACATATTGTATGCACCTTGCTGAATCCACCCCCTCCAGAGCCTGTTTCATGTATCTGTGAAAAATTGCAGGGGAGTCCCTATATCCCTGGGGTAGGACTGTCCAGCAGAATTGTCTGCCCTCCCATGTGAATGCAGTTTTATACTGACATGAGGTAGCTAGTGGCAGAGACCAAAACCCATTAGCTATGTCCAAAACAGTGAAAATTCGGAATTGGGGTCCAATACGGGCCAACATTTCAGGGTACGCTGCCACCACTGAGGCTGGCGAATTGGCCAGAGCATTTAGTGCCCTGTAATCCACAGTGAGGCGCCAGGTACCATTTGGCTTCCTCACGGGCCACACAGCAGCATTACAAGGGGATGCAACTGCCC